>NC_092125.1:210845831-211445831 GCF_043159975.1 Macaca nemestrina
CTCTGAAGCCTTTGTGGGGGCCTGGGCACCTTTGGGAGCCTGAACTGGAACTGAAGCTGGAGCTGCAGCCTGGGCCTTGGTTTGATCCTTGGCCTTTGGCTGGCACAGCCTGAGCCCCTTGACAACGTGGGCATGAGCACGCTTTCCAAGCTTGGGGTGGCCAAGGTAGGCAAGTCGATCGAGCTTGCGGCTGACACCCTTTGGGATCTTGGGCTTAACCTCCTTGGGCTCTACGAGGACCTCGATAGCCTCGGCACGTGCACTTGTGGCTTGGCACTGTTGGCCTGCAACTTCTTTAGGACCTTCTTGTTGTGCTTCCTGGCAAAGCGCATGTTCCTCAGGAATTTGGGGTCTACCCCCTTAAGAGATTCGTATCTTTGTCATCGGGGTTTCTTGATACCATTTCTGTGCCATTTTCGGGACTGGTTGTGTGTGGTGTGGTTCTTGGACTTGGCCATGTCTGCACCTTTAGCCGTGGCTCCCCTAGAGGGCTATTTTGATAAACTGGGCCTTAGAGCCTTGGCTGAGACAGCCCCTTGATTCTTGCTTTTCGGGCTTCAAGATGGCAGACAGTTGGCCCACAGTTCTCACTGAACCAGCTAGTCGTGTTATCGCCTGGAAGAAACAACTCTAGACATGCTTTCCCTCATACTCAGGCCCACACATTCCCACACAAACGCACATGCATGCAGTGTCCCTCCAGCTCACGTCACGAGGTTACTCCCGGGGTTACAGCTCATTCAGGACGGAGGAATTGCTGTGACCTCACACTGCCGCCTCCCACTTGCTGTGATCCCACTGAGCCTAAGGCCAGTGCCTTCAGATGTGGCATCCACCCTGTGCCAGGCTCACTGGCAGCATCATGCCTCTCACAAAATCTTCATGAAGAGGTGTTTATTCGCCCTCATCCCCATTTTCCAGATGAGGAGACTCAGGCTTAGAGAAGTTAAATCACCTGGCCAGAATCCCATACATAGTATGTGGCAGAGATAGGGCTGAAGACCAGGTCTCCGGGACTCTGATGCACATAACCAGTAAATCAGTCCAAGAAAGCCAGCATGTTAGTGGAAACCAAGCTGGCTGGAGATCCCACTGCGACTAACCATATAAGACTCAGCCCAGCCCTGCATGGTATGTGGGAATGAAGCATCACAGGGAATGAAACCCCACAACTGTCTACCCCTGCCAAAGTAACAAAAATGCAACTCTCAGGGGCCCCAACAGAACGGACACCCAGGCAGCCGTGGGTCTGCCTGGTCTGCCTCCTTGAGGGCAGAGGCTGGCACTGGGTTCCAGGAGCCTCCTGTGCCTCCCCCTGCTCCTGTCTCTCTCATTCCGTTTCCCAAAACATCCCTCCTGATCTCTTTAACATCCTGGGAAGTGTGCATCTTTCTCACCTCTGCAGGAGGGTGCTTGGAGACTCAAGGCTGTTGGGTTAAAAATACAGAACCTGAAACTTCTGAAGACGAGGAAAGCAACATCCAGCCTGCACAGTAGATCTCAGGGTGACAGGAGAAGGTCTTCTGCTGTGTCTGAGATACTGAGAATTTGCATGAAAATCTTCCAGACCAGAGTCATCAGCTCAAAATTATTAAGCATTGTGACAACAAATAAAAACAACGGCAATTTATTTTTAATACTTTTTTAAATTATGGAAGTTATGCATGGTCATGTGTAAAGAACATTTTTCTCTTTTTTTGTTTGTTTGTTAGTTTAGTTTGAGACAGGGTTTTGCATTTATCACCTAGCCTGGAGTGCACTGGCAAAATTGTAACTCACTGTAGCCCCGAACTGCTGGGCTCAACTGATGCCCCTGCCTCAGCCTCTGGGGTAGCTGGGACTACAGCCTTGAGCCACCATGCCTGGCTAATTTTTGAAGTTTTGTCTAGAGATGAGATCTCACTGTGTTGCCCAGGCTTGTCTTGAACTCCTGGCCTCAAGCATCCTCCCACCTTGGCCTCCCAAAGTGCTGGGGTTACAGTAGGCCACTGAGCCTGGCCATTCTTTTTTTTTTAATGCCTAAACAAAGATATGTGTGTGTGTGTGTATAGTGTCAGGATGTTTTGTTCCTTTTTCTACAAAAATAATCATTCCATATTTTTCTGGAATATACTTTTTCATTTAATAATATATAGTGGACAGCTTTCAAATATATTTAGATCTATTAATTAATCTACAATTTTATTAAGTAATTCACATGATTCAAATTTCCAGAGGTACACAAGAATATTCCAAAATGAGCCTCCCTCTCACCACTACCCCAGGTACCCGGTTCTCTCTCCAAAAGCTTCCAGTGTTACCTTTCTTGTGCATCCTTCCAGGGCTGCGTTAAGCATGGATAAGCAATTATGTATATGCATTGCCCCTCCTGTTTTACGTAACAGGACATACTATATGTCTTGTACATATAATAGATACTGTTCTGCACCTTGCCTTTTTTTTTTTTTTTTTGAGACAGGGTCTTAAAGGCTCACAATTGTGCCACTGCACTCTAGGCCCAGACTTAGAGTGCAGTGATACAATCATGGCTCACTGCAGCCTCGACTTCCTGGGCTCAAGCAGTTCTCCCATCTCAGCCTCCCAAGTAGTTGGGACCACAGGCGTGTGCCATCACACTCAGCTGATTTTTGTAAGTTTTTTGGAGAGATGGGATTTCACCATGTTGCCCAGGCTGGTCTTGAAGCCCTAGGCTCAAAGGATTCGACCACCTCACACGCCCAGATTGCTGGGATTATAGGCGTGAGCCAGTGCACCCGGCCTGCACCTTGCTTTTTTCACTATAAAACCATGTCCTAGTGGTCATTCATATCCCTATGCAATATTTCATTCTTTTTAGTAGCTAGTAACATCCTATGTGAGATATGTAGACTCATTCATTCAGCTTTCTCTCACTTTGCTCGTTGCGGTTATGAGTGCTTCAGTGAATCTCCTTGCACACGTATCTCTAATAAAAGCACTCATACTTGTATTTCCTAGAAGTGGAATTGCTGTGTCAAAAAGTAGGCGTTTTAATTTTTAATAATTTAGTTATTAATTATGTATGCATGTTTTAAATTTTAATAAAAAATGTCAGATGATTTTCTCAAAGATTGTAGCAAGTTTAAAGCATGATTTTATGATCTGTGAATTGTATTTCAATTTTTAAAAAGGAGCAATTTTTAAAAAATATTAGCTGGGACTAGGCACGGTGGCTCACGCCTGTAATCCCAGCACTTTGGGAGGCCGAGGCGGGTGGATCAGCTGAGGTCGGGAGTTTGAGACCAGCCTGACCAACATGGAGAAACCCTGTCTTTACTAAAAATACAAAATTGGCTGGGCGTGGTGGCACATTCCTATAATCCCAGCTACTAGGGAGGCTGAGGCAGGAGAATCACTTGAACCTGGGAGGTGGAGGTTGCAGTGAGCTGAGGTCGTGCCATTGCACTCCAGCCTGGGCAACAAGAGTGAAACTCCGTCTCAAAAAAAAAAAAAAAAAAAAAAATTCGTGCATTCCTGTAGTCCCAGTTACTCAGGAGGCTGAGGTGGGAGGCTCGCTAGAGCCCAGGGTTTGAGGCTGCAGTGCACCATGCTTGCACCATGCTGGTGCCTGTGAGTAGCCACTGTACTTTATGCTGGGCAACATAGGGAGGCCCTGTCTCTAAATAAAAAAAAAAAAAAAAAAAGGGGGTAGCAATTTGTGGCTCATTAACACTTCCCCATAGATTACTAATTGTTTAAATTGTTGTCAATATTGTAAGAGAAAAATTGTATCTCCTGGTTGTAAATATGTATTCCCTGACCTCCCTGTGAGGGTGAGCACTGTCTCCTAAGTGTTTTGGCCACTCGCAGTCAACTTCTATGAATTCTCTGTGTCCTTTGCCCATTTGCCCATTTTTCTAGTGGGTTTTTTGTCTTCTTCTTATGCATGTCTATTTTTTTTTTTTTTTTTTTTGAGACGGAGTCTCCTTCTGTCTCCCAGGCTAGAGTGCAGTGGCATGATCTCAGCTTACTGCCCCCTCTGCCCCCTGGAGTTCAAGCAATTCTTGTGCCTCAGCCTCCCAAGAAGCTGAGATTACAGGCGTGTGCCACCATGCCCAGCTAATTTTTGTGGGGTTTTTTGTTTGTTTGTTTTTTGAGACGGATTCTCGCTCTGTCACCCAGGCTGGAGTGCAGTGGCGCAATCTCAGCTCACCACAACCTCCACCTCCCAGGTTCAAGTGATTCTCCTGCCTCAGCCTCCCAAGTAGTTGGGATTACAGGTGCCTACCGTCACGCCTGGCTAATTTTTAGTAGAGACGGGGTTTCACCACGTTGGCCAGGCTGGTATCAAACTCCTGACCTCAGATGATCCGCCTGTCCCGGCCTCCCAAGGTGCTGGGATTACGGGTGTGAGCCACCTCGCCCAGCCCCTATGCACTTCTTAGGATCATTCTTTGTATGAACCCTTTGTTTTATGTGGAAATATTTGTCCCTAATCTCTTATTTTGGCTTTGTTTGCAGTGTCATTGCCATAAAGAAAAATTTATGTTTTGCATAGTCACATCTGTCAAGCATAATATTTTAAGAAAAATAAATTTATTTTTATCTGTAAAAATACACATTTTTAATAGTGTGATTTCTAGGAATGTTGATTTTGCTTGCTAGTCATATGCTTTACTATTCTAGGTAAAGTGGAAAGTAGAAAATAACGATCAGTTGATAACATCAAGCTTGTTTACATTCCTTTGTTTGAAATGACTCTTCTGCCTCCAGACGGTGATGATAATGGTGATGATGGAAACACCTACTCTGTGCCAGGTGCTGTGCTCAACTCTTCACACACATCATCTCACTTCATCCTCACAGCAGCCTTCAGAGGTAGGGTTCTTTTGTTTTGTTTTGTTTTTGTACCTTTTTATTTATTTATTTAGAGACAGGATCTGGCTCTGTTTTCCAGGCTGGAGTGCAGTGGTACAGTCATAGCTCACTGCAACCTTGAATTCCTGGGCTCAAGTGAGCCTCCCACCTCAACCTCCTGAGTAACTGGGACTACAGACATACTCCACCATGCCCAGCTAATTTTTTGTTTGTTTGTGTTTTTTAGAGACAGAGGGGTCTCACTGTGCTGCCTAGGCTCATTTTTAAAATTGAAATACAATTCACAGATCATAAGATTATCCTTTTAAAGTGTACCATTCAGGCCAGGTGCAGTGGCTCGTGCCTGTAATCCCAGCACTCTGGGAGGCCGAGGTGGGTGGATCACAAGGTCAGGAGATCAAGACCATCCTGGCTAACACGGTGAAACCCCATCTCTACCAAAAATACAAAAAATTAGCCAGGCGTGGTGGTGAGCACCTGTAGTCCCAGCTACTCGGGAGGCTGAGGCAGGAGAATGGCGTGAACACGGCAGGTGGAGCTTGCAGTGAGCCGAGATAGCACCACTGCACTCCAGCCTGGGCAACAGAGCGAGACTCTGTGTCAAAAACAGACAAAAAATTAGGCCAGGTGCAGTGGCTCGCACCTGTAATCCCAGCACTTTGGGAGGCCGAGGCAGGCAGATCACCTGAGGTCAGGTGTTCAAGACCAGCCTGACCAACATGGAGAAACCTACTAAAAGTACAAAATTAGCCAGGCATGGTGGCACATGCCTGCAACCCCAGCTACTCGGGAGGCTGAGGCAGGAGAATCGTTTGAACCTGGGAGGTGGAGGTTGCAGTGAGCTGAGATGGTGCCACTGCACTCCAGCCTGGGCAACAAGAGCGAAACTTTGTCTCAGGAAAAAAAAAAAAAAAAAAAAATGCCAGATGCGGTGGCGGGCACCTATAATCCCAGCTACTTGGGAGGCTGAGGCAGGAGAATTGCTTGAACCTGGGAGGTGGAGGTTGCAGTGAGCTGAGATCATGCCATTGCACTCCAGCCTGGGCAACAGAGTGAGACTCTGTCAAAAAAAAAAAAAAAAAGAAAAGAAAAGAAAAGAAAGAAAGAAAAAAGAAAAAGAAAAAGAAAAAGAAAGAAAAAATAAAAAATAAAGTGTACCATTCAGTGATTTTTTTAGTATAGTTACAAAGTTGTGCAATCATCACCATTATTTAAACCCAGAACATGTTCGTCACCCCAGAAACAAATCCTTTGATAGGTACTGTTTTCATCACCATTTTACAGATGAGGAAACTGAGGCTCAGAGAGGCAAAGTAAACTGGCCAAGACCCCACAGCCAGGTCTAGGTTTGAGCCTAAGCCCCATGGCCTGGGGTGGCACCCTTCTCAGTGAGATCCATTGTTCTAGACCAGGAACCAGTATACTTTTCTGTAAAAGGCCAGATAGTAAATATTTTAGGCTTTATGGGTCATTCAATGGGTAAGGTTTTTGTTCTTGTTTTTGTTTTTAATCGACTTTAGGGCAAAACAAAGACAAATCCATATGAGGAAGTGATTTCTAAGTTCCTAAATGTCCGTAAGTGGGTCAGGATTCCATGGGAAGTAGTCAAGCTAAGGGCAGGCAGTAGAGACAGTCTTAAAGAGTTGGATTCAGCAGCACAGACCTACTGGAGCCAGGGACTCCAGTTCAAAGTCAGGAGCACCAGATGTGTGCGGCACCACCCAGCTCAGCAACCCCCTTGTTTGAGAGCACACCGGGCACACAGTAGGCCCTTTAGGTGGTGTGTTGTAAGATCTGACATTTCATTTGTTGCTCTGGCATCTTTGAGCCTCACGGGGCCCCAAAGGCCAATTCCCACCCTGCAAGTTCCCCTATCAGCCAGACCAGCTTCACCCACCTGTTCTCAACATACCCAGTTTCACCTTCCTGCCAGCCCAAGGAATCATTCAAACAAGCCAATCACATCCTCCCTTGGAAACTGGGAGACACCACAGCCTCTTGTTTACTGCCAGGCCCGCCTCCCATGACCCCTGTTTGTTCTGTCCCTGGGTGAAACCCTTCTGTGGCCCTGCAGTCAACTTCTACTTGTTTTCTTTTTTGGTGTTGTTTTCTTTTCTTTTTTCTTTCCATTTTTCTTTTCTTTTTTTCTTTTTTTCTTTTTTTTTTTTGAGACAGGGTCTTGCTCTGTCACCCAGGCTGGAGTGCAGTGGTACAATCATAGCTCACTGAAGCCTTGAACTCCTGGCTCAAGCAATCCTCCCACCTTGGCCTACCAAACTGCTGGGATTAGAGGACTGAGCCACCATGCCCAGCCTGCTCATTGGTTTCTTCTGCTTATTGTTAGCTGTCATGTGTTCTGCCATCTTGTGCTATTTAGGGTGAGGTCTTTCTGTCACCAATGGCGTGCATAGGAGGTAACCAGATCAGAGGGCATCTGCTTCCCTTTCTCAGCATCTGTTCCCTTTTCTCATGGGGTCAGCAACTTGATTTTCCCGTAGGGAGTCCCTCTCTCCCTCCCCTTCTCCCACTCAGGCCTTGTGGTTCAGGTAGAAAAAATAGAGAATGAATCCAGCTATACTTGAGTTGGTGCTATTCCTAGACTTTTTCAGTTACATGAGCCAATAAGTATTCTCTTCCCCTCCCACTTTTTTGGAATCTTAGTGCAAAAGAGTCTTGACTAACAATACACTCAAAAAACGCAAATTGAATGAATAAATGCATTCCCAGTTGCTGCTATGCTTCTTGGCACATGGTAGGTCTTAATCTAATGAAGGCCTTCATTTAGGAGAGAAGAAAACTTATCTGTTGGAAACAGAGCCAGGTCTAAGATAAGAAGTCTAAGATAGTATGAAAAAAGCTTATCTAAGAGAGTGTGAAAAAACTTGGGGCTAGGCACAGTGGCTCACACCTGTAATTCTAACACATTGGGAGGCTGAGGCAGCAGGATCATTTGAGGCCAGCAGTTTGAGATCAGTTGGGGCAATACAGAGAGACCTATCTCTAAAAACAAACAAACAAAAATTCCTGTAATCCCAGCACTTTGGGAGGCAGAGGCGGGCAGATCACTTAAGGTCAAGAGTTTGAGACCAGCCTGGCCAACATGGCGAAACCCCATCTCTACTAAAAATAAAAAATACAAAAATTAGCTGGGCATGATGGCACATGCCTGTAATTCCAGCTACTTGGGAGGCTGAGGCAGGAGAATCGCTTGAACCCGGGAGGCAGAGGTTGCAGTGAGCCAAGATTGTGCCACTGCACTCCAGCCTGGGTGACAGAAAAAGACTCCATTTAAAAAAAAAAATTAAAATTAAAATTAAATGATTAGCCAGGTGTAGTGGCGCACACCTGTAGTACTAGCTCCTCAGGAGGGTGTGGTTGAGCCCAGGAGTTTAAGGCTGCAGTGAGCTATGCTCGCACTACTGCACCGCAGCCTGGGTGACAGAATGTGACCTTGCCTATTAAAAAAAAAGAAAGGAAACTTTGGGCAGCACATTGTCACATACTCAAGATCCCCAAGGAAGCCACAAAGAACCAGAAAGAATTGGTCTGCCCAAGCGGACCCTCCCTGTATTGGTATCACAGACTCTTGGTGGTCCTGTCCCCTAGTATGGGTCATCCAAACACAAGGCTTCCTTCCCCAGGTGTGTACAGTGGAGCTGGAGAGCATCACACATTTGGTCATTCAGTCTTCAATGAAACAAGCCATCGGGAGGTTACCAAAGCACAACAAAGTCTCATTTCTAATATAGTTCAGGCCAGGTGCAGTGGCTCACGCCTGTAATCCCAGCACTTTGGGAAGCTGAGGCGGGCGGATTGCCTGAGCCCAGGAGTTCTAGACCAGCTTGGCCAACATGGTGAAACCCTGTCTCTACTAAAAATACAAAAATTGGCCGGGCGCAGGGGCTCATGCTTGTAATCCCAGCACTTTGGGAGACGGAAGTGGGTGGATCACCTGAGCTCAGGTGTTTGAGACCAGCCTGACCAACATGGCGAAATCCTGTCTCTACTAAAAATACAAAAATTAGCCAGGCAGGGTGGCAGGCCCCTGTAATCCCAGCCACTTGGGAGGCTGAGGCACGAGAATCCCTTGAACTTGGGAGGCAGACATTGCAGTGAGCTGAGATCACACCACTGCACTCCAGCCTGGGTGACAGTGTGAGGCTCCGTCTAAAAAAACAAAACAAAACAAAACAAAACAAAACAAAAATTCGCTGGCCGTGGTGGTACGCGTCTGTAGTCCCAGCTACTCCAGAGGCTGAGGTAGGAGAATTGCTTGCTTGAACTTAGGAGGCAGAGGTTGCAGCGAGCTGAGATTGCGCCTGCGCCACTACACTCCAGCCTGGGCAACAGAGCCAAACCCAGTCTCAAAAACTAAAAAAAAATAATAATAATAGGCCAGGCACGGTGGCTTACGCCTGTAATCCCAGCACTTTGGGAGGCCGAAGCGGGTGGATCACCTGTCAGGAGTTCTAGACCAGCCTGGCCAACATGGTGAAACCCCGTCTCTACTAAAAATACAAAAATTAGCCGGGCGTGGTGGCAGGAGCCTGTAATCCCAGCTACTCGGGGGGACTGAGGCAGGAGAATCACTTGAACCTGGGAGGCGGAGGTTGCAGTGAGCCGAGATCGTGCCATCACACTCCAGCCTGGGGGGACAAGAGCGAGACTTCGTCTCAAAAAATAATAATAAAATAAAAATAATAATAATTTAAATAAATAAAATAGTTCAATCTAGTGAACACAGTTACAGTCTAGGAAGGAGTATTAAGCTGGGCTCATGAACCCCCACAATAGTTCCATGGACAGAATTCAGGTGGAGCCTGGATAGGGAAAAAATTAATTACATCTGTGTTCTCATCATCATGTATTTGAAAGTTAGCATCACTTCAATTATGAATGGAGGTTATAAACCACTTATTATTAGTAATTTCTGTGGCTTTCATACCCATGAAAAATCATAGATATTTTTGTATCACTTTATGGTTATCACAGAAAACATATTTTATGTTTTCTCATCACTACTTTGAAATTAGAGTGGTTATTAGACCAGCCGCTAGATCTTGTTATGTAATGTGTTAATAAAGCAGCACTTTTGTTATTATGTCATGGATTTGTCAGGGTTTAAATATATATACATATTTTGACAACTATATTTCCTTATAATTGGTTTCCTTAGCAATTCTACGTATTTTATTTTATGCATTTTAAAACATGTTCTTAAAAATAGCACTGCCGCTGGGCATGGTGTCTCATGACTGTAATCCCAGCACTTTGGGAGGCCAAGGTGGGTGGATCACTTGAGGTCCGGAGTTCCAGACCAGCCTAGCCGACATGGTGAAACTCCATCTCTACAAAAAAATATAAAAATTAGCCAGGCATGGTAGTGCACACCTATAGTCCCAGCTGTTCAGGAGGCTGAGACAGGAGAATTGCTTGAACCCAGGAGGTGAAGATTGTAGTGAGCTGCGATCACACCACTGCACTCCAGCCTGGGCAACAGAGCGAGACTCTATCTCAAAAAATACATATATATAACTACCATTCAACACAGCAATCCCATTACTGGGTATGTACCCAAAGGAAAATAAATTATTCTACCAAAGAGACACATGCACTTGTGTGTTCATCACAGTACTATTCATAACAGCAAAGGTGGTCAGGCACGGTGGCTCACGTCTGTAATCCCAGTACTTTGGGAGGCCAAGGCGGGCGGATCACGAGGTCAGGAGATCGAGACCATCCTGGCTAACATGGTGAAACCCCTTCTCTACTAAAAATACAAAAAATTAGCCGGGCATGGTGGCGGGTGCCTGTAGTCCCAGCTACTCGGGAGGCTGAGGCAGGAGAATGGCGTGAACCTGAGAGGCGGAGCTTGCAGTGAGCCGAGATTGTGCCACTGCACTCCAGCCTGGGCGACAGAGTGAGATTCAGTCTCAAAAAAAAAAAAAAAAAAAAAAACGTAATAGCAAAGACATGGAATCAACCTAGATGCCCTTCAATGGATTGGATAAAGAAAACACGGCTGGGCATGGTGGCTTATGCCTGTAATCCCAACACCTTGGGAGGCCGAGGCAGGCAGATCACCTGAGGTCAAGAGTTCGAGGCCAGCCTGGCCAACATGGTGAAACCTTGTCTCTACTAAAAATACGAAAAAAAATTAGCTGGGGTGGTGATGCGCTCCTGTAGTCCCAGCTACTTGAGGAGGCTGAGGCAGGAGAATAGCTTAAACCCAGGAGGCAGAGGTTGCAGTGAGCCAAGATTGCACCACTGCACTTCATTTCAACCTGGGCAACAGAGGGAGACTCCCTCTCAAAAAAAAAAAAAAAAAAAAAAAAGGCAAAATCATTACTTTTGCAGCAACATGGATGCAGCTGGAAGCCATTATCCTAAGTGATTAACACAGAAGCAGAAAACCAAATATGAAATGTTCTCACTTATAAATTGCAGCTAAGCACTGAGTACACATGGACATAAAGATGGGAACAATAGAGACTGGGGACTCCCAGAGCAGGGAGGAAAGGAGGGGCAAGGGTTGAAAAACTGCCTACTGGGTACTATGCTCAGTACCTGGGTGATGGAATCACTCATATCCTGAATCTCAGCATCACCCAATATACCCATGTAACAAACCTACACATTTTACCCCTTGAATCTAAAATAAAAGTTGAAATTTTAAAAATAAATTAAAGGCTGGGCATGGTGGCTCACGCCTGTAATCCCAGCACTTTTGGAGGCAGAGGCAGGAGGATCCCTTGACCTTAGGAGTTTGAGACCAGCCTGGCCAACATGGCGAAACTCCATCTCTACAGAAAAACACAAGAACTAGCTAGGTGTTTTGGTGCATGCCTGTAACCCCAGCTAGGTGTGGTGGCGAGGAGTCCACAGATTTTACCAGATTGCCAAAGGGGTCCACAGCATAAAAGCAGGTTCGGAATCCCCAACTAGCCCTGCTGCTATTCCATGACTCTAATTCTTAGCCTCAGTGAACCCCAGCCTGCCCATCTATAAAATGGGAACATCAATACCTATCTCATGAGATTGCTGTAATGTTTAGACGAAATAAGCATAGTGTCTGCCTGCTTTACATATGGGAGGAAATATGTACGTGTTGACTTATCTTCCTCCATCTTCAGCAATTCCCAACTAGTGGTGTCTCGGAAAGCACAGGACTTTGATGCCAGATCTTCCTGGGTTCGAATCCCATTCCTGCCATTTTAGCTGAGGGACTTAACCTCTCTAAATCTGTTTCCTCATCTTTTAAAAGGGGGCATTTCTTTCTAGCAGTGTTACAAGAATGAAGATCTTAAATATGTAAAATGCCTTACATAGCCTGGCACCGAGTGGGTTTCCAAAAATAGGAGCTGCCATCATCATCGATGGTCACATCGGTTTCTGGACGCTGCCTAGCATACACCAAGTCTTTTTCTTTGCCAGGGAATCACCCTCATCCTCAGCCCAGCCCTAAATGGTCCCAGTCACCCTCTTCTAAGTGATAAGCAAGTGTTGAGGGGTCTCTCCTCCCTGATCTGCTGTCCCCCCATCACCCCCTCAACATAAGCTCTGCGGGCAGCCCAGCAGGACAAACTTGGTGCTGTCATTATGCGTAAAACACCAAGTGAGCCAGGCACAGTGGCTCACGCCTGCAATCCCAGCTACTTAGGAGGCTGAGGTAAGAGGATCTCTTGAGTCCAGGAGTGAGCCGTGATTGCGCCACTGCACTCCAACCTGGGTGACAGAAAGAGACCTGTCTCTTAAAACCAAACCAAACCAAAACGCCCACCAGGTGGTCAGAGCTGAAATGTCCTCTAGACCTTGTGTTATAAATGGGGAAACTGAGTCCCAAGAGCGTGAAGGTGCTTACTCAAGGTTGTGTAGATTTCCTTCTGGGACACAGATACCAGTTGTCCTTTGTACAAATTGCCTCATCTCTTCTCTGCATTCTTCCTGCCTCAGAAGCAAGAAAGGAGACAGAAAGACCATGCAGGGTCAACTCTAGGCTTTTCAGGAATGGATGGGTGGATACAAACACAAAACAGTAACAAGAGGCAAGACGGGCGCAGTGGCTCATGCCTGCAATCCCAGCACTTTGGGAGGCTGAGGAGGGTGGATCACCTGAGGTCAGGCGTTCGAGACCAGCCTGGCCAACATGGTGAAACTCCATCTCTACTAAAAATACAAAAAGGGCGTGGTGGCGGGTGCCTGTAGTCCCAGCTACTGGGGAGTCTGAGGCAGGAGAATCACTTGAACCTGGGGGGTGGAGGTTGCAGTGAGCCGAGATCGTGCCACTGCACTCCAGCCGAGGTAAAAGAGTGAGACTCTGTCTCAAATAATAATAATAATAATTTTAAAATAACAATAACAAGAGCCAAATATTAAGCATTTAATTATGCCTGGCCTCAAGAGCTGTACGCATATCACCTCTCCACCCCTGAACAAAGTAGGTATGACTATCCCCATCTTACAGAAGAGGAAATTCCAGCGAGGGTAACATATCTTGCCCGAAGTCACATAGCTCGCCAGGGCCAGAGTCTGAATCTAGAGCTGTCTGATTTAGCACGTATACTTTTTCTTCTACGAAAACCCAAAACTTTCATTGGAAAGTTCCAGCGGCTTCCATTGGGTTCCAGTGCTGCTGTGACTTTTACAGCCTTGCTGTTGCATGGGGCCAGCACTGTCCTAGCTGGGGCCCCCACTCTCGCAGCCTCTCCCCAGTATAGCACTGTGCTCTCCACTCCCCAGCCCCCATTGTTAACAGTCAGTACCCACTGCGGCCCCAGCATGCTCCAGTGAGAACCCAGGTTCAAGAGGAGCCCAGGAGCTGACCTGCCACCCACCCCATGGGCACTGTGCTCCTGTTTTTTCAAGATTGCGAGGCAGGCGTAGACCTGCTAATTGTGTTTGTATTGGGGTTGATTTGTATTTGTGCTCAGCACGCATCCACATCCCCTACCACGAAAGCAGATGGGCACGTCTTGCCTTCGAAAGAAATATAATTAACGCGATTTAGCATCTTTCTCAAACGATGATCTTCCTCCACGTGGGAGGAAATGTTTTTGGAGCTGCTTTAGAATATTTGAAGTTTAATTCTGTGGTGCTCACAGCTGGTCCGATCGGGAAGAGGCTGAGGGGTAAAAAGGGGGAAGCTTCTTCTTTTTTGAGACAGAGTCTCACACTCTGTCCCCCAGGCTGGAGTGCAGTGGCACCCGATCTCGGCTCACTGCAACCTCCAGCTCCCAGGTTCACACCATTCTCCTGCCTCAGCCTCCCAAGTAGCCGAGACGATAGGCGCCTGCCACCACGCCCCACTAATATTTTGTATTTTTGGTAGAGACGGGGTTTCACCTTGTTAGCCAGGATGGTCTGGATCTCCTGACCTCGTAATCCACCTGCCTCGACCTCCCAAAGTGCTGGGATTATAGGCGTGAGCCACTGCGATGGCCTTTTTTTTTTTTTTGCTTAGGTCCTGGGGCAGGAGGAGAGGAGCCACCAATTCAAGGGATGACTTGCTTTGTGATTTTGAGAAGGTCTCCCCCATTTTGAGCCTCAGTTATCACATTTGTTGAAACAAAAATAATAATACATGAAAATAAAACAACTCAGCAATAGTTTTGAGACCAGCCCTATAGATTCAGAATCCTCGAAGATGCTGAACAAGCTTCACGGGTGATCCTGACTCAAGCCAGGCTGGAAAACCTTTAGTGTAAAAGCATTCTTTGGGCTGGATGGGGTGGCTCACGCCTGTATATCCCAGCACTTTGGGAGGCCAAGGCACGTGGATTACTTAAGGCCAGGAGTTCGAGACCAGCTTGGCCAACATGGTAAAATCTCATCTCTACTAAAAATATAAAAATTAGCTGGGCATGGTGGTGCAGGCCTGTGGTCCCAGCTACTCAGGAGGCTGGGGCACCAGAATCGCTCAAACCCAGGAGGCAGAGGTTACAATGAGTGGAGATTGGGACACTGCACTCCAGCCTGGGTGACTGAGTGAGATTCTGTCTAAAAAAAAAATTTTTTTTTGTGCTTCACTGAAAATGCTGGTGTGGTTGCATGTGCCTGTGGTCCCAGCTACTTGGGAGGCTGAAGTAGGAGGATCACCTGAGCCTGGGAGGTCCAGGCTGCAGTGAGCTGAGATAGTGCCACTGTACTCCAGCCTGGGTGACAGAGCAAGACCCTGCCTCAAAAAGAAAAAGAAACAAAGGAAAGAAAATGCTTTAAAAAAAAGAAGAAGTAATGTAGAATTTTAGAGCCAGAAATAACTTTAGTAACTTTTCTTACATAAGGTAGAGCATGAAGCTTGCTGAAATAAAGCAGCTTGCTCACAAGCTTCAGAATTACTTTTTTCTCCTTTATTTATTTTTTTAATTTATTTTTTTAGAGACAGAGTCTTGCTCTGTCACCCAGGTTGGAGGGCAGTGGTACAAGCATACCTTACTGTAACCTCCAACTCCTGGACCCAACCCATCCTCTCACCTCAGCCTCCCAAATAGCTGGGACTAAAGGCATACACCATTGTACCTGGCTGATTTTTTAAAACTTTTTGGGCCGTGCACAGTAAGTCACACCTGTAATCTCAACACTTTTGGAGGCTGAGGCGGGAGGATCACCTGAGGTCAGAAGTTCAAGACCTGCCTGGTAAACATGGTGAAGCTCTGGTCTCTACTAAAAATACAAAAATTAGTTGCACGTGGTGGCAAGTGCATGTAATCCCAGCTACTCGAGAGGCTGAGGCAGGAGAATGGCTTGAACTTGGGAGGCAGAGGTTGCAGTTAGCTAATATGGTGCCATTGCACTCCAGCCTGGGCAACAAGAGTGAAACTCCAACTCAAAAAATATATGTATATATTTTTTGTAGAGACAGGGTCTCCTTAAGTTGCCCAGACTGGTCTCAAACTCCTGGGCTCAAATGATCCTCCTGCCTCAGTCCCTCAAATATGTTTATTTTATTTAAATCACACAAATTACATGCCTGTAAAAAAGTGCCAACAATACTGTACATAGGAGAATAAAAGGGAAAGTTCCTTGCACCAGCCCCATCCCTTTCTCCCTGCAGCTGTCCACTGGCAGTAGTTTGCTGTGGTTCTTTTCAGGGTTGCTTTTCTAGCTAAATGCCAGAAATTTATCATACTTGGCACAGAAAATTATCATATCAATATATAGAAATCTACCGAGTTATTTTTAATTTCTTTATGGTAGTTTGTAACATAGATACAGTATGATCTATTTAACCAAAGGCAATTCAAAGGCATTTAGGGCATTTTCAGTTTTTTTCGCTGTGATAAACATTCATCTGTGTGTATTTAGGAGGGTATTTTTGTAAGATGGTACTCAGCAATAAAATTATCAAAAGGCATGCTTACTTACAATTTTGATAGATGCTGCCAAATTGTTCTCCAAAAAAGACTGCCTGAATATGCATTTCTCCCAATAGTTAATACTGAGGCATTTCCTTGCACCCTAGCCAATACTCAATGTTATCAGTCTTTCTTAATTTCTCCAGTCTGATGGGTGAAAATCAACTCTAATTCAAAATTATCTTTTTTGTTTGTTTGTTTTTGTTTTTGAGATGGAGTCTCACTCTGTTGCCTAGGCTGGAGTGCAGGGGCTTGATCTTACCTCACTTCAACCTCCACCTCTTGGGTTCAAGCGATTCTCCTGTCTCAGCCTCCCAAGTAGCTGGGACTACAGGAGTGCACCATCACACCCGGCTAATTTTTGTATTTTTAGTAGAGATGGGGTTTCGCCATGTTGACCAGGCTGGTCTCAAACTTCTGACCTCAGGTGATCCACCCGCCTCGGCCTCAAAGTGCTGGGATTACAGGCGTGAGCCGCTGGATCTGGACCAAAATTATCTTTTGAAATTTTTTTTTAAGAGATAGGGTCTCACTCTGTTGCGCAGGCTGGTCTTGAACTGCAGTTCATTGCAGCCTCTAACTCTTGGGCTCAAGCGATCCTCCTGCTTCTGCCTCCTGAGTAGTTAGAACTATATAGGTGCATGCCACCACAACCAGCTAATTTTTTATTTTTTGTAGAGACAAGGTCTCCCTATGTTGTCCAGGCTGGTCTTGAACTCCTGGCCTCAGGCAATCCTCGCCACTCTGCCTCCCAAAGTGTTGGGATTACAGGCGTGAGCCACCATGCCTGGCCTGAATGTTTATTTCTAGATGGAATTTGGAGGTTCTTTATGTTTTGAAAAGAATACCTGAGATTTTGAAAGGATGCTCAGGAATCTCAAATGTGTCTGTTAATTATCCATACCAGAAAGTTCCCTTGAATTTCAGAGACTGTCAAACCGTCTTGTCTTTGGAGAGATGAGAGCTGCTTTTTCTACAATATCTGAAGGTTAAATTTAGAAGCAGCATTCATGTATTATTATTATTTTTTTCCTAGCCACCTTTTAGAATTCAGTCCTGCCTTTCAGCTTAGCTGGGTCCTGTGGGAGTGGTATGATGAGACTATAAGGTGATGAGACTGGTATGTGTGTGGGCTTACATCAGCCCTATTTCTCTCTGCTCAACTCAACATAGAGAAAGAACCCACTCCTTACCAGATTCCTCTCTATAATGAGAACGTAACACGCAAGCACTCAGCAGAAAAACTCTTCAAGAACAAGGACCTTGTGTACTTCAGGGGTACAATGAAGAGAAAGGCAGGGAAGTAACTTTTCAGAGCTGTCAGTGGCGCCAGGCATACTGCTGGTTACTCTCCCTAAGCTCCTTTAACCTCAATCTTGTAAAGGTAGATGTTACTATTGCTTTTTTTTGAGACAATGTCTCACTGTGTCACCCAGGCTGGAGTACGGTGGCGTAATCATGGCTCACTGCAGCCTTGACCTCCTGGGCTCAATCTTCCCACCTCAGCATCCCAAATAGCTAGGACCACAAGTGCGCACCACCACACCTGGATAATTTTGATATTTTTTTTTTTTTGTAGAGATGGGATTTCACCATGTTGCCCAGGCTGGTCTCAAACTCCTGGGCTCAAGTGATCCACCTGCCTTGGCCTCCCAAAGTGCTGAAATTGCAGGCATGAGCCACTACACCCCGCCTACGATTCATATTTCATAGTTGGAGAAACAGACTCAGACCAAGCAATGTGGGCCCCAGAGCCAGCTCCCTACACTGGAATCCCAGCATTGTCATTTATTTGCCGTGAGACCTTGGGCAAGTGACCACCCTTCTTGTGCTGTTTCCTCACCTGTAAAATGTGGATAACTAAGTACACAGACCTCACAGATGGACTAGAAGACTTCATTTGCAAAGTGCTTCTGAAGACAGTGCCTGGTATCCAGTAATCCCCTGTTAACAGGTGGCTCTTTTTTTTTTTTTTTTTTTTTTTTTGTAGCTCCCCAAGATAACTTGGGGAGAGTTATTTCAGTCCTCTGAGCCTCCGATTGTTCATTCATAAAATGGGCATGATAATCCCCTCCCCAAAGGCTGTTGTGAAAATTAATTAAGGAATTTCTTAAGTGCTGTGCCTATTGCGGAAGAACATAGCAGAGAGAGAAGCAGTGCTCGTCATCTTCCCAGCTCCCTCTGTTTCCCTGAGTGATCTCAGCGCCTTCTCTTATTGATTGAAATGTTCACAGGAGTGTTGTCCTGGAATACTCTGTTAGCCCAATACATAGGAGGTGACTTACAAGACTGTGGAAAGTGGTGGGGTTAACTGAAGATGTTCTCTGTGTCTCTCCCTAAGTCTAGGATCAGTCCAGTTAGATCCTAGTGGACTTCAGCCAGGCGTGGTGGCTCATACCTGTAATCCCAGCACTTTGGGAGGCCGAGGTGGGAGGACCACTTGAGGTCAGGAGTTTGAGACCAGCCTGGCCAACATGGTGAAATCCCATCTCTACTAAAAATACAAATATTAGCTGGGCATGGTTGCGCACACCTGTAGTCCCAGCGACTCGGGAGGCTGAGGCAGGAGAATTGCTTTGAATCCGGGAGGTGGAGGTTGCAGTGAGCCGAGAGCACCCACTCCAGCCTGGGTGACAGAGCAAGACTCTGTCTCAAAAAACAAGAGCAAGACTCTGTCTCAAAAAACAAAACAAAACAAAACAAACAAACAAAAAACTAGTGAACTTCTCAGAAATAGTCCTAATTTTTGCCTCGTCATCTTTTTCCCCACACCACTGCCTGGAGTCAGGCCCCACACCTCTCACGACAGTCTCCTGCCTGGACTCCCCCATTGCAGACCCTTGTCTTCCTGCATCCTATACCCGAGTTCTGTAGTTTTCTCCATATCACACACAAGTGTGGAGTAAACCTGTACGGTCTATTCAACCCCCTGATTTTTCCGGGGCACTTACTATGCACCTGGCCCCATGCTAAACACTTTGTTGGCATGGTTTCACATGGGCTTCCCAACACAGGTAAATACTTTTACTATGCCCATTTCGCAGATGAGCAGGGAAGGGAGGAGTTGGGATGTGAACAAACTGGAAACCTCACACAGTCCTGTGAGGAAACGAATAACCCTGCTTTATATTATTTTGTTCATTCAGGAAATGCTGACTGTGTGTCTAATGGGTGCAGACATCCTTCTAGGTCCAGGAGAGCCGGGTGTGGTGTGGTGCATGCCTGCAATCTCAGCACTTTGGGAGGCCCAGGTGAGAGTTTAACCATGTTGGCCAGGCTGGTCTCGAACTCCTGACCTCAAGTGATTCACCTGCCTCGGCCTCCCAAAGTGCTGGAATTACAGGCATGAGCCACCATGCCCAGTCCACCATTGCCTTATTATTAATAAGAATAATTTTTTATTTAACAGTGTGAGTTGGAACAATTGGGAATATCAAACTTTGCCTGTTTCCTTGACTGGTTTAAATATCTTTTAATTTGCACCACAGACTCTAAAACTTACAAGTTCCTGTAGGAGAAGAGTCTTGTCTTGGGATTAGACCAAAAGACCCCTGTGAACCGAACTTCTCTGCTGCAGCTTAAGCCCATCACAGTTCAATCTGAGTCCAAATAGGCCCCTCCCTCCCTTCCCCTCGGCCACCGGCCTCAGCTCTGCAGTCCCCTCAAATTTCTATTCTCCAGGCAAGGCAATTGAGCTCTTAATTAAATTCTCTCATTATAAGTCAAGCCTGAGGAAAACAAATAGCAAAACCTCTCCTGTGAGACTTGTCTCTTCCTGGCTGGGAGACTCAATATTGGAGATGGTATCGCTGACTGCCCTTGGACATCCATCCCTTGCTGCTCCCCAGGAATTTCCTGTTGGCTCCTTCCCAGGCTCACCTTCACCTCTTCTGGCCCAGAGGAAATTGCAGTGGGAGGTGCAAGGATGTTATCAGGCGTTTCATTGTGTGTTTCATTTAGGGGTGAGTCTCTGGACTCTGGTCAATAAGGGAGAATGGGGGGGGGGCTTCAAAGACAGGGAAGAGGCATGGTGAAAGGCATTGAGATATGGGGTCAGGGACACAAGGCACTTGTCCCCAAGGACAGTGGACATGTGATCACACACATACCAGCCCCATATCTCCCCTGATTATACTCTAGTAGATACAGGAACCTTGGGGAGCTGGAAAGAGCACTGGTCTGGGAGTCAGGAAACCCTGAGTTACTAACTCACTATGCAATTGTTTAATAGTAATCACAGCAAAATGTATCGTGGGATTGTGTGCTAAGCATTATGCTAAACCCCACACATGCTGGGTGTGGTGGCTCATTCCTATAATCCCACACTGGGAAGCTGAGGTGGGAGGATCTCTTGAGTCCAGGAGTTTGAGACCAGCTTGGGCATAGGGAGATCCTATTTCTATGTAAAATTTAAAATTTAGGCCGGGTACGGTGGCTCAAGCCTGTAATCCCAGCACTTTGGGAGGCCGAAATGGGTGGATCACGAGGTCAGGAGATCGAGACCATCCTGGCTAACACGGTGAAACCCTGTCTCTACTAAAAAATACAAAAAACTAGCCGGGCGAGGTGGCGGGCGCCTGTAGTCCCAGCTACTCGGAAGGCTGAGGCAGGAGAATGGCGGGAACCCGGGAGGCGGAGCTTGCAGTGAGCTGAGATCCGGCCACTGCACTCAGCCTGGGCCACAGAGCGAGACTCCGTCTCAAAAATAAATAAATAAATAAATAACATTTAGCCGTTGTGGTGGCATTTGCCTGTAGTCCCAGCTGTTTGGGAGGCTGAGGCAGGAGGATTGCTTGAGCCTGGGAGTTTAAGCCTGCCGTGAGCTACGATTGAGCCACTGCATTCCAGCCCGGATGACAGAGTAAAACCCCTTTGTTGCAGGAACTCAGGGACCCCAAACGGAGGGACCGGCTGGAGCCGTGGCAGAGGAACATAAATTGTGAAGATTTCATTTTAATATGGACATATATCAGTTCTCAAAAATAATACTTTTATAATTTCTTAGGCCTGTCTTTACTTCAATCTCTGAACATAAATTGTGAAGATTTCATTTTAATATGGACATTTATCACTTCCCAAATAATACTCTTATAATTTCTTACACCTGTCTTATTTTAATCTCTTAATCCTGTTATCTTCATAAGTTGAGGATGTACATCACCTCAGGACCACTGTGATAATTGTATCTAACTGTACAAATCAATTGTAAAACATGTATGTTTGAACAATATGAAATCAGTGCACCTTGAAAAAGAACAGAATAACAGTGATTTTTAGGGAACAAGGGAAGACAATCATAAGGGAACAAGGGAAGACAATCATAAGGTCTGACTGCCTGCAGGGTTGGGCAAAAAGAGCCATATTTTTCTTCTTGCAGAGAGCCTATAAACCAACCTGCAAGTAGGAGAGCTATCGCTAAATTTTTTCACCAGCAAGGAATATTGATAATACTCTGGGAAAATAATTGCATTCCTTTGGGGAGGTCTATAAGCAGCCGCTCTGGGAGTGCCTGTCTTATGTAGTTGAGATAAGCACTGAAATATGCCCTGGTCTCCTGCAGTACCCTCAGGCTTATTAGGGTGAGGAAAAAACCACCCTGATGAATTTGAGGTCAGACCGGTTCTCTGCTCTCAAACCCTATTTTCTGTTGTTTAAGTTGTTTATCAAGGCAATACATGCACAGCTGAACATAGACCCTCATCAGTAATTCTAATTTTGCCCTTTGCCTTGTGATCTTTGCTTTTGTCCTTGCCCTGTTTCCTCAGAAGCATGTGACCTTTGTTCTCTTTTTGCCCTTTGAAGCATGTGATCTTTGTGACCTACTCCCTGTTCATACACCACCTCCCCTTTTCAAATCTCTAATAAAAACTTGTTGGTTTTGTGGCTCAGGTGGGCATCACGGACCTACCAATAAGCAATGTCACCCCCGGTGGCCCAGCTGTAAAATTCCTCTCTTTGTACTCTTTCTTTTTATTTCTCAGACCAGCTGACACTTAGGGAAAATAGAGCCTATGTTGAAATATTGGGGGTGGGTTCCCCCAATACCCCTTCTCAAATAAATAAATAAAATAATAATAATAATAATAATGGGCCAGGCATAGTGGTTCATGCCTGTAATCCCAGCACTTTGGGAGGCCAAGGTGGGTAGATCGCTTGAGCTCAGGAGTTCGAGACCAGCCTGGGCAACATGGCAAAACCCCATCTCTACCAAAAATATAAAAAATTAGCTGGGCATGGTGGCATGCACCTGTAGTCCCAGTTACTCAGGAGGTTGAGGCAGGAAAATCGCTTGACCCCAGGAAGTGGAGGTTGCAATGAGCTGAGATCGTGCCACTGCACCCCAGCCTGGGTGACAGAATAAGACCCCATCTCAAATAATAATAATAATAATAATAATAATGATGATGATACTAAACCCCATGCATGGATGATCTCACTTAATTCTCACAACTTTATTCCTCTTTCTTGGATAAGAAAACTGAGAATCAGAGAGGTTAAGTGACCAACTCAAAGTCACACAGCTAATAAGTGGTAGAGCTGAGATTCAAACTAAGTAGGCTGGCTGCAGAGCCCAAGCTCCTCTCCTAACTGTGTTTTCCAGGTAATTCCTCCTTCTAGATCTCAGTTTTCCCAACTGTAAATCAACAGGATTAGTACACTCAAACTCCAAAGACACTTCTAGCTCTAACAACCTGTGCTTTATTCGACAGTCACTGTTTTGCCAGGCCCTGAACTGGGAATACAAAGATGAGGAAGCCCTCATCTCTGTCCTCAGGTTAGAAACTTCTTCAAAGTAGAAATCACATTTACTTATCCTTGCTGGCCCCACCCTACTTACCACAGCAATGTGTAAAGAGAAGATGCTCAAATTATTTGTTGACTAGACAGACACCTGATTCATGGGGAGTCAGATGTAACTGAGGACCTTGTCCTGTCACTACCCTTGCAAGAGAAAGTCACTTACCTGTTGAGTCTGTTCCTTCATCTATAGAGTGGAAATACACAATAGTCCTTTCCCCACAGGGCAATGGAGAGGAGAATGCATGTTAGGCCCTTAGTGCAGTGCTTGGCGCACACACACACACACACACACACACACGCACACACACACAAAGGTCAGGCATGGTGGCTCACACCTGTAATCCCAAGATTTTGGGAGGCCTAGGCGGGTGAATTACATGAACTCAGGAGTTCAAGACCAGCCTGGGCAACATGGTGAAACTCCATCTCTACTAAAATACAAAAAATTATCCAGACCTGATGGCACGTGTCTGTAATCCCAGCTATTCGGAAGGCTGAGGCATGAGAATCACTTGAACCTGGGAGGCAGCGGTTGCAGTGGGCCGAGATCGCACCACTGCACTCCAGCCTGGGCAACACAATGGAGACTCTGTCTCAAAACAAAAACAAAAACAAACAAACAAAAATTTTATCCTGTTGCTAGCTAGTGAGGGGTTTGCTGTACCCCTCTTTGTCATCCTCAGGTAAAAGCTATGAACCTATTTCCACTACTAGGGGCAGGTAGCAAATTTATTCAGCCAGATCCTGAGTGATGAGGAAGAAAAAAAGAGTGAGAAGCCTGGGCTTCCTATTCCCCGAGAAGCCCTCCCCAGGATCTTGATTCCCATGCAGTCCTTGTTCCTCCTTTCTGTCTAGACAGCTCTCCCCTGAAGAAACTGCAAACCACAGACTGTCTAATGACAAAGCTTGCCCCAGACACTAGTCCCCTGACACATGATTCATTTAACCCTCTTTAAAAGAGAACAAGCCTGACTCCCACCTCTGAAGCAGAGAGGGACTCTATGGGCATAGAATTGGCTGGGTGTCTTCTTCTTTCATTAATTTATCCATCCATCCATCCATCCATCCATCCATCCATCCATCCATCCATCCATCCATCATCCTTCCTTGGTTAAATGCTTACAACGTACCAGATTCAGTGCTAGACACTGGGGATACCTAGGTGAGTAAGACACAAGCTGGCCTCTAGAAACTCATAATATTGGGGGTGGTAAACACAAAATCATTGTGAAAAGTGTGGCATCCCAACTATAAGTAGAGTCATAGGGAACACTCCTGTGTGCAAGGTCCTGTGTTGTGTACTTCAGATGCATGATTTCAGTGTGGCCCTCATCATAACTAACCCCATGAGATAGGTATGCTTAATTGTGATCATTTTACAGATGGGCAAAATGAGACTCGCAGAATTTAGATAACTTGTCCAGGATTGCACAGCTATTAAACAGCTCAACTAAGATTCAGACCCAGTCTGATCACTGGACTTATACTTTTGTTTTTCCCCAACAGTGTCAAGTTTATTCAACGGTGAGCAACTTGAAATATTTTATTTCTATTAAGCATTGATAGAGTAAAACAAAAAATTTTATAGATTTTAAAAATAAAAATGAGATTTCAAAATAATTCTAAGCTTTTAGTGAGCTACTTTGTTTCACACATATAAGTTCCTAGAGTTTCGTGCTTTCCCCCTGATGCTGGAGTATTGCAGTACAAATTTTTGAGATGCATATATAGGGTAAGAAACTGAGAAAAACCAAGCTTTAAAAGAAATATATTGGGTATAATTTAAGAGGGATCTTGGGCAATTGATAGGAAAAATTGGGTATTAAGTTTCAGGGCATCAGGGATTAGCAATCTGTCCTGTTTATCATGTCATTCCCTTGCTCAAAGCCCTTCCCTGGCTCCCATCACTCTAAGGATAAAATCCAGCTCCTTTTTCTGGCATTCAAGGTTCTTCAGATTCTGGCCCCTTCCTACTCCTCCAGCTTCATGTCAACCACTCTCCACAATTCTAGTAATACTGAAAGACTTGCAGTGGCCCTAACTGAATTCTCTTTAGCCTCTGTGCCTTTGCACAAGTATTCCTTCTACCAGGGAACTTCTCCCCGTCCCTTGCTCTTTCTTTGCTTAGATGCCTCCCACTCATCCTTCAAGACTCAGCACAGGGCTACCCTTCCCAGCTGCTTCCTGACTGCTTGCCTACCTCCCAGGTGCTCCACTCTGAGCCCCATGGGCCCCCTGCTACCTCTCTCCTGGTCTTCCCCACTGTGCTGTGCTTGACTGTGTATGGGTTTTCCTTTGTGGACTGTGAGCTTCTTGAGGGCAAGGACTGTGCTTAATACATCCACTGGCCCAGGATAAGGGCTCAGAAGCTGAAGTGAGCCCTCTCCAGCAGACCCAGCCTTTTCCTTCAGCCAGCTTTCCAATGTCATTTACCATCTTCAGCTGCTTGTATTGTTCAACGTTGTCAGCAGATGTTTTGTCAGAAGGCGCTGAGATGCCGTACAAGGTTTACCCAAGGTTCGCCCTGACGGGGCGGCTTCTGGGGCTGTCGGGGTCTTTTCATTGAGGACACACACCCAGGATGTGTCTGTATTTACTCTGCCATTTGGATTTTCAATTGCAGGATCTTAGGCTAGGACCCCAGCAGCAGCTGCAGGTGCTTCGGCTCTGTAGACAGGACCCTTTCCTCCCTTCTGACTTCAACCTAGGGCATGAGCCGCAGTGCCTATTTTGGGAAATGCCTACCTTTGTCATTGCTCAACCTTCCTATTTCCTATTTGGGAAAAGAGCCTAGGGCCTGAGTAGAGTGGAGGCCGAGGTGTGGTTGCCGATAACTCCTATTTGCCAGTGATTTATTTGCCTGGGATTTGCACTAAGTTGAAAAGAACATTTGCATTATTAATGATCATTGATCACAGGCTTCCAAAACAGAGAGCGATTGAGAGAGATGGAGGCTCCAGGCCAATCATCAAATGGTAAACCAAGAGGGTGGGGTGTGAAGAAAGGAGGGGAGGGCTAGGTTTATAGAGAATTATGCGGAGACAGAAGGACGCAGAAGGACGCAGAATAGAAAGTCTAGACGAGCTGCTGAGTTTTGGGTGTGCCAGATGTCCAACAGCTGTGTGGGCTGCAAATAAACCAGTGCTGGTGGGTGCTGCTGGCCACTCCCTACACCCAGCGAAGGAGACTTCAAGACAAAGAATGTTACCAGGGACAGAGGGTCATTTTGTAATGATAAAAGGGTCAATTCATCAAGAAGAAATAACAGGGTTGGCCACGGTGGCTTACGCCTGTAATCTCAGCCCTTTGGGAGGCCAAGGTGCGAGGATCACTTGAGTCCAGGAGTTTGAAACCAGCCTGAACAACATAGCAAGACTCTGTGTCTAAAAAACAAACAAAAACACACAAAACAACAATCTTAATGCCCCAAACTAATAACAGGTTTCAAAACACATGAAGAACAAGCAGATAAAAACGCAGTAAGAAGCCGGATGTGGTGGCTCATGTCTGTAATCCCAGCACTTTGGGAGGCTGAGGCGGGCAGATCACGAGGTCAGAAGATCAAGACCATCCTGGCTAACACAGTGAAACCCCGTCTCTACTAAAAATACAAAAAATTAGCCGGGCGGGTGGCAGGTGCCTGTAGTCCCAGCTACTCAGGAGGCTGAGGCAGAAGAATTGCTTGAACCTGGGAGGCGGAGGTTGCAGTGAGCCACTGCGCTCCAGCCTGGTCAACGATAGACCAAGACTCCGTCTCAAAACAAACAAACAAACAAACAAACAAACAAACAAAAAACCGATAAGGATAGAGAAGGCAAGGCCAGTTCCGCATGAGCTGCGAGAAACCTGGACACAAGCCATGGCCGGTGTTCGTGCCTCTTCAGTGTCTTCGGTGGAAGCCTCTTGGCCGGTCCTGTCTTTGTGCTCAAGTCTTCTCTCTCCCCTGGTTCTCTGCAACCAGGCTGGTTTATCTCAGCACCCCAAACACCTGCTGTGGAGGCTGGCACTCGGAATCTGTCCTTTGAAGGACGCTGGGAGCTGCACCTCCCCTACCTCTCTGACCATCCCTCCCGCCCCCCACCCCGCTTCCATTCATCCAGCTTGGACACCATCCGGCTCAGGGGCTTTCCCAAGACCTACTCCTTCACCTCCTGACTTTGCTCAAATGCTACTTTTGCAGGGAGGTGCCCCTGAGCCCTCACTTCCACTCCCTACCTTTTTTCTCTGCTTTCTTTTCCTCCCCCTCTTTACCTCTATAAATATTTTATGCGTTTTGCTTATTAAATGTATTGTCTCCCCACAACAAAATCGAAGCTCCCTTAGGTCTACCTCTGTTTTGTTCACTGCTGTATTCCCAGTGCCTAGAACATGCCTGACACAGTAGATCAATAAATATTTGTTAGACGAAGAAAAAAAAAATCTAACTAGGAATGAACACCGGGGACCTGGACGGATAGGGGAGGCTGGACTTCCACCAAGTGTCTCTGGGCATGGCCCACCTCCCTGCAGACTCCTACCCCAGAGCCAGCCCACCTGCCCTCCTACAGGTGGGGGCCGGAGAGCGCTGGCCCGGGGCTTTTCCCACCTCCCTTCCGCTGCGCGTACCCACCCCGGGGGCTGAGCGGGGGCTGCTACGAGTTGCAGGCGGGGGCTCGGAGCTCCGGACCAGCCCCAGTCGGGAGGCCAGGGGCCGAGCCTTCCTCCGGGCGGGCGGGGGGCCGAGTAGGGAGGGAGCCCGGCGAGGGAGGAGCTGGAGGAGGGAGTGAGGGGGAGCGGCGGGCGCGGGAAGGGGAGCGCGGAGAAGGAGCCGCAGGGCGCTGGGAGGGGCGGAGGCAGGTGCGGGATCGCGAGGGCGCGAGCCGGGAAGGGCCCCGGCGCGGCGGGGCGGGCTGCCCCGGAGCTCGGCGGGGGTCGCGGCGGAGACAAGGCGGCCGCGGCGGGGAGATGCCGCGCGAGGAAGTGGATCGGGCGGGTACGCCGGGTGTGCGCACCTGCGCGCCGGGCAGCGGGTAAGCGCTCGGGGCCGCGTGCTCTCCGGGGAGTGGAAGCGTCTGCAGCCTGGCCCCAGCGGCGGTCCGCGAGGAACTGAGGCCAGGAGCGGCGCCCCTCCTGGGGCCTCGGGGGCCCAGGGCGTCCCGCCTCTCTGTGCCCTCGGACGGGCGCGCGCCAGGGAGAGGGTCCCGGAGGACCTGCCCGGCCGGAGGGAGGCGACCAGGGGTCGCCGTCAAGACCCCCGGGAGAAAAGGGAGGGCTGAGGCAGCGCCCGGGGCGGCTGCGGGATCCCACGCACGCGTTGGGGGTGCCCAGCGCCCAGGCGAGATCTGGAGGGGCGGGAGTCACCCCCGGGCCGGGGACTGCGACGCCCCCGGAGGGGCCCCGGTCGCAGAGGGAAGCCGGGCGCTGCCCCCTGCTGGCCCAGGTTCGGGCGCGGCGCCGTGGAGCGGCCGCCCCTCTCTGGAGGGAGTTGAAGGGGCGTACGGTGTGGAGTCCCGGCTGGCTCCGGGCTGGGGCTGACCGGCTCCGTCACCTTGGGCAGGTCACTGCATCTCTCCGAGCCTCAGTTTGCACGTCTATCAAATAGAGGGGGATTCTCTGCCTTGCAGGGTCCGTGGGAATACGTGAGATCCGCGCTAGATGCTTTTTTAGAAACTGTAAAGTTCTATGTAAATCCTAGCTAATCACATAATGCTGGAACTGGAAGGGCGCTAAGAAATCTGCTTTATTACAAATGGGGAGAGTGGGGAATCCGTCTTGCCCAAGGTCATACTACCAGTAGAAGAATCTAAGACTAAAGTCCCCAGGTCTGGGAAAGTTCGGGATTAAGAGCAGGGCTCTCAGTCAGGGTGGTTGCATTAGCAAACTGGCCTTGGCCACCTACTAGCTGTGTGATCTCGGGAAAGCCCTTACCTTCTCTGAGGCGTGATTTCCTCCCATATGAAGTGGGGACAACAATGCTCACCCCACAGGCTTACAGTACCAATCTAATGGGAAGGTCACTCAGCACAGCCCCTAGCTCCAAACAAGAGCTCAGCCACTGGTGGCCATCATTTCTCTGAGTAGCAGCAGCAGCAGCAACCCCTCCACTCTTCCTTGCAACCAGCTTCCAGTGTTTTCCAGTTGAGCCTGT
The DNA here is from genome assembly GCF_043159975.1 of Macaca nemestrina. Classification (NCBI taxonomy): domain Eukaryota; kingdom Metazoa; phylum Chordata; class Mammalia; order Primates; family Cercopithecidae; genus Macaca; species Macaca nemestrina. The sequence continues at coordinate 210,874,947 of NC_092125.1, forward strand.
GGTGTGGGTCTGTGCTGTCCTCTGGATCACACAGCCACTGGCTGGGGTCTCAGTCCTCCCCACAAGGACATTTGGGGACACTTTATCAGCAGCAAGCGAGGCCACTGGGGTAGCCGGCCTTTTTCAGTCTTTAGTCCTGCTCCACTGGTGGGGAGAAGTAGGCAGGCTTTGTCATTGGGACATCCAGGAAACCAGGACCTAGAGGGTGGCTAGGAGGGAGGGACCAGGCCAGCTGGACTTGACTGGCAGGGGCTAGGGCCTCTACCCCTACAACAACCTCCACAAGCGCTTCAGGGCCCTGCCCTCAGACCAAGGCTTTGACCTCATGAACAAGTAAGTCCCAGTGCAGCCCAGGGGTGGGGGATGGAGATCATGTCTCTGCAGCCACAGAAACCCTGAGCCCTAGTGCTGGCTTCCCGGTCCCAGGCCTGCCTGCTGGCTCACCACCACCCAGAACCTAGTACAGGGCCAGAAATACAGAGATGCTTCCTCAGGGTAACTGACAGAGTTACCCGATGGCTCAATAATGAGGGCGGGTCCACTGGGTCATCCCTTCTCTCCTAGGCCACAGATGGATGACTATTTTTTTTGGTGAGAGTGATGTGAATGTGAGCAGAAATATAGATTCTCAGAGTGTGGAGTTCCCAGGCCTGAGAAGTCTGTTTCATTGCACAGATGGTTCCCGTCTAAGGCCCACAGAGGGGCAGGGGCCAGCCGTGTCTTCCAGGAAGCTGAATTCAGTAGACACCACTCAGTCTTTTTGTTTATTTGTTTTTGTTTTTGAGACAGGATGGTGCTCTGTCACCCAGGCTAGAGTGCAGTGGTGTGATCATGGCTCACTACAGCCTCAACCTCCCGAGTTCAAGTGATCCTCTTGCCTCAGCCTCCCCAGTAGCTGGGACTACAGGCATGCGACACCTTGCCTGGCTAACTTTTGCATTTTTTGTGGAGACAGGGTGTCGCCATGTTGCCCAGGCTGGCCTCGAACTCCTGGGCTCAAAGAATCTACCCTCCTCAGCCTCCCAAAATGCTGGGACTACAGGTATGAGCCACAGAGCCTGGCCTGCTCAGTCTTTCACTATTCTCAGCAGCAGTTGATGCTGCTGACCATTTCTTCTCCCCAAAACACTCTTCTCTGGGCCCCTGTGACTTGACACTCTTACATTGTTCCCTCGTCTTCTCTGTTGTTTTTGCGGCTTCATTCTCCTTTCTACAGCCCTTAGATGCTCTGCTCCCCCAGGCCCTCTGCTCTTCTCCTAGTAGACACTCTCCCTGGGTGATCTCAGCCACCCCATTGGCTTTAGTTATCACCTCTATGTACATGACTCATACATGTATGCCTCCAGCCCAGATTGCTCCTCAGGCTGTTGACCCACCTATTTATTTTCAGCCAAGCACTGTTCTAGGCCCTGGGGATACAGGGATGAGCTAGACAGGAGGTGTATGTTAGCAGGGCATGAGGCAAGTGGGGGGCGTGTGGGAAAGACATGCAATAAACAAACAGGCAGAAAATATCAGATCGGGTTAAGTGCTAAAATGTGCATAAACCAGGGTGATGTGGTGGAGGAGGGGAGCTGCTTTATGTTGGCTGGTCAAAGTGTTGCCAAAGGGGTGATATTTAGGACGAACAACTGGTAGGACATGAGGTCAGAGAGATGGCAGGGGTGGCAGCAGATCACGTAGGGCCTTGTAAGCCATAGGAGTTTTGAATTTTATTCAGAGTGAAGTGGGAGCTGTTGGAGAAATGTATTTATTTATTTATGAATGAATGAATGAATGAATGAATGAATGAATGACAGAGTCTGGCTTTGTCGCCCAGGCTGGAGTGCAGCGGTGCACTCTGGGCTCACTGCAACTTCCACCTTTTGGGTTTAAGCCATCCTTCTACCTCAGCCTCCAGAGTAGCTGGGACTACAGGCGCGCACCATCATGCCCAGCTAATTTTTGTAGTTTTTGTAGAGATGGGGTTTCTCCATGTTGCCCAGGCGGGTCTTGAACTCCTACCTCTGGAATTACAGGCGTGAGCCATTGCACCCAACCAAAAATGGAGAGGAGGAAATACAGATCCTTCTCCAGAGCCTACTTGAGCCTTACAAGAGAAGTTATTTCCTGTTATTTGCCAGTCTACTGTGCTGTGAACACTGGAGGGGGAAGGAAATAGGTAAATCTTCAAGGAGCTTCCAGCAGTGGGCAGTAAGAGGCACAAACAAACCTGGAGTCGAGAGAGGGCTTAAAGGAGAGAGATTTTGCTCTCAGTTGACCAGGGAAGACTTCCTGGAGGAGGTAGCTTTTGAAAAGGACCTCAGAAAGCAGAGAGAGGGGCTGGGTACAGTGGCTTACACCTGTATCCCAGCACTTCAGGAAGCCCAGGTGGGCAAAGTGCTTGAGCCCAGGAGTTCGAGATTAGCCTGTGCAACATGATGAGACCCTATCTCTAAAAAACAAAAGAAAAATTTAGAAAGCAGACAGGAGTACAATAGATATGTATGAAAGGGAATGGGAAAGAGTGCTGTTCCAGGCAGAAGGAACAGCCTGAACTAAGGCATGAATGCCCCAAACATGTAGTGGAGACAAGGGAGAGAACACAGAATGTGTAGGGGAATGAAAGGTCTGGCCTGTTAAGAGAAAGGCCCTAGACCTTGCCATTGATATGTGAGCCTCTGTTTCCTTATTGTTTTTTTGTTTTGTTTTGTTTTTAGATGGAGTCTTGCTCTGTCGCCCAGGCAGGAGTGCAATGGTGCGATCTCAGCTCACTGCAACCTCTGCCTCCTGAGCTCAAGCGATTCTCTTGCCTTAGCCTCCCAAGTAGCTGGGACTATAGGCGCGTGCCACCGTGTCCAGCTAATTTTTGTGTTTTTAGTAGAGACAGGGTTTTACCATGTTGGCCAGGACGGTCTTGATCTGACCTTATTATCCGCCCGCCTCGGCCTCCCAACGCTTATTATTTTTATGAAGTAACTGGTTAAGCTCTGGGGAAGATAGTGAGGAAGAATTCAAAGCCTGGGCTAGGTGTGGAAGAACAGGATAAGGTCTGCTACAAAAGAGGCGCTGGCCAGGTGTGGTGTTTCACTCCTGTAATCCCAGCACTTTGGAAAGTCGAGTGGGGTGGATTACTTGAAGTCAGGAGTTCGAGACCAGCCTGGCCAACATGGTGAAACCCTGTCTCTACAAAAATACATAAATTAGCTGAATGTGGTGGCATGCACCTGTAATCCCAGCTGCTTGGGACGCTGAGGCAGGAGAATCACTTGAACCCGGGAGGTGGAGGTTGCAGTGAGTGGAGATTGAGCCGCTGCACTCCAGCCCGAGCAACAGAGTGAGACTCCCGTCTTAAGGAAAAAAAAAAAGGGCACTCAAGAGGCCCTGCTGTGAGTGAGGTGGCTTGAGTTTAGGGCCCCTGTGGAACATCAAGGAGGGATGACCAAAGGATATTTGGGGTCAGAGGTACAGAGAGAGGAGTCAAACAAAGGTAAAACTGTCAGTATTCTTTTTTAATTCATTCTTTGAGTAAATCTCAGCATCTGTGAGTATTAAGCCTAAAATATACAGCTATGAACAAAGCCGTATCCCTGCCTCGGGAATGCACCATCTTGTGGGGAGACAGACCCAGGCATTGGACTGCAGGATAATGAGATGTGTATTACAAATCCTAAACACAAGGCACTGTGTTGGCATAGAGAGAGGCTGGCTCCACTTGGGCAGGAGGAGGACAAATTTCAGTAAAGAGGGGAGAGTTAAACTTGGTCTTGAGAGTGAAGTTGGAGCTGGATGGTGGGTGAGAGGGACGGGCATGCCACACACAGGGCAACTCATGCTTCATGGCATGAGTTGCCCCTTCCTTCCGGAACTCAAGTCTAGCAAGGAGACAGGGGTGGGGTGGGCAAGAAAGCCCAGTCCAGGGGAGTCCAGTGTGATGTATACATTAGAAGGCCAATGGGGTGTAGAGAAGGGAAGTGATCAGGTCCCTCCCTAGTTACCAGGAAACTTCCCGAGAGGGTGGGGGACATGAGCAGAAAGGCATTCCAGGTAGAGGGAATAGCCTGTGCAAAGACTCAAGGAAGTAATAGAACTGCAGTGTTTTTGCAGCCAAAGGTCTCGGCCAAGAGGTGGGCTGGAGGTGGGGTCTTCTGTTCAGTCCAGGTGAATAGGAGGATGAGAGGAAATGACCGGGCTATGTGATCCCTGGATAGGTAAACAATAGGAAATGTAGAAAAAGGATTTGGGGCTGGGCATGATGGTTCACAACTGTAATCTGGTACTTTGGTAGGCTGAGGCAGGAAGATCACTTGAACCTAGGAGTTCAAGACCAGCCTGGGCAACATAGGGAGACCCCATCTCTATAAAAAAATTTTAAAAAATTAGCCAGGCATGATGGTGTACCTGTAGTTCTGGCAACTTGGGAGGGTGAGGCAGGAGGAAGGCTTGTGCTCAGGAGGTTGAGGCTGCAGTGAGCCACAATCGTGCCACTGTACTCCAGCCTAGGCAAAAGAGAGAGAGAGCCTGCCTAAAAATAAATAAATAAAAATACATACATACATACATATATACATACATTCACACATAAAAAGGATTTGGAGTGTATTGCAGGGAAGAGTTATCCAAGGTTCAATCCTGTGGAATAGGTATCATTGGCCCCAGCTTCTCTTCACTTGCTAATTCCTTGTTTGTTTTTAACTCAGGACATGGTATGAGATTTCACTTGTTAATTCTATTTGCCCTCTCACGCTCAGCTTCAAAGCCACTTTCAGAGTGAGACCTCAAGGTTGCAGCAGGCTACTTGTCCCCCTACTTTCCTTCCCATAGCTCCCTGCATGCCCCACCGTTATCCTCATCATATCTGTGGTCTTCATTGCAGGATGGTTTCCCCAGGGCCATTGTAAGTCCTCCTAAGAGCAGAGTCCACATCTGCATTGCTCATGCCAACATGTGGTAGACTTTAAGTATATTGTAGTTGAATAGATGAGGAAACAGAGAGGTTGAGTAATTTGCCCAAGGTCACAAAGCTAGAAAACGGGTCAGGTGAGACGTGAATTCGGTCTACCTGACTCCATAGCTGTACCTAGCTCCAAAGTTTGTGCTCTGAATCACAGCTGTATTGTGGCTCCCAGAAGAGAAAGCAGATGGTAAATAGCAACTTCGTATCCTGTAAACACTAACAAATTTGGTGTTTGGTTTCAAGAAAATGAATTCCTGTTGTTAGTACCTTGTTTACCCAGTCTAGAGAAGATAGCTTCTCCTCTGTCCTGGAAATATTCACTCCATCAGCTCCAAGTGTTCTCTGGGGACCCAGGTGTGCAGCATCTGTGGGAGAAGAGAAGAGACAGGTTGGGCTCCAGTATAGGGGGGATGCAGTTCTAAAGTCTTCTTGCAAAGTATGGTCAGCCCTGCCAGTCGGCTCCCAGGATTATTCACCTGGTGTGGAAACTCAGATGAGAGCTGGGGGGAGACTTGAAAATGCCAGAAGTATATAGTGTGAAATGGGTCTGAGAGCCTCTGGATACTTCTGTCCATCAACTCAAATTCCTGCTGCAAGCAGGAGCCAGTAGAAGGAGCCCTGGTGGGAGTCTGAAGACTTGGTCTCAGCCTGTAACACACTGTGTTACCTTGAGCAAGTGTCTTGCCCTCTCTGAGCCCATTTCCCTGTCAGCATCATGAGGAGTCGGACTAAATGATTCCTAAGAGTTCTTCCTGTCTAATACCCTGATACCCTTCTGAAATCCAGGGGCTGACACTACTGCTACCCCTCACACCACCACCGTGTGGCAGAGCTGCAGCATCTCCTGAGAGCTTGTCAGAACTGCAGACCCGGCCGGGCATGGTGGCTCACGCCTATAAACCCAGCACTTTGGGAGGCTGAGGCGAGTGAATCATTTGAGGCCAAGAGTTTGAGACCAGCCTGGCCAACATGGTGAAACCCTGTCTCTACTAAAAATACAAAAATTAGCCGGGCATGGTGGCACATGCCTGTAGACCCAGCTACTCAAGAAAGGGAGGCAGGAGAATCACTTGAACCTGGGAAGTTGCAGTGAGCCAAAGATCACATCATTGCACTCCAGCCTGGGTGACAGAGCGAGACCCGGTCCCAAAACAAACAAGCAAACAAAACCCTGCAGACCCACAGAATCAGCATCCAAATTTTTTTTTTTTTTTTTTTTTTTTGGGAGACGGAGTCTCGCTCTGTCGCCTAGGCTGGAGTGCAGTGGCCGGATCTCAGCTCACTGCAAGCTCCGCCTCCCAGGTTTACGCCATTCTCCTGCCTCAGCCTTCCGAGTAGCTGGGACTACAGGCGCCCGCCACCTCGCCCGGCTAGTTTTTTGTATTTTTTTTTTAGTAGAGACAGGGTTTCACCGTGGTAGCCAGGATGGTCTCAATCTCCTGACCTCGTGATCAGCCCATCTCGGCCTCCCAAAGTGCTGGGATTACAGGCTTGAGCCACCGCGCCCGGCCAGCATCCGAATTTGTAATAAGATCCCTGGGTAATGCATGTACACATTCAAGTGTGAGAAGCTCCGCAGTCACCACTTCCTTCCCCTTCCTTTGGGTTGTGCCAAGCTCCCATCACCAGGCCTGTCAGAGAGAGGTCCTGTTCAGGAGATAGTAGTGGAGCCTGGCACATCACAGGTACCCAGTACAGATTTCTTGAATGTGTGGGGTAGGTATTTATGGAAAGAAGGAAGTGGAACTGACTTTACCTGGCACCTTTTATGGATGGTGGAGCGTGGAGTTGGGCAAGCCCAGATTCCAATCCTAGATCCACAGTGCCCCATCTCCAGGGTCTTAGGCAAGCCATTTCTGTGAGCCTCACTTTCCTCCCCTGGGAAGTGGGAATAATTGATAATAATAATAGTATCGACTACAGAGGGTTGCAGTCAGACTTCAATGAGTTAATACATGAGAAGCTTAGAACAGTGCCTGGCACATAGTAAACTCTTAATAAATGTTGGCCACTACTTTACTACTGGGGCCATTCCGACCCCTCCTCATCCCCATGCCCACATAGCGGCCCCGGGCCCCCTCCCTACTGTCCCAACCCCCTCCCTGGAAATGCAGTTCCCTGAGGACAGACTCCTGATCTGAGCCCTAGGGAGCACTATCACCGCTGCTAAGAGCCACTGCTAGAGCAGGACCAACCAACAGAAATACAATGTGAGTGACACATGTGCTTTTTCAATTTAGGAAATTTCAAAGTAGCCACATTTTTAAAAAGTGAAAATAGGCTGGGTGCGGTAGCTCATGCCTGTAATCCCAGGCATTTTGGGAGGCTGAGGCAAGCAGCCTAGCCAACATGGTGAAACCCCATCTCTACTAAAAATACAAAAATTAGCTGGGCGTGATGGTGGTGCACGCCTGTAATTTCAGCTATCCAGGAGGCTGAGGCAGGAGAATTGCTCGAACCAGGGAGGAAGAGGTTGCAGTCAGCTGAGATTGCGCCACTGCACTCCAGCCTGGGTGACAGAGCGAGACTCTGTCTCAAAAACAAAACAAAACAAAACAAAACAAAAAGTGAAAATTTTATTTATATATTCTACTAACCTACCACATCCAAAATATTACCATTTCAACATGTAACTGATACATTTATTAGTGAGCTATTTTACACTTTTTTTTTAACATTGTTTTTTTGAACCAGGTACATCTCAGGGACTACATTTGAAGCGCCCAGTAGCCACACATGGCCAATAGTGGCTATTTTATTTCTGAACTTTGGCTGTCAATCCCAGCTATGCCATATATTACCTGTATGGCTGGGAGCCAGTCATTTTACCTCTCTGGACCTCAGTTTCTTCGTCTATAAAATGGGTGCACTAATTCATTCCCCGTACCCCCAATTAGTAATAATAGGAGCAGTTGGTGATATATATATATATCACCAAATTTTTTTTTTTTTTTTTTTTTGAGACACCATACCCGGCTAATTTTTTTTTTTTTTCTTTTTATTTCTTTTTTTTTTTTTTTTTTTGAGACGGAGTCTCGCTGTGTCGCCCAGGCTGGGGTGCAGTGGCGCGATCTCGGCTCACTGCAAGCTCCGCCTCCTGGGTTCACGCCATTCTCCCGCCTCAGCCTCCGAGTAGATGGGACTACAGGCGCCCGCCACCACGCCCGGCTAGTTTTTTGTATTTTTAGTAGAGACGGGGTTTCACCATGTTAGCCAGGGATGGTCTCGATCTCCTGACCTCGTGATCCACCCGCCTCGGCCTCCCAAAGTGCTGGGATTACAGGCTTGAGCCACCGTGCCCGGCCTCTTTTTTTTTTTTGAGATGGAGTTTTGCTCTTGTTGCCCAGGCTGGAGTACAATGGCACAATCTCGGCTCACTGCAACCTCCGCCTCCTGCGTTCAAGCGATTTTCCTGCCCCAGCCTCCCAAGTAGCTGGGATTACAGGCATGTGCCTTCATGCCCAGTTACTTTTATATTTTTAGTAGAGACAGGGTTTTACCATGTTGGTCAGGCTGGTCTCGAACTCCTGATCTCAGGTGTTCTACCCGCCTCGACCTCCCAAAGTGCTGGGATTACAGGCATGAGCCACCGTGCCTGGCCACCTGGCTAATTTTTGTATTTTTTGTAGAGATGGGTTTTTGCCATGTTGCCCAGGCTGGTCTCGAACTCCTGGGCTCAAGCAGTCTGCCCACCTCCATCTCCGAAAGTGCTGGGATTATAGGCATGAGCCACCACACCTGGCTAGATGGTAAGAATTTAAAACCTCTTTACCCACTTTCCCACAGCATGAGTGAATATAGTGAGTTGTTAACTTCAAAGGCTCTTGCCGGCTGGGCACAGTGGCTCACGCCTATAATCCTAGCACTTTGGGAGGCCAAGGTGGGAGGATCAGTTGAGGTCAAGAGTTCGAGACCAGCCTGACCAACATGGTGAAACCCTGTCTCTACTAAAAACATTCAAAATTTAGCTAGGCGTGGTGGTGGGTGGTGTAATCCCAGCTACTCAGGAGGCTGAAGCAGGAGAATTGCTTGACCCTGGTGGGCGGAGGTTGCTGTGAGCCGAGATTGCACCACTGCACTCCAGCCTAGGCGACAGAGCAAGACTCCACCTCAAAAAAAAAAAAGAGGCCCTTGCCTTTTAACAGTGTGTTTGGTTGTTTGAGGTGGTCTCTTGCCTGTTGAAGGCTTGTGGAGATCCAGTGCAAGGTTAAAAGCAGGAAGGCACTGGGGCCTCATATTTCCCTAACCATTGCAAAGGCCTTGAAAACAGGTTTCATCTGTCTTTGACTTTTTTAAGGTAGCCAAATTGTCAGTGATGAAGATAACTAGGTGTCATCCAGGCCAGTGGTTTTTCATCTTGGTTTCACCTTAGAAGCAGCTGAGAAGTTTTCAAAAATCAGTGCCTGGGCTCTGTCCCCTGGAGGGTGAGGCCTAGATATCTGTTGTTGTTTTTAACAGACTTTTCTTTTTTTTTCTTGAGATGGAGTCTCACTCTGTTACCTAGGCTGGAGTGCAGTAGCACGATCTCAGCTCACTGCAACCTCTGCCTCCTGGGTTCAAGTGACTTTCCTGCCTCAACTCCTGATAGCAGGGACTACAGGCGCGTGCCACCACACACCACACCGTTAATTTTTGTATTTTTTTTTGGGGGGGGGTAGAGACGGGGTTTCACCATGTTGGCCGACTGGTCTCGAACTCCTGACCTCAAGTGATCTGCCTGCCTCAGCCTCCCAGTGTCCTGAGATTGCAGGTGTGAGCCACTGTGCCCGGCCTGACTTGTATTTTTAAAGCTCTTGCAGGTAGGTGATTCTGATGCTCACCAAGAGAATCTCTGATCTGATCCAACTACCTCATTTTCAAGTTGGAGAAACCGAGGCTTGGAGGAGGAACTGACTTATCCTAGGTTACACAGAAAGTTAGCAGCAAAGCCAAGCTAAAGCCCGGGGCCTCTGCCTCTCAGGCGTGTGCTCTGTTCTCAGGGCCCATTCCCCACCAGTTCCTGGACCCTTTCATAGACAGGTGTTGATGCCTTGCTCTGGGCCAGGTGTCAGGGCTACAGGGGTGAATGAGACATGGTCCCTACACTCAAGGAGCTCTTGTTACTGTGTCAGAGGCTGTCCAATATGGTGAGAGCTAGGGTGGCAGGCTCTCAGGAAAGGGGTACCTGAACCAAGCTGGGCTTGGGGGGAGGTTAGGGAAAGCTTCCTGGGGAGACACCAGAGCCTAACTCTGAAGGGTGACTTGGAATTAGGCAGCCAGAGGACTGAAGAAAGGACATTTTCCAGGCAGAGGATGCAGCAGGGAAAAAGGATCAGCAGGAAACAGCACTGGAGCCGGGGGTATGGCAGGAGGGTACTGGAAGAACAGGCAGGTCTGTGCTGCTGCAGTGTGAAGGTCACAGCCAGCTATGCTGAGAGATGGGGTTGGAGATGGAAGGAAACACCAGTTCATGAGGGGTCTCTTAAACCAAGCTGTGAAGCCTGGGCTTAATCCCGGGTGCAGCAGGAGCTACTGGAGGATTTTAAGGGAGTGACCTGGTCAGACTGTTAGTTGGGTGGGATATGGTTAGAGAATGGGCAGGGGCCAAGAGTGGAGGCTGGGAGACCATTGAAGCCAGGAAGGATGGTTTCACTCTCCTGAAACAGAACAGTGGCAGTAGGAGTGGAGAAGGGAGAGAAGAGTCAAGGCAGTTAGGTGTGGGCAGTAGAATGGACAGAATCCAGTCATTCAGTGAATGAAGGGGCCAGGTGTGGTAGCTCACGCCTGTAATCCCAGTACTTTGGGAGGCGGAGGAGGGTGGGTCACCTGAGGTCAGGAGTTTGAGACCATCTCTACTGAAAATACAAAATTAGCCGAACCTGGTGGCGAATGCCTGTAATCCCAGCTACTCGCGAGGCTGAGGCAGGAGAATCACTTGAACCTGGGAGGCGGAGGTTGCAATGAGCTGAAATAGCGCCACTGCACTCCCGCCTGGGCAACAAGAGTGAAACTGTCTCAAAAACAAAACAAAAACACACATTCAGTGAACGAAGGGACTTTATCAATTGGCTATTGCTATGTAACAAGCTACCCTCAAACTTGGTGAAATAAAACAACAGCATTTATTACTACGAATCATGCATTTGGAAGTTGGCTGATTTAATCTGAACTTGACTGGGTATTTCTTTTTTTTTTCCCATAGGTTATTGGGGTACAGATGGTATTTGGTTACATGAATAAGTTCTTTAGCAGTGATTCATGAGATTTTGGTGCACCCATCACCCAAGAAGCATACACGGCACCCTATTTGTAGTCTTTTATCCCTTGCCCCCCTCCCACCCTTTCCCCCAAGTCCCCGAAGTCCATTGTATCATTCTTATGCCTTTGCGTCCTCATAGTTTAGCTCCCACATATCAGTGAGAACATACAATATTTGGTTTTCCACTCCTGAGTTACTTCACTTAGAATAATAGTCTCCAGTTTCATCCAGGTCGTTGAAATGCCATTATTTAAATGCTTTTTATGACTGAGTAGTATTCAATCGTATAAATCAGTTTCTTTATCCACTTACTGATTGATGGACATTTGGGTTAGTTCTATGATTTTGCAGTTGCGAATTGTGCTGCTATAAACAAGCATGTGCAAGTATCTTTTTTGTATAATGAGTTCTTTTCCTCTGGATATACACTTGGCTGGGTATGTCTGCTGATCTTGGCTGGGCTCGCACATGTGTCTGCTGGTTGTGTGAGAGGCTCTGTTCTAGGCTGGGTTTGGCTGGAACAGCTCTGCTTCATGTCCTTGTCTCTCCCTGCAGGGACCAGTGTGCTAGCCCAGGGATGTTCTTCTCATGGCAATGACGGAGTGCAAGCAGACACATGCACAGCCTCTAGAGGACTACATTTGGCACCAGCTCTCTGTCACTTTTGCCTCATTCTGTTGACCACAATGAGTCCATGCTGAACCCAGAATCAAGGGACAAAAAAATATACTCCTTTTGATGGGGGCAGGGAGAGGTGGCACAGGGCAGTAGAAGCATCGAGCTGAGCTGAGAGGGACACCAAACTGCCATGTGAACTTGGGCAAGTCACCTACCTCTCTGTCACTCATGTGACAGTCACGTGACATTGGTGCTGTTGTTTGCATTTTCCACATGAAAAAACTGAGTGCGGCCAGGTGTGGTGGCTCACACCTGTAATCCCAGCACTTTGGGAGGTCGAGGTGGGTGGATCACTTGAGGTCAGGAGTTTGAGACCAGCCTGACCAACATGGTGAAACCCTGTCTCTACTAAAAATACAAAAATTAGCCAGGCGTGATGGTGTGTGTCTGTAGTCCCAGCTACTTGGGAGGCTGAGGCAGGAGAATCGCTTGAACCCGGGAGGTGGAGGTTGCAGTGAGCCAAGATCGCACCATTGCACTCCAGGCTGGGTGACAGAGCAAGACTCTGTCTCAAAAAAGGAAAGGAAAGGAAAGGAAGAAGAAAAGGAAGAAGGAAGAATGGAAGGGAAGGGAAGGGAAGGAAGGGAAAAGGACTGGGTGCAAAGAGGTTCAGTGATGACTCCAAGTTCTCCCTGTAATCAGTGGAGCTGGTGCCTGAGGCTCTTAGGCAGTTAACCACTATTTTTTGGGGGGCGGGAGGGCAAAACTTCCAGAAAAGCAAAAGTACCCCAAACACAAGTGTGCAGCCTGATGAATTTTCACAAAGTGAACCCAGCAGCTCAAGAAACAGAACATGACCTGCACTCAGAAGCCCCCCTTATATTCTCACGGGAAACACAATAGCCTGACTTCCCTCAGTGTAAGTCAGTTTTGCCTGTTTTTGAACTTTATGAAGTTTAAATCACACATGACGCCTGGCTTCTTCTGTTTAACATTATGTGTATTAGATTCATCCACCTGTTTGTGTGTAGCTGGGAACCATTCTCATTGATGAAGAGTGATTCTTATAATCACTCTCTCTTATATGATTATGTCACAATTATTTATTCAATCTACTGTTTGTTGTAGTAGTTATTTTTTAGAAACAGGGTCTTGCTCTGTCACCCAGGCTGGGAGTGCAGTGGCACTATTAGAGCTCACTGTAACCTCAAACTCTTGGGCTCAAAAGATCCTCTTGCCCCAGCCTCCCAAGTAGCTGGGACTACAGGTGGGGGTGCTGTCATATCTGGCTTTTTTTTTTTTTTTTTTTTTGTACATGAGTGTTCACAGCCACTTTATTTGTAATAGCCCATCAAGTAAATGGATAAACACATTTTGGTGTATCCATACAATGGAATACTATTCAGTAATAAAAGAGAACATGCAATAACATGGATGAAACTCAAAACAGTTACGCCGAATGAAAAAAGCCAGGCAAAAATGAGTAGATCTCTGATTTTACTTATGTAAAATTATGTAAAATGCAAACCACTCCACACTGATGGTATTAGTGTGTTCTCAAGCTGTTAATAAAGACATGCCCAGTGAGACTGGGTAATTTATAAAGAAAGAGGCTGAATTGACTCACAGTTCCACATGGCTGGGGAGGCCTAACAATCATGGTAAAAGGTGAAGGAGGAGCAAAGTCATGTCTTACATGGCAGCAGGCAAGCGCTAATATTCTTTAACTTTTTTTTCTAGAGACTGGGTCTCCCTGTGTTGCCCAGGCTGGTCTCAAACTCCTAACCTCAAGCAGCCCTTCTGCCTCGGCCTCCCAAAGTGCTGAGATTATAGGTGTGAGCCACTGTGCCTGGCCCTATTCTACTGTAGACGCTTGTTTAGGTAGTTTGCAGTTTGGGGTTGTTATGAATAGTGCTGCTATGAACAATTCTTGCATGTATCTTTTGGTGGATGTACATACATGTTTTTCTTGGGTGTACAGCTAGGAATGGAAGTACTGGGCTGGGAATTTGGCGAACTTTTATTTTCTGTGTTTCACAGAGGTGTTTGTTTGTTTGTTTAAGATAGGGGCTCACTCTGTCGCCCAGGCTAGAGTGCAGTGGCACCATCATAGCTCACTGTAACCTCAAACTCTTGGGCTCATGCAGTTCTCCCACCTCAGCCCCCCAAATAGTTAAGACTACAGATGCATGCCACCATGCCTGGCTAATTGTTAAATATTTTGGAGAGATGAGGTCTCGCTATGTTGCTCATGCTGATCTCAAACTCCTGGCCTCAAGTGATCTCACCTCATCCTCCCAAAGCACTGGGATTACAGGCATGAGCCACTATGCCCTGCCCATTTTCCAGATTTTATGATTAGAGAAACTGAGGTGCAAGACTGATTTGTTTACACCTCAAGATACTGATTAGATTTTAAAACTGGCATTCAGATATAGGTAGAAAGAGAGAGCATGAAATGGGGGAGATGCATACACATACACACACACCCATACCCATGTTAAAACTTTCCAGATTCGGCTGGGCACGGTGGCTCATGCCTGTAATCCCAGCACTTTGGGAGGCCAAGGTGGGTGGATCACCTGAGGTCAGTAGTTCGAGACCAGCCTGGCCAACCTCGTGAAACCCCATCTCTACTAAAAATAAAAAAAATTAGCCGGTTGTGGTGGTGCATGCCTGTAATCCCAGCTACTCTGGAGGCTGAGACAGGAGAATCGCCTGACCCCGGAGGCGGAGGTAGCATTGAGCTGAGATTGCCCCACTGCACACCAGCCTGGGCGACAGAGTGAGACTCTGTCTAAAAAAAAAAAACAAACCGAAAAGAAAAAGAAAGAAAAAGAAACTTCCCAGATTCTTCCCCACACATGTTCTATCCAACCCTCATTATATCTCTGGGAGGTAGACTCGATACCCTGATTTTTGCAGAGGAGAAAACTAAGGCTGTAGGAGGTCCCATGCAGGAGAGAGAATGAGATGAAATAACAGCTGTGGGTGCATTTTGTAAAATATAAAGCCCTGTCCAGATTTGCGCAGAGTGATTTCTCCACCCAGAGCTCACTCATCTGTACTACACAGCATCTACAGCAAGAACAGCCACAAATTACTCTGTGGGGGATGTATTCTACTGCAACAAATCTTTTTATCACAGAGCCTTACTTTTTTCTTCCAAAGAGATGAGACTGGCTTCTAAGGACACATTAAACCCATACATCCTTTTTGTTTCTGGCAAGGTTTTATGACTCACTTAGTTAAAGAGCCCTCAGAAAGTGGAGGCGACAGATCTTCCTGCAGGCTGAATGAGCTCTGGGTAGGACGCTTTTGTAAGAGGCCGGCTTTTGCTTTTGTAAGACGCCGGCTTTTGCTAGCCGGGTGCGGTGGCTCATGCATGTAATCCCAGTACTTTGGGAGGCCGAAGCGGGTAGATCCCCCAGCACTTTGGGAGGCCCAGATGCGTAGATCGCTTGAGGCCAGGAGTACGAAACCAGCCTGGCCAACATGGTGAAACCCCCTACTAAAAATACAAAAATTAGTTAGGCGTGATGGTGCATGCCTGTAATCTCAGCTACACGGGAGGCTGAGGCAGGAGAATCAGTTGAACCTGGGAGGCAGAGGTTGCAGTGAGCTGAGATTGGGTCACTACACTCCAGCCTGGGCAACAGAGTGAGACTCTGTCTCAGAAAAAACACCTGCTGTGTGCCAGCCACTGTGCTAGGCATGTTCTCCCTACTTCATTGAAGCCACATAACAATTCTGGGTGAAAGATGTCATTACCCCAATTTACAGATGAGGAAGAAGGGCCCAGGAGGTGAAAGGACTTGGACCCCACAGTAGGGATTGGTTAGTGGGAAGGAACCAAAAGTCCCCTGTCTTGACTGGGCACAGCGGCTCAGCCTCTAATCCCAGCACTTTGGGAGGCTGAGGCAGGAGTATCACTTGAGCCCCGGAGTTCCATACCACCCTGGGCAACACAGCGAGACCCCGTCTCTACAAAAAAATATTGAAAATTCACTGGGCATGGTGGCTTGTGCCTGTAGTCCCAGCTACTTGGAGGGCTGAGGTGGGAGGATCACTTGAACCCGGGCAATCGAGGCTGCAGTGAGAGCCATGATCGTGCCACTGCACTCCAATCTGGACGACAGAGGAAGTCCCTGTCTCTGAAAATGAAAAAGAAGAAGAAGAAAGTTCCCTGTCTTACTACCATTTCTCAAAGGCTGCTGTGTCCATGTGAACTGGCTCAGCTGGGAAAACACGAGTTGGTACAAATGAGGTTTCCTGGATAGAAGGTCGCTTATGGACATACAGGGATGGGAAGGAGTATTCCCTGGCCTGGAAGCCTCCTTCCTTCTCCTCTCCCAGGACAGGTGGTTCCTCTCCCTCAGCTTCTTTCTCTGCTCCGTTCTCCTGCCTCTCTCTACAGACCTGTTTTTTGTTTACCTTTGGCTTTTCTATTCCCCCCAAACCTTCCTTGATTTGGTAAAGGCTGCAGCCTGACTCCAGCCGCAGGACCCTTGGCCTGCAGATTTATCTTCCCCCATCTTCTATCCAGCCCAGCTCCCCATGGTCACCAGTCTAAACTCCCAAGAGAGAATCTGATTGGCTTATTTTGGGTCACATGTCCTCCCTGGTCCAATCAGCTATAATCAAAGGTGGTCTCTGAAACAGGCCGAGATTGGTACATGAGTCTCTCTGTCTGCTTTTCTCTTTCCACCCCTCTTCAAAGATGCCAGAGCTGGGAGATGCATGGTGTGGCTGGAGTCCACGTGATCTGGACTTCAGGGGAGATGCTTGTGGCCTGGAGGTGGAGGCGGGGCCGAGAAAGGTCCTTGCTTCTGCTGCTGCTATGATGGCCCCTGGGAAAATGGGTGGGCAGGGAGGAAGCTCCTTGGTATATCTGGGTTTCTGGCAATGGCAGACATCTCTCACCAAAACGGTCAGTGATACTTTGTTTCTGGTGAGGGAAGTGATCTTGTTGCCTGGATATCTGAATTTGGTTGGATGCACCATAGAGAACCCAGATAAATCACATTTGTGGTCACCATTGACTACAAGGCCAGGCATGGTGGCTCAGGCCTATAATCCCAACACTTTGCGAGGCCAAGATGAGTGGATCACTTGAGGCCAGGAATTTGAGACCAGCCTGGGTGACATAGGGACACCTTGTCCATAAATAAATAAAGAAAGAAAAAGAAATAATTTACTATGTTGAGCATTTTGTATCCATGATATTGACAGTTCTCCCCAAACTCCTGTGAGATTTGGATTATCATCTCCATCACTGAGGCTGTGCAGGCTCAGAGAGGTGAAGTTATTCGCCCAGTGGCCACAGCAAGAAAGCGAACCAACAGGAATTGGGACCTGAGAATGCCTGCTCTTAGCCACTGTACTCCTCCTTTGTTAGCATCATTACATTTGTTCAGGACTCTTCTGTTCACAACACATCACATACATTTGATCTTGCTGGAGCTACTCAATACTCCTTTGGGACAGCACAGCGAGGCTTTTGTTCTCATTTCACCAAGGAAGTAACTAAGGGTCAAAGAGGTTGTGCTTTGCCCATGGTTACCCAGCTGGTCAGTGGCAGAGCTGGGACCAGAATGCAGATCTTCTGCACTAAAAATTATCAATAGGTATTAATGTATCAACATATTATTGCTGGTAATAGGATTCTTTTTCATGATATACAAAATAGATTGAGAAAAATTACATATACTACCGAGTGCGATGGCTCACGCCTGTAATCCTAGCACTTTGGGAGGCTGAGGAGGGCAGATCACCTTAGGTCAGGAACTCAAGACCAGCCTGGCCAACAAGGTGAAACCCCGTCTTTACTAAAAATACAAAGAATAGCCAGGCAGGGTAGTACGCACCTGTAGTTCCAGCTACTCAGGAGGCTGAGGTGGGAGGATCACTTGAACCCGGAAAGCGGAGGTTGCAGTGAGCGAAGATTGCATCACTACATTCCCGGCTGGGTGACAGAGGAAGACTCCATCCCCCCGTTAAGAAAAAGAAAGAAAGAAAAATTACACATGCATCATTCCCTACAAAGCAGTACACACACACGCACACACACACACACACACGAATAACAATATTAATGCACTCACCACCTACTTAAAAAATAGAACATCAGGCTGGGCATGGTGGCTGATGCCTATAATCCCAACACTTTGGGAGGCCAAGTTGGGAGGATCGCTTGAGCCCAGAAGTTCAAGGTTGCAGTGAGCTATGACTGTGCCACTGTACCTGGGTGACAGAGCAAGACCCTCCCTCTAAAAAAAAACAAAAAAAAAGGCCAGGCATGGTGGCTCACACGTGTAATCCCAGCACTTTAGGAGGCCAAGGTGGGAGAATTGCTTGAGTCTAGGAGTTTGAAGACAAGCCTGGACAACATAGGGAGACCCCATCTCTGCAAAAACATTTAAACATCAGTTGGGAGTGGTAGTGTGTATCTGTGGTCCCAGCTACTCAGGAGGCTGAGGTGGGAGGATCACTTGATCCCAGGAGATCAAGGCTGCAGTGAGCTCTGATCACGCCCCTGCACTCCAGCCTGGGTGACAGAGCAAGACCCTTTCTCAAAAAGGCCTGGCGTGGTGGCTCACACCTATAATCCCAGCACTTTGGGAGGCCAAGGCAGGCTGGCCAACATGGCAAAACCCCATCTCTACTAAAAAAAAATACAAAAATTAGCCGGGCATGGTGGTACATGCCTGTAATCCCAGCTACTTGGGAGGCTGAAGCAGGAGAATCACTTAAACCCGGGAGGCGGAGGTTGCAATGAGCTGAGATAGTGAAAAGAATATAATTGAAACTTTTAAAACCCTTTATGATAATATTCCTCTGTCCTTTTCCCTCCAGGGGTAACCACTATCCTGAATTTTATTTATTTATTTATTTATTTATTTATTTATTTATTTTATTTTATTTTATTTTTTTTGAGACAGAGTCTCGCTCTGTCGCCCAGGCTGGAGTGCAGTGGCGTGATCTCGGCTCACTGCAGCCTCTGCCTCCCGGGCTCACGCCATTCTCCTGCCTCAGCCTCCCGAGCAGCTGGGACTACAGGCGCCCGCCACCACGCTCGGCTACTTTTTTTGGATTTTTAGTAGAGACGGGGTTTCACTGTGTTTGCCAGGATGGTCTCGGTCTCCTGACCTCGTGATCCGCCCACCTCGGCCTCCCAAAGTGCTGGGATTACAGGCATGAGCCACCGCGCCCGGCCCCTGAATTTTATATTTTTAATTTCTTTGCTTTTCCTTATGGTTTTGCCACATATATTTATCTCCCTAACAGTTTGTTTCTTCTTGCATGTTTTTGACTTTGGCACTCTGCCTTGTTTGTGATAATCACCATTTTGGTGTGTGTAGCTGTGGTTTACTCTGTTTTGCTTCTCTGTAGCACTCCATCGTAGGACTATGCCATATGCTACCATTCTGCTGTTGATGGACGTTTGGTTGTTTTTAGCTGTTTGCTATTTCATGCTACTAGGACCATTCTTGTTTCTGTCTTCTAGCGAACACAGAAGAGTTTCTCTGCCATGCATACCCAGCAGTGGAATTGCTGAATCATGAGGTAGTCATCACATCTTTAGTTTTATGAAATAATACTAAATTGTTTGCTTCTTTAGTTTTATGAAATAATACTAAATTGTTTGCTTATGAAGTATCTCCAATCACTGTGTTGCCCAGGCTGGTCTTGAACCCCTGGGCTCAAGCAATCATCCTGCCTCAGCCTCCCAAGCTGCTGACTCTTATTAACTGACATGACATGATCAGATTTAAAATGCTGTACTTTTCTACTAGGTGAAAATGGCACCTTGTTGTCATTTTAATTTTTCTTTCTTTCTTTTTTCTTTTGTTTAAAATAGATAGTCTCGCTATGTTGCCCAGGCTGGTCTTGAACTCCTAGGCCCAAGCGATCCTCCCACATGAGCCTCCCAAAGTGTCGGGATTACTGGCATAAGCCACCACACCCGGCTTTCATTGTCATTTTAACTTTTTTTTTTTTTTTTTTTGAGATGGAGTCTTGCTTTGTCGCCCAGGCTGGAGTGCAATGGCACGATCTTGGCTCACTGCAACCTCTGCCTCACAGATTCAAGCGATTCTCCTGCCTCAGCCTCCTGAGTAGCTGGGATTAAGGTGCCTACCACCACGCCCGGCTAATTTTTGCATTTTTAGTAGAGATGGGGTTTCACCATGTTGGCCAGGCTGGTCTCGACCTCCTGACCTCAGGTGATCCACCGGCCTCAGCCTCCCAAAGTGCTGGGATTACAGGTGTGAGCCACCATGCCTGGCCTGTATTTGTTATTTTATTATTTGAAGTGTGACGGGAAAGAGAGAGTTGCTTATGGAGCTACAGTCCATGTCTCCAAAGGCAGCTAGATTATGAAAACTTCTCCCACCTTTGTTCACAATGGGGGGGGATAGCAGGCAGGAGAGAAGACAGCCTCTGAATTGTGCTACTTCTTTCAAAGCTACAGCCTAGCTTTCCTAACCAAGTCTGTCTGCTCCTGTCCCTGTGTCCCTGTCCTTCTTCCCAAGATGTCACCGAGGACTGGAGGGCTTGCACACACACCAGCCTCCTGAGCCTTTCTGAACCCACGCCTTTCACTGAAATGAGGTCACTGGAATGCTTGGAACTCAAGGAGTGACCTCATGAGTTTGTGGGGCCGGCACACCAGGCTTCCATGGGAAATGACGCACCTCAGTCACCCAGACTGTCTGCAGGGGAGAAAGTTTCGAAGAGCCAACCAGAGTTCACATTTTCCCCGTGAACCAAAACGGGAGCAAAACTTCAGCCAGAGGCTTTTGGGGTGGAGCCTGGGGAGAGTGGGGGTAGGAGGGGGTCATCAAACCAGCTATGCATGCATGCCTTAAGGCTTTTCATCCTCAACTGAGGCAATGTAGGCAAGGGTAGAAATTTCTTGAGATCTCTGGACCTGGTTTTTCCACTTCCAGCCAGGTGGCCTTATTTTTTTTGAGACAGAGTCTTGCTCTGTCTCCCAGGCTGGAGTGCAGTGGCGCCATCTCGGCTCACTGCAAGCTCCACCTCCCGGGTTCAGAGCATTCTCCTGACTCAGCCTTCCGAGTAGCTGGGACTACAGGTGGCTGCAACCATGCCCAGCTAAATTTTTTTGTATTTTTAGTAGAGACAGGGTTTCACCATGTTAGCCAGGATGGTCTCGATCTCCTGACCTCGCCCACCTCGGCCTCCCAACATGTTGGGATTACAGGTGTGAGCCACCCTGCCCAGCCCTTTTTTTTTTTTTTTTTTTAAGGCAGAGTTTCACTCTCGTTGCCCAGGCTAGAGTATAATGGCGCGATCTTGGCTCACTGCAACCTCCACCTCCTGGTTTCAAGCAATTCCCCTGCCTCAGCCTCCCAAGTAGATGGGATGACAGGCATGCACCACCACGCCTGGCTAATTTTGTATTTTTGGTAGAGACAGAGTTTCTCCATGTTGGTCAAGCTGGTCTTGAACTCCCGACCTAAGGTGATCCACCTGCCTCAGCCTCCCACAGTTCTGGGAATACAGGCAAGAGCCACTGCGCCCAGCTGGTGATTGATTTTTAAAACATTAAGGAGCTAAAGCTGCTCGTGGCTGTAATCCCAGCACTTTGGGAGGTCAACGCTGGAGGATTGCTTAAGTCCAGGAGTTTGAGACCAGCCCTGGCAACATAGCAAGACCCTGCCTCTATGAAAACAAACAAACAAACAAACAAAAAACAATTAGCTGGGCATGGTGGTATGTACCTGTAGTTCCAGCTACTTGGGAGGCTAAGGTTGGAGGGTCACTCGATCCAGGAGGTCGAGGCTGCAGTGAGCTGTGGTCATGCCACTGCACTCTAGCCTGGGGGACAAAGCTAGATCCTACCTCAAAATAAATAAATAAACAAATAAATAATTTAAAAATTACTGGTTTATTATATAGAATTCAAATGAACAACCAGAAGAAAAGGTATCTAGGACAAGGTCTGAAAAAGCTTCAAGGGTCCAGCCACGATAGTTCACACCTGTAATCCCTCCCACTTTGGGAGGCCGAGGCACACGGATCACCTGAGGTCAGGAGCTTCTAGACAGACACCTGGATACTTTCGCCAACCCAGAAGTTCCCAAGATTTTTTTGCAGCTAGGTTTCCAGTTTCCATTTGGAGAGTTGAATGTATTTTCTGGATTAAACTTCCACAATGGGGAAGGAAGGAAGGAAGGAAGGGAGGGAGGGGAGAAAGAAAGAGAGAAAAAGGAAGGAAGGAAGGAAGGAAGGAAGGAAGGAAGGAAGGAAGGAAGGAAGGAAGGAAGGAAGGAAGGAAGGAAGGAAGGAAGGGAGGGAGGGAGGGAGGGAGGGAGGGAGGGAGGGAGGGAGGGAGGGAGGGAGGGAGGGAGGGAGGGAGGGAGGGAGGGAGGGAGGGAGGGAGAGAGAAAGAGAGAAAGAAAGAACGAACATAATAAAAACATTTTTAAAAATAGACTTCCGGCCAGGTACGGTGGCTCATGCCTGTAATCCCAACAGTTTGTGAGGCTGAGGCGGGCGGATCACAAGGTCAGGAGTTCGAGACCAGACTGGCCAACATGGTGAAACCTCGTCTCTACTAAAAATACAAAACTTAGCTGAGTGTGAGGGCGTGTGCCTGTAGTCCCAGCTACTCAGGAGGCTGAGGCAGGAGAATCGCTTGAACCCAGGAGGCAGAGGTTGCAGTGAGCCGAAATCGCGCCACTGCACTGTAGCCTGGCAATAGAGTAAGACTCCATCTCAAAAATAAATAAATAAATAATAATAAATAAATAAAAAATAACATTATTCATGCTCACTATAGGACATCTGGAAAATTCAAATGAGTAGAAAAAGTAGAAAAAAGGTCACAACCTTTACTTTGTAGAGAAATACATTATAACAATTTGACTTCTTTCCTGATGGTCTTTATCTTTCCCCGTGTACAGTTTTATTTTGTTTCCATTGTTGCTAAATAAATAGAATGACGCTTTCTGATTCACAACTTACAGAGCTGATTTCATGGACTTCTAACAAGCTTGTGATGATTCCAACAGCTATGACACTTTGTCCCCTGTGGGAATTGCATGGGTGGGGCACATCACCCACCCCTGTATTCTGATACTTTCTAGAATGCCAGTTCCACAGCACCATGGCCAGCTTTAAGTAGTATCTTTTTAATCATGTAGTTCATTTCAGGCTTCCACATTGTCCTTCTAGAACCTAACTCTATTTTTTTTTTTCTTTTTTAAACCCCAGATCTTCTGAACATGTCCCCATTCCGTGAGCCCACAGTGATCTGTTTGTTTTGCCTGGTCCCAGCTCATGCATTCTTCAAGTCTTGGTAACCAGGATGTTTTGTCTGTTCAGGCTCTAAACGATCAGTGGGACAGGAACCGAAGTTAAGTAGCTCAGGATGCATCAAGATGAACTTGGGAAAACCGCGAGCCGCTGTGCTGACTGGACTGCTTCTCTGAATCAGCTGGAACTTCTTTTTGTGTCTAGTTTTAAAAGCTCCTCGGAAGCAATCCTAAATCCAGAATCGTTTCAATTATCATGAGGGGAATTCTGAAGTTCTCATTAAACACACGAATGACTCAAGCTTTGAAAAGAGCCAGATGCCACAGGCAAGAATCCCAGGGCATTGCCCACCTGGGTGTGATCCCCTGATAACTGTCTAACGAACTCAGCATGTGTCCCCTGGGCATGACCATCTGCTGGGCAAAGCTCCAGGACCCTGAGACATCCTGGAATTCCTGTGGTTTAGGAAAGACCTTTAACTACCAGTGGTAGTTGTCTCATCGTTCTTCAAATAATCTGGTCTTGTTTATTATTATCATTACTATTTAATTTTATTTTATTACAGCTGTACTTGGAGAATAGTCCGGTCTTGAGGCCTTTTCACTGTGGTCTGTTCTAGTGTATGGCTCCCACCAGTGTTAAGTAGAAGGATGACTTTGCTCTGTTGTCAGGACAACCTTGAAGGAAGGAGCCAAATGTGTGGAGGTCTGTGGGAAGAGAGAGCCACCTAGCATGTCCCCACTGAACCAGTCAACAGAAGGCCTTCCCCAGGAGGCCTCCAACAGATCCCTGAATGCCACAGAAACCCCAGAGGCTTGGGATCCCAGGACCCTCCAGGCACTCAAGATCTCCCTTGCCATGGTCCTTTCCATCATCACACTGGCCACAGTCTTCTCCAACGCCTTTGTACTCACCACCATCTTACTCACCAGGAAGCTCCACACCCCTGCCAACTACCTGATTGGCTCCCTGGCCACCACCGACCTCTTGGTTTCCATCTTGGTCATGCCCATTAGCATCGCCTATACCATCACCCACACCTGGAACTTTGGCCAAATCTTGTGTGACATCTGGCTGTCTTCTGACATCACGTGCTGCACGGCCTCCATCCTGCATCTCTGTGTCATTGCTCTGGACAGGTACTGGGCGATCACGGATGCCCTGGAGTACAGTAAACGCAGGACAGCTGGCCATGCGGCCACCATGATTGCCATCGTCTGGGCCATCTCCATCTGCATCTCCATTCCCCCTCTCTTCTGGCGACAGGCCAAGGCCCAGGAGGAGATGTTGGAGTGCCTGGTGAACACCTCTCAGATCTCCTACACCATCTACTCCACGTGTGGGGCCTTCTACATTCCCTCGGTGTTGCTCATCATCCTATATGGCCGGATCTACCGGGCGGCCCGGAATCGCATCCTGAATCCACCCTCACTCTATGGGAAGCGCTTCACCACAGCCCACCTCATCACAGGCTCTGCAGGGTCCTCCCTCTGTTCGCTCAACCCCAGCCTCCATGAGGGGCACTCGCACTCGGCTGGCTCCCCTCTCTTTTTCAGCCACGTGAAAATCAAGCTTGCTGACAGTGCCCTGGAACGCAAGAGGATTTCCGCTGCTCGGGAAAGGAAAGCCACTAAAACCCTGGGCATCATTCTGGGGGCTTTTATCATCTGCTGGTTGCCCTTCTTCGTGGTGTCTCTGGTCCTCCCCATCTGCCGGGACTCCTGCTGGATCCACCCGGCCCTCTTTGACTTCTTCACCTGGCTAGGCTATTTAAACTCCCTCATCAATCCAATAATCTACACTGTGTTTAATGAAGAGTTTCGGCAAGCCTTTCAGAAAATTGTCCCTTTCCGGAAGGCCTCCTAGTCTTATTCAGTGATGACTCTTGTTATCTTTTGTGTCCTGTAACCTAATCAGGATTTTTTTTAAATTATTATTTTCTGAGACCTGGATTAATTAATGATATCTTGAGTCTTGGTTCAATTAACAGAATTGTTCTTTTTCCTGTTGTTTTCTTAACTTCTGAAAGAGCTGTGGGCAGGGGGGCAGGACTGAAGATTTCACTACTTAGCATAATATTTTCTTTCTTTCTTTCTTTCTTTTTTTGAGATGGAGTCTTGCCCTCTTGCCAGGCTGGAGTGCAGTGGCACAATCTCAGCTCACCACAGCCTCTGCCTCCCGGGTTCAAGAGATTCTCCTGCCTCAGCCTCCAGAGTAGCTGGGACTACAAATGCGTGCCACCAGGCCCAGCTAATTTTTGTATTTTTAGTAGAAACGGGGTTTCATCATGTTGGCCAGGATGGTCTCGATCTCTTGACCTTGTGATCCGCCCATCTTGGCATCCCAAAGTGCTGGGATTACAGGCATGAGCCACTGTGCCTGGCCAACATAATGTTTTCACAGTTCCTCTTTGTTGGAAGAAATGTGACCTACGAGATCCCCAGTTGATACAGTTGAGATGAGAAGCTATCTGACTATAGAAAAGACCTCGGGCTCAAAGGGAAGGCTCTCTGGTCTACCTGATATCTATATGGAGCTTAAAGGAGGGTGGATGCCGGGCGCGGTGGCTCAAGCCTGTAATCCCAGCACTTTGGGAGGCCGAGGCGGGTGGATCACGAGGTCAGGAGATCGAGACTATCCTGGCTAACATGGTGAAACCCCGTCTCTACTAAAAATACAAAAAAACTAGCCAGGCGTGGTGGCGGGCGCCTGTAGTCTCAGCTACTTGGGAGGCTGAGGCGGGAGAATGGCGTGAGCCCGGGAGGCGGAGCTTGCAGTGAGCCGAGATCACGCCACTGCACTCCAGCCTGGGAGACACAGCGAGACTCCGTCTCAGAAAAAAAAAAAAAAAAAAGGAGGGTGGATAAGATTAATGACCTGAATTGAAAGAGAATTTGGAGCCAGGATGGATCTCCATTCTGTATGGCACCTTGATTGGAAAATAATATCCACGCGTTTCTTCCACTGAGTCTTTCTTAGATTAAATCTCTCCCAGTCGTCCATGAAGAGAAAGTCAGTATTTGTAGTGCCAATGATATAGAGTGACTTGGAGAGAGATTCAGAGGTTAGGGGTAGCGGGAGTAGGAAGGTTTTGGGACCAGACTGACTACCCTGTACCCTTCCTTCTTCCCCAATATCCCTGCGCCATCTTCACATTCTGAAGTTAAAACCCATGATCACCCCTTTGAGGTAGATTGACTGGCTTTAGACACTCACTTCTGCCTCCCCCCACGCTTTGAGTGGGACACCATTCTGAATTTTTTTTCTGAATTATTTTTTTACATCTCTTTCTCATTAGAGATCTGAAAACTCATTAGAGATGTTGAGTCTTATCAAATAAAAAGCATGAGACATCATGGCCAGTAACGTCTTTGGGTGATTTTTCCTCCTCTCCCTGGATATAGAAACCATTCAGCTCAATTCAGTCTCTAGCATTTGTTGAGCACCTACCACACGCCAGGTCCCACGCTCTAGCCTTGGCACTTGTTCTCTCCTATCAGGATGTGAGAAATTAAGGATAGCGTGATGATTAAGAGCTCAGAGACCACGCTCAGTGGCTCATACCTGTAATCTCAGCACTTTGGGAGGCTAAGGTGGGAGAATTGCTTGAGCCCAGGGGTTCAAGGCCAGCATGGGAAACCTGGCAAAACCCTGCCTCTACAAAAAAATACAAAATTTATCCAGACATGGTGGTGCGCATCTGTAGTCCCAGCTGCCTGGGAGGCTGAGGTGGGAGGATTGCTTGAGTGTGGGAGGTTGAGGCTGCAGTGTGCCATGATCATGTCACTGCACTGTCCTGGGTGACAGAGCAAGATCCTATCTCAAAAAGGAAAAAAAAAAAAGGCTCAGGACCTGATGCCTCAACTCAAATCCAAGTGCAGCCAATTTCTCCTGGGTGAACCTGGACAAGTTTTCTTTTCTTTCTTTCTTTCTTTCTTTCTTTTTTTTTTGAGACAGAGTTTCGCTCTTGTTGCCCAGGGTGGAGTGCAGTGGCCTGATCTCGGCTCACTGCAATCTCCACCTCCTGGGTTCAAGCGATTCTCTTGCATCAGCCTCCCGAGTAGCTTAGATCACAGGCATGCGCCACCACGCCTAGCTAATTTTTGTATTTTTAGTAGAGACAGGTTTTCACCATGTTGGCCAGGCTGGTCTTGAACTCCTGACCTCAGGTGATCCACCCGTCTCGGCCTCCCAAAGTGCTGGGATTACAGGCGTGAGCCACCAAGCCCGGCCCTTTTCTTTTCAAGACAAGGTCTCACTCTGTTGTCCAGGCTGGAGTATAGTGGCACAGTCAGGACTCACTGCAGCCTTGACCTCCCAGACTCAGCCTTCTGAGTAGCTGTGACCACAGGCTTAAACCACCATGACTGGCTAATTTTTTAAATTTTCGTTAGAGATGGGGATCCCACTATGTTGCCCAGGCTGGTCTCAAACTTCTGGGCTCAAGCACTTCTCCCACCTCGGCCTCCCAAAATGCTGGGAATACAGGCATGAGCCACCACACGTGGCCTAGAAAAAGTTTCTTTATCTCTCTTTGTCTCATTTTCAACTATAAAATAGGGATAATAATAGATATGTTATTGTGTAAGTTACTACAGTGCTTGGCAGAAGAGCTCTTAAACTGACCTACTTGAGATCAAACAGCAATATAAAAATAACAGCTATGATTTATTAAGTGACTATAATGCTCCTTGTGTACACTTTCTCATTTACCTGTCATCTTGATTTTATAGATGAGGTAAAGAAACCGCTTATGCGCCGGGCGCAGTGGCTCAAGCCTGTAATCCCAGCACTTTGGGAGGCCGAGACGGGCAGATCACGAAGTCAGGAGATCGAGACCATCCTGGCTAACATAGTGAAACCCTGTCTCTACTAAAAAAAATACAAAAAACACTAGCCGGGTGAGGTGGCAGGCGCCTGTAGTCCCAGCTACTCGGGAGGCTGAGGCAGGAGAATGGCGTAAACCCGGGAGGCGGAGCTTGCAGTGAGCTGAGATCCGGCCACTGCACTCCAGCCTGGGCGACAGAGCGAGACTCCGTCTCAGAAAAAGAAAGAAAGAAAGAAAGAAAGAAACCGCTTATGGGCTGGGCATGGTGGCTCCTACCTGTGATCCCAGCACTTTGGGAGGCTGAAGCAGGAGTTTGGGACCAGCCTGGGCAACATAGGGAGACCCCATCTCTAATGACAACAACAAAAATTAGCCAGACATGGTGGAGCACACCTGTAGTCCCAGCTACTCGAGAGGCTGTGGCTACAGTGAGCCCTGATCATGCCACTGCACTCCAGCCTAAGAGACAGAATGAGACCCTGTCTCAAAAAAAGAAAAAGAAAAAGAAAAAGAAGGTTGGCCGGGCGCGGTGGCTCAAGCCTGTAATCCCAGCACTTTGGGAGGCCGAGACGGGTGGATCACGAGGTCAGGAGATCGAGACCATCCTGGATAACACGGTGAAACCCCGTCTCTACTAAGAAATACAAAAAACTAGCCGGGCGAGGTGGCAGGCGCCTGTAGTCCCAGCTACTCGGGAGGCTGAGGCCGGAGAATGGCGTGAACCCGGGAGGCGGAGCTTGCAGTGAGCTGAGATCCGGCCACTGCACTCCAGCCTGGGCTACAGAGCGAGACTCCGTCTCAAAAAAAAAAAAGAAAAAGAAAAAGAAGGTTATGTTAGGGCAGGTTTCATAAAGAGAGAACACTTCAGCAGACTGCCAAAAGCTGAGCCTATGTGGAATAGATAGGAGCCCAAGAGAGGGGAAGTATGACAAGGCCTCTTGGGGGAGATGGGACCGAGCAGAGGAAGGTAGGGAAGGCCACACCAGGTGGAGAAAAGAGCAGTAACAGAGCCTCAGAGACAAGTAATATTCGGTGGGGTCTGTGGTCACAGAAAGAAGAATGAGGGGCAGGAATATAGGGTGTCAGGAAGGAAAGGGAAAGGAGGGAGGCCGAGATTGAGGGGATGATTGGTTATCCAGAGGAGTCTTGTGCTGATTTGAAGCTCATGCTGGACATCATCCAGCGCAGCCCTGGACCACCTGCATTAGAATCACCCATGCAGGGCTGGGCACAGTGGTGCACTCCTCTAATCCCAGCACTTTGGGAGGGCAAACCTGGAGGATTACTTTAGTCCAGGAGTTCGAGACCAGCCTAGGCAACATGGTGAAACCCCATCTCTACTACAAATACAAAAATTAGGTGGGCGTGGTGGTACACACCTGTAGTCTCAGCTACTGAGGAGGCTAAGGTGGGAGGACTGCTTGAGCCGGGGAGGTTGAGACTGCAGTAAGCTATAATGGTGTCACTGCACTTCAGCCTGGGTGACAGAGCAAGACCCTGTCTCAAAAAAAAAAAAAAAAAAAGTCAAATTGAAGATAAACTTAGAACTTAGGCTGGGTGCAGTGGCTCATGCCTGTAATCCCAGCACTTTGGGAGGCCGAGGTGGGTGAATCACCTGAGGTTGGGAGTTTGAGACCAGTCTGACCAACCTGGAGAAACCCCATCTCTACTAAAAATACAAAATTAGCCAGGCATGGCGGGATGTGCCTGTAATCCCAGCTACTCGTGAGGCCGAGGCAGAATTACCTGAACCGGGAGGCGGAGGTTGTGGTGAACTGAGATTGCGCCATTGCACTCCAGCCTGGGCAACAAGAGCAAAACTCGGTCTCAAAAAAAAAAAAAAAAAGAAAGAAAGAAAGATAAACATGTTTCTCATGACCATAGGGGAAGCCTGTGTTTGGAGCCTTTCTCCTCTTCTCCCCACCCATCCCTGTCATGCCCCTAATTCCTTCACGCTTAGTCACAGACACACACACAGCATGATGGTGACGATGCAGGTTCCCGTCTAGCACAGGACTCTGCTTTTTTTTTTTTTCCTGCAGCCAATCCGATTCCCTGGTCACAGGACCCTAGGTCCGTTTTTTTGTTTTTGTTTTTTTTAGAGGTGAGGTCTCATGATGTTGCCTAGGCTGGAGTACAGTGGCTATTCACAGATATGATAGTGGCATACTACAGCCTGGAACTCAGGCGATCTCAGTCTCAGGTGATCCTCCTGCCCCTGCCTCCCAAGTAGCTGGGACTACAGGCACGCACCATCACACCAGGCCTCAGGTCAGCTTAAATGGCAACAGGCTGCAGCCTGTAGGAGGTGAATCCTGACGTTTGACTAAATACGTGGGCACCGTGGCCCTCCTCTGCTTTCTCAGCCAGTCTCCTTAGGGTGCATGTCACTGTCCCATGATCTCTCATCAGTCTAGGAGCCCTGCGGCGTATTTCATTGATCTTTGTACTCTTAGTACCTGGCACACAGCCTGTGCTCAATTAACGATAATAGCGAGTGTCTATTGAGCTCTTACTGTGTACCTAGGTACTGCCCTAAGCATTTTATGAGTGTTAACTCATTTAACCTACATGAAGTTGGTCCTATTACTATCCTCCAGATGAGGAACTGGAAGCCCCAAGAAATTAAATACTTTGCCCATTTTCACACTGCTGAGAAGTGGTGGGACCAGAATTCAAGACACAGTTGCAGCCCAGAATCCTCACTCTTAACCCCCAGGGGATATGGCCAGGGCCAAAATGGCATGTGGCTCTGAGGAGCAGCATAAACTAGCGAAGAAAGCACTGATCTGGGAACCAATGAACCTGTCCCAGTTTTTCCACTGTCTTGCTTCACATCTTTCTGCCTCAGTTTGTTCTGTACAATGTGGGTAATAATAATGTCAACCTCAGGGTGGTTGGGGCCTGTGCTCAACTCTGGAGCATTCAAAACTGGGGAAGGTTATTGAATGAGACGAGGCCACAGTTAATTTATAAGGAATTAACTAAACACACACACACACAGACACACACACACACACACACACTCACACACACAGAAAACATGGTGCAACTATGCAGATCATCAAACAGGCCTGTGAACAAGGTTTGGCCTCTGGGCCACCAGTTGGCAACCTCTGATCCTCCCCATTGATCCCCCCCATGCTATTGACTAATTTCTGTTCTCCATACAGCAGCTGGGTCCCTCGTGGAGCTCACAGTTCATCTGGGGGCCAAAGTACATGAAACAGATTACAAAGCCAGACAGTCTGTCCTCCACCAAGTCTGTGCCACACCCCACGCCCTCAGCTCTCTCAGGTGCATTCCAGCCACCTGTCACAGGAAGAGGCGGACTGGGGGGAGGAAGGCAGAAGTGCCCTTTTTACAGGGTCACTGGCAAGGACAGATGTGAGTAGTCCTCTGCATCCGAGGATCTTAAGATAGTGCATTTACCTGCTTCCCTGGCCCCCCTGTATTTTGCTCCCAAGGGGAGGAGTAGGAATTCTAGACCTAGAGGATATCAGATGGGAGAGGGCCTTCAAAGTCATCCAGGACAACCCCAATCAGATCACTAATATCAGAGCAGCAGCTCATGCATTATAATTGGTGAAGTGGGAACTACTATTATCCCCATTTTGCAGATGGGTAAACTGAGACTCAGAATGGTTAAGTAATTCACTCAAGGTATTGCTGCAACTAAATAGCAAAGACAGTAGGCATGATAGCTCAAGTTGGTAATTCCAGCACTTTCGGAGACTTAGGTGGGTGGGTTCCTTGAGCTCAGGAGTTTGATACCAGCTGGGCAACATGGTGAAACCCCATCCCTACAAAAAAACACAAAAACTAGCCAGGTGTGGTGGCATGAACCTGTAGTCCCAGCTACTCAGGAGGTTGAGGTGGGAGAATCCCTTGAACCTGGGAGGTTGAGGCTGTAATGAGCCAAGTTCATGCCACTGCACTACAGCCTGGGTGACAGAGCAATACCCTATCTCAAAAAACAAAAACAAAAATAAATAAATAATAAAGCCAGCATTTACATCTACCAGTATGACCCGAGGGCCAGCATGGCTAGCCATCAGCCTCTACCAACTCCTTGGCAACACTTGTACCAGTTATTTGACCGGGTGCTGATTACCTTTCTGTTTATTTATTTATTTATTTTTTTTTTGAGACAGAGTTTCGCTCTGTCACCAGGCCGGAGTGCAGTGGTGAGATCCTGGCTCACTGTAAACTCCACCTCCCAGGTTCGAGCGATTCTCCTCCCTCAGCCTCCTGAGTAGCTGGGACTACAGGTGCGGGTCACCACGCCCAGATAATTTTTTTTTTTATTTTTTATTTTTAGTATAGACGGGGTTTCACCATGTTGGCCAGGATGGTCTCAATCTCTTGACCTTGTGATCCGACCACCTCGGCCTCCCAAAGTGCTGGGATTACAGGCGTGAGCCACCGCTCCCGACCCTTTCTGTATTTTTTTAACCATAGCTACACTAACCCAAGACTAGTCAGGCGCTAGGCCTTGCACTCGGCACTTTATTTATTATTATTATTATTTATTTATGTATTTTTGAGACAGAGTTCCACTCTTGTTGCCAGGGTGGAGGGCAATGGCACAATCTTGACTCTCTGCAACCTCCACTTCCCGGGTTCAAGTGATTCTCCTGGGAAGCAGAGATGCGATTTCACCATATTGGCCAGGCTGGTCTTGAACTCCTAACCTCAAATTATCGGCCCATCTCAACCTCCCCAAAAGTGCTGGGATTACAGGCGTGAGCCACCATGCCTGGCCCACTTGGCACTTTAAACATGCTTTCTATGATTCCCTCATAACATTAAAAAAAAAAAAAAAAGTCAAATTGAAGATAAACTTAGAACTTAGGCCAGGCGCGGTGGCTCATGTCTGTAATCCCAGCACTTTGGGAGGCCCGCATGTTCCTGCATGTTCCATAGTATGCCCATTTTATATGTGAGAAAACTGAAGTTCAAAGTCGTGAGGGAATTTACCAAGCTTAAAAGCACATTACGGCCAGACTGAGATCAAATGTGTATTTGTTATTTATCCAGCTATGACTGAAAGCTTCCCTTGGTTTTGGGGAAAGAAAAATCTGTCTCCCAGAAGTGGCAGCCCCTGGTTCCTAGTTCTCAAAGTCCACATGCTCTTTTCAGATGTTTGAAGGTGGGCACATTATACCCCTTCAGTCTTTTTTATACCAGAGTCAGAGAGTGCCTCCTTCAACTGTTCTCCATAAATTGTGATTTTGACGTCCCCCCAGCCATCATCTTGCTCATTTTCCTATGGATAAGTTATACTTCTACATGTTCCAGTCAAAGTTCTGATCCCAAAATGGAACACAGTTCTCTAGACATGGACAGAAGGACTATCACCTCCCTCACTGTACACACAGTGCTTCTATTAATATAGCCCCAAACCCAATAAAGTATCTCCTATGTACAAAGCACCACCCCATGCACTTAGGATAGAGAATGAACAGCCAGCAACTTCCCTGACCTCCTGGAGCTTACATTTTTCTCACTGAGCTAAGGGAGGAGGCAGAGTCACTTTAGACATGAATCCTAGAATGTCAGAATTGGTAGGGCCCAGTCCTCGCCCGCCTTTTTATTTTTTTGAGATGGAGTCTCACTTTGCCACCCAGGTTGAAGTGCAGTAGTGTGATCTCAGCTCACCACAACCTCTGCCTCCTGGGCTCAAGTGATCCTCCTCCCTCAGCCTGCCAGGTAGCTGGGACTACAGGTGCTCCCCATCAGCCCCGGCTAATTTGTGTATTTTTAGTAGAGATGTGGTTTCACCATGTTGGCTAGGCTGGTCTCAAGCGCCTGACTTCAGGTGATCCACCCGCTTCAGCCTCCCAAAGTGGCTGGGATTACAGGCGTGAGTCAACGCACCTGGCCTCCTGCCTTTTTTATTAACAGATGAAGAAACAGCCCAGAAAGGGGCAGTGACAGACCCAAGATTCTTCGGTGGGACAGAATTCACTTCTGCCTTTCTCATAACCTCAGGCACTGGTCAGACCTGGGCCAGGCCTTATAGAGAAATGTGAACTGGGATGAAAAGTTTGCTGTTGAGAATTTTGCTAAGTAGACCCACCCCAGACCTCCTCAGAGCGTTCTTCAGAAATCCTAATTTATTTTAGGTATGGCCACCAGGTGGCGCAGGAGCACCAGGAAAAAGTGCAGAAATCAAAGGTTGGTGGGCTCCTTCCTCTTCAGACCAATTTTCCTTAGCAATGGGGAACGGTGAATGGGGAATAGTAAAGCCAGCCTGGCCCGGTGGCTCGCACCTGTAATTGCAGCGCCTTTGCAGGCCGAGGCGGGTGGATCCTTTGAGGTCAAGGAGCTTGAGACCAGCCTGGGCAACACGGTGAAACTCTGTCTCTACAAAAAACACAAAAACTAGCTGGGTGTGGTGGTGCATGCCTGTAGTCCCAGCTACTCAGGACGCTGAGGTGGGAGAATCCCTTAAGCCTGGGAGGTCAAGGCTAGGATAGCATTATACTGTATACATTATACATATATACATATACATGTACATTATACATATACAGAGGTGAATTCTGCCTCATTCGAGGAGGTAGCATGGAGTAGTGGCTAAGAGCCTGGATGCAGGCATCACACAGACCAGGTAGGAAACCTACCTTCCTTTTGCTGCCGGGGAACTCCCTGACACCTAGCTCATCAGGTAACCTCTGACCCTTAGATTTGGGTACAAGATAAGGTCCGTATTTCCCAGGGCTCTACACAGAGTTAGAGTTGCTGGTGCCCTCTTCCTGACAGGTCCCTTTTCCAGACAGTTGATGGTCAACTCCAGTCCAGCAGAGAAGTTTCTGCAAGAAGGTGGGAAGTGTTTGCTGCCACACAGAGAAAGTGAGGCTAATGGAATCCAGCAGCTCCACAGCCCAGTATACGTGTGGAAGCTCATCCATACTTCTGTATATCTCATGACACACAGATGTGCAAAGGGTCTGAGGCTGAAAATGATGAATGATTCAGGGGGCTGAGAGTCTAGAG
Organism: Macaca nemestrina; assembly: GCF_043159975.1. Lineage (NCBI taxonomy): Eukaryota > Metazoa > Chordata > Mammalia > Primates > Cercopithecidae > Macaca > Macaca nemestrina. Next base: position 210,909,852 of record NC_092125.1, read on the forward strand.
TTCGGGGATGCTGAGAGTCTAGAGTGTCTGAGAAGAAAGAGAGAGTTGGAAAAGTAAGCTGGGCCTTGGGGACTTGACCAAGCTCTCTACATTGAACTTTATCCTGGGAGCAACAGGGAGCTATTGAAGATTATTTAGCAAAGGAATGATACAGTTAGACCAGTGTTGAAAGCAATCACTCAAGCTGGGTGTAAAAGAAGGAATGGGCTGGGTGTGGTGGCTCACACCTGTAATACTAGCACTTTGGGAAGCTGAGGCGGGCGGATCACTTGAGGTCAGGAGTTTGAGACCAGCCTGGCCAACATGGCGAAACCCCATCTCTACTAAAAATATAAAAATTAGCTGGGTGTGGTGGCATGCACCTGTAATGGCAGCTACTCAGGAGGCTGAGGCAGGAGAATCGCTTGAACTAGGGAGGCGGAGGTTGCAGTGAGCCAAGATCATGCCACTGCACTCCAGCCTGGGTGATAGAGCGAGACTTCATCTCAAAAAAACAAAAACAAGGAATGGAGGTGGGGGAGCCTGGAGGCAGACAGTCCAACCAGAAGAGCTGCAGGCTAGAATGGGGAGATTACACTGCTGGCTGATTTTTCATCCACTCAGAGCTTTTCATCGGCCAAGGGGCACTCCAGTGAAATTTGTCTGGCTTGCCCAGGAGTCAGCTCCTCCAGGGTAAGGGGCTGCCCAGCCAGAGAGGAAGAGTGGTTGGTCCCAGCAGCGGGTGTGTCCAAGGAAATCTTCGATATAATCAGACGACCTAGGAAGAGAAAGGCTGGCTAATGAGAGAAGCGAGATTCTGAGTCAGGTTGGAGGGCAGAGGCAGTGTGCGATGTAATGGTTAGGAACACATAATGGCACCAGACACATTTTGTTCAGGTCCCAGCTCTGCCTCTTCTTGACTGTGTAGTCGTGGCCAGGTCACTTTGGCTTGCTTACTTTTTTCTTTTTTTTTTTTTTTTTTTTTTTTTTTGAGACGGAGTCTCGCTCTGTCACCCAGGCTGGAGTGCAGTGGCCGGATCTCAGCTCACTGCAAGCTCCGCCTCCCGGGTTTACGCCATTTTCCTGCCTCAGCCTCCCGAGTAGCTGGGACTACAGGCGCCCGCCACCTCGCCCGGCTAGTTTTTTTGTATTTTTAGTAGAGACGGGGTTTCACCATGTTAGCCAGGATGGTCTCGATCTCCTGACCTTGTGATCCGCCCATCTCGGCCTCCCAAAGTGCTGGGATTACAGGCTTGAGCCACCGCGCCCGGCCTACACTTTTTTCTTTCTTTATTTCTTTTTTTTTTTTTTTTTTTCAGACAGAGTCTCACTCTTTCACCCAGGCTGGAGTGCAGTGGTGAGATCTTGGATCACTGCAACACCCACCTCCTGGGTTCAAGCAATTCTTGTGCCTCAGCCTCCTGAGTAGCTGGGACTAAAGGTGCATGCCACCACTCCCAGCTAATTTTTGTACTTTTTCTTCAGTAGAAACGAGGTTTCGCTATGTTGGCCAGGTTTGTCTCAAACTCCTGACCTTTAGTGATTCACCTGCTTTGGCCTCCCAAAATGCTAGGATTACAGGCATGAGCCACTGTGCCTGGCCCACTTTGTCTTTCTGAACCTCAGTTTCCTCATCTGTAAAATGTGATTAGGAATAGGGCTCATGCCTTGAGACTATTGCCGGGGCTAGACAAGGGAACGTGTGTAAAACTCAGCACAGCACTGGATGCCTAGGAAACACTTGATAAGGGAAGCTCCAGGTTCTCAGCCCATCAAAGACAGTCTGTTGCTGGGGCAGGGTGGTCATTCTGGCTTTGCAGCACATCTCCAGGCCAGGGTGGCTTCAAAAACTGGCCAGTCTGAGCTGATACCACACTAAGTTAGGCAAAGAGAATTCCAGCCAGAAGCAAAGAAATGATGCTTTGGACAGCCCAGGACCACACTCTGGGAGAGATGTGCCATTTCTGTTCCACCTTTATTTATTTATTTATTTATTTATTTATTTATTTATTTATTTATTTATTTCTTGAGACAGAATTTAGGTCTGTCACCAGGCTGGAGTGCAGTGGTACAATCGTAGCTCAGTGTGGCCTCGACCTTCTAGGCCGAAGTGATCCTCTCACCTCAGCCTCCTGTGCCCAGCTGATTTTTTAATTTTTTGTGGAGATAAGGTCTCACTTTGTTGTCCAGGCTGGTCTCAAACTTCTGAGCTCAAGCAATCATCCCACCTTGGCCTCCCAAAGTGTTGGATTGCAAGCATTGACCACTGCACCTGGCCTCTGTTCCAATTTTTGAAACATTAAAAATTATTCTCCTTTTTCTAGGGGTTCTAGGTGATATCCTCTGTTTTATTTTGCTGGTTTCCTTTTCATTTTGTGGGTGGTTGTATACTGAAGTCCTCCTATAAAACTATAAAACTAGTTATTGTGATAAATGTTTTATGTCCATCCTTGTTTTTCTTTTTCTTTTTTTTTTTAGAAGGAGTTTTGCTTTTGTTGCCCAAGCTGGAGTGCAATGGTGCAATCTTGGCTCACCACAACCTCCACCTCACAGGTTCAAGCAATTCTCCTTCCTCAGCCTCCTGAGTAGCTAGGATTACAGGTATGTGCCACCACACCTGGCTAATTCTGTATTTTTAGTAGAGACAGGGTTTCTCCATGTTGGTCAGGCTGGTCTCGAACTCGCAACCTCAGGTGATCCACCTGCCTCAGTCTCCCGAAGTGCTGGGATCACAGGCGTGAGCCACCGTGCCTGGCCTTATGTACATTCTTTCATGTAATCTTTATAGCAACCCTTTCATATAGTTTTTGTGTTATTGTCCTCACTGTGTGGATGAAGAAACTGAGGCTTGAACAAGTTAACAAACGTTCCTGGGTCTGTCTGGCACTAACCCCTTCGGCCTTTGTGACTAAACTTACCTGGCCTGTCAGCAGAAAGGTCCCTAGAACCTTAAGTTACCCTAGTATCCTGCCCCAGAATTACCCAGTGAGTAGAATGCCAAGGTTTGTCTGGACCAAAAATAAGAGAAACAACCATTGGGAGGCCGAGGCGGGCGGATCACGAGGTCAGGAGTTCAAGATCACCCTGGCCAAAATGGTGAAACCCTGTCTCTACTAAAAATACAAAAATTAGCTGGGCGTGGTGGCAGGTGCCTGTAGTCCCAGCTACTCGGGAGGCTGAGGCAGGAGAATCGCTTGAACCTGGGAGGTGGAGGTTGGAGTGAGCCGAGATCACGCCACTGCACTCCAGCCTGGGCTACAGAGCAAGACTCCATCTCAAAAAAAAAAAAAAAAAAAAGAGAGAGAAACAACCATGTGACACGGGGCGCAATTCTGATTAAGGAACCATCTGTTGTATTAGGGTCACATGTGTAATACATTCCCTGAGAATTTAATGCGGGGAAAAATTTGTCTCTCCCAATTCACTGGCCTGATTTTTCCAACCATATCACAGCAATAGCTAATTCTTCTATAGGATTTACCACGTGACAGGCCTGTTATGAGAACTAAATATGCGGCCGGGTGCGGTGGCTCATGCCTATAATCCCAGCACTTTGGGAGGCTGAGGCAGGTGAATCACTTGAGGTCAGGAGTTCGAGAGCAGCCTGACCAATATGGTGAAACCCTGTCTCTACTAAAAATACAAAAATTAGCCAGGCGTGGCAGCAGGGGCCTGTAATCCCAGCTACTCAGGAGGCTGAGGCAGGAGAATTGTTTAAACCTGGCAGGCAGAGGTTGCAGTGAGCTGAGATTGCACCACTGCTCTCCAGCCTGGGCGACAGAGCGAGACTCCATCTCAAAAAACAAAACGAAACAAAAAAAAGAACTAAACATGCCTGAAGTCATTTAATCCTTCCAGGGACCCTAAGAAAGGGGTTTATTATTATATTGTCCTGTTTTTCAGAAGAAGCAACAGAAGCACAGAGAAATTAAATAACTGCGTAAGGTCATGTGACTAGTAAGTGGCAGAGTTGGGTTTCAAAACAACGTAATTTGCCTCCAGGGTCTGTGTATTCAATCACATGTTTACTACTTCCTACACAATTTGTAACTCATCCTGGTTCCCTCTTGACTTTGACTGCCAGGAAAACTCAGAGCCATGATTTGTTCGTTCTTTACTGTTACTATCCTTAGAAAACTCAGCCCACCATTTCTACCCTAATTAGTCAGTTTTTCATCTTTCTTTTCTTTTTCCCCAGTGGCCTTTGATCCAGGCTTTTATCACTCCCGAATTCTTGGTCTTTAATTATCAGTCAGATGGTCTCGAGGCTGCAATGAAACCACCTCAAAACCCTTTTTGGAAAAGATATGACGTAAGACATCAGATGAACAGATATGGCTTCTGACCAGTTGAGCCAGCTGGACACAGTTGAAGATGTCTTTTGAGCGTCTTTCATGTAACCAGTACTGCCCTCTGTCATGTGGAGGATACAACCGTGAGCCCAGGGTAGTCCCATACTAGTTATGCCAACTGCTATGATAGATAAATCCTGAAAACGCAATGCCTAAATACAATAGAAATTAGTTCAATGTGTGGCCCCCTCAGTCAAGTGATGAGTGAGACCCAGGTTGACTAAGGCTCTGTCTTGTCCAATGTGTAGCTTCCAAGGGGGCCCCTGGTGTTGACATCTGATTGGCAGATGAGAGAAAAGAGCTTTGAGAAAGCCTACATCCTTCTTCACCACTTTGGCCAGGACATGGCATTCATGTTCTCTGCCCATATCCCACTGGTGAACACTAGTTATGTTCCTAATAGCAAGGAGTGCTGGAAAATGTAGTCTGGCTGCTTTTCTCAGAAACAACTCTACATTTGGAAGGGGAACAGCTTTGATGAACAGCTGACCTTGTCCCAGTTTATGAGGAACTTAAAATTATTGAACGGTCTAACCTTATAGAATGGCTAAGAATACCATGCAATATGTAATGTGGCCACAGGGAGGAAAATGGCCTGGCCTTGTTTACAAGAAACCATGGACAAAAAAAAAAAAAAAAAAAGGAGCATTTAAGGCCGGGCACAGTAGCTCGCACCTGTAATCCCAGCACTTTTGGAGGCCGAGGTGGGTGGATCACCTGAGGTCAGGAGTTCGAGACCAGCCTTATCAACCAATGAAATCCTGTCTCTACTAAAAATACAAAATTAGTTGGGTGTGGTGGCACACGCCTGTAATCCCAGTTACTTGGGAGGCTGAGGCAGGAGAATCGCTTGAACCCAGGAGGTGGAGGTTGCAGTGAGCCAAGATTGTGCCACTGCACTCCAGCCTGGGCTACAAGGCGAAACTCCGTCTCAAAAAAAAAAAAAAAGGGGGGGAGCATTTACATTTAAACCAAATGTATTTGTCCAACAAGGGAATGGGATGGGGTGTGGGGAGGGGGAGAGTTTATCATGATAGCGAGTATTCAGGAGAGGCTACATTTTCACTTGGCGGAAGGCGCTAGAAGGGGTCACGTGGACAGATGCCTCCTATCAGTCCTTCTAAGTGTGAACTTCCATGTAAGGTTCCCTTAATCACCTCTGAGCACTTACTTTGTGTCAAGTTCTCGGTAAGGCTCTGAGGACCCAGAAACACATGAGACAAGGTCATGGTTACTCAACTGAAATGCAGAAGCAGGATGGAGAAAGGCTGAGCTCTGGAAACAGGAGGCTGGAGTTTAATTCCTAGCTCTGTTATTTCGTAGCTGTGCGTCACTGGAGCTGCCACTTGGCCTCTGGTTCTGTTTCCTCATTTATGAACTAGGAACAACAGTTATCTTCATAGATTAAAGAACCCAGTGACGAAATATACCTGGAGCACAGTGGCTGGTATGTAGTAAGCACGTTATTTTATTAGTAGTAATATTTTTATGACGACCTTGGATAAGTCACTTCAAAGCCTCAGCTTTCTCATCCGTAGGATGGAGTTAACACTGACATCACGGGGTTGGAATCTTGCTGTGTCGTGGGGTCGGGAGCTGCCATTTCGTCTCTCCGCTTCCTTCTGGGATAAGTGGGTCGCACCATGCCCACTCGATCGCGGACGGAAACCAGCCCCGTTCGGCGCGCAGAGGAGGAACCTGATTAATAAGGACGCGATTTCCTGGCTGCGCTCCTGGGGAAGGAGGTTTGCTCTGGGTCCCATCCCCCGGCCGGTCCTGCTCAGGAAACGCGGAGAGAAAGCCAGGAACCAGGCCTGCCAGGCCCTGCGGCCCCTCAGCGCCGTCCCTCCTCCCCGGCCCTCGGCTGCAGGAAGCCGGCTGGCGGGAACGCCCTGCCTGGTGGGTGGGAAAGGCGAGAGCGCGCCCGGCACCGGCGGCTTCCCAGACCCGCGGCCGGCCGGCTGCGCGGAGCTGTCACTGCGGCAAACGGCGAACGCGCCGGCCCCCTCCCCCGCCTCCCGCACGCCTGGTGCAGTCGGCCCATTTGTATTTCACCAAGTGCTGCAGCCGGATTCATGGCTCACTGGCGCAGGAGGGGAGAGAGGCTGAGTCCTGTCAAGCGTCAGCGCCCCACCGGGTACGGAGCGCACGCCGTGGGGGCCGGGGTGGGGAGGGAAGGGCGTCCAGCCCTCTCTTTTGGGTGGTGAGATGCTGAGGCCTGAGGGTTTCTAGGTGAGTGTTCAAGGTCATGGCTGGTAAACGGCAGGGCCGGGATGCGACTCGGGGTCTGTTTCATCCTAAAGTTTGTGCCTCGCGTCTGTGGTTCTGCTCCAGGTTTTTGAGGTGTTTGGAGGGCGGGGGTTACATTCTTGCAGCACCTCAAGAACCGGAGTTCTGTACCCAGGGGCTACCGATGGCCCCTCAGAGGTCTGTGAACTCCTTGTGTAACATGTTGTGTGTGTTGTATTTTTCTTCGAAGTTCCAAAGGTGTCAGTGATCCAACAAGGGTCAAGAATTATAGCTCTCCGCAGGGTATGGTGACTCACGCCTGTAATCCCACCGCTTTGGGAGGCCGAGGTGGGAGGATCTCTTGATTCCAGGAGTTCGAGACCAGCCTGGGAAACATAGTGAGACCCCTCATCCTTACAGAAAATTTAAAAATTAGCTGGACATGGTGGCACATGCTTCTGGTCCCAGCTACTTTGGAGGCTGAGACAGGAGGATTGCTTGAGCCCAGGAGTTTGAGGCTGTGGTGAGGGGTGATTGTGTCATTGCATTGCAGCCTGGGCGATAGAGGTCAGACATTGTCTCAAAAATCGAAAAATCCCCAAAATTATAGCTCTCCAAGCCCGCTATGAGGACTCCAGCTTCATGAGAGGTTGAGGTTCCTCTATGTCTATAACCTCTTGAGAATATTTCTGCAAAGCCCCAGCTGTTACTCTGTAGCAACTTGGGGGCCTCTACAGGATCCCAGATCTTTCTACTGGATCTTGAGACTCTTTCTATAGGATCTTGAGATCTCTCTGGGGATTTGAGCTCTTTATGGGGTCCTGGTGTCTCTTTCTGCGGTTCTGACAATTTTACTATAAGGTCTGGTGGTCCTCCATGGAATGAGTTCTAAACCTGGGCCTCAGGATAGCTATGAACTCCCTGAAATTGTATGCAAGATTTTGTGGGTCTGTCTGTATAGGTGGAATTCTGGAGAGAGGTTTCATGGATTTCACCAGATTCTCAAAAGAATCTGTTATCCCCAAAAGCTGGGAAAAAATATTGCTTTAGTGCATTCATTTGAACAGGCCTTACTCCTTTCTCAAAAATAAAAGTCAAGGAAGTAGGGGGCCGGGCCGTGGTGGCTCACGCCTGTAATTCCAGCACTTTTGGGGAGGCTGAGATGGGCAGATCGTTTGAGGTCAGGAGTTTGAGACCAGCCTGGCCAACATGGTGAAACCCCATCTCCACTAAAAATATAAAAATTAACTGGGTGGAGTGGCACACGCCTATAATCCCGGCTGCTCGGGAGGCTGAGGTACGAAAATCACTGGAACCCAGGAGGTGGAGGTTGCAGTGAGCCGAGATCACACCACTGCACTCCAGCCTGGGCGACAGAGCAAGACTGCATCTAAAAAAAAAAAAGTCAAGGAAGTAAAAAGTGGAGGAAATAAAAGACAGTGTTTTCTAGTAGAGTATGGGCTTTGGACTCAGGCATTCCTGGGTTAAAATCCCAATTTCCCACTTACCAGCTGTGTGACCTTGAGCATGTTCCTTACCCTCTCTGAGCCTCCAGGCCACCTCCTCTAGGAAGCCTTCTCTGGCTCCTCAATTGAGTTAGGTCCCCACCCCGCATCCCCCAATCCCTTCTGGCATCTCGCCTGATTTTTTGCAGCACTTAATGTAATTGTTATTAAGTAATTGTGTTTAATGTTATCCTGTTTCTCCACTCCTCCAGTCCAGGAAACTTGGGGCTTTTGCTGTATTACAGTCTGTGTAGTGCCTGGCACCTGTTAGGCACTCCGCCATTTCTTATGAAATAAATAAAAGTGCAAAGGAATGGAGGGATGCAGGCCGGACACTGTACTAGGGGCAGAAAGGGATCAGAAATTAATAAGCATCATTCCTGCTGTTGAGGAAGTCCCAGGCTGGAGGGGGAAATAAGATGCAAACGAGGAAAACCGTCCTAAATGCGCTAATGGGGGATGAACACTAATCGAGGCAAACACTAGCAGGGAAAGCACCAAAAGATCCAAAGATGAGTGAGACCTAGTCCCTGAAGAGCTGAGATGCCTTTCCTTTGTATTATGTGTTACGATTTACAAAGCACTTAGCTTACATGCAATAGCTGGGTATACACTTATTCTGCAGAGGTGGCAAAACTACTGCAGAGAAGAGTTCAATGACTTGCCCAAAGCCACCCAACCAATAATGGCTGCCTGAGTGCATAGCTTATTTGCTTTGGAATACAGCCCATTTCCTCCTGGACTTGGGCTTTGATGTTGCACATGTCTTGGTTTAGATCCTACTAGATGTGTGACCAGTAAGTGACTTTACCTGTCTGAGCCTTGTTCCCAGTCTGCAAGATAGCAGCAATAATGACCCCCTATAACCTTTAAGAGATAGTATATGCAATATACTAGCAATAATGACCCCTATAACCTGTAAGAGGTAGTATATGTAAACTACCCAGCATGACTCTTGGTTCAGAATACAGGATCTATAAATGTTTGTGGAATGAATGAATGAATGAATGAATGAGTGAGTGAATGAAATACATGTAGTAATGGTTACCCTGAAACATGAGGGAGCAAAGGAATAGAGAGAACTTAAAATCATGCCATTAGAGGGATGATAGGAGGATTGAGGGCGATTTTATTCCTTCCTAGTCTCACTTTCTATGATTCTTGGCAGACTTTGCACTGGCCTCAATCATACTGGGTAATCATTTATTGTTTGCAAACCAACAAAAGTGAGCCAACTCCAGCTTGGTTAGCTTTCTTTTTATGTATATCTTTACTGCCTTTTTTCTGATGACACAGTAATACTACTCCTTGTAAAAAATTAAATTGCAGAATGATATAATGAGTGAAAACGAAAGCGCAAGTTTAGACATGGTAGACACAAGGTGCTGACATATTGTGATTCTTTGGAAGGTGTGGAAGGGGCATAGGACAGTGTGATGGTGAATTTACGTGTCAATTTGACTGGGCTAAGGGATGCCCAGATAGCTGGTAAAACATTATTTCTGAATATTTCTAGGAGAGATTAATATTTGAATTGGTAGATTGAGTAGAGAAAATTGCCTCCACCAGTGTAGGTGGGCATGATCCAATTCACTGAGGGTTCAACAGAACAAAAAAGAGGAGGAAGGAAAATTTGCTCTCTCTCATTGAGCTGGAACATCCATCTTCTCCTGCCCTTGGACATTGGAGCTCCTGGTTCTCAGACCCTTGGACCGTAAGACTTATACCAGCACTTCCCTGCCCACAAACCCCCATTCTTAGCACCACCATCTTTTCTGGTTCTCCAGCTTTCAAAAGGCAGACTGTAGGACTTCTCTGCTTCCATAATCTTGTGAGCCAATTCTCATAATAAGTAGATTATATATATTTATATATAGATATGTATACTCCTATTGGTTCTGTTTCTCTGGAGAATTCTAACTAATACAGACAGGGAGAAAAAAAAATTCTGCCTGCTTAAACGTCTTTTTGTCCTGGCCTTGTCATGGTTCCTGGGACTTATATTAGGTGTCTTACTTTTGGCTTGTAGCATTGAAAGTTCAAATGCAACCAAGGTCTTGGGTCAGGGGAGGAAGGGAAAATTGTCTCAGCATGGGCTTTCCTGGAACCCCATGAAGAAGGAGATGGGATCTGTGGAACTTTCTATTGCAGTATGCACAGGTGGCTCAGATGCCCACTGCTGGTATACCTTGTAGCTGTGTTTTTACCCCCTTTCCCCTCTATAGCAAAGTCTTTGTTGAAAGTTCTCACTATATGCACAGACAGAACAGCAAAGGAGGCTGGACACAGTGTCTCACTGTGTAATCCCAGTACTTTGGGAGGCCAAGGCAGGTGGATGACTTGAGCTCAGGAGATGGAGACCACCCTGGGCAACATGGCGAAACTCCGTCTCTACCAAAAATACAAAAAAATATTAGCTGGGTGTGTGTGTCGGCGGGCACCTGTTATCCCAGCTACATGGGATGCTGAGGTAGGAGGATTACTCGAGCCTGGGAAGTGGACTTGTAGTGAGCCGAGATCATGACATGGCACTCTAGCCTGGGTGACAAAGTGAGATTCTATCTCAAAAAAAAAAAAAAAAAAAAAGCAAAAACAGAAACAAAACGAAACTCAGCAAAGCAAAAGAAAAAAACCTGAAGTTTCTCTATTTAGCTCTTTTTTATTTATTTATTTTTTTAGAGACAGGGTCTTTCTCTGTCACTCAGCCTGGAGTGCAGTGCAGAGATCATAGCTCACTGCAGCCTCCAACTCCTGGGCTCAAGCAATCTTCCCTCCTCAGCCTCCTGAGTAACTAGGACTACAGGTGTGAGCCACCATGCCTGGCGGTGGCTCACACCTGTAATCCTAGCACTTTGGGAGGCTGAGGTGGGCGGATCACAAGGTCAGGAGTTGGAGACCAGCCTGACCAACATGGTGAAACCCTGTCTCTACTAAAAATACAAAAATTAACTGGGTGTGGTGTTGCACGCCTGTAATCCCAGCTACTCAGGAGGCTGAGGCAGAATTGCTTGAACACGGGAGGCGGAGCTGAGATCTCACCACTGCACTCTAGCCTGAGCAACAGAGCGAGACTGTCTCCAAAAAAATAAAAATAAAAATAAAATAAAATTTTGGCTGGGTGTGGTGGCTCACGCTTGCAATCTCAGCACTTTGGGAAGACAAAGCTAAAGGATCGCTTGAGCCCAGGCATTTGAGACCAGCCTGGGCAACATGGTGAAACCCCGTCTCTACTAAAAATACAAAAATTACCCGGGCGTGGTGGGTCATGCCTGTAATCGCAGCTACTCGGGAAGCTGAGGCAGGAGAATCGCTTGAACCTGGGAGGTGAAGGTTGCAGTGAGCCCAGATCGTGCCACTGCACTCTAGCCTGAGCGACAGAGGGAGACCTCTGTCTCAAAAAAAAAAAAAAAAAAAGAAAAAAATTTTTTTTTTGTTTGTAAAGACAGGGGTCTCCCTCTGTCACCCAGACTGATCTCAAACTCCTGGTCTCAAGTAATCTCACCTTGGCCACCCAAAGCACTGGGATTACAGGTGTGAGCCACTGAGCCTGGCCTATTTAGTTCTTTATAGTCTCCATATTTTTCTATGCATATACTAAGCATATATTACAAATTATAACTATAGGGTCCTACTACACTTGTAATTCAGCATCTTACTCTCACTCTTTTCACTTAACAATGCCCAATAGAGACCTTTTATTGCCTAATCATACAAATCTATTCCTTTCCTTTTACTATATGGAGCCTCTTGAGGGCAGGGCTATTATTTAGCCCTACTTCCAGTCCAGAGTCCAGCATATGGGAAGTCTTGCTGGGAGGACGAGGACATGTTCAAATAGTAACAGCAACCACTACATCCTGGCATGAACTAGGTGCCAAGCTCTGAACGCAGCTCTTTCAGATGTTTAACCCTCACAGGCACTGTGTGAGAAAGGTGGTATTATTATTTCCATTTCGCAGATGAGAAACTGAGGTGCAGAGACCTAAAAACCCAAGATTACATAACTAGTAAGTGGCAGAGCTGGGTTTTGAATCCTGATCTTTCCTGTGCCAAAGGTTTTGCTATGAATAAATGAATAAGTGGTTGCTGGGATCATGGGTCCTGGGGAGAAAGTTCTTTCTTCAGAACCTCCCTGGTATGTCCTGGGTTCTTCCTTCCAAGGGTTTGTAGTACTTGGAATCGGCTTTAGCCCTTAGGAGCAACTCAGTAAAGGCCCTTCCTTTGCCTCCAGCAATCTTACGGCCATGCTTACTTTTCACAGGAAGTGGTGTTTTTGAATATTTTTTCTAAAAATAAGCTATAATTTATTAGGGGCCTTTGAGGACCAGGCCAGGCATTTCAGGACACCCATGTGCCTGCCTGCAGCATAGGAAATTAATCAGAACCCCAAAGTTCTTCCCCTCCTCCCACAGGCCAGTGCTCTGGAAATGCCCAGTGCCTCATTGCAGCTCTCCTAGAGGACTGCAGAGATGCCAAGGGCAGTTTAACACAGATCCACGTCTCTGTAAAGAAGGTGAGTGGAGAAAGGCACGAAGCAGAAATGGGTCAGCTGTGCTGCAAAGAACTCTCAGAGAGAACCCCACGCTGACCCCAGCTTGGAGGCATGCTGAATGACAGAGATGCCCTGGGGCATCAGATGTGACTGCAGAATCCATCTGGGGTCTGCAGACTGCAGTGCTGGTCTCTGTTCCAATGGGAATGCTTTGCAGGGCCACTTTCAGCAAGCCTCTTCCTTTCTCAAAACCCTAAAGTCTTCCACGTGAAATGATTTAGTGGATTGTAACGAGGTGCTGTGTGGTGTTACGAACTAGAAATAATACCGATGATAGTAATTTTATATATATATATAATATATATAACATACAATAATTATATATATTTTTGAGACAGGGTCTCGATCTGTCGCCCAGGCTGGAGTGCGGTGGCATTATCATGGCTCATTGCAACCTCCACCTCCCAGGTTCAAGGGATCCTCCCACCGCAGCCTCCTGAGTAGCTGAGACTGCATGGGCACCACCAGGCCCGGCTAATTTTTGTATTTTTTGTAAAAACGGGGTTTTGCCATGTTGTCCAGGCTGGTCTCAAACTCTTGGACTCAAGTGATCCACCCACCTGGACCCAAGTGATCCTCCCAAAGTGCTGGGATTGCAGGCATGAGCCACCGCGCCTGGTCAATATAATACTATTGAAAATAAGAACTACAGGGGCCGGGCGTGGTGGCTCACATCTGTAATCCCAGCACTTCAGGAGGCTGAGGTGAGTGGATCACCTGAGGTCAGGAGCTTGAGACCAGCATAGCCAACATGGTGAAACACCGTCTCTACTAAAAATACAAAAATGAGCCAGGTGTGGTGGCAAGTGCCAGTAATCCCAGCTAATTGGGAGGCTGAGGCAGGAGAATCTCTTGAACCTGGAAGGCGGAGGTTGCAGTGAACTGAGATCGCGCCACTGCACTCCAGCCTGGATGACAAGAGAGAAAATTCATCTCAAAAAAAAAAAAAAGAAAGAAAATAAGAATGACAATCATATTGATTGTGGAACACTGTGCCTGATGCTTTCCAGAAAGTATGTTAGGTAATTTAAAAACAAACACCACAAGACTACATTATTATCCCCATTTTACAAATGAGAAGATAGGCTCAGAGACAGCCAGTATGACCCCAGAACATATGATCCCAGGGTTTTCTGGCATCAGAGCTTCAGCCCCACAAACATGTGTGGGTTCTGACCTCCAGGGAGTGCTAAGAAACAAATGGGAGGTCAGTTCGTTATAAGTTGTAGTGTTCATGCCCACGTGAGGGTTAAACACAATGTTATTGGGTATTCAGAACAGGGAGGATTGCCTTCTGGCTGGGAGAAGCTGGGAGGTGAGACAGCAGGGGAAGAGCTTGAGCAAAGGGTCAAATGTGGGAAAGCAGTGGGTGTGCTAAGAGAAGTCTGGATAAACTTTGTGTGTGTGTGTGTGTGTGCGCGAGCGTGTGTAAAGGTAGGAAGTGATCATACCAGGCCAGGGCTTTGGCCTTTATTCCATAGGCAATAAAGAGCTTACACAAGCGATGTCTCAAGAGACCAACCATGCTGCTGTAGTCAGAGAGGAAGCAGCCCTCAGCCCATCTGTGCCCTGGCTTGTGAATGTTGCTGTGTGCCAGCGTGTGGGAGGGCATCGGCAGCGAGAGCAGTCTCTGGCTGTGTCCTGTACTCTGCTGGGTGTGGGTCTTGGGCTGTCTTCAAAGCCTTCCTCCTGACTTCTCAGGGCCCTAGGTGCTTTTTAGATAGTAGACTTAAAGGAAGTATGTCAGAAGTATCGGAGGGGATTTTGAGATCATGTGGTTATTCCCCCCTCCCATTTTAAAGAAGATGAAAGTCGGGAACATAGATAGGAAAGTACTTGTCTAGCGTCACACAACGAATGAAGAGCAGAACGGGGAACTGGAACCCATGCCTCCTGAGTCTGAGCTGAGTTCCTTCTCTGCGTTTGCGGAGTAATAGAAATAGCATTTGTTGAGTGATTATTCCATATCAGGTTCTAGGCTAAGCACCTTTCCATTGATTATCTCATTTAATCCTCACAACCCTTCAGAGTGCCCCGCTTTTTTTTTTTTCTTTTGAGACAGGGTCTCACTCTGTCACCCACGCTGGAGTGCAGTGGCACGATCACGGCTCACTGTAGCCTCTACCTCCCCGGGCTCAAGCGATCCTCCGACTTTAGCCTACAGGCGCGCGCCACCACGCCCGGCTAATTTTTGTATTTTTTTGTAGAGATGGGGTTTCGCCATGTTGCCCAGGCTGGTCTCGAACTTCTGAGTTTAAGCGATCCGTCCGCCTCAGCCTCCCAAAATTCTGGGATTACAGACGTGAGCCACCACGTGGGCCGAAAGTGTCCCTCCTGAAATCGGGAAGTCTTGTCTTCCATTTCGATTTCCCAGGGCGCCCACCACAGGACCTAGCTAGGGAGGCAATAAAAACTTGGTGGAGCCTAAGTCCTGGGAAGAGAAAAAAAGGACGGAGGGGGCGGGGCCTGCAGACCAATCCCGCCCATCACAAAGACCCCGCCTTCCAGACCGCTGACGTCACCACTTGGCCCCGCCCATCATTGTCAGTCCCGCGGAGCCAGAGGCGGCGCCGGTCGCTGGGAGCTGAGCGCCGGAGCCCTCCGCGGGCGGTATCGCTGTCCGGGGCCGCCGAGGTGAGGGTCCGTGAGGCGGCGGCGGGAGCGCGGCGCGGGGGACCGGGACGGGCGCGGGGAGCGGAGGGCGGCGGGGGTGGGGGGCCGGTCCCCGGTGAGGTCGGGGCACCCGCGGCCACGGGGCAGAAGAAACCGCGGGCGCAGCCGGGGAGGGATGGGGGTGTGGAGTTGGAGGAGAGTTGGAGTGGATTTTGGAGGAAGGGCTCAGGAGGAGACCTTTTGGGGCGAGACCCGGCACATGTTTGTGGAGTTGGAGGAAGAGACTCTGAGATTTTTCCTCGGGAGGGGGAGGGAAGGTTCATGAGGAGACTTCTTGGTGGGAGCGAGACTCGGAGGAGAAATGTTTGGGGCAGAGACGCGGAGGAGACATTTTCGAGGGGGCGGCGAAGAGTTTCGGGGGTCGAGTTTGGGGTTGGGGGAGGGGCGCGGTCCGGATTGGGGTGGGGGGCGGCGAGGCGGCCGGGAGGGGGCTGCGCGGGGCCCGGCGGGCACCGGAGGAAGGAAGTGATCAGACAGGAAGGGCCCGGGAGCTCCAGCAGGAGGAGGAGGAGGGCGGTTTGGGAGCCAGTCGGTCCGGCGTGCGGGGCCAGCTGCGGGCGCGGGGCGCGGGGCGGGCGGGGAGGGGTCTTGCGGCAGCCGCAGCTGTCGGCCGCGCCGGCCCACGTCCCGGGCGCTCTGCTGGTCTCGCAGCCAGACCGCTGGGCCGGGAAGGAATTCGAGGCATTCGCTTTGTTTAAGTTGCCAGTAGACAGTCCTTAGGACTAATTAATGGTGGAATCTGCAGGGGGACGCCGGCGAGCGGGGCCGGGGCCTCCCCCCGCCCGCCGCGGTGAACTTTCCGCAGCGCGGGGCCCGCCTCCCCGCGCACCCCCGGCCCCCGCCCAGCTGCCCGGGCGGGGTAGGAGCCATGGCTTCCCGGAGCGCAGGAATGAAGTGCGGTTTCTGGGGCCGGTGGCCTCTGACTGCGGAGCCTGCCTGCAGGGAAGCCGGCGTCCCGGAGCGGCCGCGCTGGAGCTTCGGAGCCCCGTTTAGAGCTCTTGGAGGTGGCTGCGGTTTTTGTGCATAACCTTGGAGGAGCCTCTGCGATCCGAGAAAGACTATCTTGCTTTGGAGCATCTGTTTCTTCATCGCGTCAACCCCTTTCCTAACACTGCAGAGCTTGTTGTGGCTTGTTTCGGAAATGCCGAGGCCAGTGCTCACCCTTGCGGGTGGGAGAGGGGAAGAGAGTAGGCACCCCCAAAACCCCTGCAATGTGATTTCCAGAAGGCCAGAGAGTGCCTGCAGCTCCGCCGTCGCACCTTCACTGACTTGAATGACCTTGGGGGAAGGATTGCGCTGCGGAGCCCCTGGTGCCTTATGTGTCGTTGGAGGAGAAGATACTCTCTGGACCTCCCTGCCTTTTGGGGATGTTTTGAGGGGTGGGGTTTGGTCAGGGTATTTCTTTTACAAACGGCTGCTGTTCTGGCCTAAGGAGCTGTACTGGTTTCAGAGAATTCAAATCACCTAGTAAGATCTGACTACCTCAAATTAGGGAGGGGTTTGGATTTTTAGGAGGACATTTCTTTTTTGGGAATCTGGACAGTATGTTCCAGATTGCCTTCTGTCACTTTGCAACTTTGGTAGTATGCATGTGGATAAATTGAATTACCCCCATAGAAAATTCTTCTCTTGTCAGAAATAATTGTTTTGCTCAGAATTCCCCTGGGGGCAGATTAAGGTTTTGCTCAATTTACTCCTAGAAGAATTTACTTCTAGAAGAATTTTCCAGGTTTCTAAAATTAAATCACTTTTCTAAACATAGTAACTAAAGTTTGAAAAACTGGAAGTAGTGAGCTGGGAAGGGAATGGGTTGGAGGATGAAGAAGGCAGCAAACACTGGTTCTCTGTTGGCCAGTGATTAATAATACGGATTGTTAATTAGCCTTCCTTGATTATGAGGTGTTTTCTTAATCTTAAATAATTTAAGATCAAGAAAAGGAACTAATGTTGTTTAGTTGCCTATTCTGTGCCCGGTAATTATGCTAGGTGGTATAGATCTTAGGCAGTCTTCCCAATAATTTTGTGAGGTGGTAGTTAGCATCCCTTTTTTTGTTTTGTTTTGAGATGGAGTCTCGCTCTGTCGCCCAGGCTGGAGTGTAGTGGCCGGATCTCAGCTCACTGCAAGCTCCGCTTCCCGAGTTTACACCATTCTCCTGCCTCAGCCTCCCGAGTAGCTGGGACTATAGGCTCTCCCCAACCCGCCCGGCTAGTTTTTTGTATTTTTTTAGTAGAGATGGGCTTTCACCGTGTTAGCCAGGATGGTCTCGATCTCCTGACCTCGTGATCCACCCGTCTTGGCCTCCCAAAGTACTGTTGTTTTTTTTTTGTTTTTTTGTTTTTTGTTTTTTTTTTTGAGACGGAGTGCTCTGTCACCCAGGCTGTAGTGCAGTGGTGCGATCTCGGCTCACTCCAACCTCTGCCTCTCACGTTCAAGCTATTCTCCTGCCTCAGCCTCCCGAGTAGCTGGGAATACAGGTGCGTGCCACCATGCCCGGTTAACTTTTGTGTTTTTAGTGGAGATGAGGTTTCACCATGTTGACCAGGCTGGTTTTGAACTCCTGACCTCAAGTGATCTGCCCGCCTTGGCCGCCCAAAGTGCTGGGATTACAAGCATGAGCCACTGCTCCGGGTCAGCATCCCTGTTTTATAGATGAACAAGCCAAAGGTCAGAAAGTAAAGTGACTGTCCCAAGTTCACACACACAACTAGTAAGAAATGGCGCTGGAATTCAAACCCAGGTCTGTTTCTCAGGTCTGTGGTTGTCTCTCCACTGTGCACACTGCCTTTGGAATCATGAGACCTAGTTTTTTGGCCTTTGACTCAGCCACTGGGTGACTGTGGGCCCTAGAATAAGTCAATTAGGTCTGTTCTCCAATAATACTGCCTTTTGTTTCAGCAGTGTTGTCAATATGCACTTGAAGTGTGCTTTTTTTTTTTTTTTGTAAAAAGACAGACATACAAGGCTGTAGTAGTGGTATGTACTATATGCCGCTAGGTGCTTGCTTATTTCTTATGATGGAAGCATTTCTGTTAAAATGGAGAGTACCTAAGTGATCATATATTTCATTTATGTAATGGAAGTTGATGGATAGCTAATGGCCCTTCCAGTGTAAAGCGGCCATCATTAAGGTAACATTGTCAGAAACAGAACCATTTTTCATGTAATACAGCTTTCAGGGACAGTATCAACTTATGAGTAAAGCACACTACAGGTAGGACCCGGATAGTCCAGGCTGAAAGATGTGGTATAAACTTTGATGCATATAATAGATGCACAGCAAATATTTGATGAATGAGTGAATGAATGTAATGAATGTATTCTTTTTTTTTTGGAGTGCAGTGGTGTGATGATGTCTCACTGCAACCTCAACTGCCTGGGCTCCAGTGAGTTTCCCACCTTAGCCTTCTGAGAAGCTGGGACCACAGGTGCGTGCCACCATGCCTAGCTAACTTTTTTTTTTTTTAATTTATAGAGATGAGGTTTCCCTGTGTTTCCCAGGCTGGTCTCCTGGAACTCCTGGGTTCTGGGAATCCTCCAGTGTCAGCCTCCCAAAGTGCTGGGGTTACAGGCATGAGCCAATATGCCCTGCCCTGAATGCATTTTTTTTTTTAAAAAGCTTTATTGAGGTATAATTTACATACCATAAAATTCACCAATTTTAAGTGTACAATTTGATGAGCTTTGACAAATGTATACAGTTGTATAATTACCACCACTGCGTTTATTTTTTTAAACTGTGTGTTGTCTTTTAGGAATTGCGTAGCAGATTTATCCCTGGAAATGTTGAGGTTTCTATGCTCAGATTCAATACTGTGAGGTCAGAATGAATATTAGAGTGTTAATGTGCCAACTTGGGAGGAAATAGGAAAACCTTAGGTATTTAATGGTGAGGTAAATGGGAAGAATAAGAGGGAGAGACATTTATTGGATTAGGGGAAAGATAAATTCAGGAGGAAGTAGATTTTAGTTACTTTTAAGACAGAGGATACATTTTGGGAAAAAGTTACCAAAAGATTTAAGGAGTTGAACTTTTTATTTTTTTTCTTTTGAAATGGTAGCTCCTGAAATATAAAACTTAACATCTTTGGCTGTGCTTAAGAAGTGCTTAACAAATTATGGTTGTTCAAATAATACTTAAGGGTGGGGATGGTGTAAAGTGGTTGAAGGCCTTGCTCTTCCACCTATGACAGAATATCCTTAGTGTTGATGTCTAACTTGTTTTAAGTAATATTCCACAAAGGGAAGAATACATTAGGTAGCAATTGTGGCTTGTGGGGAAGATTGTTTCTTCCTTTGCATAATTTCTCAAGTCACTGAACTTCTCTCAGCATGCTTTAGCTCAAGTCTCTGTCTCTGTCTTAGAAAATGCCTGGAACCTCTGCTAATGAGCTTCTAGAAGAAGCCCCACTTCTACCTTCTCTTTATTTTTTGATTTTGTCTTTATTCATTCTGTTTCTGTATGGTGACTGTTTTATAAACCCCTCTCTCACCCATGAATTTGTCTGAGAATGGAAACTTTTTTTTGCTCTGCCCGAAGCAAAGGAATTCTTGTTACATCCACCATTGGTCCTCCATATGCCGTTAGGAAATGATAATTAAAATAACCCTTTAGATCTGCTCAAAGGGGTGACTATAATAATGTTCACTCCTTGATCAGAGGACGTGCTAATCTTTTCTGTATTGTTCCAGTTTTAGTATTTGTACTGCAGAAGTACTACTCTGTTCACCTTTGAGAAAATAATAACTCTATGAGGTGGTTATTATCCTTATTTTATAAATGAGGGAATTGAGCTCAGAGCAGTTAACTGCCAGAGCAAGTGAGGGGCAGACCATTGATTCAAGCTCAGGTGTGATTGATGCTCAGGTTTGGAATCTGTGTCATTACACTCTTTGTTGTATGGGAGTGGAGGGTCAAGGGAAGAGCTTGAAAATACCATATTAAAATATGAGCCGTAACATAACAAGCATTGCTAACCTTTTTAGGCATTGCTGTTGTCATCTATGACTTTCTTAATTTCTGGAGATTCCTCCTTATGTTCTAAGGAATTTATAGTTAATCCTTTAGTATTGCACAACTTCCTGCCCAGACCCAGCATTTCTTTTTTTTTTTTTCTCTTTCTTTTTTTTTTTTTAAGAGACAGACTCTCACTGTTTCTCCCGATCTGGAGTATAGCAGCAGTCGTAGCTCACTGCAGCCTTGAACTCCTGGGCTGAGGCAGTTCTCCTTCCTCAGCTTCCTGATGAGCTGGGACTAAAAGTGCACCACCATGCCCAGCTAATTAAGAAACTTTTTTTTTTTTTTGGTAGGGACACGGTTTCACTTTGTTTCCAGGCTGGTCTTGAACTCCTGGGCTCAAGCGATCCTCCCACCTTGGCCTCCCAGAGTGTTGGGATTACAAGCATGAGTGATACCTGGCCCCAACATTTATTCTTTTTTTTTTTTTTGAGACAGTCTTACCCTGTCACCCAGGCTGGAGTGCAGTGGTGCGATCTCAGCTCACTGCAACTTCTGCCTCCTGGGTTCAAACGATTCTCCTGCCTCAACCTCCCGAGTAGCTGGGATTACAGGTGCCCACCACCACACCCAGCTGATTATTGTATTTTTAGTAGAGACAGGGTTTTACCATGTTGGCCAGTCTGATCTCGAACTCCTGACCTCGTGATCCACCTGCCTTGGCCTCCAAAAGTGCTGGGATTATAGGTGTGAGCCACCACACCTGGCCTTATTTTTTATAAACATGGTACTTTGTATCACTGGCTATTTGAATTACCCCTCTGAAAGCTTCTACCAGGGTAATCTTTCATTCAAGACCTGCCGTATTTGCATGTGCCCCTTTGTACCTGTTTCTTTATTTTTACAAAAAAAATTAAAAATATGGAATGCTTTGTGAATTAGCATGTCATCCTTGTGTAGGGCACATACTAATCTTCCCAGTACCATTCCAATTTTAGTATTTGTGTTGCGAAAGTGAGCACTCTATTCCTGTTTTTATCTGGACAAAATAATATTTTAAAAATGTATATTATGGGCTGGGCACAGTGGCTCATGCCTGTAATCCCAGCACTTTGGGAGGCTGAGGCGGGTGAATCACGAGGTCAGGAGATTGAGACCATCCTGGCTAACATGGTGAAACCCCGTCTCTACTAAAAATACAAAAAATTAGCCAGGCATGGTGGCAGGCGCCTGTAGTCTCAGCGGGAGGCTGAGGCAGGAGAATGGCGTGAACATGGCAGGTGGAGCTTGCAGTGAGCAGAGATCGTGCCACTGTACTCCATAATTGCACTCCAGCCTGGGCGACTGAGCGAGACTCCGTCTCAAAAAAAAAAAAGTATATTACATTATTAGAAACTTTATTATTGAAGTATATAATAACATATACAGAAAAATGCACGTAAAAGTGGAATTTGATGTTTTTTTTTTCCCTGCAAACTGAATATACCCATGTAAGCAGCAACTAGATCTAGATCAAGAAACAGCGTTACCAGTACCTAGAAGCCCCTACCCAGTTCCCTTTCAGTTCCTGTCTCCCCTCTGCTTCCCAGGGTAATCACCGTCCTGACTTCTGACGGCATAGATTATTTTGCTCTTTTTTTGTACTTTTGTAAAGATTGAATCATATTGTATGTATTCTTTGTGGTCTGGCTCCTTTTATTTAAAACTAACGTGAGCGTGCAAAAATTTTTAGTGGTTTTCTTTTAGATTTGGAATAAAATTCAAATTTCAGCTCTTTTTTTTTTTTTTTTTTTTTTTTGAGACAGTCTTGCTCTGTCGCCCGGGTTGGAGTGCAGTGCAGTGGCGTGATTTCGGCTCACTGCAGCCTCTCCCTCCTGGGTTCAAGCAGTTCTCTGCGTCAGTCTCCCAAGTAGCTGGGATTACAGGCTCCTGCCACCACACTAAAAAGACAATTTTTGTCTTTTTAGTAGAGACGGGGTTTCACCATATGACATTGGCCAGGCTGGCCATGAACTCCTGACCTCTTGATCCACTCACCTCGGCCTCCCAAAGTGCTGGGATTACAGGCGTGAGCCACCGCACCTGGCCATTTCAGCTCTTTATTTTGACCTATGATGTCCTGTATAGCCTGACTCCTGCCTACTTTTCGGGTAGACAATTGCCATCTTATGCCAGTCTCATTGCCTGTTATGCTTCTGTTACGCTAACTTCTTATTTTTATTCTTATTTATTTAATTTTTAGAGATGGAGTCTCACCATTGCTCAGTCTGGTCTCAAACTCCTGGCCTCAAGCTGTCCTTTGGCCTCCAGAGTAGCTGAGATTACAGGCGTAAGCCACTGGCCTTATTTTTAAACTCAATGAGCTGTTTTCTAAAGGGCCTTTGTATGCATGGCTCTGTCTTCCTTGAACACTTCTTTCCCCTGCTCTTTGCATGGCTGCCTTCATGCCTGAGCTTATGTATAAATATCAGGGGTACTTTTCCTCATCATCGCGTCTTGCTAGTCCTTTCCCATTATTCCACATTACTGGCTTCTGTTGCCTCCTTTCATAGCACCTATTGCAATTTATGATTATATATCTGTGTGCATGATTGTTATGTCTTCCCTGCTAGATTCCATGAAAGCAGAGAACTCATCTGTTTTGTTCTCCAGTGTATATCTAGTGCGTAACACAATGACTGACGTAGAATAGGTATTTAATAAATATTTAATGGCCATATTCCCAATTCAGCACCTTTGTTCCCGTTATCTTTTGTCCTTTTCTCTTACGCTGTTTAACTATTTAAATCTTTTCCACCCCTCAAGACTCAGGTCAGTTCTCCCTCTTTGAAGTCTATCATGGCTTTGCAACAGTTAATCTCTCTTCTCTAAAATTTTATAGCATTTATTGCCAATACCACCTCATGTTCATGGAAAATCACACTATCACATATCTTATTTTACCTAGTTGTATCAAAGGTTTCTTATTTTCTCAAAAGTCTTGTAGCTTGTAATGCCAGTACCCCTCATGTTTTTTGTTAACTTGACCAGTTTCTATTAATATCTTAATTACCTAATTTGACTGGAAGCTTCTCAATTAGAAGCTATTTGTTTTAGCTAATGCCCTCCTCAGTTGTTTTCACTGGCACATAGTAGGTCCTTAGTAGAGTTTTTGATGACCAATGATATTTATGTATAGGTAGCAATTTTAATTTCTTAAGCTTATTAACATGGATTCTTTTTATTAGAATCCTGCTTAGTGTTTTCTCTAATCTAAAGGCCGGGAGTGCACCAACTGCTTCAGGCGATATAGAGAATATTAGGGTGTGAAAGTACAGGAGTCCAGTCCTAATGCCACAAAGCAGATACTCCTTTGGAACTTGCCACTGGCGTAGAATTAACTATGCAGAATTCCTTAAAAGTGCTTCATCAGTGCTTGTTTAATGTTCTCAGATTGGAGTTACTAACAGAAACAAGACACTAGGTAGTACTTTATTTGAATTTTCTGTTGACTAACATTTTATTTTGATGTCAACAGTGAAAATCTTGAGCCAATTAAATCTGCTTAAAGCTGCTTTGTCTGATCTGTGGGTTAGCTCTCTCAGTAGTTATTCTTCCTCTTGTGTTAAAAGCAGAAATGCAAATTTAATTAGTAGCAACTGAATTGATTTAACTCAGTACATATTTCAAATTAAGTGGTAAATGTAAATTATTTTTTAGGAGGTACCTACTGTGTATTTTAAATCAGTGATTATTTTGGCTTTTCTGATGAAACTGTGTCAGAAGATTATAGGGTAATGTAATAATTGGTTTGTTTTTGTTTTTTGAGACGGAATTTCACTCTTAACGCCCATGCTGGAGTGCAGTGGCGTGATCTTGGCTCACTGCAACCTCCACCTCTTGGGTTCAAGCGATTCTTCTGCCTCAGCCTCCCGAGTAGCTGGAACTACAGGCGCATGCCAGCGTGCCTGGCTAATTTTTGTATTTTTAGTAGAGACGGGGTTTCATCATTTTAGCCAGACTGGTCTCGAACTCCTGACCTCAAGTAATCCTCCCTCCTCAGCCTCCCAAAGTGTTGGGATTACAGGCATGAGCCACCACGCCTGGCATGGTATTGATATTGTTAGCCATTGGCTATGTGACAGACACTATCCTAAGCATTTTTCATACATTGGTTTATTTATTCATTCACTCAACAAATATTTATTGAGTACCTATCATGTTTCAAGCACATAATCTCATGTATTCTTCACTACACCCGTGAAGTAAGTATATAGTTTATTACAGATGAGAAACTGGTACACACAGAAGCTAGATATCCAGTGTCACAAGCTGTTGAGGGTCAGATTGAGATTTTTTTAAAGAATGCCAGTTACTGACATCTTTGGCATGAATTACTTCTATGCTAGAGTTTTATCTTTGATAGGGGAACAGTAATCAAATTTTGAAGTCTCTGGTAAACTGTAGTCAAAATGATTAGAACAGAATGTGATAAGCTAAACTGAGATTACTCCTTCTCTTACCCCCAACCCATCTCTTTTTTTTTTTTTTTGAGATGGAGTCTTTCTCTGTCATCTCAGCTGACTGCAACCTCTATCTCCCGAGTGTAAGGGCTTCTCCAGCCTCAGCCCCCTGAATAGCTGGGATTATAGGTGCCTGCCACCACACCTGGTGAATTTTTGTATTTTTAGTAGAGACGGTGTTTCATTTACCATGTTGGCCAGGCTAGTCTTGAACTCCTGACCTCAAGTCATCTGCCCACCTCGGCCTCCCAAAGTGCTGGGATTACAGGCATGAGCCACCACACCTGGCCCCTAACCCATCTTTTTTTTTTTTGAGACAGAGTCTTGCTCTTCTCACCCAGACCGGAGTGCAATGGCGCAATCTTGGCTCACTTCAACCTCCATCTCCCAGGTTCAAGCGATCTTCCTGCCTCAGCCTCTCAAGTGACTGGGATTACAGGTGCCTGGTACCATGCTGGCTAATTTTTGTATTTTTAGTAGGCAGGGTTTTGCCATGTTGGCCAGGCTGGTCTCGAACTCCTGACCTTGTGATCTGCCTGCCTCAGCCTCCCAAAGTGCTGAGATTACAGGCGTGAGCCACTGCGCCTGGCCTAGCCCATCTTTTACAAGGAAAATTTCACAAACAGCAAACAATATGGAAAATTCTTATTTTGGAAAATCCCAGTTTATTCAAACCAAGGTGAACTAAGTATAAAAAGATGAATGGATATAATTAACCATATTAAATACTGTGCCTTCAGGGGCACTCTGTAAGCAAATATAAGTTTAAATGTTTAAATTAGACAATTTCAGTTGTGTTTCATTACTTTTCGGCATCATTTTACTGCTTTTACACAGATCTCGTATGATATTTCACATTTCCAATTTTGTTACTGTGTAGTTTCATAGTCATTTCTGGGGCAACTGTAAGGTATTATGACTGCCTTTTTTTTAAAAGAAAAGACAGGTTCTCATTCTATTGCCCAGGTTGGAGTGTGGCGACTCAATAATAGCTCACTACAACTTTGAACTCCTGGGCTTAAGCGATCCGCCTGCCTCAGCCTCCTGAGTAGCTAGGGCTACTAGTGCATGCTACCGTGCCTGGCTAATTAAAATTTTTTTTTTTTTGTAGGGACAAGTTTTTTTTTTTTTTTTTTTTTATAAGATGGAGTCTCACTCTGTTGCTCGTGCTGGAGTGCAGTGGCGCAATCTCGGCTCACTGCAACCTCTGCCTCTTGGGTTCAGTCAGTTGTCCTGCCTCAGCCTCCTGAGTATCTGGGATTACAGGCACCCACCACTACTCTGTGCTAATTTTTGTATTTTTAGTAGAGACGAGGTTTCACTGTGTTGTCCAGGCTGTTCTTGAACTCCTGACCTAGGTGATCTGCCTGCCTTGGCTTCCCAAAGTGCTGGGATTATAGGCATGAGCCACCGTGCCTGGCGAGACAAGTCTTGACGTGTTACCCAGGCTGATCTTGAACTCCTGGCCTCAAACGATCCTTCTGCCTCGGCCTCCCAAAGTGCTGGGATTATAGGTGGGCACCACTGCACCTGGCCTAGGACTGCTTTTTAAAAACAAACATTAGAACTTTCCAAATGGGAAGTTATTATTATTATTTATTTATTGAGATAGGGTCTCACTCTGTTACCCAGGCTGGACTCCAGTGGCATGATCACAGCTCACTGCAGCCTTGAACTCCCGGGCTCTAGCAGTCCTCTCACTTTAGCCTCCCTAGTAGGTAGGACTATAGGTATGCTGTACCACATCTACTAATTCTTGTATCTTTTGTTAGAAATAGGATTTTGGCATGTTGCCAGGCTGATCTGCAACTCCTGGGCTCAAGTGATCCTCATACCTCCGCCTTCCAAAGTGTTGGGATTACAGGTGTGAGCCACTGCTCCCTGCCTTGGAAAGTTATGTATTTTTTTTGTAACATTTCCAAATTCTGAAATACTTGGTGTATTTCTTTTGAATTTGTCTTTAGAGCATATTGCGCGTTCTTAATTCTGGTAAGTCTTCATTTTGCAGGTGCTTGTATTTAACTTTTGGAGATAGGAAAGTCTGGTGAATGAAGTGAGTGGTCAGCATTGTTTTTGGTCACAAATGAAATGTAATTCTAAAAGGTGGAGACTAGGATTTTGTGTGTGTGTGAGGTTTGTCTTTGAGAATTCTGTCAATGGCACATCAAAAAAGTTTTGAGTCTTGGCCACGATTGGAAGATGCACCCAGTCATCCCAATCCTTGGAAGATCTTACCTCCCAAGATGGCGCCATTGAATAACAGCACTTGTTTTCAGTGCTGAAACCTCTATAAAACAAATCATGGTATGAATATAACCCGTATTACAATTAAATTGGAATTCTCTTAATGAAAACATTAGCTTGTATTAATGTCACTGTGATTTTATTTATAACCTTAATAAATTAATATTGTTAAATTTTGTGTAAGAAAGGAACATTTTTAGTCTGCTGACAGGCAAATCTGTGTAGGAACAGATTTGAACTTACGTATAATTAAAGGGAGAAATGTATTTTCCTGGCCCACTTTCCAACACTTTATTTTTTATTTTTATTTTTGAGACAGTGTTGCTCTGTTGTACAGGCTGGAGTGCAGTGGCATGATCTTGGCTCACAGCAACCTCTGCCTCCTGGGTTCAAGCGATTCTCCTGCCTCAGCCTCCCTTGTAGCTGGGATTACAGGCTCATGCCACCATGCCAGGCTAATTTTTGTAGTTTTAGTAGAGACAGGGTTTCACCACGTTGGCCAGGCTGGTCTGGAACTCTGACCTCAAGTGATTCGCCTGCCTTGGCTCCCAGAGTGCTGGGATTACAGATGTGAGCTACCGTGCCTGGCCAACTTTATTTGCATAGGCTTTCTACAGATGCTGAAGAACTCAAATAGAAAAATGGTATCATTTACCTTGGTCTGACAGCATTTTTCTGTTTCTGAACATAAATCTCTGTTTTTATCTAGTTTCATGTTAACTGGTAATGTTAAATGTTGAGATAAATAAAGTTAATTTTTGGTTAAGTCCTGGAACAGCTATATAAAAAATGTGCTGATTTCCTGGTTATCTGGGGGTATTTATCTGATTTAGGCCATTTTAGTGATTCACCAGTGAATGAGCAGCTCATTTAAGTTTTTTTTTTTTTTTTTTTTTAAGATGGAGTTTCACTCTTGTTGCCCAGGCTGGAGTGCAGTGGCGTGATCTTGGCTCACTGCAACCCCTTCCTCTCGGGTTCAAGTGATTTTCTCATCTCAGCCTTCCAAGTAGCTGGGATTACAGGCACCCGCCACCACTCCTGACCCATTTAAGTTTATAATTGAGATTTTTCGAAGAATTCTTAGTTATTGAGGACTAATGATGACGCCAGTTTCTGACTTCTGTGTGACAGCTATGGTTCTTAAGTACTTTATATGTGTTTATTTAATCTCCTTTCAGCAAGTCTTTAGGGTACATATTAGTACTATTATTATCCCCATTTTGCAGAGAAAGAAACTGAGTCCCTAAGATGTGAGATCCGTTTGCCCCAAGGTCAGTGCCAAGCTAGGATTTGACCTTGAGTTTACTCTTGAACATTACATTATTTTAACACATAATGATTTTATGAACTGTGTGCGCTGCCCTCTAAGTAAATGATATCAACATTGTCTTATGTTTCCTGGGATCGAAAGAATGCCATTTTTAGATCTTGATGGACTTAAAGATTCATTAAATGGAAGACTTTACAGAAGTATATAGAAGCTAGTTAAATATAGAAGATTCTTATGGAGATATTTACAAAATGTAGTTAGGGTGTGGAAGCAAAGTAATGGGCCCTGGTAGGTTTAAATCAGTAATAACAGTTTTTATGCTTCTTGCCACAGCTGTAATGGAGTGTAATATGATGTATTCTTAGTGTAATTTGATGAAATTAGACATTTTACAACATATGCGAAAATAATTTCTGTAGGAACTTGAGGACTTATGATTATGTTAAGAATTTTGTTTGAGACTAGATCCTAGGGCAGTTTTAAAGTGACTACCAGAATCTTAAAGAAATGTGATGGAAAAATAGATGGGAGGACAGTTAATGGAGCAGGGAGAAATAATAAGGAAATAATAAGGTAACTTAGAGAGAGAGAAAAGGAAAATAAAGAAAGAAAAAGAAGACAGGGTCTCGCTCTGTCCCCTAGGCTGGAATGTAGTATGTGATCATGACTCACTGCAGCCTTTATCTCCCAGCCTCAAGCAGTCCTTCTATCTCAGCCTCCCCAAGTAGCTGGGATTACAGGCGCAAGCCGCTATGCCTGGTAATTAAAAAAAAATTTTTTTTTTTGTAGAGATGGGGGTCTGGCTATGTTGCCCAGGCCAGTGTTGAACTCCTGGCCTCAAGTGATCCTCCCACCATGGCCTCCCAAAGTTCTGTGAGTTTTGACAGATGTATATTGTCCAACCACCACCACAATCAAGATTTCGCAGTTTCATCACCTCCTCAAAGTCCCTTCTGCTCTTTTGTAGTCTACTCCAATTCTTACCCTCAGGCAAGAATTGGAGTAGTTGTTTTCTATTCCTATCATTTTGCCTTTTCCAGAATGTTCTGTAAGTGATAGTCTGTAGTCTGTAGCCTTTTAGTCTGGCTTATTTCACTTCTCATATTTTTGAGGTTCATCCGCATTATTGCATGTATCAGTAGCTCGTTACATTGCTGAGTAGTATTCCATTGTATAGAGTTTGTTTATTGGCCAATTGAGGAGCATTTGGGTTGTGTGTGATAGAGTCTCACTCTGTTGCTCAGGCTGGGGCTGCAGCCTCGACCTCCCAGGCTCAGATGATTCTCCCACCTCAGCCTCCTGAGTAGCTGGGATGACTACAGGTGTGTGCCACCATTCGTGGGTAATTTTTTTGATTTCTAGTAGAGTCGAGGTCTCACTCTGTCACTTAGGTTGGTCTCGAACTCCCAAAGTGCCCGTGACTGACTGAGACCCTGTCTTAAAACAAAAACAAACAGGTAAGAGAAAGGGCATCATCTCAGATTAAAGGGTTTTTTCATGTTAAATAATTTAGCCTTATGAAAAATTTACTATTCTTGGGTGAAAATACCGTTGACTGAAATGACTGCCCTAGGAAGTCTGTTGTTATGCTAATAGTGTATGTTGAAATGACAGGTTACAGTTTACTGAGATTAGTTTAGGCTGAAGTGGTCTGTGAGGGCTTCATGCAGGCAGTTAGACTAGAGTGTTTCAATGGTGGATGGATAGTGCTTGAAGAGGCGGAAAGGAAAGAGAAAGTTTTGTTTTACTTTTTAAATTTCTTTCTTTTGTATTTGAGAAAATTAAGGATGAGGAGATGGTTTTCTAGGCAAGAGCAAATTAAGGGCAAAGATAGAGATTAGAATAAACATATTATTGATGGGAACTGCAAATACTTGTCTGATCTAGTAATAGAGTTTAGATTATGGACTAGGAAGGAGATAAGATGAGTGAAGTAATGCTTATTGAGATTATGAACAGTCTTAACAGTCATACCGAGGAATTTGGACCTGATCTTGCTAACATGTGGGAATCATTGAAGGTTTAAAAGTTGAGCAGTGACTTGATGAACTTGGAATTATGACATTAATCAAGAAGTGTTATATAGATTATCCGAAAGGAAGCCAGTTAAGGTTTTTTTTTTTTTTTTTTTTAAAGAAATTGTGAACACTATACAGGCATGAATTTAGCAAGTGGAATGGGAAGAAAAAGGAATATATTGGAGAGATTTTGGAGAAGGAAGAGATGGGACTTAATAACGCAGAGAAAGAAGAAAAGAAAGTGAAGATAGCTCTTAAGCTTATGAAATCGGTAGAGTTGGCCAGGCACGGTGGCCCACGCTTGTAATCCTAGCACTTTGGGAGGTCGAGGCGGGTGGATCACCTGAGGCTAGGAGTTCAAGACCAGGCTGGCCAACATGGCAAAACCCTGTCTCTACTAAAAATACAAAAAATTAGCCAGGCCTGGTGGTGGGCGCCTGTAATCCCAGCTACTTGGGAGGCTAAAGCAGGCGATTCGCTTGAACCCAGGGGGCAGAGGTTGCTGTGATCCGAGATTGCGTCACTCCACTCCAGCCTGGGCAGGAGCGAAACTCCGTCTCAAAAAAATAAAGAAATGGTAGAATTGAGGAACATTTGTGATATTAGTTAACTGAATTTGGAAAAGGGGGCAGGACATAGCCTCTCTCTTCTGCCCTCAAATTCTCTGCTGACTGCATTATATCCATATGCTTTTTCAATTCCATTTATTTGTGAGATGTTGAGATTCTCTAAAATTGCCCCAGGATTAAGCTGGAAGTTAAAAGGTTAGTTTATTTTGGAAGTACTCATTTGGAAAAAAATACAGTATGTTTCAAACCATGAAACATTGTATAAGTTCCTAGTTATGAAAATCATACCCTAATAAATACTGTCATCTTTAGTTAGGTTAACTGTTAGGTAGAGAGGACTTTTTGGAAAACATTAGTTATTTTATGATTTGTTTAACATAATTTGCCCTGTGTGTATTAACAACAGTAACCAATAAATTGTGGTTCAGCTTGGATGGTTTAGTTTATAATGACATTAGTTAAAATAGTCTTCCATTTCTTTCATTGCAACATGTGGAGTATATTATCCACCATTTCTTTTTTTTTCTTTTTGGGAGACTGAGTCTTGCTCTTTTGCCCAGGTTGGAGTGCAGTGGTGCGATCTCGGCTCACTGCAACCTCTGCCTCCCGGGTTCAAGCGATTCTCCTGCCTCAGCCTCCTGAGCAGCCGGAACTACAGGTGTGTGCCACCATGCCCAGCTAATTTTTGTATTTTTATTAGAGACAGAGTTTCACCATATTGGCCAGGCTGGTCTTGAACTCCTGACCTTGTGATCCACCCGCCTCGGCCTCCGAAGTGCAGGGATTACAGGCGTGAGTCAGTGCACCTGGCCATTATCTACCATTTCTTAAGCATCTACTATATAGTAGGTACTTGACTTACACTTTAATCTTTACATCTGCCTCATGAAATAGGTACTACTATTCCTACTTTACAGATGAGGAAATGGAAGCTCCTAGAGGTTTAAGAAATATTCCTGGGGGAACCGGGAGAGTTAGAATTCTAGATTAGTGACTTCAAAGTCTATGTTCTTTCTACTCCTCTATCCTTGGATTACGTATCAAAAGAATAGGAATAAAGAGTGGGTCAGTTGAGCTAATTGATTAGCTAGTAATTTGAGTCAGTGAAGTGCTACCCAAATATTAACTGGTGTTATCTAACCTTTTCCATCCTGTCTGAGTGTGCAAAGGGACCTTAAAGACCCAGTTATGGCTGGGTGCGGTGGCTCATGTCTGTAATCCCAGCACTTTGGGAGGCTCAGGTGGACAGATCACGTGAGATCAGGAGTTCAAGACCAGCCTGGCCAACATGGTGGAACCCCATCTCTACAAAAATACCAGGCATGATGGCGGGTGCCTGTAATCCCAGCTACTCAGGAGGCTGAGGTGGGAGAATCGCTTGAACCTGGGAGGCAGGGGATTGCAGTGAGCAGAGATTGCACCATTGCACTCCAGCCTGGGCGACAGAGTGAGACTCTGTCTAAACAAACAAACAAAAAAACCGAGTTCTAAATCATAAATAAATAAAAATAGAAGACCCAGTTCTAGTCATGTGGCATTCATTTATCTTTTGGGGAATGTCCCTCCTATGCCTTTGTAGAACGCAACAAATCTTTATTAAAAACAACTGTCCAATTCAAAAAACAAACACAAACAAACTATTGACATAGTTCAGCAAATTGCTAGTCTTGGCAAATGAAATTAAAGGATGTTTCAGGTCCTGCTTCTGGGAAAGTGGGTTTTGGAGATGATTCCACTTGAAAATTAGGGCTAGTGCTGAAGACTTGTTGTCTATGGTATCCAGCAGTTTTTTGGTATGTTTGTCTTCATTCCCCTCATCCTCTGCAGCCATAAAGTTCTTTAGATTACTCTTCTTCATCTTCACTGTTGGTAAAAAGTTATCTCAAAGTTCCATCTGCCTTATTGCCTCAGTATTTTAAAAGCTCAGTCCCATTCTTTTCTACCTCATTCTTGATGTCCCTTTACTACCTATTACTGCTGGGTCTGATAGAACCTGTGCACAAATGTGAGCAAAGTCCTCCAAGTTCTTAATTTTTTTTCTTCCCATATTTCTTCCATCTCCTAACCCATAAGTGAAAACAAGGCTTTTTCTGTAATGAATGCTATTATTTCTGTTTTCATTGGTTGAATACTCTGCAACTCCTTGGACAAGGGGAGCAGTCATTGTAGTTCTAGTCATTCACTGTCCCTGTAGACCATTGTTTTGCCATTTTTGCATAGCTTCTGATTTTTCAAAAAGTCCTTACCATCTGTTCTCTCCCCATTTTTATTGCTTTTTGTCTGATGACTTCCAGGATCCACATGGATCAGTTTTCTTCTCCATTGCATACTCCCGGCTGAGGCAGGAGAATGGTGTGAACCCGGGAGGCGGAGCTTGCGGTGAGCTGAGATTGTGCCATTGCACTCCAGCCTGGGCAACAAAGGAAGACTCCGTCTCAAAAAAAAAAAAAAAAGACCCCATGTCTATGTATTCAGATATTTTCCTAGCCTTTGTTTTCCTTAATATCTCTGCAATATTTTAAGTTGTTGATCATCTTTCTTGAGTCTTTTCGACTATGAGTTAAAAATATATGTGTTTGACCCCATCTAGCCTGGTAAGGCCATTTTGCCTGGCATTTAACTGATTGTTGGACTCTGGTGTTCATCTTGTGTCCTGTACTGACTAGCAGAGAAAGGGTGGAGCATGTTGGCACTGTACATCTTATAGTGCTCTGTACTCTGTGGACTTTTAAGTAAATAATTGATTTGACTTGCTAGTCTTCCTGTTTTCCTCTCTCCCCAGTCCTGCTGTGGCTTGTGTGTAAAATGGATTGATCACTTCTGGTCTTGACTCTGATTAAATCTATAACATATAAAAAGGCTTACGTTGTTTTCAGAGTGGACTTTCTTAATTTTTATTTTTGAATTTAATTTTTTTTTTTTTTTTTTTTTTTTTTTGAGGCAAGTTCTAACTTTGTCATGTGGCCTGGAGTACAGTGTTGCCATCACGGCTCACTGCAGCCTTGACCTCCCAGGCTCAAGTGGTCCTCCAGCCTCTGCCTCCTGAGTAGCTGGGACCATATGCGTGTGCCACCACACCTGGCTAATTTTAAACGTTTTTGGTAGAGATTGGTCTCCCTGTGTTTCCTAGGCTGGTCTTGAACTCCTGGGATCAAGTGGTTTTCTCACCATGGCCTCCCAAAGCATTGGGATTATAGGCCAGACTTTTTGAAAAGAATGATATGGATTAAGTCCTTTGGTAAATGCTTGTTAGATTTGAACTGCTCCAAAAATTTTGGGAAATTTTAATATCAATTAGTGGCCTAAATGAGAACATTTTTGTGTTCTCTTTTATTTTAGTATGGTTTCATGAAACAAATCAGATTCTATCACAGAAAAATAATTACACTGAGAATCTCAGTGGAATAGAATTCCCAAGCACCACGTATTTTCAGGAATATCTGCTATAACATTGCACTGTGACAGTTCCCTGGAGTTTGTCATTAGAATTTTGAACTGAAGTTGCCCAGTTTCAGAAAGTTGCAGAGATAGCTGGGACGAAGTAGCATGAGATTTGGGTTAAGCTAATACAAATTTAGTAAAGCAAATTTTCGAGATGATTTGATTTTTTGAGAAGGAAACAGTACTGAGTTATGCCACTTTGGTGGTTGTTTTGTTGTGCTACATTAAATGACCTTTGAAGATTGGCTTCTTGAAATTTTTTTTTAACCTTGGGAGATTTGAGTCATTCACTGTTTTCAGATGTTTATTCCCCTCCCCTGACAAGAAATGGAATTATTCAGCCCAGAGAGATGAAAAAGAGCTTTAAACTCAGTCTGAAGGTTCTGGGTCAGTCTTTGTCATTATCTACCTGTATGAACTTGAGCAAGTCACAAGTCACTTTACCTTGTGGGTTTGAGATTTGTCAAATGAAAAAGTAAGTAATTTTAAGAAGATACTACCTATTTTAATTTGAGGTGTTTGATGAAAAGCCATTCAGAGTGGCTCTCAAATGTAATGTGGCAGAAATGTGGCAGTTTGTATTAAGAGATAAGGGTTTGCAATATTATCACTACACATAAGAAACACAATGTGGCTATTGTATTCTTGTATTTCCTAAGTTCAGAATGGTAGAGTAGTTGCTCGCATAGGCAGCAATGTTAGTTACATGAATTATAAATTTACTGGAAAATATTACCAAAGTATGGAGACACTGAAATGTGAAATGTAAAACATATGCCCATTTCAAGATTACTTGATAGTTTTGAGGCAAATATTTTTTATTTTTTATTTTTTTTGTTTTTTTTTGTTTTGTTTTTTTTTGTTTTGTTTTTTGTTTTTTTTGAGGCGGAGTCTTCACTCTGTCGCCCAGGCTGGAGTGCAGTGGCACCATCTCGGCTCACTGCAAGCTCCGCCTCCCGGGTTCACGCCATTCTCCTGCCTCAGCCTCCCGAGTAGCTGGGACTACAGGCGCCCGCCACCGCGCCCGGCTAATTTTTTTTTTTTTGTATTTTAGTAGAGACGGGGTTTCACCGTGTTAGCCAGGATGGTCTCGATCTCCTGACCTCGTGATCCGCCCATCTCGGCCTCCCAAAGTGCAGGGATTACAGGCGTGAGCCACCGCGCCCGGCCGAGGCAAATATTTTTTAGATATTTGTTTACATGAAGAATGGCAAAGAAAAACGAAATAAAAATACTAACAGTAGTAGCTAATGGTGTTTGCTTAGCACTTACTATGTGCCAACAACTATTCTGAGATGAGTTTATAATCCATTTAGTGTTTTTTGTTTTTTTTTTCAGTAGAGACTGGGTCTCACTATGTTGCCCAGGCTGGTTTCAAACTCTTGGCCTTAAATGATCTTCCCACCTCAGCCTTCCAAAGTGCTTGCTTGGTTTACAGGCGTGAGCACCTGGCTTTGGCCAACTTTCTTAAAGCATTAAGCATTTTTTTTTTTTTTTCCAAGACAGAGTCTTGCTCTGTCGCCCCAGGCTGGAGTGCAGTGGCGCGATCTCGGCTCACTGCAACCTCTGCCTCCTGAGTTCAAGTGATTCTCTTACCTCAGCCTCCCGAGTAGCTGGGATTACAGGCTCCCACCACCACGCCTAGCTAATTTTTGTATTTTTAGTAGAGATGGAGTTTCACTATGTTGGTTAGGCTGGTCTGGAACCCTTGACCTAAGGTGATCCACCCGCCTCGGCCTCCCAAAGTGCTGGGATTACAAGCATGAGCCACTGTGCCAGGCCAGCATTAAGCATCTCTTAAAGCCCATTTCGTTATTATTACTTTTTTGGAGACAGAGTCTCATTCTGTCACCTAGGCTGGAGTACAGTGGTGTGATCACTGCTCACTGCAGTCTTGATCTTCCCTGGGCTCAGGTGATCCTGCCACCTCTACTGCCCAAGTAGCTGGGACTATAGGCACACACCACTACACCTAATTTTTGTATTGTTTTGGTAGAGATGGGGTTTTGCCATGTTGCCCAGGCTGGTCTCAAACTCCTGGGTTCAAGTGATCCTCCCACCTTGGCCTCCCAAAGTGCTGGCATTACAGGTGTGAGGCACCACATGGGGGTCCCATTTAGTTATTAAATTCTATGTGATAGGTATTATCCCTATTTTACACAGGACACTGAGACACAGTTAAGTAACTTGCCCATACGGCTATTAAGTGACATTGTGTGACTAGGTTTATGTGACTCCAGAGCCTGTGTTCCTGTGCATGTTAATCTCAGAATGCATAAAGATAATGGTGTATGGGCTGGGCACGGTGGCTCACGCCTGTAATCCCAGCACTTTGGGAGGTTGAGGCAGGTGGATCATGAGGTCAAGAGTTGAGACTCTTCTGGCCAACATGGTGAAACCCCGTCTCCACTAAAAATACAAAAATTAGCTGGGCGTAGTGGTGCATGCCTGTAGTCCCAGCTACTCTAGAGGCTGAGGTAGCAGAATCGCTTGAACCCAGGAGGTGGAAGGTTGCAATGAGCGGAGATCACACCACTGCACTCTAGCCTGGCAACAGGGAGACTTTGTCTCAAAAAGAAAGAAAAGATAGTGGTGTGATGATGGTGGGGACAAAGAATTCGAGTATTTGTTGAATATTTTACTAGGTTATTGTGTTTGCTTCCTTAATCCATGTGTAGTAATATTCTAACATAATTTTCGTTACATACCGTAAGTATATTTGAGTACTGTATAATCAAATTTATTGACTCAGATGAATTGAGTTTGAATTCTAGCTCTACCATATCATATTTGTGTAAACTAGGGAAAGGAACTCTGTTTTACTGGGCCTCAGTTTACTCATCTTAAAAATGAGGTTGGCTGGGTGCGGTGGCTCACACCCAGCACTTTGGGAAGCTGAGGCAGGCAGATCACTTGAGGTCAGGAGTTTGAGACCAGCCTGACCAATAATGATGAAACCCTGTCTCTACTAAAAATACAAAAATTAGGCGTGGTGGCATGCGCCTGTAATCCCAGCTACTCAGGAGGCTGAGACAGGCAGATCATGAGGTCAAGAGATGAGACCATCCTGGCCAACATGGTGAAACCCTGTCTCTACTAAAAGTACAAAAATTAACTGGGTGGGGTGGCGCATGCCTATAGTCCCAGCTACTCTAGAGGCTGAGGCAACAGAATCACTTGAACCCAGGAGGTGGAGGTTGCAGTGAGCCAAGATAGTGCCATTGCACTCCAGCCTGTGCAGCAAGAGCAAGACTCCATCTCAAAAAAAAAAAAAAACAAAAACAAAAGCAAAAAAAACCCTAAGCCTGGGCGACAAGAGTGAAACTCCGTCTAAAAAAAAAAAGGTTAATAGTATCTGCCTCATAGGTTGTTGTGAGACAATACATTACTTCACGCAAAGGGCTTTAAATGACACAAAACAAACACAGTAAATATTACCTGTTATTGTGTTATGCTTTTAAGTTTTTCAAGTACTTTAACATTTCCTTCAAATAGCATTCCTGTGAGAGAGGTAGGGTCTAGAGTCTGTTATATTAAGTCTTGTTTTACAAAGAAATCCATGAAGAAACTTATTTAAGGACACCAGAACAAAATTAAAAGAAATAGGCTGGGCATAGTGGCTCACACCTGTAATCCCAGCACTTTGGGAGGCTGAGGCAGGAGGATCCCTTGAGCCCAGAAATTTGAGACCAGCCTGGGCAACATGGTGAAACCCTGTCTTTGCATACACGCAAAATACAAAAAATTAGCTGGGCATGGTGACATGTGCCTGTGGTCCCAGCTACTTGGGAGGCTGAGGTGGGAGGATCACTTGAGTCTGGGAAGTTGAGGCTGCAGTGAGCTGTGATCATGTCGCTGCATTGCAGCCTGGGTGACAGAGCAAGACCCTGTCTCAAAAAAAAAAAAAAAAAAAAAAAAAAAAAACCAAAAAAATCCCCCCCAAACCCCCACAAAAATGAAATACAATTTAAAACATTCCTTAACCCCAACTTGAAAGAGAAAAATGAAAAGACTTGGGATGTGTTCTAATAGTTAACCTCTCTTATATAAGCAGGACTAACCGGTGGTGTTTGGAATGAGAGAAGAGATCATTGCTGGCTACTCCTTTCTTCTTTTGGTTTTTGATTCTCTTCCTGCTGTTAGATGGGAGATGGGGAGGATGTCACTGCATCTTTCTTATGTCCTAGTCTAGCCTAGCCATCTGGGAAGCTGAGAAACAATATTTGAAGGATATCACATTTCCTGGGAATTGAAAAGACAGCTTACCTTTTTATGTGAAAAAAAGGTAAAATGAGGGGAGACGTGAGCTACCAGTATGATCTCTTGGTGTTATGTGAGTTGTTTCACCAATTTAACTCTTAAACGGATTTAACAGAATCCCACTCTTGTCGTGTGTCAGTTTCCTGCAGTCGTTTAGAGACATTTTTGGAATCTTAAGTACTTCTAGGACTTTTTTCCTTTCTTACAGCCTTATGCCACTTGATATCTCTCAGCTGTCAGCACCTGATTTTGCTGCAGTATGTACTGCAAGATCTCTGCATTGCTGTAACCAGATCTTGGTCAGATGAACTCTTTCCATCTTGATGAAAAGATTTATTTCCGTTTCTCTCTCAGGCTAGTATACTGTAGCATTGGAGACTCTTCCATATCCTTTGGAAAAACCTGAAAAGAAGAGTCTTTGAGAAGTCACTTTGTGTTGGGGCTTCTCTTGGCTAGCATTTCTCTGGCTGTAGCCTTCCCTTACATTTAATACATAAAAACACTGTCTTCGGCAAATGTATATTGTACCTGTCTTTGCAAGAGGCTGCTACTGTTTTAGTTACTGGAAATGCAGAGAATATAACAATCAAAACATATTGGATTGGACTGAGTTAAGATTGAAGATAGATAGAGTATTATACTGTAATGGAAGAGAGCTTTAGGATAAGGCAGTCCTGAATTTTAATTCCCAGTTCTGCCTGTTAATACCACTGTGACCCTGAGTAAATTGCATAACCTCCCTGAACCTCAATTTTCTGGTCTGTAAAATAGAAATACCAATAATACCTAGTTCTTAAGATTGTTTGAAGAGTTAAGTGAGATAATAAATTTGCAACACCTAACAGAATGCTGGGATGTATTATCGTGAACTGTTACAAACCTTTCTGAAGTTGAGTTTCTCGTTAAATTGGGATAGTAATACTTATCTCAGATTTCTTGTAAAAATTAAATAAGGATGGTAAACAGCCTGGCGCAAAGGTTTTATCCAGCATAACAATCCTAGAGGGATGTTTATGGTAAGAATATGTGCAAAAAGGCCGGGCGCAGTGGCTCAAGCCTGTAATCCCAGCACTTTGGGAGGCCGAGACGGGCGGATCACGAGGTCAGGAGATCGAGACCATCCTGGCTGACACGGTGAAACCCCGTCTCTACTAAAAAATACAAAAAACTAGCCGGGCGAGGTGGCGGACGCCTGTAGTCCCAGCTACTCGGGAGGCTGAGGCAGGAGAATGGAGTGAACCCGGGAGGCGGAGCTTGCAGTGAGCTGAGATCCCGCCACTGCACTCCAGCCTGGGCGGCAGAGCGAGACTCCGTCTCAAAAAAAAAAAAAAAAAAAAAAAAAGAATATGTGCAAAAAACAACTGAAGCAACTAAAACACTATAGACAGTGTTTCTACTAAAGTCATGCCATCACCAGTAACTAGGCAGTGCTGCTTCAGCAATCTGAGTTACTCTGGCTGTGCCGAACTAAGTATGTGCATTTCCAGTTGTATTTTGCCCACTATTTATTATTTCCTACTAGTCCTTTTTCTTTTTTATACATAGATTCTACTCATTTTAAAAGAGTCAGCTTAAATTTTACCATAGACCAGGTGCGGTGGCTCATGCCTGTAATCCCAGCACTTTGGGAGGCTTAGGCGGGTGGATCACGAGGTCAGGAGTTCAAGACCAGCCTGACTAAGATGGTGAAACCCTGTCTCTACTAAAAATACAAAAATTAGTTGGGGACAGTGGCGGGTGCCTGTAATCCCAGCTACTCGGTAGGCTGAGGCAGTAGAATCGCTTGAACCTGGGCGGCAGAGGTTGCAGTGAGCTGAGATTGTGCCACTGCACTCTAGCCTGAGTGATGGAGTGAGACTCCATCTCAAAAAACAAACAAACAAAAGCAAAAAATTTCTCCATCAAGCTTTCTCAGATCACTCTGGAGAAATGATTTGCCCTGCTTCTAAATGCCATTATGACATTTTAGCATGGCATCAGTCCATGGACTGATATGTAGCATCTTTGCTCCCATTATGTGCTTGGAAAGCACTTCTAGTCTTTTTTTTTTTTTTTTTTTTTTTTAAAGGAAAAATAGAGGCCAGTGGGGTAGCTCATGCCTATAATCCCAGCACTTTGGGAGGCTGAGGCAGGTGGATCACCTGAGGTCAGGAGTTCGAGACCAGCCTGGCCAACATGGTGAAACCCCTGTTTCTAGTAAAAATACAAAAATTAGCTGGGCTTGTTGGCGGTTACCTGAAATCCCAGCTACCCAGGAGGCTGAGGCAAGGGAATTGCTCGAACCCAGGAGACGGAAGTTGCAGTGAGTAGAGATCGTGCCATTGCACTCCAGCCTGGGCAACAGTGTAAGACTCCGTTGTAGAGATGAAGTCTTATCATGTAGCCCAGGCTGGTTTCAAACTCCTGAGCTCAAGCGATCCTCCCACCTCAGCCTCCCAAAGTGCTAGGATTACAGGTGTGAGCCACTGTGCCTGGCCTATTTGTTCTTTAAAATCTACTTTTAGATATCTTCGGCCGGGCGCGGTGGCTCAAGCCTGTAATCCCAGCACTTTGGGAGGCCAAGACGGGCGGATCACGAGGTCAGGAGATCGAGACCATCCTGGCTAACACGGTGAAACCCCGTCTCTACTTAAAAAATACAAAAAACTAGCCGGGCGAGGTGGCGGGCGCCTGTAGTCCCAGCTACTCGGGAGGCTGAGGCAGGAGAATGGCATAAACCCGGGAGGCGCAGCTTGCAGTGAGCTGAGATCCGGCCACTGCACTCAAACCTGGGCAACAGAGCGAGACTCCACCTCAAAAAAAAAAAAAAAAAAAAAAAGATATCTTCTCTTCTGTGAGACCTTCCCTGATCCATAGTAAGTTGCAGTTGACTCTTGAACAATGTGGGGGTTAGGGGTACCAACCCTCTGGTGCTGTCAAAAATCTGTGTGTGTGTACACATATATATACATACATATATACACATACACACACACACACACACACACACACACATATATATATATATATATTTTATGCAGCCACCATTTGTTGGATGCCTGCGTGCCCAGCACCTCAGGTGTGAAGCCAGAACCACCAGGGCTCTGTTCTCACAAGCTGTAATGTGTAATTCTGGCCCCATCATACCCTAAAGCCAGATTCAGAACTCGGATTATCCCGAGGCCACATAACGCACCTAGAGAATCCAGATTCGTCAGAAGGGACTGGCAGCTCCTTCCTCAGTGATCAAACAGCAAAAATGCCCTTTCAGAGTGGGAGGCAATGCCAAAAAGAAAAAAATTGCCTTAAGAGAAAAACCATTACAAAAGGAGAAATGACTGTCACCAAAATTAAAGTGTCATGTATCCACAAAATAAAATATTAAGTAAAAATATTGCATTAAAAAGACCTTTAAAAATTTAGAGTAGGCTAGGTGCGGTGGTTTATGCCTGTAATCCCAGCACTTTGGGAGGCTAAGGCAGGAGGATTACTTGAGTCCAGGAGTTCGAGACCAGCCTGGGCAACGTAGCAAGATCCTGTTTCTACAAATTTTTTTAAAAATTAGCTGGGCTTGTGCCCGGCGTGGTGACTCCTGCCTGTAATCCCAGCACTTTGAGAGGCCGAGGCGGGCGGATCACCCGAGGTTGGGAGTTCAAGACCACTCTGACCAACATGGAGAAATCCCGTCTCTACTAAAAAAAAAATACAAAATTAGCCGGGTGTGGTGGCACCCACCTGTAATCCCAGCTACATGGGAGGCAGAGGCAGGAGAATTGCTTGAACCCGGGAGGCGGAGGTTGCAGTGAGTCGGAGATGGCACCATTGCACTCCAGACTGGGCAACAAGAGCTAAACTCCGTCTCAAAAAAAAAAAAAATCTAGCTGGGCATGGTGGTGTGTGCCTGTGGTCGCAGTTGCCTGGGAGGCTGAGGTGAGAGGATCACTTGAGCCCAGGAGGTCAAGACTCCAGTGAGCTATGATCTTGCCCCTGCACCCCAGCCTGGGGGACAGTGAGACCCTGTTTCCAAAAAAACACAAAAATTAGAGTAAAAACTTCAAGATGATTTCATGTTATGGGCCATGACGTCTCCCTGCTTGGCCTATAGTGCTGTGGTGGCCCATGTGGCAGAGGGATGGCTACACCGCTGTGCCCACCCACCTTGCTGCCCAGGCCAAAATGTAACACACTGAATACTATGTACTTGGTTGCTCTCGTTGCCTCCAGGGACACCAGAGACACATTCCAAGTGGCCACTGATGTGGCTTGCTCCCCTCCTTGGCTCTGACCAGTGATACCCATGTGAGTGGTTGAGGGCAAGAACACACCTGTCTTCTTGGGTCCCTTGAACATGGCATGAGGGTGTGGCTTTGCCACAGGAGGCTTAAAGGATACACTGGGAGGGCACTGCCCAAGGCTTTTTGTCTCCCTACAAGGTCCCAGGCTCCCTTGCCTGGCTCCTCTGAACTCAAAGCAGAAAGCAGCTTTCCTGAAATCTAGCCTTCCTCCTTTCCCCACCTTCCAGGAATGTGGGGCCAGGCCGTGTCCCATTCTCCAAGAGCCAGGCTGAGGGCTAGTTGTCATGCATGGGTGGCTCCAACCCGCCAGCCTGGTCAGAGTAGAGGGGTGGTAGGGACTGCTCCTCTCCCAGTCCACAGACCAGGTAGCTGTGGTTGTACTTGGCCTCTTTGCCATACAGCTCCAGGAAGACCTTGGTGAGCTCTTTATCCACCTTCTCCCTAGTCACACTGTGGCTAAGGAGCCAGCCTGTGAGGTGCTTGAGCATTGGATTGGGCTCCAGCATGAGCCTGGTGTGGCCTGGCTGGCTCTGATGCCTGAGCAGGCCAACGTCAGAGATGGTCTGGAGCTCCATCATGGCCACGAGCACAGTGACCAGGGAGAGATGCAGCTCTGAGGGTGCTGCCATCAGCAGGTGTTGCCAGCAGCAGACACTGCTGTAGGCCCTGAGGGGGCCTCACATGTGCCCCCGGCTCTTGTGAGTGGGAGAAGGGGTCAAGGGGTCAAGGAGGCTGAGAAGGGCTCACAGTAGATCCAGTCGAGCATACCTGTCTTGCACACCAGCTGGATGCCCACCTCAGTGGTGGTCCAGGGCTAGAAAGGCAGCTCGGTGGCCTCAAAGGGTAGGAAGGACTTTTAGCGCTGGCACCAGGCTCTGAGAAGCCAGGCAAGCAGTGCCATGCCACTGTCCCACGAGGCACTGCAGTGGTAGTTGAAGATGGCATTGTGAGTCAAGTTGCCCAGTAGTACCATCAGCTCCCAGGAGTTTGAGGACAGGGCGTGGCCCCCCGGTTGTGCATCTGCAAGATTCAGGTGATCATGAACTGCTTGGGGTTCTGCTTGAAGCCACAAGAGATGGCCAGAAGCTTGGTGTAAGTGTAATATGTGTAGTACATATGTGTAATATGTGTAGTACCCTTTCTCCCACCCATGTGAGTGGCTACCATTTGTCAGCCATGATTGTAGTTGCCCTAAGTCAGAAAACAGCAGAGAGCCTGGATAGGTGCCACTACAGGAGTGAGAAGAATGACCAGGCCCCTTCAACTCCTGAAGGACTCACCAAGAGGAATGGCAAGGCTCTTGGACTCCTGGAGGAAACACCATGATGCGGGGGTGGTAGTAGGGTGGCCCCTCAGCTTGAAAATACACCCAGCCCTTACTTTCTCCAAGGCCTGAATGTAATTTTGACTTCCCCAAAACTTAATGGCCTCCTGTTGACCAATAACATAAACAGTTAACACATTTTTTTTTTTTGAGACAGAATTTTGCTCTGCCCTCCAGGGTGGTATACAGTGGTGTGACCACAGCTAACAGCAATCTCAGCCTCCCAGGCTCAAGTGATCCTCCCACCTCAGCCTCCTAAGTAGTTGGGTCTATAGGTACGTGCCACCAAGCCCGTAAATTTTTTTTAAAAAATTTTTAAAAAG
Source organism: Macaca nemestrina (assembly GCF_043159975.1). Lineage (NCBI taxonomy): Eukaryota > Metazoa > Chordata > Mammalia > Primates > Cercopithecidae > Macaca > Macaca nemestrina. The sequence goes on from NC_092125.1 coordinate 210,954,322, forward strand.
CTAATTTTAAAAATTTCCTTGTAGAGACGAGGTCTTGCTATGTTGCCAGGGCTGGTCTTGAATTCCTGGCCTCAAGCAATCCTCCTGCTTCAGCCTCACAAAGTGTTGGAATTCCAGGTGTGAACCACTGCATTAAACCTACATATTTTCTGTGTTGTATGTATTATATACTTGTACTCTTATAATAAATTAAACTAAAGAAAATGTTATGGAAATCACAAGCAGGAGAAAATATATTTACGTTCATTAAGTGGAAGAGGATCATCATAAAGGTCTTCCTTGTCATCTTCACATTGAGTAGGCTGAGGAGGAAGAGGAAGGGTTGGTCTTGCTCTCTTGGGGTAGTGGAGGCAGAAGAAAATCCATCTGTAAATGGACCTGTGCAGTTCAAACCCATATTGTTCAAGGGTCAACTATACCTTCTTCTGCCCTTTGTACATCTGTTGTTGCACTTAACACATTGTGTTGTAATTGTTTGCGTACTTTATTTATAATAAGACTATGAATATCATAAGATCAGACTATCTCTGTATTCCCACTTTATAGTACATCCCTTACTCAATGGATACTGAATTGAGATCTTGATGCTTTCATCTTGTGTTGGCATTTTACTTTTTCCAACCAGAGAGGACATGGATGGGAAATGAGTGGGAAGTACGCTTTGGTGTCTATGTGTGTGTGTGTTTAAAAAAAAAAAATATATATATATATACACACACACACACTATTTATACAAAATATACATATGATGCGTGTGTGTGTGTGTGTGTGTGTATGTGTGTATATATATATATATATTTTTTTTTTTGAGATGGAGTCTTGCTCTGTCACCCAGGCTGAGTACAGTGGTGTGATCTCGGCTCACTGCAACCTTCATCCGCTGGGTTCAAGCGATTCTCCTGCCTCAGCCTCCTGAGTAGCTGGGACTATAGGCTCGTGCCACCATCCCCGGCTAATTTTTGTATTTTTAGCAGAGACGAGATTTCACCGTGTTGCCCAGGGTGGTGTCGAACTCCTGAGCTCAGGCAATCTGAGCTCAGTCTCCCAAAGTGCTGGGATTATAGGCGTGACTCACTGTGCCTGGCCTCATTTTTATACACACACACACACACACACACACACACACACACATAACTGACATGCCATAAAAATCATTTTATGTGTATAATTCAGTGCTTTTAAAAAAATACATTCACAGGGCTGTGCAACCATCATTATTTAATTTCAGAACATTTTTATCACTCCCAAAAGAAACCCATACTCATTAGCAGTCACTCTCCATTCTCTGCTATTCTAGCCCCTGGCAATCATAATCTACTTTCTATCTCCATGGATTTGTCTATTCTGGACATTTTATATAAATGGAATCATACCATATGTAGACTTTTATGTCTGACTTCTTTCATTTGCTATAGTGTTTTCCAGGTTCATCCACATTTTGTAGTATCTATCAGTACTTCGTTTTATTTTTTTAGGGCTAATAACCCATTGTATAATACTACTACATTTTTTGACCGGGCGTGGTGACTCACGCCTGTAATCCTTGCTCTTTGGGAGGCTGAGCCGGGTGGATTGCCTGAGCTCAGGAGCTCGAGACCAGCCTGGGCAACACAGTGAAACCCTGTCTCTACTAAAATACAAAAAAAAAAGAAAAAAAATTAGCTGGTCGTGATGGCATGCACCTGTAATCCCAGCTACTCAGGAGGCTAAGACAGGAGAATCGCTTGAACCCGGGACGTAGAGGTTGCAGTGAGCTGAGATTGCGCCATTGCACTCCAGCCTGGGCAACAGAGCGAGACTCCATCTCAAAATAATAATAATAATAATAATAATAATAATACATTTTGTGTATCTGTTTCTTAGTTGATGGACATTTGGGTTGTTTTCACTTTTTGGCTGTCATAAATAATACTTGTTCTACAAGTTTTGGTATGGACATAAGTTTTCATTTTTGGGGGTATAATTCCTAGAGTAGAATTGCTGGGTCATATAGTACCTCTATGTTTAACTTTTTGACAAACTGCCAGACCTTTTTCTCAGTGTCTGTACCATGTTACATTCGCAATAGCAATGTATGAGGGTTCCAGTTTCTCTACGTTCTTGTAACAGTTGTTATTGTCTTTTTTTTTTTTTATTATAGCCATACTAGTGGGGATGAAGTGTCATCTCTTTTTTTTTTTTTTTTTCTTTTGAGATGGAGTTTTGCTCTTGTGGCTCCCGCTAGAGTGCAGTGGTACCATCTTGGCCCACTGCAGCCTCCACTTCCCGGGTTCAAGCAGTTCTCCTGCCTTAGCCTCCCGAGTAGCAGGGATTATAGGTGCCTGCCACCACACCCGGCTAATTTTTGTATTTTTAGTGGAGGTGGGGTTTTGACATGCTCGCCAGGCTGGTTTCGAACTCTTGACCTCAGGTAATCCACCCGCCTCGGCCTCCCAAAGTGCTGGGATTACAGGTGTGAGCACCGCGCCCGGCCTCACTTTGGTTTTGATTTGCAGTTTCCTAACGGTTAATGATGTTGAGCATCTTTTCATATGCTTATTGGCTATTCATATATCTTCTTTGGAGAAATGCCTGTGCAAATCCTTTTCCGATTTTTAGTTGGCTATTTTTTATTATTGAGTCGTAAGCTCTCTGTATCTCTCTGTGTATTCTGGATACTCGTCTCTTACTGGATATAGGATTTGGAAATACTTTCTGTGTGGGTTTTTTGTTTTAATTGCCTAGAGTTCATTGCCCATGCCATGTATAAAGATGATATAGTGGAACTAGAGGTTCTGACAGAGCATATGTTGACTGAAGTGATTGCCATATGACAGATAGCACCATTGTTATGCAGTTCTAGAAGCCTTTGATTACAAGAAAGGAAGTAAGCATTTAACGGGGAGCTGGGGAAGTTTGGGTTTTAGTCCTGTCATTGTCGCTGCCAGAGAGTATGACCTTGGTCATATTAATGTAATTTTTTCAGAGTCAGTTTTCTCATCTGTAAAGTGAATGATTTGGACTAATCTTTTAGGTCACACAGTACTAAAGTTTGAGTTGATAAGGTCCTGGGGGGCATGTGTTATAGATCATATTATACTCCCTCTCATTTGTTCTTACCATAGAACCTATGTAATGCTGTTTTACCTTTGCTGGAAAATTTCGTTTTTGTTTTTTCCTCTTTAATGAAGGACTCTGTGTGTGTGTGTGTGTGTGTGTGTGTGTGTGTGTGTGTGTTTTAAGACGGAGTCTTGCTCTGTCGTCAGGCTGGAGTGCAGTGGCATGATCTTGGCTCATTGCAACCTCTGCCTCTCAGGGTCAAGCAATTCCCTTGCCTTAGCCTCCCGAGTAGCTGGGACTACAGGTGTGCACCACCATGCTTGGCTAATTTTTTGTTTTTTTTTTCAGTAGAGATGGGGTTTCATCATATTGGCCAGGATGATCTTGATCTCTTGACCTTGTGATCCGCCCGCCTCGGCTTCCAAAGTGCTGGGATTACAGGTGTGAGCCACCGTGCCTTGCCCTGTCTGTTTCTTTAAAATTAGTCGTAATTAATTCTGACCAACTCTAATCATTTGAATAAACCTGCATTTTTATTTAAGAATTTATAGCTAAACCAGACCTTTAAATTTCTTTTTTTTTTTTTTTGAGAGGAGTTTCGCTCTTATTGCCCATGCTGGAGTGCAGTGGCGTGATCTCAGCTCACTGTAACCTCCGCCTCCCCGGTTTAAGCGATTCTCCTGCCTCACCCTCCCGAGTAGCTGGGATTACAGGCACGCACCACCACGCCTGGCTAATTTTGTATTTTTAGTAGAGACGGGGTTTCTCCATGTTGGTCAGGCTGGTCTCGAACTCCTGACCTCAGGTGATCCGCCCTCCTCGGCCTCCCAAAGTGCTGGGATTACAGGCGTGAGCCACCATGCCCAGCCTAAATTTCTTTAATCCAGTGTTCTGTGACACAAATGATGAATTAGAGGCACAAAAAAGTTCTTTGATTTAGCAACCCATTTGCTGGGTGTCTACTGTGTTTCTGGGTCAGGTGGTATAATTAGGTACTAGCAGAATTGAGATGAGAATTGAGGTCTCCTGGACTTTCAGTTCACTGCTATTTCCAGTATACTACTTTGTCATGGGTTACTAAGTTAGTCTGGTTAAGGAGTTATATCAAGAATTTACCAGCTTCTCAACTAAGGATTATAGTAATTTGTCTCCAGATTCTGATCCCTAATAATTTATAGCATCAAATAAAACCAACATATATTTGTTACATATTTTAGGTATAAGTTGATGCATTAATTTAAAATTTTAATCATCTTCCCTTCCTCTGAGGACCTATTCATAGCCTTAAACAGTTACATGTATTTCTAAACTCTTGAATTGGCTACCTATGATATATGTATAGCAACTCTGGTCCAGCATGAGTGCTTTTACGCTATCCCAACCCATGTTCTCTCTGGTTGCTTTGAATCCTGATTAAAATGATTTATTCCAGTACTGTGCCTGTTCCTAACCACTTGTTCATATTAATGTGGTTTTTCCAAATCTTTAATGGAATATGCAACTATGTTGGAATCACAAATACAATTCTCTTGGAAAATCTCTGAAGTCTACCCAACTCCACCCCATAAGTAGGTACTAGTGTAGGCTGATTAAATGATTTGAATACAAGTGTAGAATATTCCCAAGGAGTCCATAGTTCTTTGTATGTAATTCTAAAAGCCAAAATGCATTTAAAAATGAAAAAAGTAATTTGCTTCCTGGCAAAACCTGACCTGAATTGAAGTAGGCTATTTATAATCTTTATCTCACCTTTTATTAGAATTGTTCACATATTTAACTGTAGAAATATTAATGTGTTTGCCTGTTGGGTGCTGCCCCAGTCCTTAAGTTTCCAAAGTTTGAAAAATTTTGAATTTCAAAACACATTTAGCCCCAAACAAAGAATTGTGGATTGGTACTTGTTTTGTTGGTGATAGTTCCTTGTTACACGGATTCTTCTTGAAACATACTCCAGGGGATTGAGTTTTTGTATTGAGCTTTCATTGGTTAATAAAGCATGGTGGGGTTGGGAGGAGGGAGAGCATCAGGAAGAACAGCTACTGGATGCTGGGCTTAGTACCTGGGTGATGGGATGATCTGTGCAGCAAACCACCGTCACACACAATCTGTCTGTTACAAACCTGCACGTTCTGCATATGTACCTCTGAACTTAAAAGTTGGAAAAAAAAGAAAAGCATGGCAATTAATTTCCACTGCTATTTTTGTTTGTTTCACACAGGGTCTCATGCTGTCTCCCAGGCTGGAGTATAGTGGCCTGATCATGGCTCATTGCAGTCTTAACTTCCTGGGCTCAAGCAATTCTCTTACCTCAGCCTCCCGAGTAGCTGGGACCACAGGTGTGTGCCATCATGCCTAGCTAATTTTTAAAATTTTTTTGTAGAGACAGGGTCTCACCATGTTGCCCAGGCTGGTCTCAAACTCCTGGGCTCAAGCAGTCCTCCTGCCTTGATCTCCCAAAGTGCTGGGATTTCGGGGGTGAGTCACCACACCTGGCCTTGTTTATTTTTTAAGAGACTGGGTCTCACTCTTTCACCAAGGCTGGAGTGCAGTGGTGTGTTCATACTTCACTGTAGCCTCCATCTCCTGGGCTGAAGTGATCCTCCTGTTTTAGCCTCATGAGTAGCTGGGACTGCAGACACGCACCACCACATCCAGCTAATTTTTAAAATTTTTTATAGAAATGGGGTATGGCTGTGTTGCCCAGGCTGGTCTCAGACTCTTGGACTCAAGTGATCCTCCTCACTTGGGCTACCAGAGTGTTGGGATTGTAGGTGTGAGCCACCGTGCCTGGCCTCGTGTCTGTTTTAATCTAGAGTAGGAGTCAGCAGACTTTTTCTGTAAAGAGCTAGATACTACTTTCAGCCCTGTGGGCCATCTTGTCTCTTGTGAGGGAAAAACAGCCATAAATTATACATAAACAAATGGGCATTGTTGTGTTCCTATAAAACTTTAGTTTGCAGACCCCTGATCTAGACCAGTCCATTCTAACTTGTTTGTGTGTATATCTTTAATAACATTCTCCTTTGGAAGAGTACAGGCCAGTTATAATGTCTCATAAATCGGATTTGTCTGATTTTTTTTTTTTTTTTGAGATGGAGTCTTGCTCTGTCTCCCAGGCTGGAGTGCAGTGGCGTGATCTCGGCTCACTGCAAGCTCCACCTCCCAGGTTCACGCCATTCTCCTGCCTCAGCCTCCCGAGTAGCTGGGACTACAGGCGCTCGCCACCGCGCCCGGCTAATTTTTTGTATTTTTAGTAGAGACAGGGTTTCACCGTGGTCTTGATCTCCTGACCTTGTGATCCGCCCACCTCGGCCTCCCAAAGTGCTGGGATTACAGATGTGAGCCACCGCGCCCGGCCTTGATTGTTTTCTTATACTTAGATTCAGGGTAAACATTTTTGGGAAGAAATATTACATAGATGCTGCTGTGTACTTCCCCTTGTGTCGTATTGGGAGTCATATAATGTCAGTCTGTCTCTTCATTTATTTATTTATATTTTTTTGAGATGGGGTCTCTCTCTGTTGCTTAGGCTGAAGTGCAGTGGCATGATCTCGGCTCACTGCAGCCACCCCCTCCTAGGTTCAAGTGATCCTCCGCCTCAGTCTTCCAAGTAGCTGGGATGACAAGTGTGCGCCACCATGCCTGGCTAATTTTTGTATTTTTAGTAGAAACAGGGTTTCACCGTTTTGGCCAGGCTGTTCTTGAACTCCTGACTTCAAGTCATCCACTTGCCTCGGCCTTCCAGAGTGCTGGGATTACAGGCATGAGCCACTGCACCCAGCCTGTCTCATTATTGTTGATGGTAAGTTTTATCTCTCTATTGTAAAGATCCCTACTTCCCTTTGTAAGAAATCTTTACAGTGACTTTGAGAGAGTATGAATATCCTGTTTTCCAACCAAATGGTTTTAGCATCCACTGATAATCTTGGCTTGAATCCATTATTACATTGGTGGTTGTGATTATAGTTCTTAATATCTGCTTAAGGTAACAGCAGCAATAATAAATTATATTTTTAAAATGCTTGTGAACTTAGAAAGCTCTGTTCATATATATTGTCACTGTGATTTTGTAGTTTAGTTTCCCATCATAGACTTATCTCCTTGGAGGATAAGGCTGAAAGATTGGGTCTACATGTGTTGTGCTTCCTAGAAGCAGGCTTCCAAAATAAGAGTGTCTTTCTTTTCTGAACCCAAGGCTGGTTAAGAAGAAGGGACTTAGCCTAGGCTTTTGCCCAGGTTTTTGCCTTGGGTTCCTTACTTCTTATGTCAGTATTTCTTGTGTTTTAGTGGTTCAGTTTCTGAGTCCTGTAGTATTTTCTGCATCAGTTTTGGTCTAATTATATGTAAATGCTTGTATTAAAGACCATCAAGTAGTTATAGCCAGAAAGATGCACATAACAATCTTCTTAAACATTTTCTTCTCACCAACTTCTTATGAAAAATTTCAAACATAGAAGAGTTGATAGAATATTTATTAGAATATTCGTTGGAATTCAATAATTATCAACTGTTTGCCTTATTATACTTGAGTAGCTGTTAGTATCTGTGTCTCTATATTCATCACAACAAATTTTTTTCTGAACAATTTGACAAGCTGCAGATGTGTCACCCTAAATAATAAGGATAATCTGCTACACAACCATCGTACCATTCTCACACCTAAAAAATTGTTTGTTTTTAATCAGCCCATATTCAGATGTCGCCAGATTTCTCAGGAATGTCTTTTATAGTTTTTTTTTTTTTTAAAGACACGTTCTCTTGAAGAACAATAGTAGATGAGAGACTGACGCATATTAAGAATTGGACAGTAAAGTTTTCTGTGTGGTCTCCTGACATAAAGAGTAACTAGTACTTTTATATGGTGCCCTGAAGGTAGCTGTAATTAGTCGCATTTCTTTGTTCAATAAAATGAGATCGACTGGGGGTGGTGGTGTCAAGGCTTCTTTAGCTTATGACCAGGTGTTTGACCTTTCAGAGTATCATTGATGAGCATGACAAATTGAAAAAGTAAGAAATTAGAATGATGCCTAGCTCACTGCCTGACTCATGGTAGGTACTTAATGAATTTTTTTTTTTTTTTTTTTTGAGACGGAGTCTCGCTATGTCGCCCAGGGTGGAGTGCAGTGGCCGGATCTCAGCTCACTGCAAGCTCCGCCTCCTGGGATTTTACGCCATTCTCCTGCCTCAGCCTCCCGAGTAGCCAGGACTACAGGCGCCCACCACCTCGCCCGGCTAGTTTTTTGTATTTTTTAGTAGAGACGGGGTTTCACCGTGTTAGCCAGGATGGTCTCGAACTCCTGACCTCGTGATCCGCCCGTCTCGGCCTCCCAAAGTGCTGGGATTACAGGCTTGAGCCACTGCGCCCGGCCCTTAATGAATATTTGTTGTCTTAAAAAGATGTAACTGGAGGGGGTGTGCCAGAAAAGGAAATAACCATATTTCTGTCCTCCTTTGTTGAGCAGTTATTTGGTGATTTCAGTGCATTTAGTCTGTTAGAGGTTGTGGGAGATTAAAGGTGGGAAACAGCACCTTGGGCAACATAGTGAGACTCTGTCTCTACAAAAATAAAATTAAAAATAAGCCAGGTGTGGCCTGGACGCGGTGGCTCGTGCTTGTAATCCCAGCACTTTGGGAGGCCAAGGCAGGTGGATCACCTGAGAGGGTCAGGAGTTTGAGACCAGCCTGGGCCAACATGGTGAAACCCCGTCTCTACTAAAAATACAAAAAATAAGCCAGGTGTGGTGGCAGGCACCTGTAACCCCAGCTACTTGGAAGGCTGAGGCAGGAGAATCGCTTGAACGTGGGAGGTGAAGGTTGCAGTGAGCCGAGATCACGCCATTGCGCTCCAACCTGGGCAATAAGAGCGAGACTCTGTCTCGGAAAAAAAAAAGAAAAAGCCAAGCGTGGTGGCAGATGTCTGTTGTACTAGCTACTCAGGAGGCTGAAGGGAGAGGATTGCTTGAACCCAAAAGTAAGAGCTGCAGTGAGCTATGATCACACCACTGCACTCCAGCCTGGGCCACAGAGTGAAACCCTTTTTTTTTAAAAAAAAAAAAAAAAAAAAAAAAAGAAAGATGGAGATTTGCTCTTGTTGCCCAGGCTGGAATGCAATGGCACGGTCTTGGCTCACTACAACCTCCACCTCCCGGGTTCAAGTGATTCTCCTGTGTCAGCCTCCTGAGTTGCTGGGATTACAGGCATGTGCCACCATGCCTGGCTAATTTTGTATTTTTAGTAGAGATGAGGTTTCTCCATGTTGGTCAGGCTGGTCTTGAACTGCTGACCTCAGGTGATCCGCCTGCCTCAGCCTCCCAAAGTGCTGGGATTATAGGCCTGAGCCACTGTGCCTGGCCGAGACCCTGTCTTTTAAAAAGGAGCAGGAGGGCCAGATGTGCTGGCTTCCACCTGTAATCCCAGCACTTGGGAAGGCAGAGGCGGGCAGATCACCTGAGGTCAGGAGTTTGAGACCAGCCTGGCCAACATGGCAAAACCTTGTCTCTACTAAAAATGCAAAAATTAGCTGGGTGTGATAGCATGCGCCTGTAAACCCAGCTACTTGGGAGGCTGAGGCAAGAGGATCACTTGAACCCGGGAGGCAGAGGTTGAGGTGAGCCGAGATCACACCACTGTACTCCAGCCTGGGTGACAGGGTGGGACTCCATCTCAAAAAATTAAATAAATAAATAAATAGGAGCAGGAAACAGTGTTCTGGCTCCTGAGGAGAACTACAGTATTAGCTGAGAGGAAACAAACTCTTTTTTTTTTTTGAATTAATATTTATTGACTGCCTTCTGCATACCAGCTAGTATTCCAGGCTAGGCACTGGGGTACAGTGGTGAACAAAACTCAAAATCCTTCTCTTCATGGAGTTTACATGCTGGTTGGGAGAGACAAGTAGTAAACATCAACAGAATCATTTCAGATAGAGATGGAGAAAAAGAGTAGTTTCATATACTAGGAAGTAATGTGAGAGGAGTGCAGCTTTCGCTAGGATTGTCAGCTAAGGCATTTCTGAGGAATGATATTTGAACTGTGACTTGAATTAGGAGGCAGTAGCTGCCATGGGAAGGCAGAGGAAGCTCCGAGTAGAAAGGTCTTTTTTTTTTTTTGAGACAGAGTCTCACTCTGTCACCTAGGCTGGGTTGCAGTGGGGGTGATCTCAGCTCACTGTGACCTCCACTTCCTGGGTTCAAGCGATTCTCCTGCCTCAGCCTCCCTAGTAGCTGGGATTACAAGTGCCTACCACTACGCCTGGCTAATTTTTGTATATTTAGTAGAGACAGAGTTTCACCATGTTGGCCTAGGCTGGCCTCAAACTCCTGACCTCAGGTGATCTGCCCACCTTGGCCTCCCAAAGTGCTGGGATTACAGGTGTGAGCCACCATGCCCCGCCCCCAGGTAGAAAGATCTTAAGGTGGAAGTGAGCTGGCCAAAGTGAGGACACAGGAGGCCAATGTATGTATATGAAACATTGAGTGAGAGGTCTCAGAGAGAATGGTAGAATATGATAGGAGATGAAGTAGGAGGGGTGGCAATAACCAGATTCTGTAGAGTTTTATTTTAAGTGATGGGAAACCATTGATAAATACGAATGGTGCTCCATAAAACAACGGAAGGATCCAGGCCATTGATAAGGACTTAATTTCAAGAAACTCTTAATTTAGGGACTGGGCATGGTGGCTCACGCCTGAAATCCCAGCACTTTGCCAGGCTGAGGTAGGAGGATTGCTTGAGCCTAGGAATTCAAGACCATACTGGGCTATATAGTGAGACCCCATCTCTACAAAAAAAAAAAAAAAAAAAGGAAACTATTAACTTGGTGGATCCTAAGGATACCCCCCTCTCTTGCCCTCTTTTATTTTTTTTCTTAAACATATCTCTATTGGATAACCGTTATATTCATAATATTGTACAGGTAAAAATACAAAGAAATGACAGTTCTGCACCTTCAGTGAGTTTTGTGTTTTACTTGGAGTATTATGACATAAACACATACACAAATGTTTATGCATGTCCTGTATAAAAGAACAGTACATCGATCATAGTAATATATGCTTGTATAGCAAATGTCAGTAGGTGTTCAGCAAGGGTAGAGTTAAAGAATAGTGAGTGTGGAAAGGTTCCACTGAAGAGAGGTTAGCATTGAATTTCTTGAATAGATTTGATGAGCTGGAGAGGGCATTCCAGGCAGGAAAAATGTCTGGGCAAAGTTAAAACATGAAGTAATTTGTCTTCCGGAAATGAGTAGATCAGTCTGTCCCTAGAAGGAAAAAGATGACCTCCAGCTTGCCGGGGCCTTGAGTGATGCATTAAGGAATTTAGACTAATCTGTAGTTATTGTGGATAACCCTTTATACATCTTACTTATGTGTTAGTCACTTGTATTCTAAATCTGCTTATTCATTTATAGTATTTATAATATTGTCTGCTATGATCACTTGCAGATATATAGTGGAATTGTGATTCTGGCACATGGTACATATATAAACATAGATACAGATGCAGAAAATGAATGAACCGGGGAGGAAAATCTTTTAAGTGATCTTACTTCCTTAGGAAAGTTTGATGGGATGGAATTTGTTTCTCTAGTAGGAGTGGAATAGTTGGAGGATTTTGTTGAGAGATGGGTTGACAGAAATGTTAAATTATACGAAGGCTATACTGATGTTAAAATGTGTTGCAAGATTCTGAAGCTCATTGTCTTATTTATTTATTTATTATTTATTTATTTATTTTTGAGATGGAGTTTTTGTTCTTGTTGCTCAGGCTGGAGTACAATGGCATGATCTTGGCTCACTGCATCCTCTGCCTCCCGGGTTCAAGTGATTCTCCTGCCTCAGCCTACTGAGTAGCTGGGATTATAGGCATGCGCTTCCATGCCTGGCTAATTTTTGTATTTTTAGTAGAGACGGGGTTTCTGCATGTTGATCAGGCTGGTCTTGAACTCCTGACCTCAGGCGATTTGCCCACCTTGGCCTCCCAAAGTGCTGGGATTACAGGTGTGAGCCACCGCACCTGGCCTCATTATCATCTTTATAATCTGGGTTTTGATAAGGCAATGATCATTAATTTTTGAGGGCTGAAAATAAGAGAATGGTGAGTCTAATGATGAGATTTTTCTATCTCGATCATTATTTAAAATATGCCCCACGATATACACACAATCCCAGTAGCTTCTAAACACTCTCTCATCTACCCAAATTCCACTGGCTTTAAAAATATTTTATTTCATGTCAGTCTCAGCAACATCATTGATAAATGCACTTTGTGACATTCATTAGGACTGATGCTATAGCCTTTTAAGATTGTTGAATATTTTCTGTTTATTTTCTCTTTAGCTTAGGGAAGACTAATCAGTATATAGGCCTATGCTGTTAATGTTTATTGGCTCCGCCTAAGAAGCACAGCTTTTATAGCTGGAAGAAATATCTGGAATATTTTTTATCACTCAGTATTACAGATCTGACATCTAATGTTCTGCATAGATAAGTGCCTTAGCATGAAAGGAGGGAATTATTATCTAGTTATAGAACCCAGTGTCCCTCTCCCACAATGAGGCCAGGGTTATAATCCTTCTCAAAGTGAAACAATATATTGAGGTATATATCCCAGTTCTCTGCTATTGGAGGCTTAATAGTGCCAATTGGAGAGATAGCACTTAGACATATTATAAAAAGATTAGTAATGGTCAAGCCACATCCTTTCTTTCTTAAGGGTAAACTAATTTGAGTTTAAGATGTTTACCTTGTAATGCTCCAATTATGGTGGGACTTTTAATAATGCTGGCCTTAGAGGCATTTATTCTGTCTTCAAGGCTCAATTAACACTAATAATTAATTTTGTATAACACTTTACATTTATGAAGTGTTTTTATAAGCATTAGCACATTTGATTGTTAGATGGGGAGGCAAGTACATTTATCTCTATTTTAGCTGAAACTTAATACATAAATTCAGATTTTACTTCACATCCATGTCTTAGTATACTAGGTTATGCTGCTTTTTATGATTTCACTTGCTTTATATCCAGAGTCCCATAGTAATGAATTATGTTATAATGGATTCCATTTTGGAATAAATCCAGTTTTTTTTTTAACTGAAAAACCTGTATTTTCCACTTTTTTAAAAATTCAAAGCGACTTGAATGAACTTAATTTTTTTTTCTTTTTCTTTCTTTCTTTTTTTTTTTTTGAGACGGAGTCTCACTCTGTCGCCCGGGCTGGAGTACAGTGGCCGGATCTCAGCTCACTGCAAGCTCCGCCTCCCGGGTTTACGTCATTCTCCTGCCTCAGCCTCCCGAGTAGCTAGGACTACAGGCGCCCGCCACCACGCCCGGCTAATTTTTTGTATTTTTAGTAGAGATGGGTTTTCACCACGTTAGCCAGGAGGGTCTTGATCTTCTGACCTTGTGATCCGCCCGCCTTGGCCTCCCAAAGTGCTGGGATTACAGGCGTGAGCCACCGTGCCCGGCCTGAGAGTTACTGAGTCTTGACAGGAAGTGTTTGGCTGACCTAATGCAGAATAGAGTGAAGTGATTTTGGCTGCCAGTATACTGTGTGCTGCTTTTGTTGAAACTTGTAGCTCTCACACTGGTATTTGCCAACATTACATTTTACTTCTCACATAGTAAAAGACAACTCATTCCTGTGGAGTTTAAGGCATGTGGGAACATCTGTCTGTAGGCTAGACATTTAAACTTCTGTTGTAGCTCAGTTGGGGCAGAAATTGCACATTACAATAGTAGTAGCTCTCAGGTAGCAGAGAGCCTCTCTGGGCTGGTACCTATATTCAGTTTCCTGAATTCTGTAAACATCAAAAGCAAGAATGGCCATCCAGGATGAAGGGTACAGCTGACAGTATGGTCAGTAAACTGAACAGTGTGTAAGACTAAGAACTTATTTTGTTTTCTAAAATGGTGCCTTCTTCCTGTTTAAACTTCTGTTGAGCATCTGTCATATGCCAGGTACCGTTCTGGGTTCTAGGAATAGAGAGTGTAAGTAAGTATAAAATATAACGAATCTCAGGAAATACTGAGAACCATGAAGAGCAGTAAAATAGGAGAAGCAAGTATATTGGGTCTCACTATGCTGCTCAGTCTGGCGCCAAACTCCTGGGCTCAACTGATCCTCCTACCTTATCCTCCCAGTGTACTGGGATTACAAGCATGAGCCTCCACACCGGCCTTGCTTGTTTTGAAATAGGATCTAAAATAGGAGCCAACATAGTGTGTTTTAGTCACTATTTAGAAGGGCCCTTTATATGAATAGAGAGAGCACTGACTTCAGAAGTTGCTTTAGGAGGTAGAAGGGAGGGGAGTGGGTCTGGTACAGTTAAAAATTGGCCTGCATGCCATCCTTGGAACATGTATTTTACTGTGAGTTATACCACTCCAGAAGACATATATTTATGTGTCCAGGAGACCTAATGATCCCCTCCCGTACACACTTCACAGTATTTTAAAAAGTATAGTCTGTGGACTATCTGTATCAGAATGCACAGTCTGTGGGCTCTGCAACAGGTCCACTTAATCAGAAGATTTGAAAATGGTACTGAGGCATCTGTAATTTTAACAAGTACCCAGGTAATTGTATATCCATACAAAAAGTTGAAAATTACTGTTTGTAACCTTGTTGATAGAAATAATCTTTAATCCAGTCTTAGTAGGCAGGCAGGCAGGCAGGCAGGCAAGTACTTGCTTATTTAAGAGTCGTTACTTTTCATAATTGACGTTGGAGCTTGCATTTCCTTTTGCATTGATTTAACTTCTTGCTTTAATCTCTGATATACTGTGTCCTCCATATTAAGATGTGTCAGTGAGACAGCAGAAAATGAAACTTTTGTCCTCTTTCCTCACATTATTTTGTTTTCACCATTAGCCACATCCCTGGGAAGAGGCAGCCTCTGAACGGAGAATGCTGAATTGACTGTATAGACTGATGTGCTTTAGTAAAAAGCTTGCTCACACTCAACACTTTTTTTCCTGTTTGTTGAAAATTCTAGTTGTTTACCTGTTACTAAGAATTTATTTATTTTTCATAGATCTTTAAATGTCTAACATGCACTTAAAATGAAAGAGAAAAACAAAGAGAATGAGGATATTGAGAAAGGATATGATTTACTTAGTAATAAGACAGTAAATACTTGGTATCAAGGTAGGGGATAGAAAAAAATCAGCAATGGCAAATTTAAACCATCTGCAGATGGTCCAGCTAGATCCTTTCAGGGGTCACAGCCAACGTTTTAGTGGGCATACTTTTGAAGAAAGTGTGCACTGTTTTCTCCATTTTAATTTTAACAGGACCACTGATATTGTCAGGTTGTAAGCATATCTGCTAGGACTCATGAGTAGGACTAGGCCAGCAGATACCCAAGCGTATCTGCCAGCTCCCAGGGAGGGCTACTGAGGACAGGGTTTTCCAGCTTCCTTGGAATTTCCACTTCCTAGTAGTAGGATTTGAGTCCCTCTCTCAGCTCTGTATGACTGGAAAATCTGCAATTCAAGCTTGATTTATTTGGCTTAAATGATGGGGCAAACCTCCAAACCTGGGCAAGCTCAACACTTTTGTACCTTGCCTTTTTTGTGCTGTCAGGGCTCCTGTCAAGGTTAGGTCATTTAGAGTTTGAAAGGACATTAGAATGAATGAAAGTCTATACCTTTCATTTTATTGTTAAAGAAACCAAGAGTCAGAAAAGTGAACTTATTTTCCTCGAAGTCTAAATACCAGAATATGAAGTCAGATGATGTGGATTCCTTCAGTGGAGCCATCTAGTTGAGTAGTCTTTTTAAAAAATGTACCCCCTTGCCCCAAAAGGATGTTACTCTTTCTGTTTAGGGTTCATGTAGTCTTTCCATTCTAGTAGTCGATTGTTTTTGACTTCACCTGTATAGTGGAGGCCCCATTAAGCCATGAGTGATAATTGTATCTTGCTTCTTAGTAAAATTATGTAATATTTAAGATAAAAACCCTTGAAATTAAGGCATATGGAGGAGGAATAAATCTCCCTGGGTCACACCACAAAGCAGCAGGGGATAATTCACGGAGAGTTGGTTTGTTTGCTTGGTACCATATGTTTACTTTCTTTTGCCCACCCTCTCTCTTTTTTTTTTTTTTTTAGACGGAGTCTTGCTCTGTCGCCCAGGCTGGAGTGCAGTGGCGCAATCTCGGCTCACTGCAAGCTCCGCCTCGCGGGTTCACGCCATTCTCCTGCCTCAGCCTCCCAAGTAGCTGGGACTACAGGCGCCCGCCACTGCGCCCGGCTAATTTTTTTCTATTTTTAGTAGAGACGGGGTTTCACCATAGTCTCGATCTCCTGACCTTGTGATCCTCCCGCCTCGGCCTCCCAAAGTGCTGGGATTACAGGCGTGAGCCACCGCGCCCGGCTGCCCACCCTCTCTTTAGCCACTTGACTCCCTTAAAGTCAATCTTGTGAAGAGGTATCATGTGGCAGAAGATACCAGAGTTGGGAATCTGGCCACTTAGGTCCTAGCTTTGCTTCAAGACTCCACTTCCTCTCTTTGGGCTTTATTTTCCCCGTCTTTAAAATGAAAGGCTAGGCTAGATTATTGCACCCTAAGTATCTTTCCATCTCTGATACTCTTTGATTTCACAAATCTTGGAAGGTTCTAATGCTGTTTGATGAAGGGCTGCAGCTTTCCATTTGCTTTTGCTCATAGCATGATTCTACATTGGAACTTTACCATGGTGTACTTTGCGTGGTCTTAGGGCAAGGTTTTTTTTTTTTTGTTTTGTTTTTTGTTTTTTTTTTTTCAGGAGGAATTTTTCTGAGAGTGTAGATTGTATAGATAAGCCAATTTTTGTTTTCTTTTTCTTTTTTATTTCTTCTTCAGTGCTCCAAGACATCTGAATTTTTTTTTTTTAAGAGAGATGGTAAAAGGTTAAAAATAAGCATGAGAAGACTACTTTGAAAGTTGGATCTTTAGGAAGTACATTAATGAGTATCCCAAGTGACTACTCTTGGGAATAATCAAGAATAGCAAACGTCTTAGGTCTGTATAGGGTGGCATAGCATTGTGGCATTTTCCTGGTGCTGTTGCAAAGCACAAGGATGTTCAAAGCGTATGGTTAATTTTTGACCTTGGAAAGGAAGTGCTGGCTTACCTCAGGGCCTGAGAGCAGGGAGAGCTACTGAGGACAGGGTTTTCTAGCTTCTTTGGAATTTCCACTTCCTAGTAGTAGGAAGCTGAGAGAGTAGGAGCTTCTCTCAGCTCTGTATGACTGGAAAGTCTGCAATTCAGTCTTGATTTATTTGGCTTAAATGATGGGAGTTTGTTTACCCTGAAAATGTCACTTCAACCCTGAAATAGCCTAATGATGCTTTTTTTTCAATTGGAGTCTCGCCCTGTTGCCCAGGCTGGAGTGCAGTGGTGCGACTTCGGCTCACTGCAACCTCCACCTCCCGGGTTCAAGTGATTCTCCTGCCTCAGCCTCCTGAATAGCTGGGATTACAGGCATGTGCCACCACGCCCGGCTAATTTTTGTGTTTTTAGTAGAGATGGAGTTTCACTGTGTTGGTCAGACTGGTCTCGAACTCCTGACCTCGGGATCCATCCGCCTCAGCCTTCCAAAGTGCTGGGATTACAGGGGTAAGCCACCTCGCCCTGCCAGCCTAATGATTCTTTTTTTTTTTTTTTTTTTGAGACGGAGTCTCGCTCTGTTGCCCAGGCTGGAGTGCAGTGGCTGGATCTCAGCTCACTGCAAGCTCCGCCTCCCGGGTTTACGCCATTCTCCGGCCTCAGCCTCCCGAGTAGCTGGGACTACAGGCGCCCACCACCTCGCCTGGCTAGTTTTTTTTTTTTTTTTTTTAAGTAGAGATGGGGTTTCACCATGTTAGCCAGGGTGGTCTCGATCTGCTGACCTCGTGATCCACCCATCTCGGCCTCCCAGAGTGCTGGGATTACAGGCTTGAGCCACCGCGCCCGGCCCAGCCTAGTGATTCTTATAGGATACTAAAGCTCTTTGGACATGAGTCTGTCTCTAGAACATGCTTGATGGCTTTGTTCTAAAGTGATAAAGTATAGTCTAGCTCTGTACTAGACACTTATTTGTCCTTATGCTGTATTCTAGGTAGGTGAGGCTCCTCCTATGCCTGCCTGAATGGAAAGCATTTAGCTGACTTCCTGAGCATGCTGCATCTTGTCCTTCAGTTTTCCTTTGTTTTTCATTATTCTTTGCTGCAGCTCAGCATGTCTTCAGTTGTGGCTCTACACAAGGCAGGAGCCATGGAAGTTCTGCACGTTTGCTTATTGGAAAAGAAACATTAAAAGCATGAGGTTAGGAAAGGAGTTTAGGTCTTTCACTGTGTTCATAGCATTAGGATGAAGAGTGGGGAAGATGGGGGAGGTGTGGAGACTTGGATCCAATAAGACTAGACTAATGAAGGATTTGAGGAAATGGAACTTTGGGTTGCTGGCAGGGCAGAAATACTTGAGGAGCACTCCTGTTTTAATAGGTTATTTTTAGTTTGTAGGAAAAGAGTCATTTCATCAGTGTACTGGAATCTTGTAGTTGTGTTTATAACCTAAACTAATCAGCTTAGCCTGTGCTAGAAAAGGGTCAGGTGGCATGCTCATTTCCTTCTAACTTTTAGTACTGCCTGGCTTAACTGCTGCAGTTCTGTGACTATGCTTCAGGGCGTTGGTAATGGGGACTAACTGGGGGAAGGGGCAAGCTGCTGCTGGTTGCATGCTGCTGGTCTGAGCAGAGAGAACCCTCGTGCTAAGTCACTGCCCTAATGCATTCACTCTGGCTGTAGATACAATGTGGTGCTTAAATCCAGAGTGTTCACTTGTGGTACCCTAAGTATGACTTTGAGTGAACTACCTTAGAATCTTATTTTTCCAATTAACTTGACAGTCTCTAGTCATTTCTTTTGGCTTTTGTCCTGGATATTTTATTATGCCTTAAGTGGTTTTTAATGGATTTTAAGCTCTCAGTTATCATTCATTCAGCACAACTTTATTGAGTGCCCACTCAAATGTATGCCTGGCACCATTGTAGGTGTTAAGTGTCTTTTGGTGTTTCTTTATTAGAAACTGTAGATTTTATAAATGTTAGTTGAAGAATGTCAATTACTTAAAGTCTTTAAAATTTTTTTTTGTTATTTATTTATTTATTTATTATTTATTTTTAAGACAGAGTCTTGCTTTGTCACCCAGAGTGCAGTACAGTGGTATGATCTCAGCTCACCGCAACCTCTGCTTCCCGGGTTCAAGCAATTCTGCCTCAGCCTCCTGAGCAACTGGGATTATAGGCATGCGCCACCAACACCCAACTAATTTTTATATTTTTAGTAGAGAGGGGTTTCACCATGTTGGCCAGGCTGGTCTCAAACTCCTGACCTCAGGTGATCCACCCGCCTCAGCCTCCCAAAGTGTGAGATTATAGGCATGAGCCACAACACCCAGACTATTTTTTAATTTTTGAGGCAGGGTCTGCTCTGTCATCTGGAGTGCAGTGACGTGATCTTGGCTCCCTGTAGGCTTGACCTCTGAGGCTTAAGCTGTCCTCCCACTTCAGCCTCCCAGGTAGCTGGGACCACAGGTGTGTGTGTGCCACCATGCCTGACTAATTTTGTTTTATTTTTTATAGAGACAAGGTCTTACTGTGTTGCCCAGGCTAGTCTTGAGCTCCTGGTCTCAAATGATCCTTCTGTCTTGGCCTCCCAAGTGCTGGGATTACAGGCATGAACCACTGTACCCAGCCTGTGTATTTTAATTTTTAAATTTGGGTAATACTTTATATAAATATCCAGGCCAGAAAAACCAATTTTGGTTTGGGTGCTATATGGTCATTGTATAGGAACAGTTGTAAATTAACTAGAAGATGTGACCTTTGCTCTTGAGGCATTTAGAATGGTAGGGAGAAAACAATAGACAGTACAAATTATTGAAGAAAGTACAAAAACTATTACAAACTAAATTAGCTGTGTATAACTACCTGCCTAAGTGCTGAGGGGCTGTTTGGTCAGTAGGGTTTACAACTCCCCATTGGAGCAGGTTTTGCCCTTATTTCTTTAGCTTTGTATATAAAGATATAAGCCAGCAGCTTATGAATGTGGTTGTTTGTAGTCTTGGGGATTTTTCTCCCTGGGCCGGTCTCATTTTTTGCTTAAGACATAATAAAAATACTCTGGGCAGCTAATTTTTATGGAGACAAGAAAAACGTAAGAGGTAGTCAGCTCAGTAAAGCAATAGCAGATAGTGGTCTGATCCACCTTGTTTGTATAGGCCAGGGGAGTGGAGATGGTGGTGTTCTTGTTCCTGCCTCTTTTGGGCACTGAAGCAAGAGAGACTAACTATGAAAGCCCTCCTTTAGCTGATATCAGCTTGCCTTAGGCTAGCAAATTATTTAAAATATGAGCCTCAGTTTCTTCAATATATAAAATAAATTTGATAATACCTCCTTATGGGTCATTATTAAGGATTGAGAGAATGGAAGTGAAAGTGCTTTGAACTATGAAATAATGTATAAGCATTAGGTATTATTGTCAGGCGTAGTGGCTCACGCCTGTAATTCTAGCACTTTGGGAGGTCGAGAGAAGAGGATCATTTGAAGGCCAGGAGTTCAAGACCCTGTCTCTACAAAAAAATGAAAATAAAAAAATTTAGCTAGGCATTTTGGTATACACCTGCAGTCCCAGATACTTGGGGAGGCTGAGGTGGGAGGGTCTCTTGAGCTCAGGAGGTTAAGGCTGCATTAAGCCATGGTTGCGCTATTGCACTCCTGCCTGGGTGACAGAGTGAGACCTGTCTCCAAATATATATATATATATGGAGGTATATTATTTAGAGCGCGGGAGGCATGCACTTTTGAGGCTCCTGTCAGGATATCTTCTAGGGATCCTAAATTTCAGATTATTCTGGGCGTTCAATAATTGGACTTCCTAAGCCTCGTGCCGTGTCTCATGCCTATAATTCCAGCATTTTGGGAGGCTGAGGTGGGTGAATTGCTTGAGCTCTGGAGTTCGAGACCAGCCTGGGCAACATGATGAAACCCCATCTCTACAAAACATACAAAACTTAGCTTGTTGTGGTGACACATCCCTGTAGTCCCAGCTACTCTGGGAGCTGAGGTGGGAGGATTTGCTTGAGTCCAAGGGGTTGAGACTGCAGTGAGCCATGATTGCACCACTGCACTCCAGCTTTGGTGACAGAGCAAGACCCTGTCTTAAAAAAAATAAAATAAAATAAAACTACCAACAAAAAACAAAACGTGGACTTTAGTTGGTAATAATAAGAAAAATACTATTATTTAATGTTATTTGAAAGGGTTGTACATGTGGGAGATGAATTATTCTTTCTTATAAGTTTATATAAGTCCATTTATACATAAAAGTCTTCGTAAGTATAGGCACTTGTAATTTTCAGCAGTTTGGCCATTGAACATTGAACCGTTACTGTGTGCCACGTTCTGTGCATATGCTTGGATTCAGAGATGAATACATAATTCTGGCCTTTCAAGAGCTCAGAGTTTGGTATAGGAGAGTAACGAGTAGACAATTATAATACAGAATGATAAGTGCTATACTAGAGATAAACTTAGGGTTTTTCAGAAGGGCTTGTTCTTACCCAATTCCTCTCAACGTCCTCTCCAGACTTTGTTTAAAAGTTGTAAGAGATAGCTTAATGAGGCCTGGAGAAATGAAGCAGTTTGCCTAAGGTCACACCCGTAGTGTTATTTTTAAAATGAAAACTAAGATCTAAGTTGTCATACTTGCTTTCACTTTCAGTTATGTCCTAGCTAATCGGGAGGCCAAGGCAGGAGGATTGCTCGAGCCCAGGAGTTCGAGGTTACAGTGAGCTACGATTGTGCCACTTCACCATAGCCTGGGCAACAGGGCAACAGAGTGATACCCTGTCTCAAAAAAAGAACTAGTCACATCAGGTTCTTAAAAAATATTGACTATGTATTTCACACAGTACCAGGCCAATGGCAGTACAAAAGAATAAGGTAGTCTATAATTATGGTGTAGTAGGGATGAGTATAAAAAAATGAGAAATTAGCATCAAGTCAATTCAACTAATACTTTTTTAGTACCTTGTGTATAAAGCTCCATGTTAATTGCTACAGGGAATATAAAACAACATAGGACAACCTACCTGTGGCTTTTTCTTTAGGAGATGGTGTCAGATAAACCTGTATTGCAAAGTAGACTAAGAAAATTGCTCAAGTAGAGATACAGACAAAGTGCATTGGGAACATAGGCCCAAGAATCTTAGAATATTAGAACCAAAAGGATAGTTAGAGGTGATCAGTTCTAGTGGTCTTTATTTACCATTTTGGAGACATGGAGCCCATTTGGTTAGAGAAGTTTGAGGAACCTTGCAAAAATCAGGGAATCAAGTGAAATTAGGATGACAGTATAAAATGTTCAGCTGCCCAGAAGAAGAGGACTTGAGCTGGAAATAGGCAGCCTTGGATCACAGAAATAGAGTATTGTAGAACTGAGGCCTTTTTAAAGTAAAACTTAACACCTAAACTGGCCAAAGGTAGACTCACTGTACCTATAACAGTAACCATGTTTCATAGTATACAAGTACTTTCACATACATTCTTCTGTTTGGTCCTTATAATCTTGTAGTCAAGACACGTTGTCATTTCTGTTTTACAAATGAGGAAACTATTCTAGTAAGTTGGAGAGACAAATGTGTAGAACTCAGGATTCTACTGTCCATTGTACTACCTGGTATGTGAATGTGAGTGAGTTTTAATTTTAATTTTAATTTTTTTTGAGGTGGAGTCTTGCTCTCTTGCCCAGGCTGGAGTGCAGCAGCGTGATCTTGGCTCACCGCAACCTCCGCCTCCCGGGTTCAAGCAATTCTCATTGCCTCAGCCTCCCAAGTAGCTGGGACCACAGATGTGCGCCACCATGCCTAGCTAATTTTTGTATTTTTAGTAGAGATGAGATTTCACCATGTTGATCAGGCTAGTCTCGAACTCCTGACCTCAAGTGATCCACCCACTTTGACCTCCCACAGTGCTGGGATTACAGGCACAAGCCACCATGACTGTTTTTTAAAAAAATTTATTTATTTATTATTATTATTATTATTATTATTATTATTATTATTTGAGATGGAGTCTCGCTGTTTCATACAGGCTAGAGTGCAGTGGCGCAATCTCAGCTCACTGCAACCTCCACCTCCCGAGTTCAAGCAAGTTCCTGCCTCAGCTTCCCGATTAGCTGGGACTACAGGCATGCACCACCACGCCTTGCTAATTTTTGTACTTTTAGTAGAGAAGGGGTTTCACCATGTTGGCCAGGTTGGTCTCGAACTCCTGACCTCATGATCTGTCCGCTTTGGCTTCCCAAAGTGCTGGGATTACAGCCGTGAGCCACCTTGCCCAGCCTCCTGTTTGTTTTTAATAATGTAGACATTGACTTGAGAAGTGTTGGCAAGTGTGACTTAGTAAAAGAAGGAGATAGACATAGTTATAGCTAGAAGAAGGAACTTGGGGCTTAGGGGTGGGAGGCAGAGAACTGGCAGGGAGCCTGATTATTCTGACTTGGGCATCTTCCCTGCCCTTTTGGATGCTGTCTTACTATACCTCTGGCCCCACCCATCCACCTCTCTTAGTACTTATTTAAAATTATTTCTGCTGTAACTGGGCAAGTTACTTTCTCAAGGTGTTTTTTTCCCCTAGGGCTTCCTGATGTGCCGGGAGGGGGGGGGGGCGGAAACTAAGAATGTGTAAGGCATAATCAGAATAGTGATGAAAAGAAAATCGAATTAATAAGTGTAGAGTGTATTTTAGTTCAGGCATTATGTGCATTTAATGTATATTTTTATATAATCCTTACAACAGTCCCATGAAGTTTAGATGTAATCTCTATATACAGTTGTGGAAACTGAGGTTGTGAAGTTTAATCACTTAAAGTAATATGTGACTGAATTAGAGTAGAACCCAGATCATCTGACTTTCAGTACCATGTGTGGTTTTCCCTTATAGCATGTTGCCGGGGCAGCAGGCAGGATGGAGAGAGAGTGTGGAATAGAAACAAAGGGAAGTTCTCTAGAGGTAATAAAATGGAAAGAAACTTATTATGGGGGTAGAAATAATAGTGACCCTGTAAAATATGCCTTCAAATTAAAATAAAAGCAGAAAACCTTTTTCACTCAGGCTCTCTAATATGTACAGCTTAGTATTCTTCTCCTGATACCACCAAATATATAGAAGGGCATTTTAATCTTCCATTTTAAGAGAGATGAAATACATTTCTCCTAAGGGAGATTAGATGCATGTAAAACAAAAAACTTCTAGATTGATACTCTGGGCACTTAACAGTCAGTACAAGGGAAGTCACATTCTCTGAGTTGAGTGTGAAGGTAAAAAGATTTGAAACCTTTGGGTGACTTGCATCTCCTAAGACTTGCAGCTCGTACATGTGACAGACAGTGCTAGGATAGTACCCTCATTAAACAAAAATAACAGCAAAACCCATCCTCAACTCTGCGTTTTCCTTATCACTTTCACATAGGCAAACTTTTCTTTCTTTTCTTTTCCTTTTTTTCTTTTCTTCCCTTCTTCTTCTTTTCTCTTTTCTTTCTCTTCTCTTCTCTTTTTTCTTCTCTTTGCTTATCTCTCTCTTTTTTTTTTTTTTTTTAACAGCGCAGTGGTCTTTTACTTTTTTACACCTTCTGATTTGGTCAACTTTCATTCATTTATTTATTTGGAGGCAGGGTCTTGCTCTGTCACCCAGCAGTGATGAAACCATAGTTTACTGTAACCTTGAACACCTGGGCTCAAGCGATTCTCCCATCTCAGCTTACTGAGTAGCTAGGACTACAGGCATATACCATGCCTGGCCAATGAGACAGAGTCTCACTCTGTCCACGCTGGAGTATAGTGGTGTGGTCATGGCTTACTGCAGCCTCAGTCTCCTGGATCAAGTCATTCTCCCACTTTAGCCACCCGAGTAGCTGGGACTACAGGCATACACCACCACACCTGGCTAATTTAAAAATTTTTTTTAGAGACAGGGTCTCACTATATTGCCCAGGCTGGTCTCGATCTCCTGAGCTCAAGTGATCCTCCCATCTTGGCCTCCCAAAGTGCTAGGATTGTAGGCATGAGCCACTGTACCTGGCCTGGTTTTATTTTTGGAGAGATAGGGTCTTGCTATGTTGGCCAGACTGGTCTCAAACTCCTGGGCTCAAGTGATCCTCCTGCCTCAGCTTCCCAAAATGTTGGAATTACAGGCTTGAGGCACTGTGCTTAGCCTTGGCCAGCTTTCTCTCAGCAGGTGAATAGCAATTTTAGATGTGATTCTGTTGCTAAACTTCACAAACATGGGCAAGGAAGCCTAGTCTCAATTATAGACCACTGGTTAGAAAAGGAAACAGCAGGGCTGGGCGCAGTGGCTCACGCCTGTAATCCCAGCACTTTGGGAGGCTGAGGTGGGTGGATTACTTGAGGTCAGGAGTTTGAGACCAGCCTGGCCAACATGGTGAAACCCCATCTCTACTAAAAATATAAAAATTCGCTGGGCTTGGTGGCATGCGCCGGTAATCCCAGCTACTCGGGAGGCTGAGACAGGAGAATTGCTTGAACTTGGGAGGTGGAGAGTGCAGTGAGCTGAGATCGTGCCCCTGCACTCCAGCCTGGGCAACAGAGCAAGACTTTGTCTCAAAAAAAAAAAAAAAATTAAGTAGCAGAGCTGGTTCTTTGAGTGCCAGCTTTCAAATAGATACATTAACCTCAAGCTAGCTTTATCAATCATTTATTAATAAGCACTCCCAAAGTGCACAAAAATATTTAAGTTCTTTCTAATTCTGGTCTTGTTTATCCTCCTCTTTGGTAAGGTTTCTTTGGCAAGGTGAAAAAGAACCTGACACATAGAGATGGGATTGCTGGATTCTAGTTTTGTCTGTTACTAGCTTCCTAAAAAGGTCTCACAGGTCCCTTAGTTTGTTTGCTTATCATAAGATATAAGAGTATTTTTGCCTTCTCATCCTAAAGGTTATGTAGATTTAAAAAGTTGTTCTGGGAGAATTAGCAGCACTTTCAGATGAAAGACATTATTTTACAGCAGTCCTCTATCATAGATAGGTACCGAAATATCTATTATTGATGTAATTTAAGTATTAATGCAATACTTAAGGAAAATTATTTAAAAAGTTTGAATAATTTATATAACATGAGGTACTCCAGTGAATCAAATGATATGCCTCTACTTCTGTCTTTTCAGACCTGTTTATAGTTTCTTCAAGGGCAAATGGAGGTAGCAGGGTTAGGGATGTCATTCATAGTGTTACTGGAAAGGACAATAGTGTATCATTGCTAAATATCATTCAGTCTGGCCTTTTTGTTTGACTGATGAAACTGAGACCCAGAAAGTGTAAAAGACATATCTGAGGTCCAGCAATGTCTGTGGTAGAACTAGAGGCCAGCACCCGTGATTCTCACTCCCCATCCAAGTTTCTCTGCACTTAGAGGGCATGTTGTCTTACTCTCAGTTTCCCACTTTAGTCAGAAAAGATTACTGGCTCTGGATTCTCTTCCTTCCTTCTTGTTGGCAAGTGGGGTAGGAAGGAGGGGAGTGAGCAAAAGGCAGGCCTTAAAGAAATTGACATGTTTTCTGCAGCTTATGTTTTTTCTTCCACTTTTATCTAGAGTGTTCTGAACTCCAACATGAAGTGACTTGAATGTGAGAAGCGACTCAGTGATGGCATTCAGGGAAGCTGCCTTTAAAACCACCTAGGTTGGCTCATACATAGCAAGCTGCTGGCACTTCCTTAGCCCCATACCCCCTGGTTGGTCCCCACCCCATCCTGCCATCAGCCTGTTTATCATGTTGGCTTTTTGGTGAAGAGACTGCACAGGGCAGAAAAACTGTTAAAACTATTAAAATCCCTCCTGACTTTTTTCCTCAACAATCCTGAATGCTACTTCAGCAATTATAGGGGGAAAAATAAAATTACTTTCCCTTTACTTCCTATATAATTTAGGACCACTAGAAAACTCTGTGATCCCGTTATTCTGTTAATCTCTGATACCAATTTTTCTGATAACAGAAAATTATCCCTGTGTATACTTTAGTAAAGGGTCTGAGGGTAGTTTTTCTAGAGACTGAGAATGACCCAGAGTTGTTTTAGTTTGAATCATTTCTATTGTTCTACTTCCATGTTTCACTGACTCTTTCCTGTGTCATCTCCATTCTGTCCTTAAGCCCATTCAGTGAATTAAAAAAATTCAAATACTGTGTTTCTGTTCAAAAATTTCCACTTAAATTTTTTTTTTCAGTTTCTCTTCTGAGACTTACTGTTTTTTCCCCTTCATTTTGAGCATATTTTCTTTCTTTTTTTTCTTTTTTTGAGATGGAGTCTCGTTCTTCGCCAGGCTGGAGTGCAGTAGCTGGATCTCGGCTCACTGCAAGCTCTGCCTCTCGGATTCAAGCGATTCTCCTGCCTCAGCCTCCCGAGTATCTGGGACTACAGGTGCGCGCCACAACACCCGGCTAACTTTTGTATTTTTAGTAGAGACGGAGTTTCACCATGTTGGCCAGAATGGTCTGAATCTCCTATCTCGTGATCCACCCGCCTCGGCCTCCCAAAGTGCTGGGATTATAGACCTGAGCCACCATGTCCGGCCTTGAGAATATTTTCTTTTACCTCATTCAGCTTAGTTATAATAGCTGTGTTAATATCTTTGTCTGAGATTTTCAGCATCTGGGTTGTCTTGGAGTTGCCCTCTGCTGATTGTCTTTTCCTTTGCAAATGGGTTTAATTTTTCTAGGTTTTTGTTTGTTTGTTTGTTTGTTTGTTTGTTTGTTTGAGACAAGGTCTCTCTCTGTTGCCCAGGCTGGAGTGCAGTGGTGTGAACATGGCTCACAGCAGCCTTGACTACTGGGCTGAAGTGATCCTCCTGCCTCAGCCTCCCAGGTAGCTGGGACCACAGGCATGCATCACCATACCTGGCTAGTTTTTTTTTAATTTATTTTCATTTTTTGTAGAGACAGTGTCTCACTGTGTTGCCCAGGCTGGTCTCAAAAACACTTTGGGCTCAGATGATCCTTCTGCCTTGGCCTCCCAAAATGCCAGGATTACAGGCATGAGCCACTGTGCCCAGATGATTTTTCTTGTTCTTCATGTAATTTGGAATTGTATTCTTCACATTGTGAATGTTGTATTGTGGAGACTTCGGTTTCTGTTGATGTTTTTGGTTTAGTAGACAATAACTCAGACTCAAAACTGCAAACTCTCTCACACCTGCAGTGGGTGGCAGTTCAAATCTCAGTTCAGTTCTTTTCTCTTTAACTGAGGTCTTTGGATTCTGCCCTGCCTGAGCCTGCCTTGCATGGCTCAGGGTTCAGCCAGAGACTGGGCAGAATTTACACACAGAACCCGAGACTCTCCTTCCTTCTCTGGCTCTCTTTTTTCTTACTTCCCGTGATCTCTGGCTGCTCTGGGCTGTTTCTTCAGGACAGAAAACCTAGGGTTTGTTTTTTAATTGGAACTTCAGCTCGACCAGCCTCAGGCCAGAGTTCCAAAAATGGGGAGTTCATTCCATGTCAGCCCTTTCTTCCAGCTTTCAGCTTATTTTCAAAATCTGCCAGCCCTTGTTCACTTCAGATAGTTTTTGTGTTTTATCCAGACTATAGTTGTTGCCTGTGGGAGGGTCATACTGAAAGCAGAATTTCGTACTGACATTTTAATCTATTACTGAAGTGTTTGGGGGACAAAATTGTTCACTTGAACTGGTTTTGTAACCTTGGGCAAGTCTTGTTTCCTCTCTGGGACTCACTTGCTCCTCTGGGAAATGAGGTGGTTGGACTCTGTGATCTGTAAGGATCCTTTAGTCTCTGCTTCTAGGCAGACAGACCCGTACACACATACTACCACCGCTGTCACCACCAACAGTAACAACAAACAATAAGTGCCAGAAGAGATGCTTGAGGGAAGTGATGAGGATGGGTCTGTCATGGTGGAAAGCTCTCTGAGGTGGCATCACTAAGGAATTTGAGGATGTTTACAGTCATCCTCTTGTTTTGGGGACAGAGGGCGAGTACACTGAGGATGCAAGAAGTAAATGGCATTCAGAAGAAAGAAATCAGTTGCTGCTTGCTTCTACCCCTTAGAAACAGGAGAGAATGTAGACAGTTGAAAACAAATCAGGGTTAGCTGGAGTTCCTCTTTCCTTTTGGCAGTGCATTCTGTCTTGTTTTGAAGAGAAAAGCCCCTGGGCCTTAGTAACATGTCAGCAAATTTGGCAGTAGGTGGTAGGTGCTGGGACAGTAGATTTTAGCAGGGGTGCTGCTATCACTGTTAGGGCTGCAGATACCTTAGGGGGGAGATAGACTAGATTTATGTGACCTTTTCTTAGGGTTCAGAATTTTTATGTAGGAGAGGTTTTAGGCTATGAAGAAGAAGGTGTGTGTATGTGTGTGTGTGGGTGTGTATTTGTGTGTGGGTGTTGTGTGTTTATGGTGGGTGGGGAGGGAGAAAGAGACAGGTGGTGATGGGGCAGGACAGAACGTCTGTGGAACTGCCCTAAAACTGTTTGAATACCGATCACACTTACTTTAACTTCCATTGATTCTTTTTTAAAAGCAGAGGGTGGAGAGCTAAAGCTTCCCCCACATCCACCTAAGCCATCTCTTGGGTACTGCCTTGGTATAGATCCTTTTACAAATTATTTTTAAAGGTAGAATGTCACTCTGTCGTCTAGGCTGGAGTGCACTAGGACAATTGTGGCTCACTGCAGCCTCAAACTCCTGGGTTCCAGGTGATCCTCCTGTCTCAGTCTCCCAAGTAGCTAGGACTATAGGTGCGCATCACCATGCCCAGTTAATTAAAAATTTTTTTTTTGTAGAGAGGGGGGCCTTGCTTTGTTGTCAAGGCTGTTCTTGAACTGGGCTCAAGCAATCCTCCTGCCTTGGCCTCCCAAAGTGCTGGGATTATAGGCATGAGCCACTGTGCCTGGCCTAGATCCTTTTTGATACTTATTTTCTAGCTGTTTTTATTATCAGTAACTTTTTTTTTTTTTTTTTTCAGACAGTGTCTCACTCTGTCGCCCAGGCTGGAGTGCAGTGGTGCGATCTGGGCTCACCACAAACTCCGCCTCTTGGTTTGAAGTGAATCTCTTGCCTCAGCCTACTGAGTAGCTGGGATTACATTCACATGCCACCACGCCCAGCTCATTTTTGTGTTTTTAGTAGAGACAGGGTTTTGCCATATTGGCCAGGCTGGTCTTGAACTCCTAGCCTCAGGTGATCCACCCGCCTGGACCTCCCAAAGTGCTAGGATTACAAGCATGAACCACTGTGCCTGAATACTATCAGTAACTCTTCTCTTTGGGAGGCTGAGGTGGGAAGATTACTTGACGTCATGAGTTTCAGACCAGCCTGGGCGACATAGTGAGACCTCATTACTACAAAAAAAATTTTTTTCCAAATTTTATTGGCTTGAGGCTTGAGTTCCTCCTGTTCCCCTCATCTTTTAAACTATTTTTAAAAACTCTCTTTATTTGTCCATCTTCATTCTAGCCTTTTTGCTCTCTAGGAAGAGGCAGGGATGGATTCGTGTGTGTGTGCGCACGCGCAGGTGCATGTGTGTTTGTGTGTGCGTGCGCCTGCGTGCGTGTTTTGCTGGAGGTGTGGAAGTTGGATTGAAGGGACCAATAGTCTTGGAAGACAGTCACAAGGTGGCTTGCAGGGATGTGCAGGGGAGGCAGTTGTGATGAAAGAAGGGAGGATAGTTTGAATGTAAGATCATGTACAAAAGCTTTAGGTTTACCACTAGCTTAGAAGCTACCTTTCCATTTTCCTCAAGAGTAAGTGAGAAACACAAGAAGTTTGACCCAGATTTTCCATCTCTAGTAGCTCTTCTCTGATTTTAGGGGTAAGATTCAATGGGATGGTAGGCTTTTCAGCTCTCCTATAGAAGGCTGCTTGTTACAAAACTAGAGGGTAAGTTTGCAGACAAAGAAGCTCTATTTTTAGTTCTAATTGATATTGGGTGGTTCAGGGCTCTTTTGAGGACCGAGTCTAGAAGGCAACAAAATGAGAACCAGCATGGTGAAAGGACTTTCAAAGTCAGACAGACTTGAGTTTAAACTCTGTCTTTTAATAGCAAGCTGTAAGACCTTGGACAAGTCACTTCTTGAAACTTAGATTCTTTATCTGTAAGGTAGAGGTAACATTATGTTCTTATTGTCTTATATAAAACATAAAGCATGGTGCTCAGGGTTGGTAAATAACCCACGTATGTTTTTTTCCTATCTTCTAGAACATCTTATTTTTACTAGAATCCTTTCTTTTCTGCTAAATAATTGCGTGACTCACTACCAAGTTTTAGTTTCCTTCCGTAAAACAAGGACATTTAACTGAAGGTTGAGTATCCCTTATCTGAAATCCCTGGGACCAGAAGTGTTTTAGATTTCAGATTTTTAAAAAAAATATTTGCATGTATATAGTGACATGTCTTGGGATAAGACCGAAGTCTAAACATGAAATTCATTTATGTTTCCTATACACCTTATAGAGCCTGAAGGTAATTTTATTTTTCTCCAGGGGACATTGAATAAACCTGAGTATTGTCTGCCTGTGTTTTGACTGCGACCTATCACATGAGATCAGGTATGGAATTTTCCACTTGTGGAGTCATGTGGGCACTCAAAACGTTTCAGATTTTGGAGCATTTTGAATCTGGGATTTTCAGATTAGGGATGCTCAACCTGTAGTTGATTTCTGAGATGCTTCCTAGCTGTAAGATGTCATATACATTTTTAGACTGTTGAGGAATGTTTAGGTGTTTTAATTTTTTTTTTTTTTTTTTTTTTTTTTTTTTTTTTGAGACGGAGTCTCGCTCTGTCGCCCAGCCCGGAGTGCAATGGCCGGATCTCAGCTCACTGCAAGCTCCACCTCCCGGGTTTACGCCATTCTCCTGCCTCAGCCTCCCGAGTAGCTGGGACTATAGGCGCCCGCCACCTCGCCCGGCTAGTTTTTTGTATTTTTTAGTAGAGACGGGGTTTCACCGTGTCAGCCAGGATGGTCTTGATCTCCTGACCTCGTGATCCGCCCGTCTCGGCCTCCCAAAGTGCTGGGATTACAGGCTTGAGCCACCGCGCCCGGCCTTTTTTTTTTTTTTTTTTTGAGACGGAGTCTCGCTCTGTCGCCCAGGCTGGAGTGCAGTGGCGCGATCTCGGCTCACTGCAAGCTCCGCCTCCTGGGTTTACGCCATTCTCCTGCCTCAGCCTCCTGAGTAGCTGGGACTACAGGCGCCCGCCACCGCGCCCGGCTAATTTTTTGTATTTTTAGTAGAGACGGGGTTTCACCGTGGTCTCCATCTCCTGACCTTGTGATCCGCCCGCCTCGGCCTCCCAAAGTGCTGGGATTACAGGCGTGAGCCACCGCGCCCGGCCTAGGTGTTTTAATTTAAGCAAAGACAGTGGGTTCTACCCTAGGACCATATCATCTTATAGGGAAGGGGAAGTCTCTTACAGCCAAATTCTTTCTTGACTTTCCTGAGACATAGCCAGCTTAGCCAGTTTCCTTTAGTGTCAGGATCTAGATGCAGGTTTTACTTTGGCCCCTTGCTGACAGTGAATTATATGTAAAAGTCTTTGGGACAACCCTCTGGGTCAGCTCAGTCTTGGTATGATTCATGCATTACCTATCTCTTGCATTCTGTTTATATTCTATCCAGGTCAAGAGACAACTGTCTTTGAAAGATAGTGAGTGACTGTTTCCAAAACTGCAAGCAAAGGGAGAGCCGCCGGAAGTATTGACGGAAAGCTTGAATTGCCTAAATGGTAAGTATGTTGTACAGTGAAACCTGGGCATACCAATAGGATTGGGTGGTTTCTGAAGCCACTATAATTTTGCCACTACTGGAAGTGGGGAGGAAAGTCAGTATTTGTGATGGCCTATTATGAACCAAATACTATGCTGAGTACTTTACATGTTTTCTCCTTTAACCAACCAATCAACCTGATGAGGGTGAAAAATCCTTGCATGAGGTCAGCAACCAAAAGAAGTAGGCCATCCTTAAGAAGTAGCTACCATTTATTGAATATTTACTCTATGTCGGGCGCAGTCCTGTTGGACATGTTAGCTCCCTGCCAACCCTATGAAGTAAGTACGGTTGTCATCACCACAAGGAAACAAGCTTAGAGAGGTTAAATAACTCTTCCAAGTTCACACAAGTAGTAGAACTAGGTTTCAAACCTGTGTTACTTTCTTTCCTTTTTTTCTGAGACTGGGTCTCACTCCCATTGCCCAGGCTGGAGGGCGGTGGCATGATCATGGCTCACTGCAGCCTTGACTTCCTGGGCTTAGGTGAGCCTCCCACCTCAACCTCCGGAGTAGTTGGGACTACAGGTGTGCACCACTATGCCCAGCTAATTTTTTTGTAGAGACTGGGTCTCTATATTTTCCAGGCTGGTCTCAAACTGCTGGGCTAACGCAGTCCTCCTGCCTTGGTCTCCCAAAGTGCTGGGATTATAGGCATGAGCCACCACCACAGTGGGTTATTTTCATTATACTGTAATGTTTCTCTTTTGAGAAAGTTACTTTTTGGTTGAGGCTGTGACTGATTTAAGGTTGGAAAAGCAAAGCAAAATACGAAACCTTTTGATCAACAACTAGCTTCTTTTCCTAGCCATATGTGGATTTTATGTGCCAATATTTTATTGGTTGGTGTTGGCCAAGGCAGAGTAGAGCACTAATGAAATAGAAGGGAGAGAAGTGAGAACTTGAGTGGTGAGTGGCCAGGAGACCCAGTGGTCTTGGTTGCTACTGATAGCTGGATGATAGAGAAAACTTCCCTAGGAAAGTAGAGCAATAGGATAACTCAGAATGAGTGGGAAATGGGTTCTCCTCATAGCAGTGACTGGGCATAGGAAAGTAATCTTAACAAAGCCTCTTGCTCTCATGTCAACCCCTCTTAGGAAATAGGTGTAGTTAGGGATACTACAGAACTCTTCTTGAAGGAGTGGGAAAATTCAAGGCAAACTCTTGCCCTGTTAATTGGTTCAGGATTCTTGTTCTGTTCCTTTCCCTGGAGCATTTCTCTTATCTCAGAGAACTGGGTTATGAAATTAATTTCTTGTTGGGCGAGTGGCAGCCAGTATTTGGTCTCTTTTAATGGAAGAACCAATGGTGTTTTCGTATATTTGGTGAAATTTTGGGGAGAACAACCATTTTATTCGTAAAACTTATTACAAATACCTATTTTTTATTTTTTTATTTTTTGAGACGGAGTCTTGCTCTGTTGCCCTGTCCGGAGTGCACTGGCGAACTGGGCTCACTGCCACTGCAAACCTTCGCCTCCTGGGCCCAAGCGATTCTCCTGTCTCAGCCTCCCGAGTAGCTGGGATTACAGGTGTATGCCACCACGCCCGGCTAATTTTTGTAGTTTTCGTACAGACAGGGTTTCACCGTGTTGGCCAGGCTGGTCTTGAACTCCTGACCTCAGGTGATTTGCCCGCCTCGGCCTCCCAAAGTGCTGGGATTACAAGTGTGAGCCACTGCGCCCAGCCTACACATACCTATTATGCATAAAATATTTTGCTGTATACTGGGGCTAATGTTCTGATGACAAAAAAAAAATTGACCACTTACTACATGCCTTAGTTATTGGAACCAAGTATACAGCATTAAACAAAATAGAAAAAGTCCTTGCTCTGAAGGATTGTATTCTAATGGGTAGAAACAGATAAAAATGAATAATTAGATATAAATAAATAAACAGGTAAATAGATAATAACATCCACTAGATTGTACATGCTAAGAAGACAAAAAGCAGCGTAAAGTGATAGTGGTAGGGAGCTGAGGGATTGCTTCTTTGTGTATAGCAATCAAGGAAGGCCTCTGATGAGGTGATATTTTAAGCTAAGATCTAAAAGAAGTGAGGAGTCCAGCCAGGGAGATATCTGGGGGAAGGAAAAGCATCCTAGGCAGAGGGAACAGCAGGTATAAAATCTGTGAGGGATGAGATGAGTGTAACTGGTCATGTATAAGGACCCATAAGGAGGCCGTGTGGCTGGAGTGGAGTCGTAGGGAAGGAGCAGCAGATGAGTGATGGGACCTAGATCTTGCAGGGCCTTAGCCATGTGACACCTTTGGAGTGCATTGTATTCTAAGTGAGGTGCACTAGAGAGTTTAGAGCAGAGGAGTGACTTGATCTGACTGATGTTTTAAAAGGCCTCCTCTGGTTGTTGTGGGAGAACAGACTGTGGAGGGTGGGGAAGGATGGACAGTGATGGGAGCAGGGAGACAAGTTAGGAAGCTTTTGCAGTAATCAGTAGTCCAGGGCAGGGATGATGGTAGGTTGGACCTGGGTGGTAGTGGTGGCTAACCAGAAAGCAATGGATTCTAGACATATTTTGAAGGCTCTCAAATTTTAAATCTGCCCGTAGACATGTTTGATTTTTTTTTTTTTTTTTTTTTTTTTTAAATTTTTGTCTTTGTTTTTTGAGACGGTCTCACACTCTGTCACACAGGCTGGAGTATAGTGGTGTGATCTCAGCTCAGTGTAGCTTTGACCTCCCAGGCTCGGTTGATCCTCCTGTCTCAGCCTCCTGAGAAGTTGGGACTACAGGCACATGCCACCATGCCCAGCTAATTTTTGTATTTTTTGTAGAGAAAGAGTTTCGTCATGTTGCCGAAGCTGGTCTCGAACTCCTGGGCTCAAGCTGTCTGCCTGCCTCAGCCTCCCAAAGTGCTCTATGATTATGGGCATGAGCCACTGTGCCCATCTGAGATGTTTGATTTATTTGGAGTTAACCTCTGGGTCACATGGGTTTAAGGATGTCATTGGAAACTTGACAGTGATCTCGGGTAAAATTCTAAAATTGATTGATCAAAGAATGAGAACAACAGTGACCCCTAGAAGCCAGCTTGTATTCATTAAGAATAAATCATGCTAGCTGATAACAATTCTTTTTTTTCTTTAAGCCTTGCCATGATTTTATTTAAATGATTGGTCCAAGTTAAGTATAAAAATATTAGAGAATAGACATAAGCAAAAACAGAAAAAAAGCACATTATCCAGAAATAATTACCATATAGCAGTTTGGTATATATCAGCGCATTTCATTTTTGGAAAGATTCCTAGGTTGCTGGAGGATTGGAATGTGCTACAAAGGTGATGTTTCTTAAGTGCTAAAATTAGGTATTTAATGTTTTCTCATGTGATCCCAAGACAAAAAAAAAATTTGACCTGGCTTTGGAGCTTGTTGAATAATTGCACTCAGGAATTGTAGTAGATCGGTGTTAGTCTATAGGAGGTGTTTTTAGTGACATTCTACAGGGCTGTCAGGGCTGTTTTTGGTTATATTTTGTTTTTGAACATCAATTTGGATGAAGATATAGAAAAGACATGCCTATGAGACTTACATAGTGAATGCTTGCAGGCTGGACAGTGTAGAGAATATTTAGTCAAGGGATTAAAACTAAGAAGTTGAAATCCAGAAATAATAAATAATAATTTAAGCTGAAACTTACATGACACTTACTGTGGACCAGGTACTAGTCTAAGCAATTCTTGCATTAACTCATTTACACATACCATAACCTTACAGGTATTGAAGCATAGAGAAGTCAAATGACTTATCCAAGGTCACACAGCTAGTAGCTAGTAAAGTCAGAGTTTGAACTTAGGCTACCTGGCTTCAGAGTTCGTAAACTTTAATCATTGTATCGCATTGCCTGCAAAACAATTAAACCCCATATTTCGGTTATTAAAAATGAGATTTAACAGTTTATTTGGAAACAAAACAAGTATGAATCTACAAACTGGTACTGTGGCTGCCAGATTAGTTCATGCAATCTTGGACTTCGTTATGAGAACTGGGCAGACCAGGTCATCTTTCATCTGTCCCACCCTCTTACTCCATTTGAACTGTCCTGGTTCAGGCCCTTATCCCATCTCTTGCCTTGACTATTACAATAGCACCCTAGTTTATCCTGCTAGAATGGTCTTTTAAAAAACTGCAGTTCTGATTGTGTTACTCCCTTACTTAATCCCTTTGTCCAATACAGGTTGCAGATTTGCTTCCCATTTCCACTTGCAGGCATGTGTGTTTTGGAGGACTATACAGTGGTATTCTTTTTATTTTCTCTTTTTTAAAATCTGAATTCATTGGCTACATTTAAGAGATTATATATAAAAGGAGGGCATAACCCCTCTTAGCTGTAGTCCTTCTAGGCCCTCGAACTCATTTAAATCATTGGCCTGATCTCTTTGGCACTTGCATTTCAGCCTTTGGCATAAAGGCTAATCATCTTTCCTAGCATGTAGTGCCTAGATCTGAAAATAGTCCCCTTTATGTAAATTTGGCCAGTACGGAATATAATAAAACTATTACATTAATTTATTTACAAAACATTTACAAGGTTCCTGCCTTGCCCCTGTCACTGTATTCAGTGCCCAGGACTGAAAAATGAAGATAACACAGTCCCTGCTCTCAGAGCCCGGCAGAGGAATGACAGATATTTTAAATATCGTGGGTATAGTGACAGAAGCATCTACAGAATTTAGGATGGTGCATTTCTCTTGTGGGGAAGGATGTTTTGAAAAGGAAGTCCCAGAGAACAGATGCATTGAAAGATGTTTACCATTGGGCCGGGCGTGGTGGCTCACACCTGTAATCCCAGCACTTTGGGAGGCCAAGGCAGGCGGATCACTTGAGGTCAGGAGTTCAAGACCAGTGTTGACAACATAGTGAAACCCCGTCTCTAGTAAAAATAGAAAAATTAGCTGGATGTGGTGGCGCACACCTGTAATGCCAGCTACTCGGAAGGCTGAGGCAGTTCTCGAGAATTGCTTGAACCCAGGAAGTGAAGGTTGCAGTGAGCTGAGATCGTGCCACTTCACTCCAGCCTGGATGATGGAACAAGATTCTGTCTCAAAAAAAAAAAAGATGTTTACTGTTGGAATGGCTGTGGGTTGGGGGGGCTTGGAAGGAAAGGAGATAAGGGAATGTTCCTCAAACAGTACACCCTCAGCCTCTGCACTTGCTGTAACATTTCAGGGGCCTCAAACCTACCACCCAAACCTTACCAGTTAATTGCTCTTCCCCTTGTGTCTCTGGTGTCAGCCACGCTGAATTAAATTCCCCAAATGCAGCATTGTTTTGTTAGCTTGTTCACTCCCTCCCTCCTTCCCTCTCTCCCTCTCTTTCTCCCTCCCTCCTTCCCAATAAACAACTATTTTATACTCTTTATGTACTAGGCACTGTTCAAGGGGCGGGGGATACAGCAGTAAAAAATCACAAACACAAAAAACTATGCTTCTGATGTCACACATCCTACTTTATGGTAAGAAGAATCAGTGTAAATAAATTTACAAGTAATCAGGTGGTTAAATGTGCCAAGAAGAAAAGTAAGTAGGGTATCTTACCTTAGAGATGTCCAAAGATGGAGTGAGTTGTCTTGGGAGGAAGTGACTGTCATTCCTGTCATTAGAAGTGTTTGAACGGAAGCTGAGTGACTACTTGCTAGATAACGTCTGCATTGAGTGGGAGGTTGGACTAGATGATCTCTAAATCCTTTCCAACATGAAGAATCTCTATATGCTAGCTGGGTTCCTAACTCTTGAGTTTGCATATCCAAATTACATGAATTTGTGATTCTGGGAAAAATAATGTAAGCCCTGTAATTAAATAGAAATGTGCAAGAATTTGATGGTGAGACTTACACAGCCTAAGATTTTAAAACAGGTAACTACAAGTGGTCAGGAGGAAGCTGCTTGAAAATAGCTCTTGGCCAGGGCCAGTGGCTCGCATCTGTAATCCCAGTACTTTAGAAGGCTTGAAGGGCAAAGTGGGAGGATGGCTTGAGTCCAGGATTTTGGGACCAGCCTGGTCAGCATAGAGACCCCCTCTCTCCAAAAAAAAAGAAAAAAAAAAAAGAAAAATTAGCCAGGCATGGTGGCGTGTGCCCGTAGTCCCAGCTGCTTGGGAGGCTGAGGTGGGAGGATTGCTTGAGGCTAGGAGGTGGAAGCTGCAGTGAGCGTGGTTGCTCCACTGCATTACAGCCTGGTAGACCCTGTCTCAAAAAAATAAAAAATTTAAAAAAAATTGCTCCCATTATCCTTTAGATCAGAGATTGGAAAATTCTGGCAGACAGGCCCACTGTCTTTTTGCTTTTAAATTTTTAATAATTTATTTAAATAGAGACAGAGTCTTGCAGTATTGCTAAGACTGGCCTTGAACTCCTGGCCTCAAGCAGTCCTCCCCCCATATCCTCCCAAAGTGCTGGGATTACAGGCGTGAGCTGCCATGCCCTGCCCACTGCCTGTTTTTGTAAGTCAAGTTTAATTGAAACATAGTTATTTTCATCCACTTCTGTACAGTATGTATGTGGTTGCTTCATCACTACATTGTCAGGGTTCAGTAGCTGGAATAGAAACCTTAGATCCTATAAAGCCTAAAATATTTACTCTCAAACTAAGTTTGCATACTTACATGTATACTGTCAAACTTTAAAAAAAAAGTTTGCCGACCCCTCTTTAAATGACTATTGGGAACAGGAAGTGAATCATGGCAGCTGTGTTAGGAGAAGGGGCAGGGCAGGCCTGATTATGTTCTATTTCAGACCTTCCTGATCTGCCAGGACAGGAAGAAGAGCCACCCTCCAGAATGCTGGATGGGGCCACTTGGAGCTGGGTTCAGGAACTTTGATAGAAAGAGCCCTGAATGAGAGACAGTTGGCGCTGTATCTTGCTAGCATGAATTAGAACTGAGCCAGGTACTAATGTAGGGGAAGTTGGCATGAAAAAGTGAGACTGTCCTTCCCTTTGTAAAAACCTTCCTATGATTTTCCAAGATTTAATATAAACAATTTCCTTCTCAGACCCCACCCTTAGGCACATTTAATTACTTCTTCTGAGCTTCCGATGTATATGTATGATAGTACAATATGCTAAGGAAAAAAAGAAAAGCAGGATAGAAGACGGGACGCAAAAGGGTGGGTGCTATCTTATGTAAGATGGTCAGGGAAGACTTCAGGCAAAGGTAAGGTTTTCTACTTATCTTGGCAAAATGTTGGGTGCATCATAGGTGTTCTCTAAGTGTCTGCTAAATAAATGCATTTTGCCTGGATAAACATACTTAACAGAGAGTAAGGGAGACAGTAGGAAGAGAGGCGTACTTTGCTTTTGGATGATCTGGGAGGCAGCAAAGCATTTCTTACTTTGGCTATGCTTAGGGCCAAAAGGTCAGAGATAAGTGACCTCCTAACCCCATTTTCAGTCGAGTTCCTTGTTTACTCTGGGGAGAAAGGATGATCTTAGTGAATCACCATTTTTAGGAGGATTCTCCCCGATGAAACGTACTTTAGGTAGGCACAGGACTTTTCAAAGTGTTTTTGCTAACTTTATTGCATAGTGTTGCTGTAAGGTAGTTGAGTTGATATTCTTTTATTTCTTCAGAGGAACTAAAGCATAGAGAAAATCAGTGACTTGGCCAAACAGTATAGTATTCTTAAAAGAATATAAACTTTGGAATTGGACCTAGATTTGCTCTATCCTTGCTAGCCGTGTACTTTGGGAAAATTTGAGAGTCCCTGCCCCATAAGGTTATTGTGAAAGCTGAATAGAGGAATACTAGGTACTGTTTGTTGTGACTTATGTGCAAGGTGTTGTGCTAAGCATTTTACATGCCCAGGGATTACCGTATTGTGTTTGTGCAGACACTGAGGGAAACCTCCATGGAGTAATGTAAGAACATGTAAAGTAAACGGTAGATCTGGGATTCCTGCAGAAATCATGTATATAAGGTACTTAGTATTGCCTGTAGTATAGTAGTGCCCTATTTGTGGTTGTACTTATTTGTTCCTTTATACTCTTTTGTCATTGTTAGTTTGTTTATAGAGTAGTGCTCAGAACTCCTCATTTTGTAAAAATGCTTAAGAGTTTATAAGGAGGTGATTTTGCATAATGGGAAGAATCCTGAATATAGTCAGGAGACTGAAGTCCTTGACTTTGCTAAACTGTTGGAGAAAGCACAGAATTTACTTCTGAGTCCGTTTCCTTGTTTCTAAATTAAGGGGATTGGATGAAGTAAGTGATTTTATTTTAAATAAAAGCTATGTAGATCTCTTTATTTAATAAAGTCATATAGGGGAAGCCCAATATGGTAAGAAGCTAAAATCAGTTGCTTTGGTTGAGTAAGTGGAAAGGAGCCTGGAGTTCAGCCTGCTCAAAATATCTCCCCGGCCCTCTTTCCCCTAAATGACCCCAAGGGGATTTGCTGAGTCTAGTTTGAAAACCAGTTGACTAAATGATCTTTAGCTACCTTCTGACTCTGAAATCTCATTCTGAGGAGTGGAGGAAGATCCAGAAATGTTTTCTACTACTTCTGCAACACTTGGTCCAATAACTGGAGCTGGACATCCTGTGAGTGCTGTGGTTTTTTGATATCTGTGTCCTGTTTGTGTGGCATAGACCTGCAAGAAAGGACTTCCCAGCAGGTCAAGGGGAGAGTATTGTGGTTGAGACATTGTGCAGGTGGCACAGGGCTAGGGATGAGATCCTTCAGAGCATTACGACAGGGCCTGAGAGTCTGTGCTGTCTGTTCACTCTTGCCATCTGTTTTCTCCTTTGTAATCCGTGATTAGATCATGATCATTCTTATTGTTTTCTGTTAATGGTCATTGCCAAGGGACTGACAAGCTATTTGAAAATTAGGAGACTCACTCATCAGTCAAATTCATGGAATTTTCAGCATTCACTGTGTTCTAGGCTCTCTGCTGGGTACTGAGAATATAGTGGTGACACAAGTTGAAGAGAAGAATTGAGTAAATAAAGCTTCAATAGAGTGTGATAGGTTCTGTGGTGGGAACCATACAGCAGACTGTGAAATCGAAAAAGAGAGGCCCTGATTCTGGCCTGGGGTTTGAAGAAGGCACTCCAGAATTTTCCAGAAGGATGCCTTGTCTAAGATGGGATCTGAAGAAATGAGAAGGAATCAAACTAGTGAGGGCCCAGAGGGAAGAGGGAGGGCGAGGATGTAGATGAAGAGGCTGGCGGGGCCAGATCATGAAGGGCTTTGGGTGCCATCATGGGGAATTTGGACTATCCTAACAGTAGCCAGGACCTTTAGAGGGTTTTAAGTAGTGATGTGTAATACCTGCTTTCTCTGTATGTGTCCAGTAAGTATTTGCTGCATATTTACTGGGTTTAGCTTTTTCATTGCCTGTACTGGTTGGTTGATATCATCCAGAGTCTTGAATAGAACATACAAAATTGGCACTAAACGCCAAATAAATAAAACAGTGGTATAATTCCCAGACTCTCCTAATTCAGAATTATGATAATTTATAGATGGGGCTATACTAAAGTTTAACATTTCCTTCTTTTGAAAAAGAGATTGTGAAAACTATAGTATAAGCTAGTATAAATAAGATGTGCTGAGAGAATGCTACAGTTTGAGGATAAGCTGGGTTTTCTTTAACAGCTTTATTGAGATATGCTTTATGTATCGTGAAGTTTATCTCTTTAAAATATACAATTTAATGGTTTAAGCGTATTTATGACGATATGCTGTTTTAAAGCACTTTATAGATGCATCATATATCATTTGTCTTCCGGTGACTATGATGGGAACACAGATCCTTTGTATCATACACTCATTTAAAATTGGTATGTGGTCTAAACTTAGTTAAGTCCCCCCAAACCAACACTGTGTATAAATTGACAAGGTTTTAATTGTACCACTGGGCAGAAGGCCAAAGGCAAGAGTTTTTAAAAGGGAAAAGGTTTCCTTCTAAAAACATACACATAGAAGGTTTTTTCCCTCTATGTTTTTGAGAATGAGGAAGCAGGTAGGCTGGGGAAAGGAGAAGGGGGACCAAAAGAGGCAAAGATGAGAGGACAGAGAAAGATGTACCCAGAAAAACCGAGTGATGGACAGGGAGCTGTAATCCGGTGGGCAAGACCTGAATGGAAGGGGGAGGCTTGGTCTTTTCAACAGCTTCAAGCATTGGTGTTTTTGAGGAGCTGAGCTTGAGCCCCATCTGGTGGCTCTAGGCTTATAGTGCAGCCATTAGAAGAATCAGGCTTGGAGAGAATTGGCATTTGGCGTCTCCGCCAGGCCCAATTACAGTTGTTTTTCTTTTGCCCTGAGCTTTCTCATAGGATCATTGTTGGAGTCATTTCTTCCCTCTACAGTGGTGGCTGTTTTTCTCTTATGTCTCAGACTGTGTTTCTTCACTCTTATCCGTGAGTTTTAAATGCAATCTTACTGGACAACATCACCTAATACCCTATTGTTGCTGTCATCTATTGATGCCCTGAGTCATTGCCCCTACCTTCTCAACAACTTCAGATTCTGTCTTAACGTCACTCTTTCCAGCATTATTCCTGTTAATTTGTGGTGCTCACATGCTGGTGACCCTTGTAACACCTTTACCTCTCAATTATTTCTCTCTTCCAATGATCTTGTTTTCTACTTCTCCCTACTCCCCCATAGGATTCCTATAATTATACTTCGTTTTTGACATTATCAATAACTACAGTCCCTCCATGATTTCAATTCCTTGAAGTCCCTCTCTGATTTCTGTCTTCTATATTTCAGGCTTAATTTCCTCTGGTACCTGGTACCCTTACTCCAACAAGCCTTCAAGTCCCCTTCAATTCATTAATTTCTATTATATTTTCACTATTCGTCACCTCCTTCTATACAGAGTGAATTTAAAGTCCCTCACACACATCCTCTGCTCTCCTGTCCTTCTCTTACTTTGTTATGCAGTGCTTCGACCTGGTTCAGTCCAACTCTGGTTTCTCTATTCTTTCGTCTGTTCAACCAGCTGAACAAGACTGGAGAAAAAGATAGAACTTTGTTAATTGGTTTCACTTCAAATCGTTACCAGGAATTTTAAGTAGGCCCTTACACATCTTATACACATCTCATACACATGTCCCAAATGAAACTCTTCATCTTCCTTCTCAGACTGCTCCATCTGCAGTCATCTCCATTTGAATTGATGATAACGCTGTCCATCTACAAATTCAGCCCAGCCACCTTAGAGTCTACCTTAATTCCTACCTATCTATCTACCTACCTACCTATCTATCTGCTTATTTATTTAGAGATAGGGTCTTGCTCTGTCACCCTGGCTGGAGTACAGTGGCACAGTCATAGCTCGCTGAAACCTTAAACTCCTGGGCTCAAGCAGTCTTCTTGCCTCAGTCTACCAAATAGCTGGGACTACAGGTGTATGCCACTGCACTTTCTAATTTTATCTTATTTTACCTTTTTATAGAGACGGGATCTTACTGTGTTGTGCCCAGGCTGGTCTTGAACTCCACCTCAGCTTCTCAAAGTGCTGGGATTATAGATATGAGTCATTGCACCCGGCTTCCTAATTCCTTTCTTTGCTTCATGCTTAACATGTAGTCTAAGAGCAGATCCTTTGGTCGTACCTTCCTACAGCCAGAATTCTGACCATTTCTCAACTGTCTTGGTCATGTGCTCTTGGAACGCATGTATTGTCACCATCCTGATCTAGGCCATAACTGTGTTTTGGTTGGATTACTACAATAGCCTCCTATTTGGTCTTCCTGCTCCCACCCATATCCCCTATAGTCCATTCTACTTGCCACCTACTTAAAAGTTTCTGCTGAGAAGTGGTTCAGTTGTTATTATAGATTGTTTTTGTGTTTGGGATGTTTTTGCTTCCTCCAAAATTCGTGTTGAAACTTAACCCCCAGTGCAACAACTTTAAGAGGTAGGACCTTTAAGGAGGTAATATTAGGGATCAGCACCTTTAAAAAAGGGTCTGAGGGAGCGAGTTCAACCGTTTTCGTTCCATTCCTTCTTCCCTGTGAGGAAACAGCATTCTAGATGTCATCTTGGAAGCAGAGACTGAGCCCTCAGCAGACACCAAACCTGCTGGTGCCTTGATCTTACATTCCCAGGCTCCAGAACTGTGAGGAAATACATTTCTATT
The DNA here is from genome assembly GCF_043159975.1 of Macaca nemestrina. Taxonomy (NCBI): domain Eukaryota; kingdom Metazoa; phylum Chordata; class Mammalia; order Primates; family Cercopithecidae; genus Macaca; species Macaca nemestrina. The sequence goes on from NC_092125.1 coordinate 210,999,276, forward strand.
CTTTTTGGAGATGGAGTCTTGCCCTGTTGACCAGGCTGGAGTGCAGTGGCACGATCTCAGCTCACTGCGACCTCCATCCAGCGGGTTCAAGCAATTACCCTGCCTCAGCCTCCCGAGTAGCTGGGATTATAGGTGTGCGCCACCACACCCGGCTAATTTTTGTATTTTTAGTAGAGACAGGGTTTCATCATGTTGGTCAGGCTGGTCTTGAACTCCTGACCTCAAGTGATCCTCCTGCCTTGGCCTCCTAAAGTGCTGGGATTACAGGCGTGAGCCACTGCACCTGACCAATTTCTGTTCTTATAAATTACTACCTCAGGTATTTTGTTACAGCAGTACAAATGGACTGAGACAATGGTCTTTTTTTTCTTTTTGCTTTTTAAAGATTTTCTGTTTGTGGTATGTTCTTCCTTATCCTTATGATGTGTCTAGGTGCAGATTTAGTTTTCTCCTGTTGGGACATTGCTTCCTGAATGTGAGGTTCCATATCTTTAATCAACTCTTGAAAATTCTTACCTGTTGGCTCTTCAGATATTGCCTGTTCCCCATTCTGTATCCTATCCTTTTGGGCTGCCTGTTAAACTTCCTTGTTTTGGACCTTTTTAATTTATATTTCCCCTGTCTGTTAACCTCTCTTTTACCTTTTCCATCTTTTTAACTCTGTGCTTTTTGTAATTTCATATCTCTCTTGATCACTATTTTTTAATATCTTCCTTTGCCTCTAATATGCCATTTCTCTTTTCTATTTGTAGCTGTTGTATGTGGTTAATTTTCAGATCTTCTGATCTTTGTTGATAGCACCTTGTTCCTTTCTCCTGTTTTTTCATTCCTTCTTTTATGACTTTAAACATTGGAATGTACTTACTGTATGGTTTCTAGCCAATAATCTTAGTAACTTTGGTTCTTTCTGGTATAAACTTGCTCTGCCCAGTTATAGTAAAAGATGGATCTTTATGTGTTTTGTAATTTTTAGTTATAAGCTTGGGTTCAGCTGGACTTTAATCTGTGGGAATCCTGTGTGACCTCTGTAGAGAGGAGCTCCCTTCAGAGTACTTTTGTTTGCTCAGCTAGGTTTCCCAGGGATATTACTAGGCTGATGGCCATTTTATGCTAGTTTCTCAGAACAGATAGGTTCTGGACCACTCAGGTGGTATAAATTTGAACTCTGAATTCAAGTGAGAGCAGGTCTAAGATGACAAATTCTCTAGGGATAATCCTCCTTTAACTCCTAATGGAGCCCAGGTCCTGTTATCTCCCTGTATCAGGGAGGTGACTTTTTTCACTAGTTTTCCTGAAGCTGTAGTTCTCCAATAGTCCTTGCTTTAGATTGGGGACTGAAGTCTCATTTTCAACTTACCACCTCTATTGGGCCCAGACTCTTGTCTCTTATACCTGCATGATTGTTAGGACCCAGACTCCTTGGTTCTGGAGATCAGCAAGACACTAATAAGGACAGCTCAGTGGTAGTTTAAACTTACTATTCTTTTTCATTTAGTCTTCTTTTCTTCTGGTTTTAGCTGGAATGTCACTTACTTTCTGTGTGATCAACTATACATTTTAAGTGATTGTTACATTTTATTCAGTATTTTTAGCTGTTTTATAGTATTAGAGGTTTTCCAGTCTATCTGGTTTGCCATAGTGGTGGAAGTGGAAGTCTGTTGTCTGCCTTTTAATTTCGTAGGACTTATTGTTTATGAAGGCTGTTTAAAATACCTTTATTAATCCATTCTCCTGTTTTAAAAATGAGAAAATTACATTAAAAAACTAAACCTTCCCCTTTCTCTCTTTCCTTGGGGTATTATTATATGTTTGGTATATATCCCTAGTGAAATGGCTTTCAAAGAAACAAACCAGTCTTCATATCACCCTTAACATCTGGGACATTTGTCTTACAGTGCCAAAGGATACATTTTGTAGAAGCTGCCTGTTGCCTGGGTCGGGCCAACTCACACCTGAATTCCACTTACAAATACACTTTTGGGAGAAGAGATGTTGAAAACGGGCGTGGAGAGATTGCTTTAGTATATTGTGAAGCTCACCATTTATAGCAAGGCAGATGGGTTAATTTGTATCACTTTTAAGTCACAATAGCTCATAAGAGATAATCTTTTTTTTTTTTTTTTTTAAATAATCTTAGGTTTGTTTATTGCTTTGTTACCAAGATCTTCCACATATTGTCTCAGAACAACACTGGGGAGAAATATGGTAGACATCATTATGCCCATTTTACCACTAAGTAAAACTGAGGCTCAGTTTACATTGTTAATGACTCTCCTGAGATTATGCAGGTTGCAGGTGGTAATGATGTTACTATACCCTGCCATGAGAATTGAGGCTTCTTATACGTCTTTTTGCCATGCTGCCACTGGTGACATTCTTTATTAGGGCGAAACGAGGTATCAATATCGGCCATAAAGAACCAGTGTTTTCTTGCAGGTTTATTTGTCATTCATTCAACGAGTTTGAGCCCCTCCTATGATCCAGGCACCAGGAACAGATAGGAGCTCTTTTCTATAACTGGGAGCTAACATGCAGGTTTTACATTTGCTGACTGACGTGCTTTCTACTTTGCTTCCATAGATTGATGATGGTCTCCAGCTGTCAAAGAAGATTGTGGTTGCCAAGAGAAAGGTAACCATTTCTCATCCCCTTGAGTGGAGTTGGATGCCTCTAGGAGTCCACATTGGCTGGCAGTAGACATGGCCGAATTTACAAGCTACAAGGAGACGGCCTCCAGCCGCCACTTGCGATTTAAGCTACAGAGTCTAAGCCGCCGCCTTGATGAGTTGGAGGAAGCCACAAAAAACCTCCAGAAAGCAGAGGATGAGCTCCTGGATCTCCAGGACAAGGTGATTCAGGCAGAAGGTAGCAACTCCAGCATGTTGGCGGAGATTGAAGTGCTGCGCCAGCGGGTGCTGAGAATTGAAGGCAAAGACGAGGAGATTAAGAGAGCAGAGGATCTGTGTCGTCTGATGAAGGAGAAGCTTGAAGAGGAAGAAAACCTCACCCGGGAGCTGAAATCTGAGATTGAGCGGCTTCAGAAACGAATGGCTGAATTAGAGAAGCTGGAAGAGGCCTTCAGCAGGAGTAAGAATGACTGTACCCAGCTGTGCTTGAGCCTGAATGAGGAGAGAAATCTGACCAAGAAAATCTCCTCTGAGCTAGAAATGCTCAGAGTCAAAGTGAAAGAACTAGAATCTTCTGAGGACCGCTTGGATAAAACTGAGCAGAGTTTAGCGTCAGAGTTAGAAAAGCTGAAATCGTTAACTCTGAGCTTTGTAAGTGAGAGAAAATACTTGAATGAAAAGGAGAAAGAAAATGAGAAATTGATAAAAGAACTCACTCAAAAACTAGAGCAGAACAAAAAAATGAACCGAGATTATACAAGGAATGCTTCTAATCTGGAAAGAAATGACCTTCGGATTGAGGATGGCATCTCTGCTACACTGCCGTCCAAAGAATCAAGAAGGAAGGGCGCTCTGGACTACCTAAAGCAGGCAGAGAATGAAACAAGAAACAAATCAGAAAATGAAAAGAACCTCAATCAGGAAGACAACAAAGTCAAAGACCTTAACCAGGAGATTGAGAAACTTAAAACACAAATCAAACACTTTGAATCGTTGGAAGAAGAGCTTAAGAAAATGAAAGCCAAAAATAATGACCTTCAGGATAATTACCTAAGTGAGCAAAATAAAAACAAATTATTAGCCAGCCAACTGGAGGAGATAAAGCTACAAATCAAGAAACAGAAAGAGTTAGAAAATGGGGAGGTAGAAGGGGAAGATGCTTTCCTGTCCAGCAAAGGCAGACATGAGAGGACTAAGTTTAGAGGCCACGGAAGTGAGGCTCCTGCGTCCAGGCACACAGCACGGGAACTGTCTCCTCAGCATAAGCGGGAACGACTCCGGAACAGGGAGTTTGCTCTCAACAATGAAAACTGTTCTCTGAGCAACAGGCAGGTTTCTTCTCCCAGTTTCGCCAACAGGAGGGCAGCAAAAGCTTCTCACATGGGGGCGAGTACAGACAGTGGAACTCAGGAGACAAAGAAAACTGAAGACCGATTTGCACCCGGATCCTCCCAGAGCGAAGGGAAGAAGTCTAGGGAGCAGCCCTCAGTGCTGAGTCGCTACCCCCCCGCTGCTCAGGAGCACAGTAAAGCGTGGAAGGGGACTCCCAAGCCGGGCACCGAGAGCGGACTGAAGGGAAAAGTGGAGAAGACAACACGAACGTTTAGTGACACCACCCACGGATCTGTTCCCAGTGACACATTGGGTAGAGCTGACAAGGCTTCTGACACCTCCTCTGAGTCTGTCTTTGGCAAGAGGGGACATGTACCTGGCAATGGAAGTCAAGTAACTCACGCTGCAAACTCTGGCTCTTCTAAGGCCATTGGAGCTCTGGCCTCATCTCGAAGATCCTCCTCAGAAGGGTTCTCTAAAGGCAAAAAGGCTGCCAATGGCCTTGAGGCCAATACCAGTTCCTCAAATTCCAAGGCTCCTGTTTTATCAAAGTATCCTTATAGCTCTAGAAGCCAAGAGAACATCCTTCAGGGATTTTCAACCTCACATAGAGAAGGGGTTGATCAACCTGCAGCAGTTGTGATGGAAGACAGCAGTCAGCATGAAGCCTTGAGGTGTCGAGTCATCAAATCCAGTGGCAGAGAGAAGCCAGACTCAGATGATGACTTGGACATAGCATCTCTTGTTACTGCCAAGTTGGTAAATACAACCATCACTCCAGAGCCCGAGCCCAAACCACAGCCTAACTCTAGAGAAAAGGCCAAAGCCCGAGGGGTACCTAGAACCTCCCTGTTTGAGAATGATAAAGATGCTGGAATAGAGAATGAATCTGTGAAATCTGTCAGAGCCTCCACCAATGCCATGGAGCTCCCAGATACCAATGGTGCTGGGGTAAAAAGCCAAAGGCCCTTTAGCCCCAGAGAGGCGTTGCGATCTAGAGCCATCATCAAACCTGTTATTGTTGATAAGGATGTGAAAAAAATCATGGGAGGATCTGGAACAGAGACTACGTTGGAGAAACAGAAACCTGTCTCCAAACCAGGGCCAAACAAAGTGACAAGTAGCATTACTATCTATCCCTCTGACAGCAGCAGCCCCAGAGCTGCTCTGGGTGAGGCCCTGAGGGAGAGGCACACATCCACCAGCAATATCCAGGTGGGGCCGGCAGAGCTCACATCATTTAGCAACCATGTCAGCTCCCCTTTTGAGCTCTCCATTCACAAACATGACATCACCCTGCAGCTTGCAGAAGCGGAGAGAATGGCAGATGGGCCCCTGAAGAACAGGCCAGAAACAGTGGTCTCTCGGAGCAGCATTATAATCAAGCCATCGGATCCTGTGGAGAGGAATAGCCATGCACCTCCAGCGGAGACAATCAGGTGGAAAAGCCATAGTGCCCCTTCAGAAGTGGGCTCCTCAGATGCCAGACATGTTACTGTGCGGAATGCCTGGAAGAGTAGGCGAGACTTGAAATCTTTAGAAGACCCCCCAACTCGAATAGGTAAAAATATGGAATCTGCCAATACCAATGCCTACACCCAGAGGTCTTCCACAGACTTCTCAGAACTTGAACAGCCCAGGGCCTACCTTATTGAGCAGGGCACTCGAAGGGTAGGACCAAGTTCAGGGGATGCCCCTGAGCCCTCCTCCAGAAGGACCCAAAGTAGCCTCACTGTGTCAGAGGTGCTTACCCGTCGGAATCGGGTAGGAGACACCATCACTGTCGCAGCCTGGAACCACTCAGCAGGCATGGTGAGTTCCAGCCTCTCTGCCCTCTCTCTTTTCTCTCTCCCTTTTCCTTCTTTGCTTTTCCTTTTTCCCCTCTCCTCTGGCCTGTGTGACCCAGGATCCTGAGAACTGAGTAGAACTGGGTTCCTTAAAGAACTGTTGAAAAATCAGGTGGGTTTGACCTTTCTCCTAAAGAAGGTTTTTAGCAGCATGACTTTTCAAAATCCTTTTTCCAATTTGTTGTCTTCATTTTGCTCTCACATATGAAGGCGACACAAAAAGGAAATATGTCTTCTCTTCGCTTGGTTTGCCAGAGCAGCTAAAGGAGCTCCCTGTAGGACCTCAGAGCAGCACGAAAAGCACAAGCAGCAGCTATAGCTGCTGGGGAGCTCTGAGCGACAGGAGGCCTGGTGCCCTTTCTGTAGAACACAGCGATGGGGAGCCAGGTCAGCAAGTTCTCGGCTGCCTCAGTTAGCAGATCTTCACAGGCTGCTGGCCTCTCAGGGATGAGGAGAGCCGGGGCTTACACTGGGCCTATTTTAGATAAGCTTATACCCAATTCCAAATGACACTTTCTTTTGACCCCCCCAGACAGCTGTCTGTCTCATATCATCAGTCTGAGGGCAGGGCTGGTTCAGTATGGCTCATTACAGCTTTGATAAATCCAGAACCACCTGCCTTATGTGAGTGTTAGGGTCGGAGTGTCAGAACAGCATCTGGAGAAGCCCTTGGGAGTGTCTTTTCAGTAAGAAACCCGTGATGATGAAAAACTCTTTGGACCTGGCCACAGTGCTCCCTTCTTTTACAAAAAGCAGATGACTATTAACTTGAAAAGCCTGTGACTCTTTACAGGGTACTTAACACTGGACAAAAGTACTTCACTACCCACTGTGTCATTCAGTCCCTTGAATATCTGCCTGGGGGCAGATACTATCCCCATTTTTCAGATATAGAAGCTAAGGGTCAGAAACACAAAATATCTTACCCAAGGTTACCCAGCTTAATTACTGGAAGAGCTAAGACTTGAATCCAAGATTCCTGTCTCTAAATCCAATGTTCTTTCTACTCTGCTAACCTTTCTCACTCATGCCTATGTTATTCTTTGATCTGCATTTGCTTGGGAGAACCAAGGAGAACATTAAAAAGATAGAATTCTGGCCAGGCATGGTGGCTTACACCTGTAATCTCAGCACTTTGGGAGGCCGAGGTGGGCAGATCACAAGGTCAGGAGTTCAAGGCTAGCCTGGCCAATATAGTGATACCCCATCTCTACTAAAAATACAAAATTAGCCAGGTGTGGTGGCACATGCCTGTAATCCCAGCTACTCAGGAGGCTGAGGCAGGAGAATTACTTGAACCCGGGAGTGGCTGAGGCAGGAGAATTACTTGAACCCAGGAGGTGGAGGTTGCAGTGAGCCGAGATCGCGCCATTGCACTCCAGCCTGGGCAACAAGAGCGAAATGACGTCTCAAAAACAAACAAACAAAAGAAACCAGGTGTGGGGTGGTACGTGCTTGTAATCCAAGCTACTTGGGAGGCTGAGACAGGAGAATTGCTTGAACCGGGAGGCAGAGGTTACAGTGAACTGAGACTGTGCCATTGCACTCCAGCCCGGGAGACAGTGCGAGACGTCATCTCAAAAAAAAAAGGTAGAATTCTAGGAATAGGGAGAAAGACAGCTATTTGGGCCCCAGAAGCTTTGGACATTTAAGAGGAGAGAAAAAGGATGAGAGACGGGCATGTGAGCTTTCTGGTAGTTTGTATGTGGGAAGGAGGAAGAGAGCTGTCCGGACCTCTCTTCAGCTCCCCACCAAGGATGTGGATGGGTCTCATCCCCAGAATCATGCAGCCTGCATGCACGTGCAGAACTCAGACTGCTGGCCCCTCCTCAGGGGTACCAGTCCCATGCACCTATTCCAGGCTCTGTCCTCTGTAAGGCTCCTGTTCTGTTGTGAGCCTCCTCCTAGCCTACCCTGATGGTTCCTAGCAGCTTGGAGTTCCCGGTCTACCCGATTTCCAAGGAACTTACATATTGGCCCGTACTCAGGCAAAAGCATATCTTTGCAGTTAACTTATGGCCTGTCTGGGCTATATCTGCCTCTGCTAGGTTGGAAGGGACCCATTGTGGTAGCAGGTGAGGGTGTCTTGTTCCTCACTTTACTGATCTCCACAGTGCACTTTTATTATCTATTGGCACAGGAGGAAGAAGGGGAAGACTGTACACTTAGTGTCTACAGGCAACTGCACAACTCCCTGGATCCGTCTGAACTGCCTGGGAAACAGAGGCTGCCAGAGCCTGGGCGAGTACGGGCCGAGGAACAATTACGGCCAACCAGGCCCTGTGCTGAAGAGAACTGAACCCGCTAGGTGTCTGCTGTCTGCCCTCTGCTCCTGCTTCTTAGCTCTCTCCACTGTCCTGCCCCATGAAGGATCCAAGGCCAGTTAACCAGGCAAGACACAAGCCTTGGCTGGGAAACTGTGGTAGAGCTGGGCTGTGGCTCAGGTAATTTTTGCCATTTGGCCAGAGGGAATCAGAGACTACAAGCTGGACAGTCACCCAGGCCCAACCTTCCCCAATGCACGAGTCCTCTCTCTCTCCTTGTCCCTGTCAACCAAGTAGTTGGACCATTCTGGCCCCCAAACGGGGGAAGATAAAGTCCCCACCACACCACAGGAGTCAAAAGTTCTTCTCGGCTCCTTGGTGGGTTGTTTCTGGATCCTAAGACAGCCCCTGTCTGTGTGGTTAATGTTCTGATTTCTCAGTCTCACTATATCCACTTCATTCCTCATTTGCCCAGTGGGCTCAAGTACCCCGTAAGATTTACCAGCCATCAGCTCCATCTAGGGGGCTTTCATTTCTTTCTCCCTGGCGTTCTTTTCCGCAGCCTTTTAAAGCAGAAAGGGGTCTGTGCTGCCTCTGAAGGATTGAGACTACTCTTTAGGTTGAAGTTTGACCTGGCCCCTGGCTGACCAGTCTCCTGGAAGCAGAGCATGCAGATATCCATGCGGATACCCATTGGAATGACATCATCCCTCCCCAACCCCAGCTCTCTCTGCTCACCTTTCAAAGGCACCTGGGGCAAGCCTCATGCATCTTCTTTCCCGAGCACCAGTAATGCTGCTGGCATCGCCTGCTCTCTCTTCATTGTTTCCACCTTGGGAAAATCCCTAGGCTAAGCTGGGCCTCACCCAGCATCCTCTGCCTTCTAGGAAGTGCCCAGCACGGGGGAAAGCAGACCCGAAGTGACTCACCTTTAGTCACTCCACAAGCAATAGCTCCATGAGAGGCATGGACTATGAGACTACTCCCTCCTGTTCCTCCTCCTCCGTCCCCCATGGAGGAGGCATCGCACTTTACCAAGCTGATGCATTCCTACAGAAGTGGGCCCCGGATTTCTGCAAGTCGACTATCATGATGACTTCGTTGGAGGAGAGGTGATACGTACATACCCATTGAGGGCCTCAGGTTTATGTAGTTCAAATGCAGCAAACCTTTCAGAAAGCCACGTAAATAAATTGGTTAGGTTCCTTATACCAGTCATATGGGGAAGTTTAAAAGAATTGTATATTCTTGGCACTGCTTTTTCTTTAGCGTTCTTTCAATTCAAAGGAGGGATCCTCTTTCAAAGGCTACCTTTATGAAGCAGACACTATTGCCCTCAGAATGAGACAACATTAAACTAGCAGTCTGGTAAGCTGTATTTGTTTCCCCATGGCTTTACTTCCTTGCTGTGTGACCTTGGGTGAGTCATTGCCGCCTTGGAGCCTCAGTTTCCCTGTCTGTAAAATGAGTTCTTTGAAATGGATGATCTCTAAGGGCACCAAATCTGGTATTCTGAGGTTCTCCTGTTTTCACCATCTGTAATAGTATGGGATGATTTACCTGTTCTCAGGTAAATAGTATAATAGTATGGGATGATTTTTGCTTTTGGAAGGTATCATCCATGTGGGTTCTTCCCCCCTGCCCTCAATTGTTTTTCTGGGCCTTGTTTTTTAGTTTCCTCATGTTTCATCTCATGGGGATGAGCTCAGAGAAGCTCCCTGGGCCTGTTTCCCAGTCTGCAAAGTGAAGGGATTAGATCGGATGGTCTCTGAGGCTCTTTGTGGCATCAGCCTTGTCCAGTGCCACACAGTATCTCCTGGCTTTCTAGGAGTCTAGATGTTATGGAAAGTACCCAAGTCTGTGTATCTCCTATTCCTGTGCATCTCCTATTCCTGTGCATCTCCTATGAATCTCCTGGCAAGAGGAAGACTCAAGATTTCCTCCAGAGGAATTGGTCTTCCCTGCCTTCACTCAGCATGGGAATCAGTGTTCATCCTGCCCTTGTCTGCATCAGATTTGGCAGTGAGGAGGCTTGGGGAGCACCTACCTTACTTTCAGGGACAGGAATCTATTGCTCATACTTGTTTCCTAGAGTTGTCAATCTAAAGGCATTGTCATGTGGCCTGCCTTTCCTCTCCACATCCCCACCTCTAATGCTCAAGATGCTATTTCCAGGATCTCTTCCTGCTGCTTCTCCTGGCTCACTGGCCAGAAACTAGCTCACTCAAGGCTGCCGTCCCTCACTTGCGGCCTCCCTGCCATTCTCCTTCACTGGTTGGCAACCTTGAGAGTTCAAAGGAAATCAACCTCCGTGGTGGTCAACTGAAGGTATAGGAAACTAAGTCTGTGGCTCTTCTCTGCTGATGGAAACAGAAGGGCGCCAAGCCATGCTTAAAAAGATCTCGCCAATAATTCTTATGTTTGGGTGTTGGAGCCCTGGATTCTGGTGCTATATAGCTCCTGGTGCCAAAGTCTGGATCTTTCCACATTTCAGCAGCACCAACATCTGCTGCTACTCAAAATGTCCTGTGGAAGAGGGACAGCTGTGAAGCCCTTTTGCTGGGGCTGTCATCTTGAAATCTGAGTGCAATAGGATTTGATTGTAACAGTTATTTCAGGATATTTTGTTTCTTTAATCTTTCTAGATAGATTTTATTTTTAAATGTCCTCAGCATTGCAGAAAATAACGTAGTAATAGCAAGTAAAGGCTGGAGGCTCAGTTTCTCTGGGCTTCAAATGGCTGGCAAGGCTGGCTCTCAAATCCCAAAGTTGGGAGGCATGTTTCTGGAAAGCAACTGAGGTGTAACTGTTTGGACCCAGGCCTCATCGTCAGGGGTCCTGGAGGAAGCCTCCAAGTAGAGGGGAGACCTGTAGTTGGATAGTTGTTTAATCAAGCCAAATAGTCTCACTGCCCCCAGTCAGCAAACCCACTTTTACGACAAGTTTCTTCCATAGCTTGGCTCTTAAATTTTACTGGCAGGTGTATGGTTGTTGGAGGGTTCCTAGTGAGTTGGGGGACCTGGCAATAGAGCTGCTTGGTTGGAGGGAGTGGAGCTGGCTTAGTACCAGCAGCTGATCTCTTCCACCTGCTGCTGTTTTTTTGCCACTCTGACACGAAACCAGAGAAAGCTGGAGGTGGATAAATAAGCGGTGGCGGTTTTTTTGCTTTTGGGTGGCAATGAAAGAGTCACAGTGTGGGTTAAAGGGATCTGCAGTGGGGCCAAGGATGCCACCTCACCCTCAGCTGCAGGCAAGCTTGCACAAAAATAACCCCCTCTTGTTGGAGTGTTCGGGATGTGGGGGGCGCTATAGTGTTCTTGGACTTGTCGTCCTGGGGCACTTTTAGTTCTTTATATTTAGTGGGTCAGTGCCAAGTGCTACCACTTCCCAATAAAGGAACGGGGATCCAGAGGCTGGGTCCCTGGCTACCTTGTTAGGAGGTTTTGTTATTTCTCTGACAAGACTGCTTTGGAAAGAGCTGCTTTTAGGGATTATGTTTTGAATACCCCGAGTGGGGAACAGGGTTCTCCTCAAAACCTCACAACCAAGATCATAGGAGAAAGGGGCCCTATTTTCCTGCTGCTTCCCAGCTCAGAACATACTGAATGGAATGTATTTTTAAGAGAATAAAGTCTATTTTTTTGTATTTTAAAGATTGAGAGGGCTAAGAAGGTAGCCCTCAAATAAACTGTTATTGCATTATAGGCCCCTTTGTTGGGGGCAGTCTGTTGGTCCACACCTACTTGCTCAGGCAGGTGCTCTGGTCTCACCCCTGCCCCTTGGAGTCTAGGTGCAGCAGCTTCTACATTCCTGCTCCAAGCATGGGACCAAGGAGGCCGGAACCTGTCGCTGGAAACCAGGGCAAAGCAGTGGCTCAGGGCTCCTTGGGTGCATGTGTATCGTTGGAGCTGCCTGTCTGCATGTATCCTCTGGCGCGAATGCTCTCTGTTGGCTCTGCAGTACAATATGTAACCAATAAAGCTCCCTCGTTTCCATATATACTCTGTGCAAGTCTGTGATGCGAGTGTTAATGTCATCCCTGTGTATCTGTCTTCTATGCATTGATGCAGCTCTAGTGTATTTCATTGTATGATGCTTAAAACTGGGTATTTTACCTAACCAATTACTGACACTGCAAGGACTGGAAACATTAACTGAGGCTTAGAAAAGGACATGCGTAGGACCCACATAACTAGAATTATAATCAGCAGCTATTTCTTTGCAACATTTAATTTTCAGGCTTGCCCATTGTTGCCAGATAGTCATCTCTCTCTCAAGCTGCCTATGCCATCTGTTTAAAAAACAAAAACTCTTAAGAGACCTACCCCGGATTAGATACCCTAGCTAATCCCCGTGAAGTAACAATGTTGATCGCAGAACTGAGATTCAGACGCAGGTGTATGCCGAGGTCCATGCACTGTGCACAGCCCTCACCTTTTCATCAGTTCCGCCACTTGCCCTGATCCTGGTGTGCAGATTCTTTCCATACTGTCACGAATTCTTAAGACTAGGGGGGGGAAAAAGCCTTCTCTGTTTTCATCTTCCCGTCAGACCAACAATATACATTATGTCCCTTAACTCATACTAAGAATAAAACCACATTTAAGGGGCATTACTTGGATTTGTAGTAACTGAGTTTATCTGTCAGGAGCCCCTGGTAAGGAACCAGCATGTAACATGTTTTTATCTTATATGGGCAAAAGGGACTTTGCCGGTAAGGATTCTGGGATGAGGGAGATCATCCTAGATGATCCAGGTGGGCCTTAAATGTAGTCACAGGTATATCCTTTTAAGAGGGAGACAAAGATTTGACTATAGGAGAAGGCAATGTGATGATGGAGGCAGAGATTGGAGTTAGGTGCTCTGCGGATGGAGGTAGGAGCCACAAGCCTTCCCACCCCTAGAAGCTGAAAAGAGCAAGGAAATGAACTGATCCTCCCCACTCTGAGAGCCTCCATAATGAATGCAGCCCTGCAGACCCATTTTAGACTTTAAGCATCCAGAACTGTAGATTTTTTTTTTTTTAAGAGCCACTAAGTTTGTGGCAATTTGTTAAACCAGCTGTTACCTAAGCCCTTGCTCTTACGTAGTGTGCTTCCCAAAATGTACACCAACAGCTTTCGTAGAATTGGGAAGTTTTAGCACGTACCCATGGAGGGAATCAGGAATAAAGGCAGACTCGTCTCCCAAAGGCTCAAACTTTGTTTCACTCTTGTTTTATCTTGAAAGTTCATCCAAAGTTTCCTAATACCTATGTTCTTGGCACACCACCACACCCCTCCCCAGTGGGGAAGTCTAGTCCCACTGACTAGGAAATCCACTGCTTCTACAGGACCGCCCCCCACCTTATCTTCTGACCTGATCAAACCATTTTTCTCTTATAAACATCTTCCTTATTTAAACATGGAGAAAACATATATTACCATTGTCATAGGATAAACTTGGCATTTCCAAAGGAGTAACGCCCCCATCTTGTATGTAACTCCAACCCAAAGGAACAGAAGGGCCAATTTTATATGAACTTTTATTCTCAAAATATATTAAAAAAAACAAAAAACGAGACTAAGATGTTACTTCACAGCACTTGCCTCACAGTCTTTATGAAGAACACAATTCCAAACTAATAGACAAGTTCCTCCCTATGCTCTAGGTCATTCAAAGGAGGGAGGCTCCCTTGTCAAATCAGGAGCTCCAGCAGCCGATCAGGTGCCAGGGTGGACTTTCTCAGTGGGATCTAGTATTGCTAGAAGAGCCTTGCTAATACGGCAGAAACAGGCACATGGGCCTCTTCTCTTAGAATGTTATCTGTCTCACATGCTTGGGGACTGCTGTGCAGGAACACCTGGTGTGGCCTGGCGAGGCAGCGTATACATGGCCCCCAAAAACTGGTCTGCAATTCTTCCTGCTTCTCGCAGCCCACTCAGCAGAGCACCATGCACTGTGGCTGGGTAGTTACGGATTGTATGTTCTCCCGCAAAGAAGAGTCGTGGAATCGGCTGTTTTAGGGGAAAAAGAAAATTGGCAGGCTGCATATACACCTTTACTCTTGTACTTAAATTACTAAATTCCTGTTGACCTTGTGAAGGCTGACCCCCCAATTACTATTCATCATTCTATCTGAGTCTCTCTTATCAGTAGGCATTTTCCAAGAATTGACAAGGAGAAATGAGACAGTAAAACTCCACCTAGCCTCGGGGTCCTAAAGTGATGCTTAACGTGTTCTCATCAGTTTAGATACCCAATTCTAGAGCGTCCTTCCCTTAGTACCTTCTGGGAGGGAGCCTCACTACCCTGAAGCACAGGACATTTGGTGATCAGGGACACTTCAGCCTTGCAGCTCAGAGCAGGTCTGGGCTATGACACTGAGGAATTCTTACTGCTCTTGGAGTGGGGTCTGGCATAAGGGTCTAGATAAGGACCCAGGGTTATTTCTCAGGAATGCCCTGGAAGCCCCTAGTAATTGCGACCTTGCAGCAATCCTGTGAGCCATTACAAAATGGAAGTGCAATTAAAAATGGTTTTGTTTTTTAGGGGGAAAACCTGAATAAGGAAAAATGTTACTTGACTTATACTCTGGACTCCTCCATTCTGAATGCAGGCTGCCTAGATTTACAAAACCAAATGATGAGAAATCAGAAATGGTGCCATCCTTTTAACTCTGTGCTTGGTTATCTGAAAGGTCCGAAGATAGAATGACTAAAATCTGAAAAAAAAATCAGGGCCTCTTCCCAAATAAGCCCAGATAGTTTGCCAGTTCTCACCTGTGGGGCACCTGGAATCGAGGGGCCTGGAGTGATGGGCTGAGCCATTAAATCATAGTCATTTCCAGATGATCCTGCAGCAACATAGGAATAAGAGCCCCGGGCCCAGGGATCAGCTCGCCAACGAGACACCACAGTTTCCTTGGGCTAAAAGAAAAACCAGGAGCAAAAGTCATTATGATATACCAAGGACAAATCAATCCTTGAAAGGTGGAAAAGCAGTGGTGGGTGGAGATGTAAGTGAGAGAAAGAAGGGCAACAGATGTGAGAGCCAGTGATCAAGTGATGAATGCTCTGCTTTAAAATAGACGTGGACAAAAGGACTTCAGACAGGAAGGATGCCTCCATGTTGCCTTCCTGTCTATGAATCTAGAGATCTACACAGGGTTCGGCCTTTATTCTCTTTTATAAATTCACAATATGCTTCCCTTCAAAGGAATCCTAAGGGGTTAAAGTATTTCAAAGAACAGGAAAAAGTACCAAGAGGTTCTCTGAAAACTTCCCAGAGATACTCACTGGAGTTTGGCCATTTTGTCTAAAATGTCGGGTATGGTGTGACTCTAAAGCCAGAGGAGAAATGTAGCTAACAGCCTTCAGATTCCCCAGCTCTTGTTCTGGGGGGCTTTTCTGAACCCCATGCTTAGGCCATGAACTCCAAACATTAATATTCATGTAAAGGCACACACCTCAATTCTAGCTTAAACTGTCCTGACCAAGAACGTGCTGCAAATACATTAAACTTTGGTTGAGTTTGAAGCCTAGATCCCTGCTTACCTCACCTATCTACTTACCTGGGGTACTGCACTGCTACCAAAAATCCCTTTGAGAATGGCCAGGCATCGGCCAACAATCACATCGTCACTTATGTTTTCCATGATACCAGCAGCTTCTCCTGCCACTAGTGCCAACAGTATTGGAGCTGGGGAAACAGAAAGGATAATTCTAGGGTTTTCCTACAGACTTTCCTCAAAAACGTCCTTATCAGGCCCCACCTTATTCCTGGTGCTCTGAAATCTGATGACAAGACACATACAGCAGCACCACTGAAATGCAAAGAGACAAATTATGTTTCTGAAACAGCCTATGGAACTATTGTCGCCAGAAACCAGCCACTAGGAGCTGGCAGACTAGAGAGTGAAGTAAGATTCACAGGCACCTCACTGCTTCTAACTTGACAAAATACAGCAGAGTTCCAAAGATACAATTTCAGATCTTGCTAATAAAAGGGAATTATTAAGCATCCCTTTACTTTGGCACAGAATTCTTAAGCTTGACTACCTTAGATAGCTCCATGACAATGGCTACATCCCTTTCAGCCATCCCAGGCCCCTCCAAGCCCAGGACTGTCTTCAGTCACCCATCTGGTGAATAGTTATGCAACAGACATAGGTGGTAGGCACACTACTAGAAAAGGGGGATAAAAAAGCTATAAACTATATACTCCAATAGAGCAACAGATGCAAAATTACACAGATAATTATTAACTGTGATAAAAGCTATGAAGAAAAAGTAGGCTATAGGGAAAAGCATACGGGGGTAAATTTAATTTACATTTGGTGCAATGGAGATGTGTGTGTCCTGGAAGTCTTTGAAATACTGACGTTTATGTCAAAACCTGAATGCTGAATAAGGCAGGCTGTGAAGGAAGTGGGGTCGAGGGGGTGGGGGGAGAAGCAGCCCCCCAGGCCTAGACCACAGCACATGTAGAGGCTCTGAAGCAGAAAACAGCATGGTGTCTTCCAGGATGTGAGAGCAGCCAAATGTGCCTGGAACCTGGGGATGGACAAGGAAGTAGAGATGAGTTAGATAATGAAGAACCTTAGCATGGGCCAAGATAAGGAGTTTGAACATTTTCTTTCAGCAGTAGAAAGTTGCTAAAAGAAGCAGGAATAGCAGTAGTAGCTATTGGTAACCGTCCAGGCAATAGGTAAGAATGGCTTGGACTGGGAGGTAGGCAATAGAAAAAAGTAAATAGGTTTGCAAGACATTATAAGGCTGGCACTGACAGGACTTGACAGTCTGGATGAGGAAAAGACACGCTGCTGCTGTCAGAAAGCAATGTGCTCAGGGAGCCAAGTTCCCCCTCTGTGAAGTTAGAGGCGCTGGGGTGTGAAAGACCATTCACCACTGGGCAATGAGGAGTAATGGAAAGAACTGGGGATGGGGGGCAAGCCAGTTAGCTGATGTGTCTGCAGTGACAAGGCCAATGTCTTCTTTTTACAGCCTTTTCTGGGAATGAGGTGGTGTACAAATATACTTTAAGTCTACATAGAGTTAAGTCCAATTACAGAAGAAAATAACTGAACAGGAGGTAGGAATTTCTTAAATACATTGTAAGAGAAGCAAGCAAAGAATGGGGGCAAGTCAGTCTGAGAATGAGGAACACAAGCTTCCCCTGGTAGGAAGCCTCCCTGGGCCTGTCCCTCCAGTCTGAGTGGACCTCCAGTAACCTGGGCGTTCAGCCCGTCATGCCACCTACTGCCCTGTTCTAAGGCTGCTTCCCCGCTTACTGTATCCTAAGTTGGGAGCTCCTCGAAGGCAGGTATTTTTACACCCCAGTACCTAGAAGATATTTCAGGAATTGTTTGTTGAGTTAATAAAGAGAGAAATTAAGGCATCTATATTGAGAAAATCCCAAATATTTCAAATTCTATATTCCTGTAAGGATATGGAAAAGATTAAAATTAGAAGGCATTTACCTTTATAGAGGTTCCAGAAGAGGAAGAGCTCACCCCTGCTGGCAGTCGTACTGCCAACATGCCCGAACAAATTGACACTTGGATCCCAGAACACCCGGTCAAAACACAACACCACCTACCGTAAGAAAGAAGCACATGAGCTAGTGACGGGCCGGATAATACTGGCTTCAACAGACTTCCTTGAAGTCTCTTCTAATCTGCTTTCAAAATAAGCCCAGAAATTCTTATTATTTAGGATGACATTTACGATCCTCTTTTTATAGGCTTGAGTTTGTGAAATGACCCCATAAGAGTAAGTCCGTATGAACAGACACTTGATGATAGACTTAGACACTGAAGAGAATCAACTGACATGCCTCAGCCCTGATGTCACAATTGAGAGCATAGCCAAATGCCCAAAAACGCAAGGCCCCTCCTCACCAAGTAAATGACTAAGACTGCTATTTGTACATTAGATCTGTAGACGGAAGTGTCTAAGGCAAGCTACCTTGTTAAGGTTGCCAAATCCCATCCTTTGGACTGCAGATGTTTTCCACTCAGGGAGAGGTGGCACAAACTGAACGGCTGGTGGCTGCTGCTTCAGCACACCCAGGGGAAGGGTACAGAGAACTGCATCGCATTTATAAATAAAGGTTTGACTCGTGGAGCGGGTATTCACAGCTATCACTTCACATCCTGCAGAGGTTGGGTGGGAGAAGGCTAGTGGTGATGAATATGGCACTGATAAGGACACTGAACGTTTAGTGTACAACAGATGGACATCCATCTCTCAATTCTCATTTTTCTATTTTCATTACCTTCATGTTTCACATAAGAAAACTGAGGTAGAGGTGAAATAACACATCTAAGGCCACACAGGTAATAAGTGCCAGGATTCAAACCCTCGTAGTCAACTTCAGAATCCTTGATTGTCATCCCCACACTACCCTCCCGATACACTGGTGATCTAGACTAATGAAAGGACCTTACCATTTACTCAAGTTAAGTACATTTAGACCAAAAATAAAGAGTAAAATGCTCATCCCAACAGAACCAATGTCTTCTGACTGTGGTTAGTTGCTCACTATCAACCAACAGAAGAATGCTACAAGAAGGCTGTGATGCAGATCTGGGGGATGCAGCCTAACACTGCGGAGCATGCTATGCTTGAGAATGTAGAGTCATCCTCAGCTTGTCAGAGTATGAATGAGCTCAAAGCTGACCTCAGAGAGGGTACTGAAATTATGTTAACATCATTTTCCTCATTTATTTTTTAATGAATGTCTGTTTATATACCATATATACTTTGAGATATATATATGTATCTCAAATATGAAAGCTCAGTACATGCTCATTTTCTGTGGCTGCAGAACTACAGAAAATGGCACAACATCTATTCTCACTGTTCTCCGTCTGTCTGCAAAAGGCTCAAGGCTGCAGATCTTCTCAGCACTGTCAACTAGAAGCTGCCTCTGATGGGAAAATTAAATGGAAAACTGTTTCACTGATTGTTAGAAACAACCAAAACATCTGTGGTGATCTCAGTAACTCTAAGGAAATGGGCAGCGCGGGGTAAGATTGATGGCTATGTCTCCATTTCTCATGCCTACACAGTCACACATGGGTTCTCGGAGTGGGAGATGACTAGCTATCTTGAGGAGTTCAAAATGCAACAGTTGCCTGCACTTTACATTAAATGTAGTCTGAAACCAGCAATAATAATGAGTATTGAGCCTATCCCCATAGCAAGCACAGGGAAACTATCTCTAAAGAAGTCAACTTATTAGCAGGACTGCTCCAGAACTAGGAACCAAACTTAAGCGAATTAGCCCAGCTGAATAGAAAAGGCCAAAATGAATCCAAAGACCAAAATGCGGATGGTGAAATAAAAGGGGTGGGTCCTACTGGAGCCCAGGTGCCAAAATTCTGGTATTTATGAATATACGTAACAAAATTAGATCCAAACTCACTGGCTCACCAAAATGGAAAACTTCTTGAGCACTGACATAGTGCTCAAAGGAAATGCTCACTGGGGCATTGCAGATTTCAGATTTTCAGATTAGGGATGCTCAACCAGTAATATCCAACTAGCTCAAATTGGAAACTCTAAAACTTGCTTCAGTTTCCCAGTTTATAAAATGATAAGGTTAGAACCAAAGACTCTATAGGCTCGATTGTCTGTAAATGCCAGTTTTTACCTATGGTGTCATAGTTTAAACACTCTATCAGGAAATGTACCTGATAGTTCATACCTAACAAAAGATCAGTCCTGTTTCAGGAGAGTTCTCTCTTACCTTTTGTAAAGCAGTGACATACCTGAAGCCGTGTAGCGAACCTGTCGCACTGCTGTATTCAGTTTAATGTCTAGGCCTTCTGCTAAAGCCACAGGCACACATGAGTAGCCATTCCTTACTGTCAGGTGGCTGCCAGTGAACTCAAAGTCATCATCCTAAAGAGGAGAGAAAAGAACATATTTCCAACCTTTTCTTAATCTGTGTCATTTGCACCTAGTTCTGTACAACAATGAAAACACAAGCTTCTGGAAACAGTCAATATATATATATATATTTTTTTTTGAGACGGAGTCTTGCTCTGTCACCCAGGCTGGAGTGCAGTGGCTGGATCTCAGCTCACTGCAAGCTCCGCCTCCCGGGTTTACGCCGTTCTCCTGCCTCAGCCTCCCGAGTAGCTGGGACTACAGGCGCCCGCCACCTCGCCCGGCTAGTTTTTTTGTATTTTTTAGTAGAGACGGGGTTTCACCGTGTTAGCCGGGATCGTCTCTCGATCTCCTGGCCTCGTGATCCGCCCGTCTCGGCCTCCCAAAGTGCTGGGATTACAGGCTTGAGCCACCGCGCCCGGCCAACAGTCAATATTTTAAGGCAAACTAAAGAACAAATCACTCAGTATTTAGTTACAGTTATCAAAGGAAACTGAAGAAAGAAGAGAAAACACCAAAATGTCCCTAAATCTTTGGGCAGTGAGATTAGGGAAGTTTCTTTCTTCCCTGGATTTTTTTTTCCCCCCGATACAGAGTCTTGCTTTGCCATCCAGGCTGGAGTGCAGTGGCATGATCTCGGCTCACTGCAACCTCAGACTCCTGGGTTCAAGTGATTCTTTTGCCGCAGCTTCCCAAGTAGTTGCTGGGATTACAGGCATGCGCCACCACACCCAGCTAGTTTTTGTATTTTTAGTAAAGACAGGATTTCACCATGTTGGCAAGGCTGGTCTCAAACTCCTGACCCACCCACCTCAGCCTCCTAAAGTGCTGGGATTACAGGCATGAGCCACCACGCTTGGCCTTCCCTGGATAGTTTTTATCATCCCAGTCCAATACCACTAAGTCCGGATCTTCTATGGTGGTTAGGGTAGGGAGGTGGTAGGGGGAATGATAATCTAGGAAATCCAGATGATTAAACATCACGTGTATTTATCTGGCTTTTGAATACATTACAGACTTGAAGGATATCAGGGTCACAGTCCTGATTACATTTTCTTTTACCTGAGAGCAAAATCCGTTTTTATGCTTTAAATTTACAGGTTTTAAGTTGAGGAAGATTTCCAAAACCAAGTCAGTCAAACTAGATGTAGGTAATCCAGGATCATAAAGAGTGGCCCAAGACAGTCCACACAGTAAAAAAAAGTCAGGATTTGACCTGGTTTAAAGATCCCCAAAATGATCTTACTTCTCTGAATTTACTGAAAATTTTTCTGTATAACATTTTTTTTTGTAAGCTAGTAAGGATTTCTAATTTCATGAAATTCTCGGGGAAATTAGATCAAAATGCTGGGCTGGCAGCAACACTCTAGTTGAAATCACTCATTTAAAATTTTATACTATTACAAATAGACACAATATTGAAACATCAAATGATAAATCAATGAATAGAAGGGCCTAATTTAGTATTTACATGAAAAATCATAAAGGAACGGTAGTTCTGCAAGACTTTAACAAGTTCAACTCTTCAAACACTAAAAATAACAGATTATTTATAAAGATTAAGAAGTCAAAATAATTTTTTTTTTTTTCCGAGACGGAGTTTTTCTCTTATTGCTCAGGCTGGAGTGCAATGGCACGATCTTGGCTCACTGCAACCTCCGCCTTCCGGGTTCAAGCAATTCTCCTGCCTCAGTCTCCCAAGTAGCTGGGACTACAGGCATGTGCCACCACGCCGGGCTAATTTTGTATTTTTAGTAGAGATGGGGTTTCACCATGTTGGCCAGGCTGGTCTCGAACTCAGGTGATCCGCCTGCCTTGGCCTCCCAAAGTGCTTGGGATTACAGGCATGAGCCACCACGCCCGGCCTGTCAAAATAATTTTTACTAGGAAAATGTACAATGTAAATTAAAATATATAAGTAAAAATTTAATAATTTACTTCCATACTGGTTTTTTCCTTTTTTTTTTTTTTTTTTTTTTGAGATGGAGTCTTGCTCTGTCGCCCAGGCTGGAGTGCAATGGCGTGATCTCCACTTACTGCAGCCTCTACCTCCTGGGTTCAAGCAATTCTCATGCCTCAGCCTCCCAAGTAGCTGGGATTACAGGTGACTGCCACCACGCCTGGCTAATTTTTGTATTTTTAGTAGAGACAGGGCCAGGCTGGTCTTGAACTCCTGACCTCAATTGATCCACCCGCCTTGGCCTCCCAAAGTGTTGGGTTTAAAAAGGTGTGAGCCACCATACCCAGCCTATACTGCTTTAGTCTGGTCAAAGTCTCAGATTTAGAGATTGGTTCAAGAAGCCCTGTGATTTCTCACTTGAAGAGTAAATCACACTGAAATTTAAGAAAAGATGGTATAGCCCTGCCCACTGAGAACTATAAAACATCACTGACGTAAATGAAAGAAAACCATTTTTGGAGAAGTAGACTGTATTTAAGGATAAGAATACTCAATATTGTTAAGATGGCAATTCACCCTAAATTGATCTAGAAATTTAATGCACTCCTCATCAAAATCCCAGAAAGTGATTTTTGTAGAAATTGACAAGTTGAACTGTTATGAAAATACGTACCTTAAAATAGCCAAAACAATCAAAAATGAACAAAGTTGGAGAACTTACAAGACAGTATGATAGTGGCATATGGATAGACATATAAATTAACAGAAAAGACAACCTTAAATACTCATGCTTACATGCCAATTAATTTTCAACAAAGGCGCCAAGAGAAATGAAGAAAAGGATGGTGCTGGAATAATAATTACATAACTATATGGAAAAACATGAACCTTTCACTTACTTTTCCTTATACACAAAAATTAACTCAAAATGGAGTATAGACCTAAACATAAGAGCTAAACCCATACAATTTCTGCAAGAGAACACAGGATAAAATCTTTGTACCTCAGGTAAGACAAAGATTTTTTCAGGATACAAAAAGAACATAGTTTAAAAGAAAAAGTTTATAAATAGGAATGGGAGTCCAAGACTGGAAGATTACTTTAGCCCAGGAGGTCAAGGCTGCAAGGGAGCCATGATCACACCACTCCAGCCTGGGCAACAAAGCAAGACCTGTCTCAAAAAAAAAAAAAAAAAAAAAACAACTTTTACTCTGAGACAGATTTACAAAATTAAAGACAAGCCACAGATGAGAAGGAAATAAATACTTGCAAAACATAAATCTGACAAAGGACTTCTGCCTAGAATTTAAAGAACATAATAAACTTCAAACTCATCAACAAGCAGACGATCAGACTTTTTTAATAGGCAAAAGATCTGAGCAGACATTTACTCAAAGATGACACATGAATGGCTCATAAGCTCAGGAAGAGATGCTCTCCATCACTAGTCATCAGAGAAATGTAAATACTACTATACCTATTAGAATGGCTGACATTTTTAAAACTGGCATTACCAAGATTGGTGAGGATTTGGAGAAAATGGAATTTTCATACACTGCTGGTAGGAAGGCAATTTCGAAAATATTTTGGAAGTTGATTTATAAAGTTAAAAATCCACTTTCCATGGTACCCAGCAATTCCATTCATATTTACTCAAGAGAAAGACATGAACATTCTTAAGCAGCTTCGTTCATTAGAAGTCAAAAAAGGGAAACAACCCAAAAGCCCATTCAGGCGCCAGTGAAAGGATAAGCGACCTGGGGTGCATCCACACAATGGAATTCTACTAAATAATAAAAAGGCAAACAACTGATATAGGCAAAAAAGATGAATCTCAAAAACTTCATGCACATCTCAAAAACTATACTAAGTGAAATACATCACACACAAAAAGCTATGTACTTTATGATTTACTTTATATGAAACTGTAGAATAAACAAAATTACAGTGATAAAGCAAATCAGTGGTTGTCCAGGGCCAGGAGCCAGAGCACAGGGGATTAACTACAAAGGAGCAGGAGAAAACATTTCAGGATGATGGGAATGTTCTATATCCTGATTGTGTGGGGGCTTATGATTGAAATCTGGCAAATCAATAAACTGTTCACTTAAAATAGGTGAATTTCACTGTATTTAAATGATGTCTCTTACTAAAGCTGTTTAAAAACACACATACAAAATTAACTGTTTCTCTTACAATCTCTCTCAAAGACATGTGCAACAAAAAAAATAAGGGAAACTTACCTGATCCCAGTGCTTAAGGGAGAGAGTTGAGAGAGGTGTGGCATTAGCAAATTCGAGATTTGCAAAATGCCAATCAAGTATTTGTCTGTCTCTTGATGAGAGATATACATCACTGCAAAAGAACAAAGGAGTACAGGATTATTAAAAGATATCACTAGTTCTCTCAGTGTGATGTAGGTGATCTCAATAACTGTGGCGGAATCTAAGCCAGGGCTGTGCCTTATATGAAGAAATTACAAATCAAAAAGTAGCATCTTATCCATCTTATTAACCTCCTTATCTCTGATGTCTAGAGCAGTGCCAAGCTCACTACGCAAAGCAAATTACCTGTAGGCCTCATTTGTCTGGGGAAAAAAAAAAAAAGAATTCTTCATATGAAATTACCTTATATCATAAAAGCTTATTAGTTGTAAAAAAAAAAAAAAGTCTTATATTTTACACACAGCATAGACTCTATAGAAAGGATGGGCAGGCTGGACGCGGTGGCACATGCCTGTAATCCCAGCACTTTGGGAGGTCGAGGCAGGTGGATCACCTAAGGTCAGGAGTTTGAGACCAGCCTGGCCAACAGGTGAAACGCCATCTAAAAATACAAAAATTAGCCGGGCATGATGGCGGCACCTGTAATCCCAGCTACTCAGGAGGCTGAGGCAAGAGAATCACTTGAACCCAGGAGGTGGAGGTTGCAGTGAGCCGAGATCACATCACTGCACTCCAGCCTGGGCGACAAGAGCAAGACTCCATCTCAAAAAAAGAAAGGATGGGCAGCATCCTTGAATACAGAACAAAACAGATTTACGTGGAGGCTGGATGCAAGTGAAAACATTTCACCAGCATTCACTGTCAAAAACCCAGTGGAAATAAAGTATAATACCCACCTAGTTCCCAAAATTATGGAAGTATAAAGCAACAGCACCTTCTACCCCCTCAAAAAAGATAATTTCCATCTATTGCATCTTTATCCAAATATCAGATCTTATGGAGAAAGGCTCTCTCTTTAGAAACAATCTGTTTAGGTATCTAGGACACATTAAAATATAGAAGCAGGGGATTTAGAAACCTCACAAGTAGTCACATATTAATTTATTTAACAATTTAAACCACTCACTGAACATAAATAAAAGCTCACTATGATTTACAATTTTCCTTCTAAATCAAACTGAAAGAACAGTAAAAGCTATCCCTCTGAACTTTTGTGTTTGTTTTCCTTACCTTGGGGGATTCGCTTCCAATTCTTGAAGTTTTTCTTCTAGCTTTCCTTGTGTTTCAGCTAATTCATCATACTCCTGATAAAAATTAAGTGAATCTGAGTTATCCTGAAGGGTCAGATATCTACCTAGTTTCTTTATACCACAAAGTATAAGGTCTGGATCATATTTCCTCTTCGGATCACGTATAGGAAGTGTGGCTCAATTTTAGGCTGGGGTTAGATAGAGCTCAGAGATTTTTGTTTTTGGAGACAAGT
This sequence comes from Macaca nemestrina, assembly GCF_043159975.1. Taxonomy (NCBI): domain Eukaryota; kingdom Metazoa; phylum Chordata; class Mammalia; order Primates; family Cercopithecidae; genus Macaca; species Macaca nemestrina. The sequence continues at coordinate 211,024,830 of NC_092125.1, forward strand.
TACAATTGGGGGCCTGGAATATTAGGGGGAGGCAGGGCACACACAGGAGAAAATAATAGAAGAAATATATTAGTGTGCTACAAAGTGGGGATGAAAAATCATAGCAAGTACCATTTCATAAGCATGCCATGTCCCTGGCACTGGGTAAGCATTTTATACATAATTGTATTTAAGCTTCACAATTACTCTACAAGGTAGGTGTTAAGACCATGTTACAGATGAGGCAATTAAGGAGTCCAAGGTCACATGGCTCGAGACTCCAAGTTAGGGATTTGACAGTTTGACCCCAAATGACTCTGAAGTCCATGTTTAATACTCTTACTCTAAACTGTTACGGCTAAACTGAGATTTAAGATAAAATGATGAGATTATTAAGACAGGATAAGAATTCTGCAGGACAAGGAGGTCTTAAAACAAACTAACCCATTAAATCCCCATGGCTCACTATGTACCAAATCGTCTTCATTGCACTGAAGGCACTTGTGATTGGCTAGTAGCTCTCTTTTCCAAAATTCCCCAGATCTGTGCTATTTCTTAGGATTCCAAGTAAAACCAGTTAAGCCTGTATGTATACCACACCTTGCATAGGGCGGTCAGATCCCTGTGTTTGCTTTTCACTAAGAACTCAGCAGTAATATCTCTGGGCGGCTTTACTTCAGATGCTTCTTTGTATTGCTGATGGAGTTCTTTAATTTTCTCTTTCAAATTTACCATCTAAGAAGGAAAAGCACAAATTTACCACTCCAGATAGTAATGTAGTTTATGTCTGTATCACATGTACCCTTTTCTGGCTCCTCAAAACTGCTATCACAACAAAACAGGGCTACAGTGCAAGGTCCTTAGAATTCTTAAATACTTGTTCTAACCTACATCATTCCATCTGGGAAACAGGAAAGAAATCTTATAGGGCTTGACATAAAGGTACCACAACTCTATCTGCTAAGATCAGTGCTGCCTTCTAAAATGAATGAGAAGGATGAAGAGTGTCCCATTAATTTAAATAAACAAACAAAAAACCCAGTATTGAAATAAATTTAATACCCACAAAAAAGAAAATACCACTATTGTAACTTGAACTGATTTTCTGAAACAAATTGTCATAATGTGTTTTTTTTTTTTTAAGACGGAGTCTCGCTCTGTTGCCCAGGCTGGAGTGCAGTGGCGTGATCTCGGCTCATTGCAAGCTCCGCCTCCCGGGTTCATGCCATTCTCCTGCCTCAGCCTCCCGAAGAGCTGGGACTACAGGCGCCCGCCACCACGCCCGTCTAATTTTTTGTATTTTTAGTGGAGACGGGGTTTCACCATGTTAGCCAGAATGGTCTCAATCTCCTGACCTTGTGATCTGCTCACCTCGGCCTCCCAAAGTGCTGGGATTACAGGCGTGAGCCACTGCGCCTGGTCCTATAATGTGTTTTTTAAATATGTAAAAGGTCAAATAACATTTTTTTTTTTTTCTAAGAGACGGAGTCTTGTTCTATCACCCAGGCTAGAGTGTAATGGCACAATCTCAGCTCACTGCAACCTCTGCCTCCCAGGATCAAATGATTCTCATGCCTCAGCCTCCCGAGTAACTGGGATTACAGGTGTGTGCTACCATGCCCAGCTAATTTTTTGTATTTTGGTAGAGAAGGGGTTTCACCATTTGACCAGGCTGGTCTCAAGCTCCTGACCTCAAGTGATCCACCTGCCTCAGCCTCTCAAAGTGTTGGGATTATAGGCGTGAGCCACTGTGCCTGGCCAAAGAATCTTAAGGAACCATTCTTAATGTTAGCTTTTTTCAGGTTTCTGATGATACTACACAGGCCAAGAGTGACAAAGCCTGAGACTGGGCACCCTATAGGTATCCTGCCACTTGGCAGTTCTTAAGTCACTCTTCTCTTTTCATCCTTACCACAATCCATGAAGACTGTGAGCTGGAGACCTCTTCATCAGACCGGATGAAGAAATGAGGCACAGTGAGAGTGAGAGGCAAGAGTCCAGTCACAGGCACACCCAGAGTATGCACTATAAAGGCCCCCTCCAGGGGCTATTTTCTCCCTAAGCTCATGTGACCTTTGCAGCTGGCAGGGTGAGGAGAAATAAATGGTTGGACTTTAATGCTCCGGAGCCTGGGGTGCTGGAAGGTGGTGGCAGAGAAGAGCCCTAAGAGTTCAGCCCTAGGGAACAGAGGTGGGGGTGGTGGCAACTCAAGAGAAGTAATTATGCCAATGAACTGGCTGCTGATTTGTTGGTCTTCACCAATGGAAACTTGGCTCCAGTACAGCTAATCTCCTGCTAGTCCTAGAATTCAGCCGAGGGCACTGGGATAGCTTTAGAATGGCTAAACCAAGCTTGTCCAACTCGTGGCCCAGGACAGCTTTGAATGCTGCCCAACACAAATTCATAAACTTTCTCAAAACACTGAATTTTCTTTTCTTTTCTTTTTTTTAAAGCTCATCAGCTGTCATTAGTGTTAGTGCATTTTATGTGTGGCCCAAGACAATTCTTCTTCTTCCAATGTGACTGAGGGAGGCCAAAAGATTGGACAACCCTGAGCTAAAGGGAACCAGAAAAAGAGGAAAGATCTGTTTCCTCTGGCAACATTTATCAATAATGCCACACCGAAACACTGACAGATAAAACAGTCTCTTTTGTTAGTCATTATTTTCTTAAGAATGAGTCCCAGCTGTGCAGACTTTCTCTTCCATGGAGAAAAAAAGTCTCAGAAATGCTTTTAAAATTTCTAAAGACATTTTCTCCTAATAAAGCTTCTTCAGCTATAAAGAAAATACAGAATTTCACCTTGTTAAGAAGTTCTTTCAATTCTTCCTGAGTTTTCACTATCTTCTTCCAATGTTCAATCTGCTCATCTTTGACATGCTTCTCTTGTAACCTAAGAGAGACAATATGTATAATCCGGTCTCAAAGCCAACTTTGCAAAATAAGACAGGTGCCCATCAAAAACATTTAAGGGCATCAAGGCCCACTGAAACTTCTAATACTTAGGAACAAGAAAGTTGGCTAGTGGGAAATTATTTCCTAGGCTATGTTAAATACAGTATAATACCATAAAAGCAATGAATTTTAGAAGTGAAAGGGACCTTAAGAGATCATATAATAATTTTAAATAATTTTTAATTTTGGATTCAATGGTTTCACATGAAATTAAGTAAAAACTAGCTCAAATAAGACTTGCAGAAAAACTTAAAACATAAATGGCAAATCTTTACATATGGAACTCACTATACAATAAGCACTATCAAAGTACTTACTGAATGACAACTTCCAATGCCTGGCCAAGGGACACAGGCTTATTATTGAGGACATTGAAGTCTAGTTGATGACTAAGGTAAGATGTAGCTTCTAGCAACCGGTTAAACTCTTGCTCTACCATTTCATCTTTCTCTTTAGGAACCTGAAAATCCGAAGTATAGCAGAGTTGGTCCTTATAAAACTAAACATATCCATCCATGAAAACACAAATGCTCTATAGTTTATAAAGGTCAAAATATGTATCTCAAAGGGGAAACCTTTGAGCACAATGATTCAAATTTTCTTTTCTATGAAGTGGTCAAATCCATTTAAATGAGATATGAAATGTTTGGGCCCTGACGATTTCCTCTTCTCCCACTTCTGCCCTCAGAGCTGGGACTCTACCTCTATTAACAGCCACAAGATTCACACTGGTGCTAACTGAAGTCACATGGAGCACAAGTGGCACTGAGCTGACATGCATTAAGTTGAGCTGGCTAACATGCAAACAACACACTAGAAAAGTCCCAGAGAACAAAAACTATGTCAACAAATCTGAGGACCTTCCAAGAATAAGGGCAGGATGGGAAAATAAGAAGCCCAAGGTATCTGCTTCCCCTCAAAGATGAATCTCAGGTGGGAGGAGGGAAAAGAGAAATGAAATTCATGGCTACTAATAAGAACATACTAGCACTTTTGTTCTTTTGCACAGTAATAACATTTTATGGCACCAATAAGTTCAGAATTGAATGTACAAAGCTCTTAAGAGAGTCTATGAGTAAATGAAGGACCAGAAGGTCTGGCTCCTCATTGATGTGGATGAAGCAAACAGAATGCAAAGCAGCTCATCAAGCTGGAAGACCATGATCCTAAGCCATGCTGTGTGCCTGCCTACCGATAACATCAGTTAGTTCACAAGCACCCCTCTGCTACTGCTTAATTCAGCCCCAAAGTAAACTGTATATGCAATCCTATTGTTGAATTCATGGCAGAAGTGAGAGAAAGAAAAAATATGCTTAAGGCAAGCATTGCTTGTTATAAGCTGGGCTGGTATCAGCTGGGAAATGTGATTCAAAACACAGAATTTCACTACACAGTCAACCTAAAATTGGTAACACAAAAATAAAACATGGAAGTAAATTCTAGTAAACACTAAGACTCAGGAGGAGCGACCTCTAACAATCAGAGATAACTGACTGTTGACAAGACCATCCCAATAATATTCTACCTCTCATTTGAAACTCCACAGTTTTTCTACTTCCCAACTTAACAGATGATTTTGAACCCTGGCCTCTGCTCCTTCATTGATCACACAAGTAACTCTATGAGATAAGCCAATGTGTGGCAGAAAGAATCTGGCAAGAAGGGCAATCTGCTCCCAAAAAGAAAGAGGACTGCAACTCTCCTTTGAACTGTAAATATGAGACGCCGTAGCTAAATCACATTCAAAGCAGTAAGTTCCAAAGGACTATACATGGGAGAGATGAGGGTGTCTTTATAATTAAAGAATTACCCTTAGCCTAAAGAAAATCTAAATCTCTAAAAATATTCTGGTTTGTGTTAAATGAGGCAGAGAATCAGGCTTTGGATGCTTGGTGCCATTTATATCAGGAAGGTACCTAGGACTGGTGGATCAAAAACCTCTGACCTATTACTCATTCAACTCAATGGTCAAAAAAGAGCTTGCTCTTATTACACAGCCATGAGAGCTGATGGAAGAGACAGATCCTTTGGTCAGGAATTTCATTTACTTTTTCAGCTACTTTTCCTCACTGATGTGATATGTGATGGTCATATATAGAGCGACTCAAACAATGCCGAAATTTTGCTCAGAAACGTGCTACTTCCAGTGCAAATCCTGCAATGATGCTACAAAAGACGGTTCTGGAAATCTAAATTTGGTTCTTCTTTCAAAAAGGAAACAAATTACATTTCAATGTGAAATCCAGGTAGTTATGAGACCTTAATTCATCACAGATGCAATGCGTATGACTGATTTTCTTGGAGTATAAAAGTGGTATTTCTATGTGTTGCTTCTAAAATGCCTAGCAAGAGGATGCTACAGCAGCAAGAGGGACTACTAGATCACATATGCCTCTACAATAGGGCAGAATGTGTCAATACGCAAGTGTGCAAATGGTACAGATTAAAGCTCTTCCAGCGTCAACTGGATGGTTTGCTTCAGACAAGCTTTAATCTTTGCAACTAGGATGACAATCACATAGGGAAGTTCATACTGAAAAAGTACACAGCACTCAGGCTCAGTAACTGGGGTCCAGGGTGTGTGGTAGAGAAATATTTAAAGGGACACTGTCAAGGTTAGAGGGACCAAATTTGACCTCTGTTTCCTCCCTCTGTTTGCTGAGCAGCCCACTGGATTCATTACACTTTCCCCCTTAGTCCACCCACACCACCCACAAAAAACCTAATGTTTTACACGCGCTTTCAATGACAAAAACTCAAATGGCACCAGCCCAACATATAGGCGCAACTCTACAACAACAAACCAGTGTGAATGTATGATGGAGAGGATCTTTGAAAGGAAAAGATTTAGGTTTCAAGCTTTTAATGGGTTATTGTAAACAGTGAGGAAAATGATTTGAAAAATTATGAAAAAAATACCTTGACAGTGTCCTTTTAACCAGTGCAGCAGAGAGAGAAATAAACTGTAAATAACAGCCCAACAGCCACGTCAAATTTAGTTTTGTATGACAGCAATAAAATCAAGGCTTTAAACACATAGCATGACAGAAGCATTCTGTTAGCTCAGAAGCTGCAACCACCAGAGAAATAAGGAACAGATAGTACGGAGACTAAATGGGAAAGTCAAGGCATAGAAATGGCCAAAAGAAAGGCAGTTAAAAAAAGGTGGGGGAGTGAGGGGGAAGTGTCAGAAAGCAGTGAGGAATAAAGCAAAACTCAAAAGAGGAAAGGAAAAACACAGAACAGTAACAACAACAACAACAACAACAACAACAAAATCAAACAAACAAAAACCAAACCAAAAGATTGCTGCCACATTTGACTGACACCAGATGACAGGACTGCATCTCCGGTACACCATTCTAACCCGAGGCTCAGCTGTATGAGATTATGTGAGATTGTCAGCCACCAGGCCCCATCCATTTTCCACCTAAGCAATTACAGGAATGTTGCAAGTGCAGCCAGGGATAGCTCTGAAACCTGGCTTTTTTTTCCCCACTAACATTAAAATTTCACTTGGAAATTAAAGGAATATTTGGAAAATAATACATAAAATACTTGTCCCTTAGGAAATCAATACTGACTGGGAGAAAACCAAAATGTGTTTTTAATACCTTTAAATCAGAATCATTTCTAAAAACAAGCTAGTTAGAAATATTCTATTTAACATACCCAGACAATAAAAGGAACTAACAAATGACTACCCTGACAACCCCAAACTACCCATACTTTAAGTCATTTATTTCCCCTTGATGAGAATCCATGGATTCTATTAGTTCTACAAATTATTATGGAACAATAACAACAAAATGGAATTGAAATATTGGCAATCACTAAACATAGGTCACAATAATCTAAATCTTACCTGACTATTCTAATCTAGATCCTTAACTTGTATCCCAAGAAAGAAACTCAACGAATGATTACAAAGGGTTTTAAGTACCACATTAGAAGGCAGGTGGATTTCTACACTGCAACACAGTGAGAACTTGTAACAGCAAACTAAAAAGCATTTTTGGGGAAAGGACCAATAATGTAAGAGCCTTCTATCTAAGAAGCAAACAAAATGGACATCACTTTAAACAGATTTTGACTGACTTTTTGAAACCATTTATTTCTCTATGAAAGGCTCCAGGTAAATAGTTCCTACAAGACTAAGAGAATTTGAAGAGTCTCATTGTTCCAAATAGGTTCAATCCTGATTGTCTTGGTCCAGTAGATTATATGGACTATCTCTAAATGTGTCCAGGGGAAGGGAAGCCTGTGTGTCTACCCCATGCAGAATGTGGGAAAGCCAAACACCTTTCTGGACAAGGTCCCTGGTCCTGCAAGAAGTAATCTCAAAGGAAGAAGGACAGCTCTCTTTAGTTCTACCTCTGGTTTCATTCTGACAAGCTCTTTAGGTCTTCAAAAACATTGTACACCTATCTTACTTCCAGTCTTCACAAACTCACCAGCAGCAGAGCAGAATGGAGTTAAATGCAGCAACGTACACTAGGTAATGAAAGGTCTGAGATTTAGCCAGAGAAATCCCCAGAATGAATCAGAAAAAAGGAGTAATTGCCAAATCTGACTAGACAGCCAATCTCCACCTCCCCATCCCATGCCATCGAGCACTTCTAGAATGATGGTGAAGCAGAAGATTAAGATTAGTTCATTTGGTAAAACCTGGAAGAAGAAATTTACTTCTGAAGAGTCTCTAATTTCAGATTCTCCTCAACAGCCAAGGGAAATGAGATATAGCTATTATCCCTACAGGGGGAATATATCCTTAATGCAAATAAAATTCAACGTGATTCTAGGCTGGGCGCAGTGGCTCTTATCTATAAATCCCAGCACCTTGGGAGGCTGAAGCAGGAGGATCACTTGAGTCCAGGAGTTTGAGACCAGCCTGAGCAATATAGTGAGACTCCATTTCTACAAAAATTCTTTTAAAGTAGCCAGGTGTAGGGGTGTGTGCCTGTGGTCCCAGCTACTCAGGAGGCTGAGGTGGGAGATCACTTTAGCCCAGGAGGGCAAGGCCACAGTGAGCCATGTTTATGCCACTGCACTCCAGCCTGGGCAACACTGCAAGATCTTCCTGTCTCCAAAACAAAACAATCAATGTGATTCTACAGAGACTGTTGTCTCCCCCAACTCCCACCCCATAAGGAATCTTTTTGACTTCCTTAAAGCAGTGGTTAGAGTGTATGGAAAAGGCACACACAACATATCTAAGTAGTTCTCTCTAGAAGTTTTTAGTCCAGTAAATTCTTGTTAAACAAATAAATACAGTTTGGAAAAGCAAAGTCAGTATTATAACTATAATTAAGGGGGCAAAAACTATTTGCAACTTCAGGACCATTAAAGGAAGGCATGAGATTTTTACATTTATAAACAAGCATGGATTGGCAGTAATGATTTTAAAGGGCAGAGAAAGATTGTCATAAAGATATTGAAAATGTTTCCTCAAAGGAAGAAAACCAAAAAGGCCAACAGGTCTGTGTCAAAGGTGTACTAACCTAAGCACCACTGTATAAGAACACAAATGAAAACTGGCTAAGTTATGACAGATACCTAATACACCTTTAGTTAATGGTCTTTGTAAGAGACCTGACACCCATTACTTTTCATATGTTGTCTGTCATTCTCTTAACAGCTGAGTCATTCCCAAGAAGAAAATCAAAGCTCAGTTTTTCAAAGGAGTCCTCTGGATCTGTAACAACACACACACACACAATCACACACACACACACACACACACACAAATGACCAGAGACCTTGTGAAACAGAATGCTACAGTACTGTGGGAATTTGATTTAAGATACCCTAAAAAAAAAAAAAAAAGTAAAGCCCATGAGTTACTAGCTGGTGTACAGGAGATGCAGAAAACATTCAGAGCCATTTCCACTGTCTCCCCGACCAATCGTGTTTTCAGTCCCCTCAGCAGAGACCAGCAAAATGTTCCCTGAAATATGAATTACCCTATTTCCCAACCTTCTCCATGTCCAGTTAAAGCTGTTACTGATGACAGCATAGGTCAGAGTATAACTCCATCACCAATCAACTGAAGGCAGCTGCTATACTAGCTTTGATTGTTTTATAGGCTTAAGGTAGTGGAGATCCCTTCTATTTAGAGGGATATGCTTAGTATCCCTACATTATTTTATATCTCTATATTATATCCCTCATATCAATCAATATGTTTACTAGGGAAGTCCTTGTTCTAGTCATCCAAAGCCATAAAATAAATGTCCCTTGTCAAAAACAAACACAGAAACTCAATATACTAGCTACAAATGTAGGAGAGAGAACAGAGAGGTAAACTTTTTTAGGGATTCTTGTGATTGTGATTAAAACAATGACATAAAATAAAAATCACTTGCTATATGATTCCTTTCCTACAGCAGCAAAATGTCTGGGTATGCAGATACGTCCTTCAGACATTATTACTAGTGATATAACTCAGAGTAACTTTCTGGCCTTCTACAGGATGACATCATTAATTTCTATGTACTAACAACAGAACCAACAAGTCAGTCTTTTTTTGACTGAAGCTGTCCACAAAGCATGGAGAAACAGAACCAACCCCATTTCATCCAACAGTTCACTAAAGAAAAATCAATGACTGAATGAATTTTTACTTTAGGTAGGCCTTGCTGGCTCCTGGAGTAACTACTGAAACAAAGCTCTCAGAGAAGGAGACTTAGCTGATGTCGTCACACAGGCAGTTAGAAAGAGGTGCATACACTCACCTCACCCCATCTTCCCTGAAATGTCAGCGGGCTGTAGTCAAACAAGTATGGGAATCTGAACCAGAACACCAGGCAATGGATTCTGGCTCTTCAATTTACTGATTATGATAACCTTAGGCAAACACACGTGTGAGCTTTAGTTTCTTCTCCTGCAATAAGAGAATAAAGCTGCTGACCTATGAGCTTTAGTTTCTTCTCCTGCAATAAGAGAATAAAGCTACTGACCTATAAGCTTTAGTTTCTTCTCCCGCAATAACAGAATAAAGCTACTGACCTCTCTTTAGATCGCTAAAGCCATGAAACGTATTTGTAATTACAAGCATAAATTAGTGGGGCTCTTTGTACTTGTCCTATAAGCTTGTTCAAAAGCTAGTTTAGGCCAGGCACAGTGGCTCACGCTGGTAATCCTAGCACTTTGGGAGACTAAGGTGGGTGGATCACCTGAGGTCGAGAGTTCAAGACCAGTCTGGCCAACATGGAGAAACCCCATCTCTACTAAAAATACAAAAAAATTAGCCGGGCGTGGTGGGGCACGTCTGTAATTCCAGCTGTTCAGGATGCGGAGGCAGGAGAATTACTTGAGCCCGGAAGGTGGAGGTTGCGGTGAGCCAAGACTGTGCCACTGCACTCCAGCCTGGGTGATAGAGTAAGACTCTGTCTCAAAAAAAAAAAAAAAAAAAAGCTAATTTACTAGTCAACAGTTTTCCACTCTTACTCTGAGACAGACAACTGGAGACAGCAGTACGAAACATTAGCATGCCTTATATTTGATTAACTAAGGCAAGCATAAATCAAAGCTGCAAAGAATCCATTCCCAAATTTGAGAATGGTTTAAAATATTCCTTATCACTTGGCTACTGCACCAAATATAAATGTATCAACTTAGAAAAATCCTATACATATCAGAGTTGAATGACAACTACCAATTTCATTGGGAAAAATATCCTTGCATTCAAAATGCTGAAAACCACACACAAGGTTAACAACTGTTTACAGCGCTACTCAAAGGGCTGGTCCTGGTAAGATGTGGATAAATCAATGTACCACTTTCTTCACTGAGAGTTTTGCTACCAGGAAAAAAAAAGTCACCAACTGAATTAACAGTGTGGTTAGCAGTGTAATTTCTTTATTTCATCCCACCCTGGTAATCAACAGTTCACAGACTGGCAGCCAGTGCAGGCCCCACCTGAGGACAGCAGTGGTACAGAAACAAGTGTTTTAAAAAACGCGCTAAAGCTCATCTAATACCAAGAAAGCAGTCCATTTCTCTGGGTATCTCTAATAGAAAAAACTTCTCGGCCGGGCGCGGTGGCGCAAGCCTGTAATCCCAGCACTTTGGGAGGCCGAGACGGGCGGATCACGAGGTCAGGAGATCGAGACCATCCTGGTGAACATGGTGAAACCCCGTCCTACTAAAAAAATACAAAAAACTAGCCGGGCGAGGTGGCGGGCGCCTGTAGTCCCAGCTACTCAGGAAGCTGAGGCAGGAGAATGGCGTAAACCCGGGAGGCGGAGCTTGCAGTGAGCTGAGATCGCACCACTGCACTCCAGCCTGGGCGACAGAGCGAGACTCCATCTCAAAAAAAAAAAAAAAAAAAAGAAAAAACTTCTCTCTTTACTGTTAGAAAGAATTAATGAACCTGCTCTACATTCAGAAAAGTCTAAAGAAAAAGATGGTGTCTCAATGATCAGTGATTAATCTTTACTGTGGACTCTTACCACTTCTTGATGACTGTAATAGCCACTCTGGAGCCTTGCTTCTCCTCACCTCAATTCTGTACTTATTACCTACTACTGCTATTATACTTTCAATGCTGACTTAATCATGTCATTTCCCCTGTTCTCAAACCTCTCCAGTTCCAACATAATCAAGCCTAGCAAGTAACATCCACTACAACATGGCCCCACCCTAAATTTTCTATCTTCCTACCCTCACTGGTATAATCCCATCCTCCTTTACAGACTTATCTGCTTAGACTTAAGCCTCCTCTGCCTGCAATCCTGATTTGCCATTCACAAATGTTCTCCTTCCCTCCAGATCTCTTAGTGCCCTATCCCTCACACCTTCATACATTCTCTTGCCACCTTGGTTCTTCCACAGCAATTTGCTCTTCTATCTAATCCTTGGCTTTCACTTTATGTTACTGGTATTAATATATTTATGGATGTTTGTGATTTGCTTTAAAATACTCCAGACTTCCCCGGGACTCAAAAGTGTAGGAATGGGACAGATAAAACAAGATTGGGAAAACAGGTTCACTACAGTACTCTTTCTACTTCTGTCCATGTTTTAAAATTTCCGTAATAAAAAGTTGGGAAAAAAGAATTATTTCTGTACAAGTACCACTATAGCAGGGACTATCTTATTCATCTCTATATCCTTTACAGATCTTGGTAGAATAAGAGAAGTTTACTCAACTGTTGAGTTAATCTCTGCTTCATCCTTTCTCTCTCATTCTGCTCAGTTTATTCTGCAAGAAGCCTCCTGTTACCCACCCCACCCAAGTACTGGTAGGAAATCTGGACCATGATGGTGGGGATGGAAACCAAAGCATTCCCTGAGAGTCTGCCCTTCTCTTGATAGGAACTCCATAAAGCCTTAAGGTAGATAGGAATAAGTGAGAATGTTCCTTGAAACATATCACACAAAATTCAAGAGTTGGGATCCTACCACTTTTAGTAACAGTAGCTAAACCCACTGTATACACAGGAAATCGCCCTTTTCCCCAGATACAAAGATAATATGTGCTTATATCCTGAGAAGTGTGGGCTCTCATCTTGATAAAGGGAATCACTAAAATTTCTGCTAAATACAAACTTTTGAATTTCACTCACTTCTAAAAATTAGGACTGACTTACGTAATTTAAGCCTATCTTAAAGTTGTTAAACTGTGCAATTCCCCATACCATTCATCAGTTCCATGCTACAGTCATACTAAGTATAGGAAGCTCCTATGCCTCTGGTCAACAAATATACTTTAGCCTATCTAAGCATGTGGGTAAGTACCACCATTTGGCTATTAGCCCATCAAAAATATTAGCCTATAAACACAAAACTGAAGTCATAAAGAACACATGGAGCTAAAGCACATGATGGAAGGCACAATACAAAAAAAACGAAGAATCAGGTTTCAATTCCATAAGTCCCTTGGAGTAAGGGGCCACAGCCAAATAAAAAGATTAACTGTCTAGCTAGCCTTCATTAACTATCTAAAGATAAATGTTAAACAGACAGGTAAATGTGTATACATACAATAATCCCTTCTTACATAGCTCAGAGTTAAGAAACAATCAGAATAACGTCACATCATCTCTACCCTCAGTTTATATATATACACCTCTGTATGTGTATATATGTATATGCTCATCCATACCATCCTCCTAAAATTGTTTTCAACTAAACCAAAGAAATGTTGAAAGTTCTGTTTGTCCTTGACTTACAGCTTGTCCGTTGGCTTCATAAAGTGGGCATTTTTGCTTGATCTTGGCCAGTTCCATATTTACTTGTTTGCTGACCACAGCCATAGGATTCCCTCCTAGAAAAAACTCAAGCAATTAAATTCAATAGACCTATGAAGAGAGAACAAAAACCTCACAGTAAAAAATATTTTTACTCAAAAAATGCTCAAAAGCTTACAGTATGTAAATTATTTCTCAAAAAAGCACTCCAAGTAAAAATATGTAAGATAAACATGAAGAGTGCAAAAAAATTACCTATAATCCCACTAAGTAACATTTTATTACAGATCCTTCCAGATTTTAAGTGTATAAAATTACAGACACACACAAAAGGATCATAATAAGTACTGTTTTATAATCTCTTTTCAACTTAGCAATATATTGTGGACATTGTTTTACACTAATACGGAGCTACATGATTTTCAGTGGCTGTATATTGCTCATGGTATAATATTCTAATCCGTGGTTTCTAATATTCTGCTATGAAAAACAATGCCAGGGATGGGCAAGCTGGCTAATGCCCACATAGGATTATGGTGGTAATCCTAGCACTTTGGGAGGCCGTAGGGTGGGTGGATCACCTGAGGTCAGGACTTCGAGACCAGTGCTGTAATCCCAGCACTTAGAGAGGATCGCTTGAGCCCAGGAATTCAGATCAGCCTAGCAATATAGTGAGACCTCATCTCTACAAAGAATTAAAAATTAACCAAGCATGGTGGCATATGCCTGTATTCCAAGCTATTAGGGAGGCTGAGGTGAGAGGATCCCTTGAGCATGGAAGGCAAAGGTTGCAGTGAGCTGAGATCATGCCACTGCAATCCAGCCTGGGCAAAAGAGCGAGACCACGTCTCAAAACAAACAAAAACAATGCCACGTTAATCATGAGATCAGGAGATCAAGACCATCCTGGCCAACATGGTGAAACCTCGCCTCTACTAAAATACAAAACATTAGCTGGGCATGGTGGACATGGTGGTATGTGCCTGTAGTCTTAGCTACTCGGGAGGCTGAGGCAGGGGAATTGCTTGAACCCAGGAGGGGACTGCAGTGAGTGGAGATCACGCCACTGCACTCCAGACTGGGTGACAGAGCGAGACTTTGTCTCACAAAAAAAAAAAAAAAAAAAAAAGCTTCAAACACATTATCTACTTATCTTCATAGGATAATTTCTCAGAACTAGAAAGAGGTACTCTAGGTCAAAAGATATGTACAATTTACATTTTCCACATACTGCTATACCTCTCAGTAACAGAAGATAACTATTCTAAACCAATACACCTTAAAATTGCATCTCTGGCTTTAAATTTTTTTTTTATTTTATGAGTCTCAGACCACGTACTATAGGACAAACCAATAGCTACTTACCAAGACCTGTTACCACCATGGCTCCAAGATCAGCTACATAGTTTCCTTTGCGAAATGTGGCAACTCGTCCACCCACACGATCCTGTTTCAGAAATTAAATAGCCAAAATCATCAATTGTGTTTTAACCACAAACCTGCCATAGTAATATACCATGGCTCTGTCTTCTATAATTTAAAAATAAAGATATAGAGCTTACATGGAATGCAATCAACAGTGCTATGGGCACAAAGAACAAATGAAGTTTAACTTGAAGACTATTTGAAGGAGAAGCAGGCAACAAATGACATATAATTAAATGTCATATAACTAAATGACACAGAATTAAATGATGTGATATAAAACAACTTGACAGTTGGAAGATATATTTAGTCACAGGTACCTCTCTACCCGGCTGTCTATAATACCTTTTAATGTACAGGATGAACGAGGCTACCCACATAGAAAATATTTGTTCACAAATCCCAACACTATTTAAATACCAACTTTCTACCACTGTAATCTGACTCTTACACCCTGATCCCCAAAATTAGCTGGGAAAAATCTGAAGGATAATTTTTCTGACAAATGGTTCTCCAGTGCAGCCCTATGCCCAGGGTCCATACTGAACATAGCCTGTTCACATTACCTTTCATCCCTAAATAGGCCCAGGTTTATCACTGCTGACCAGGGATTTTCAAGTATGGCTGAGTTCTAGCGATAATTTAATGATTATAGATAATGTAAGAATACTCTGGAACTCCAAACAAACAAACAAAAATGCAAAACAAAACAAAAACCTACGCACTAGATTATAAATTCCTCATGGGTAGGAATCATAATGGTCCTATTATTCCTTATTGTATTTTTCAATACAAAATGTACAAAGTGCACAAAAATGTTTTCTGAATATATAAAATTTTTAATAACAGTGTATCAGGAAAATATTTAATTTCAATTTCCCCATACTCTCTTAAAAAATCAGCAGTTTAAAGCCATTAGAAGATAATTAGATTTCAAAAATTATTCATGAAAATAGCTTGAACAGTAGCATCCTAATATATGCTCTTTTTCCTACTGTATGTCATTATCCCTTATTGCTCCTCCTGTTTCAATTTCTCTCTCTAGGACTAACAGGAAAAAAAACAGTATCTTGGCTTCTAAAAGATGGTTCCTGCCTGAGAGGCAGCTTTTTTTCTTTATCAAAAATAGGGAATTCACTCTGTTCCACCACCAAAAATAACTGCCTCCTAACAAAAGATATGTCCATGAAGGCCCCAAATTTAAGAGCTAACTACAAGAAACAATGATCTGAAAATATCAGTCAGGAAAAGAAATACTCTAAAACCCTCCTCACAGAGCACTTTTCAAAGCATTCATATGAAAAAATGCGTCTTTAAAATATAAATAACACTATCCAAAACACTCTATTTTACAAATCAATTTGACTTAGTTCAAGTTGTATAATTCCTTAATTTGCAACAGATAATTTGCTTACCATGTTTCCAATAGGTCAAGCCTCTAAACTCAAAAGGCAATTCTTACCCTGGCTTCCAAAAGTGTGACATCCATTCCAAAACTTTGTAACTGTCGAGCTGCTGCCAAGCCTGAGACCCCAGAGCCTATAATAATTACCTTTCCTGTCTTTTTAGCTAAAAGCAAAAAATGAAAAAAAGAGTATTTTGTTGTAGGTATAAAAGTTTGTACTTACAGTCTTATTCATGAAAACCTCTAGGTTCTTAACATATTATAATATCTTACAAAGTAAAACATTCAGAGTTATTTTCAAAATATGAAAACTACCTGAAAACAAATGAACGAACAGCTGAAACTTATGAATTCAAATTCAGTGTCGAACATTTATAAATCAAATCCACTATCCTAAGATTTATTTTCTCATTACCTCAGGCATATGTTTCAGTATCTGTGATTCTTAGTTAATTTGGTTAATAATCTGCTTCATTATTATATTAGGACACATTCTGCATATAAGCTATTTCCCTTAACCTCTACCCTTGTAGTCTTAAGTTAGTATTTCTTTTTGAAAAAATGATTAAAGCATTAAAAAAAGCAACTGTTGAAAACATAAAGAATGGGTCAATGAGAGAAAAACCTCAAAATGAACTCCTCTCATTTTTAACAAATTTACTGTTTTATTCTTTTTTTTAAATTGGAAATCTAGTATCTTTTACTAAGTAGCTATCAAACTAGAAATTAAGGGAAATGCACATTTATTCAGAGACTTTATTTTTTATTATTTATTAAACTTGACTTGTAAGATAAACTTGGAAATATTTTTAAATATAGTCTTATGAATCAAAATAAAATCCTAACATCATAGACATAATACACAGTCCTGAAACCGTAACTTAAAAATGTAAAATTTATCAGCCAGGTAGGAGGTCCTTACTTGGTAGGGGTTTTATCCTCTTATAGATGCCGAAGTTGATAAGACCATGACGCTCTAAATAACTGTGAACTCGGTGGACAAGCACAGTATCACCTACAGAATAAGCGGATTAAAAACATGGTTTTATTTTCAGCAGTTTAAACAATATTCTTCTAACTCTTCTATTTCTCCATCATGAAGTCCTTACAAACATCTTTTCCATTAAGCTTCAGGTCATGTGACTCCTTTAAAAAAGTAATTCTAAGGCTGGGCACGGTGGCTCATGCATATAATCCTAGTGGCTTTGGGAGACCGAAGTGATAGGATCACTTGAGGCCAGGAGTTCAAGACCAGCCTGGGCAACACAGCAAGACCCCACAGCAAGACCCCTTATAAAAAATAAGCCATGCATGATGGTGCATGCCCATAGTCCTACTTACTCGGGGGGCTGAGGAAGGAGGATCACCTGAGCCCAGGAGTTCCTGGCTACAGGGAGCTATGATTGTACCAATACACTCTAGCCCGGGCTAGATCATATCTCAAAAACCACTGTAGAGACCCTATCTCTACAAAAAACAAAAAATTAGCCATGCATGATGGTGCCTGGCAGATGAAGGCTGCGGTGAGCTGTGAATGTGCCACTGCACTCCAGCCTGGGCAACAGAGGGAGACCCTGTCAATCAATCAATCAATCAATCAATCAATCAATCAATGTGATTCTTAGAACTATTAGTCTGTGAAGTAGACCAAAATGTATAACACATACTTTGGAATTGTACTGATTTAATTTTTAATTTTTTTGAGAGAGAGTGATCTCACTATGTTGCCCAGGCTGAACTCAAACTCCTGGGCTCAAGGAATCCTCCCACCTCAGTCTCCTGAGTAGCTGAGATTATAGGTGCACATCACTGTGTCTGTCTAATTTAGAATTTTTAAGAATTTCATTCCACCACAAATGGAATGAGAATAAAACCAAACCTTCACAAAGTAGTTATAACACTCATTTACTTTGGCAAAAACATCACATGACATTGTTCGTGGCAAGCCGGAAATAAGAAAACCAGACAGGCTGGGCACAGTGGCTCACGCCTGTAATCCCAGCACTCTGGGAGGCCGAGGTGGGCGGATCATGAGGTCAGGAGATCGAGACCATCCTGGCTAACACGGTGAAACCCCGCCTCTACTAAAAAATACAAAAAATTAGCCGGGTATGGTGGCGGGCGCCTGTAGTCCCAGCTACTCAGGAGGCTGAGGCAGGAGATAGGCGTGAACCCAGGAGGCAGAGCTTGCAGTGAGCCGAGATCACGCCATTGCACTCCAGCCCGGGCCACAGAGCCAGACTCCATCTCAAAAAAATAAAAGTAAAAAACCAGATAGTGAGCCATGAAGCGCCAAAGTATTTCATGGATCAAAGCTGGACAACAGGTCTAGGAAGAGTACTTAGCAATCTCTTGAACTCATGTGTTAACACAATTTAAAGACCAGAAGATGAAAAAAAACATAGAAAACAGGTTTTCTAAAAGACTTATTTTTGCACAGCACAAGGTGAAATAACATGGAAATATGAATGAAAAAATTAATTATCAAGGAACCATGAGGCTCCTAGAAGAATACAGCAATTTTCACAATCCAGTACAAAATTAGTCCTATTGAACACACTACTTACTGTTATAAGGTGCTTCTAATTGTTGGAGAGTAGCCTCAAATGTCAGCTGAATCTTTGGATTATCCAACCACAACTGCAGCTGCATTTAAATGATATAAATTGTATTACATACAAATAGACATATGTCATTTAACCATCTTTAAAATCATCTTTTAGCTGGCTGCAGTAGCTCACACCTATAATCCCACCAGTTTGGGAGGCTGAGGCAGAAGGATCACTTGAGCCCAGGAGTTTGAGACCAGCTTGGGCAATATAGTGAGACCCCATCTCAACCAAAAATATAAAAACTGGCTGGGTATGGTAGCACATGCCTGTAGTCCCAGCTATTTAGGTGGCTAAGGCAGAAGGATCACTTGAGCCCGGGACGTCGAGGCTGCAGTGAGCCATGATCATACCACTATACTATAGCCTGGGCAACAGAGCAAGAGCTTGTCTCAAAAAATAAAAATAAATAAAATCATCCTTTTAACTTTAAGGCCCCAAACATGGGTTTTCCTTGAATTAAAACAGTGAGATTATACTCCTGACAAAGAAACTGATGAACACAAAACCATATCAAATAAGTAAATTACTGAAGAAGCCGGGGTTATTTAGCCTAAAAGAGAAAACCACCGAGTAACTTGCCAAGTCCATACAGCTAGCAGGGAGCAACTGGCATTTAAACCCGAGTTATACGACTCCAGAGATACTAAGTGGATAAAATCCACAAAATCTAATGATCAGCTGGTTATGCTGAGGCTGGGGAGAAAGGTGTCAAGGACAACACCTCCATTTTGGTACAACTAAGCTAGCTGGTATGCCAGACACTGAATGGAATCACTTTAAAGAAAAAATAAGATAATGAGTTCAGCTCCAAGCCAACAAGAAGAGATACAAAATAGATGGATATAGAGTCTGGAGCTCAGAAGAGAGAGGAGGTCTGGAGTCATCTGCTTACGGGTAATAACTGAAGTCAAATGCATTGAAAAGGATTCTCAGAGGAAAAAATAGGGCGAGAGGAGAAAGAACTCCCAAATAGTCCACATAATGGCTAACTGTTAAGGATCATCCTATAAAGCAATCAGAGAAGACACCCAGGGAGGCAGGAGAAAAACCAGATACTAAGTTATCGAATCCAAGGAAGTACTGTGTTTAAGAAGAAAGGAGCAGTCAAATTATTTCAAATACTGCTGAAAAAACAGATGAGACATAAAAAACATTATGATACAATCAATGGGCTCTAAAATGAATTCTCTTCAAAGTGAGTATATACTTGCAAAATGCAAGACAAACTAAATACTACTATATTTAAGTCTTAGCTAAAAATTAAAAAGACTGCTCCATAAGACAACTTTCAACCAAGAAGAAATTAATTTGGCTATATGTAAATAAACCAAATACTAAGGGATTACAACCAAATCTACACAGATACTCTACTCTGTGGCCACTGTAAGGTAAATGGACTTCCTCAGGTGCACACTGGGCCCAAGTTCCTCACGCCCAACACAAGTCTTCTTCCTCCTCCTCCTACAAAATAACGCTTAGGTCACAGTCTAGTTCAATAATCCTAAAGTTTCAATTTTAAAGTATTATAGTTTAAGACTAGAGAACTGACAAAATTCTTGCAGTAGACGTTGATTTACATTCTGTTTCACAGCCAGAGACCACAAATCTAACATGGTGTGGAAACCCTTCCCCAAATCTGGACTTTTGGTGAATCAGAGAAGACAGAGATCCCTGTAAATCTATCGCTCAAATCTAAGTAAAAAGTGAAAACTCTCTTCAGATAAAACAAACAAACAAAAAAAATGACAATTTTGTCTAAAAAAAAAATCCACTTAGAGCAAATATTGATATGCTACACACAGAAACTGATTCAATTATAAGACAAATCAGCCTCAGACTACACACTAAGAATTTTCTGTTCACTGTTTTAAAAACTCACTGTCTTCACTGTTCTTTTCTGTTTTACAAAAACCCAGGATAACCTATCAATTGCTCTAGCTAAATGATATTTAACAATCGAAATTAAGCAGTGGTTTTGCAATCTAATAGCCAAAATAAAGAAACTGGTGGTGGCTAAAAAGCAGACATATCAATGACATCTCTAAGCTATATTCATATTCAAATTAGCTGAATCACAAGGTAAATTTCTTCTGTGTTGTATCACCCTAGAGTAACATGAATATGTTCTTTTTTTTTTTTTTTTGAGACAGAGTCTCGCTCTGTCGCCCAGGCTGGAGTGCAGTGGCCGGATCTCAGCTCACTGCAAGCTCCGCCTCCCGGGTTCACGCCATTCTCCTGCCTCAGCCTCCCAAGTAGCTGGGACCACAGACGCCCGCCACCTCGCCCGGCTAGTTTTTTGTATTTTTTAGTAGAGACGGGGTTTCACCGTGTTCGCCAGGATGGTCTCGATCTCCTGACCTCGTGATCCGCCCGTCTCGGCCTCCCAAAGTGCTGGGATTACAGGCTTGAGCCACCGCGCCCGGCCGAATATATTCTGAATAGCATCTTTCCCTCATCTACTTACTCTATGGCTAAATAAGAATTCCTGATGAATAAAATATATGAAAGAAAAATTTACAGAAGAAATACAAATGACCAATGTGAAAAGCAGTCAGTCTCAGTAATCCAAGAAATGAAAAAGAACAAAGATGGTTTTGGCCAGTTATAGGAGCACAGATTATCACTGTTTTAATAAAAATGGGCAGGGCAATGGGGGGTTGACTGGTTCGGCCTTTCTGGGAAAAAATCTGGCAATATGTACAAAACTTTTAAAAAGTGTTCATAACTCTCTGACAAGGTAGTTTTCCTTCCAGAATTCTATAATAAGGAAATAATAGGTAGAGTCAAGAATGCATAAGACTGTCCAGAGTTAATTATAATAAAGCAAAATTGGCAACAAATGTCCAGCAGTTATATTATAACCCAACTGTCAGACAAAATATTATGCAGACACTGAAGTTAAATCATTCAACCAGAGGAAGAGGTTGAACAAGATGAGCAGAAAAGGGTAAAGATTTCTCTTATCTTGAGAGGGAAGGTCAAAGTGATTATTATTATTTTTTAAATATTTTTTAATGCTTAAAGGGTTTATTTGTTTTGAGACAAAGTCTCACTCTGTCGCCCAGGCTGGAGTGCAGTGGCATGATCTCAACTCACTGCAACCTCCGCCTCCTGGATTCAAGCGATTCTCCTGCCTCGGCCTCCCAAGTAGCTGGGACTACATGTGCCCGCCACCATGCCCAGACAATTTTTGTATTTAGTAGAGACAGGGTTTCGCCATGTTGGTCAGGGTGGTCTCCAACCCTTGACCTCAGGTGATCTGCATGCCTCGGCCTCCCTAAGTGCTGGGATTACAGGCGTGAGCCTCCACGCCCGGCCTAAATAAATATTCTTAATGTGTATTTATGAGGTTGTGAAGTATAAAAGGGATCCACAAGAATGTATCCAAGAAGGATCTCAATTTTATGAAAACAAAAATTATATACACATTTTTAAAATACCCAAATGAAAAATAACTATTAACAAAGGTTATCTCTGGGTATTATAATTTTATAATTCTTCCTTCCCTTTTTATTTTTTATTTTTAAATAAAATAAAATTTATTTATTTTATTTTTATAAAAATTATTTTTATTTTAAATAAAATAAAAAATATTTTATTTTTCCCATATGCTCTATCAAAGTCATACGTACTTTTTATAATCCAGGTGAAAAAGTTGACATGGAAACTTACTGTGCGGTTTCTAATGAACAGAAAAACCTTCTGGGTCTGTTGTGGTCCACTGATAATATCTGGAAAACAGGCTGCTTCTTGAGAAGTCATCCGGTCATGAGGAAGTCGGCTCTGGAAAGCTGCACCCTCCACACCTAACGAAGAAAGCAAAGGACATCTAGGAAAAGTTCAAGTGAATACAAAATGGGTAGTGATGATGCTCAAATTCCTTTGCCTCACTCAAAGACTGACCTTATTAAAAAATTTTCAATTGTCTCAAAAGCTGAAACTTCCTTAGATACTAGCCACTTGGTTAAGCTTAACATTCCAAAGTTTATACTTTACTGAGTGAAACAACTACCTTATGAGACAAAGCATTTAAAATAGTTTCTTCGTCCATAAAATAACTTCATTATATTAGATGATCTAATTAAAATTAACAACACTGACAGGTGTACAGTAAATTTTAAAACTAAAGAACCAGAATAAAGGAAAATGCACTAACAGGAAAGCAAAAGAAGCTGTGGAGTGAAAAACACAATCACATGCCTTCTTTTAGGATTACAGCATGAAACAGAAAGACGACTTTAATAATCAACAGCAGAAAATCACAATCTCATCAACAGTATCATCCATTAGTAATCATAATTCAACGCTGGCAAGCAGTGAGAGAAATTAAGCAGACAACAATAAGACAGAAGAATGCAAGCAATTTACCTTTTCTGGCAGAAACATTAGAAATGCTTTACTATATACTACAAATATTACTATGTATACTCTATAACACATATACATATAGCATATACATACACTATATACGGCAAATAAAATGTTATTTTTTTTCTTTTTTTTTTTTTTTTTGAATGAAGTTTTGCTCTTATTGCCCAGGCTGGAGTGTAGTGGTGAGATCTCGGCTCACTGCAACCTCTGCCTCCTGAGTTCAAGTGATTCTCCTGCCTCAGCCTCCCGAGTAGCTGGGATTACAGGCACATGCCACCATGCCTGGCTAATTTTTTGTATTTTTAGTAGAGACAGGGTTTCACCATTGTTGGCCAGGCTTGACTCGAACTCCTGACCTCAGGTGATCTACCCGCCTCAACCTCCCAAAAAATATGTTATTTTCAAACTCTTAATTAACTGGGTATTGTCTTGATAATTTTATAAATTTGTGGATAAGTACACCTTTATAAGGTGATCTTAAAAACACAAGCACAACAAATGCAAATGTATTTATAAGATCACCTTATAGATGCACTTATCACACCAGCTTATAAAACTATCAAGACTAAATTTAAAGAGTTTCAAAATTCCATACCATTTAAGTAATTATATATAAGTAACAAAATAGGCACCAGATATCCATATATAATCTTTTTTTTTTTTTTTTTTTGAGAGGGAGTCTCACTCTGTCGCCCAGGCTGGAGCGCAATGGCGTGATCTCGGCTCACTGCAACCTCTGCCTCCTGGGGTCAAGCAATTCTCTTGCCTCAGCCTCCCAAGTAGCTGGGACTATAGGAATGCACAACCATGCCTGGCTAATTTTTTTTGTATTCTTTGTAGAGATAGGGTTTCCCCATGTTGGCTAGTCTAGTCTGGAACTCCTGGCCTCAAGTGATCCACCCACCTCAGCCTCCCAAAGTGCTGGGATTACAGGAGTGAGCCACCCTGCTCAGCTATATATAATTATTTTAAAGCACATAAAACAGAAGTTGGAAGCACTGATAATGGAAGCAAAACTAATGCTAAAGTATTAGTAAGATTAGGAGAATTAAAAAAACAAGGCAGGTAAAGATGTAACTTAGAAAATTATAGCTAAGCTATCAAGGAGTCTGTTTCCACAAGACATTCATGTGGCAAACACTACCTAGAAAAAAATGATGTTTAACAAGTGGTCAAGCAAAAATACCTAATGCTAATTATGGGCCACATATTAAGAAATACTGTTCTTAGAGACAAGGAGGAAAAGCTATCCATTTACTGTAGATAATGAGGGCATAAAAACACTGTGTCTCACGTTACTAAATCAAATAAACAATCCTTACATTTAATTAATCCATAGCTAAAATTAAAGACTGTCAGGACAATTTATTCTTGGGCCAAAAAAAAAAAAAAGGAAAAATAGTAAAAAGCCATATTATAGGTGGAGCATGAAATTAAGGCAAGAAAAGAAGAAATGCTTACTATTGTGGATACAGTTTATTTCAGTAATGTGAAATTTTCTATACTACATGGCTTTGATGTCCCCAGCCCCCATTCCCAAATCAAAATAAATAAAAACTGAAAACAAAACAAAAAACCAAGACTAAAAATATCTTACATTATAAGGAACTTATCTACATTAATTCTGAGTATCTGAACCAAGTATCTCTAAACAGGCTACTTCTTGGTATAATTCATAAGTATATACTATTAACATGAAAATGATCTCTATGGCCGGGCGCGGTGGCTCAAGCCTGTAATCCCAGCACTTTGGGAGGCCAAGACGGGCGGATCACGAGGTCAGGAGATCGAGACCATCCTGGCTAACACAGTGAAACCCCGTCTCTACTAAAAAATACAAAAAACTAGCCGGGCGAGGTGGCGGGCGCCTGTAGTCCCAGCTACTCGGGAGGCTGAGGCAGGAGAATGGCGTAGACCCGGGAGGCGGAGCTTGCAGTGAGCTGAGATCCGGCCACTGCACTCCAGCCTGGGCAACAGAGCGAGACTCCGTCTCAAAAAAAAAAAAAAAAAAAAAGAAAATGATCTCTATTAAATTCCACGTCTCCCTGCCAAAAATGGTAGTTTTCTTTCTTAGCTATATTATCTTCTATACATTTAATAAGTAGTCATTGAACTCCTACTGCAAAATATTATTTTTCAATGACAGAAAAATCATGTAGGATACAATACCAAATTTTATAATACATTGGGCTCCTCACTACAGATGTTCTTTTTTTGTGGCGAGGGGAAGGACAGCGTCTCCCTCTGTTGTCCAGGCTCCTGGAGTGCAGGGGCGCAATCTCACACTGCAACCTTTGCCTCCTGAGCTCAAGTAGCTGGGCTGCCCCAGCCTCCCAAGTAGCTGCGACTACAGGTGCAAGCCATTATGTCTAATTTTTTTTATATTTTGTGAAGATGGTGTTTCACCATGTTGCCCAGGCTGGTCTCAAACTCTTGAGCTCAAGCAATACACCATCTCGGCCTCCCAAAGTGCCGGGATTACAGGAATGAGCCAACGCGCCTGGCCTCAGATGTTCTCATCAAAAATCACTCTAATGTAGTTGGCTAATTTGGGGAATTTTTGAGAACATGTAATGATTAAGAAATGTTATTTATATTTTCAAAGTATTTTTAAATCAAACATCAGAAGTTTAAACAAAGGAATTTAAAGAAACTAAACATGGTGACATTAATGTATGCTTGGAATAATATTCTTCTCCATCTCTATCTTCTAAACAGCATCTAAGAAAACTAGCTATTCTCAATACTCTGATATCATTTTTAAAATGAAAAATGGTCTCTAAAAACTCTCAATAATTATTTCCTTCCCTTTAGTGTTTAGGGATACTTATTTTAAGGAATGAAGACCATTATCAAAACCAGGGTGAAAAGCCTGCAAGATAAAAAGCTAACCTTTTCTTTAAGAAAAAAAAAAATGTATGTTAATTTGTAACCTAAACTGTTGAGACGCTAAAACATCCTTCTTATAGGACAGTACCAAAATGAAGTAATAGACACCACTTTGGATAATCTAACTCATGAGTACCTATCTCTTTTAGAGGAAAAATCTTTTAGAATACAAATGATTTTAATAACATCCTAAAAGTACCAACAGTACACATAATTCACAAGTAATTTACACTTGGCTCTGATAGTTTTGTACTTCAGTGTTTGTGTTTTCCATTAAGTAATGGAATCTGATATTCTGAAAATTTAGAATGTTTCCAAAACGTTGTCTTTGAAACATTCAAAAATTAATATAAAGCTCCAAGGTTGCCTAAATACCAGTCTTACCTTCTGTTCAGTTCCTTACTGCTCACCACGTTTATACAGGAAATTCCAGCATCACCATCCAGAATGCAGTCACTCTCAAGAAGAATTGCCCTTTCTAACGGTCTGACTGGCTTATACTTTCTCTGAATACATAGTAAATGTAGTTAAATATTTGAAGGAATAATTTAGACCTTTCGAAGTAGGTTAATTAGAAGGAGAAAAAGCGGGAGAGGCAGGTGAGATGACAGGTCCTCTATTCCATTAAATCATTTCCTCCTGATTCTGGTAAGATATAGGTAACATCTTGACTGCAATAAGGTAATAGAGATATTAAAATTAACAAAGAAAAGAAGGCCTCCATGACAGTTACTTGCCTTTGATTTTTTATATCAAGTAGATAACTATAATCAGATTTCTAGCATAAAAACAAAAGCCTGATGGGATCTACATATTAAAGACTTTACTTAAAATGAGAAAACTAGAGATGTATCATATCAAGTCCTAGAATAGTTTTAAAATAAAAAGAATAAGGAATAGCGGGAGGTGAGAGAAAATGAAAAGAGAATTATACAACCTCCTATAATTCAGATTTTTTAATTTCTAGGGCAAACACTATTTTAAAGGATTTTAAGGGTGTAAGGAATAGTCTTTGCACTAAGAAGCAAGATCCCTGGGTTCTCCTTCTCCAGAACTGCTCGTGTATTGCTGGTCAATCTATTTAACTTCTTTGGGTTTCAGATCCTAATCCATAAATAAGGGAGATACAATACTGTTTGAAGGCAGGAAGTTAGACAAGATGACCTCAAGTTCTCTTCTAGCTCTAAGATTTAGGATGTGTATACCAACTTGAGGTGGATTTTAAGAAGTCAAGATATGATCCTGGCACCAAGATACCCATGAGGGTCATCTGGCTTCATTAAGAGAAGAATGTTGATCTCTTACAAGTACATTTCTAACCCTGATTGATCATTTCACAAATGCATACTTCTGAACATGACATACCCAAAGAGAGGTACTGAAGGGTTTAGAACAGTCACCATCATTCCTGGAAACACTCAAAATTCATGTTCTACTAACAGTAATCAGCAGCACCACTGTTTTATATGAAAGTCTGCTTTCACTTTCAGCAATATATGATATTGTTTACTTATGCAAAAGAGCAAACAGTCACACACACACATACACACACACAAAACAGAAACAAAAAACAAGAAAACTCAATCTCTTTCTTCAAGATTAAGACTCTAAAGGCCATCCCTGATCTTCAACAGTTCCATGGAAGATCTAATTGTGTGTCATTTGATGAAAAGCATTCTTGAAGGTTTATATGCCACAGATATAGACTCTGAACAGGGTTTAACTCTGCTGAGATAACCATGTACTGATTATCAACCAGAAATCCTTGGGACAACATTTTTAAAAGTCTTCTCCTAACATTCTGGATCCCCTAACTACTAATTGCTGTATTAACAATGAACTATCTTTAATTCGAGAGAGTAAAATACAAATAATTCCAGGACCTGTTATATGCAAATAAAGCAGACTTAAGACAGTTGAAAAGTAACAACCTCCAAAAGTGAAGTAGCGCCTATTCCAATTCTATCAAAATGTATCTATGAACCAGTTTTGAGCAACTGGAACAAAAACATCCTTCAAGAGACAAAGGATGAAATCCAGATACGTTATTTTGGATTGCTGGGATAAATTTTAACTGTTCCAGATGGTGGCCCCTATAAATTCTTTACTTTTTCCTAGAAGTAAAAATCTCATACTGTTTGGTCTGAACAGAAAAAGTATTTCAAACAGACTTTTCAAAAGACATTTTTCACAGGAGAAACAAAATGTTTAAACTGAAGAATGATTAACTATGTAATGTTAACTAAAAAAAGGTACCCAATACCATGTAACAACCATTTTTAAAAAGATGTCACTTGCCCATGTAGTTCCTCTGACTAGTCCTAGAATGCCTCTCAGTCCTTTGTGTTTTTAGACTTTTGAGCCTGCGGCTTTTCCTCTCTGTGTGTACTGCTGTATTTCTCTTAAGGGCCCCATGATTCCTAAGTCTATGTTTTGTATCATGTTTACTATTAATATAAAGGCTGCTGGGGAGAAAAGTACCCGCCATCTCCTCGAAAACATAAAGAGTGGAGGGCTGAGATCGGCCTGAGGACTTCAAAAGGTTTTGCTTGCCTTTGTTCTCGCTACACTCTCTACTACTACACTACTATGTCCTGTGGGTTACATTTCACCTGCGCTTCTGGCTAAAATGTGGATACCACAGCCAAAAACACTTGCAAGCATCAATTCCTACTTGGCGGCTCTTGCTACTAAGTGGCAAGCATCTAATGCCACCCTCACCTGATGCTTGGCCGTCTCCATACCCTCCAGAACTGTCGTCTTGAAGTCCTCCTGCTTGCCCTGTGGAAGGAAAGAGGAGAACTCAGGGACCTTACTCCATAAATTAGGATAATATCTGGACATAAAGGCCTAATAGTTGGTGACTCATGAATTGGCCACCAACTAGTAAACCCATATTCAGAGAGCTCCTTCTTCTGGAATCAAGGCCCAGGGAATTACATCATAGTCTTCCAAATTCTGGTCAGGAAGTTTCAACTTTACATGCTGATTCTTGTTGAAAGGCAGTGGAACAAAGTACATAGTATTTTTAATCACTAAATCCTTGCTGTCGGTCTTATTTAATATTAATAGTCTGGATGGGGGAAAATGGATTCCAAGTGTCTTTTACTAACAGCTGCTAGACTGGAAATGGAGGTGACATAGACTCTAGAATCTGGTGTTGCAATTCAGCATCAACTTAATATCCATTTAACTTTCTAATTTTAATGAAAAATTCTCTCCTTCTCTTCAAAGTAGGGAGTATAATTAAAAGACTCAGTCTCCAAAGAAGTTTCATTTACTATACACAGTAGACACTACTACAGTTAAATATGCCAGTACTTCCTAAATAAAACTAAAGAATACATAATAAGACACTCTGTGTGCTTGTGCCAAGTACTGTAGATAAACACACACTTGTGGGAACACACAGAAAGGCAGGCAAGATGTTGAATCTTCTACTTCATGCTACATAATAAGCTTTGTTAAGAAATTTTCCTCACTGATTAATATGTAGAAGTAACTTCAAGAAAAGAATCAAAGCTTGAAAATTCAATCTGAAAAAGAATAGACTGTCTTCTGAACTCTTCCAAAATCTATCATCAAGACAGATGCCATGATGCTCTTAAGCTTCTAGTCACCTGGTACAATATAGGAAAATGAGTGTGATCTTTGGAAGATATAAAACACCACCTCCCAATGATCTAAATAACTCAGACAAGCTTCATTAAACAGTTTATTTTAAAATATATACCCCAATAAGAAAGCAGATTGATTATTCCACCATTTGAGTTAGAAGGGAACAACAAAGAGAATAAAAAGATACTTAGATATAAGACATTATTTCTAATAATGATATTAGAATGTGTTGCTAGAAGATACATGCCCTGTTATGAAGATAGAATAGAATCTCATTCTAAACTCATTTTACTATGCTCTCGTCTGAAGGGTCCTTTAGGTTCAAAAACGTTATGCTTCTCAGACAAGGCCCAAGGTATACCTGTTTATAGCCCTTGGAAAAAGGCATACAATCATGAAGAGATGATCAGGTTACTAAATCCAATCTGAAAACTTATCTTGAAAATACAGGTCCTGTATTTTAAACTCTACTATAAACTTAAAATCAGATATATTCATTCTTAGTAAATTCTGACTTTATTCATAAAATATATTTTGTAGAGCTGGGTACAGTGGCTCAGGCCTGTAATCCGAGCACTTTGGGAGGCTGAGGTGGGTGGATCACTTGAGGTCAGGAGTTCAAGACCAGCCTAGTCAACATGGTGAAACCTCGTTTCTACTAAAAACACAAAAGTTAGCCAGGTGTGGTGGCGCTCGCCTGTAATCCGAGCTACTCGGGAGGCTGAGGCAGGAGAATCGCTTGAACCTGGGAGGCAGAGGCTGCAGTAAGTCAAGGTCACGCCATTGCACTCCAGCCTGGGCGACAGAGCGAGACTCCATCTCAAAATAATAATAATAATAATAATAATAATAATAATAATAAATTTCATAGGGTTTTAAAAAATGTTGCCATTGTTTTGTTTGGTTCCAAATAAAACCAAGCTGGATCAGAAAACTGAATTGTATTTGGGGAAGAAAGGGAGCAGCGAGGGACTCAGAACAATGAAACAAATAGTTTCCAAGAATCACACTTAAGATTAGGAATAATATAGCTGTTATCTTTCAAATTATGTTTCTGACTTGGCAAAAATAAAAGTAACAGTCTCTTGTCATGAAGGTATTTCACCACTAAAAACTTAGATAAAAACAGCAAAAAACCAAAAAAACAAAAAACACACACTTTGAAGTGAGCCTAAGCCTGAATTACTTTATCTTTCCTAATCCTATCGTTTTCCTTCTTTTCCAACTATAACACATGTCATACAATAAACTCATTAATTTAACCTACAGGTAGCTCTTGGCTGATTTTTTGTGTGTGTGAATCAATGGTGCTCTGATTCACAAAAACAGACGGATTTCTTACCCCTGACTTGCGTACTCAATAGGTCAACGAGAACAAAAGGGCAACAAGGTAGTCTTTTTTGTCTTCTGATTTTGAAGAAAGGAATTTAAAAACTTCTTAAAAAGATACTTTTTTTTAAATTTAAAAAAATACAGGGGAAATATAGAAAATATTCAATACCCTGCAAAGATTTTTAAAGGGGATCCCATAACAAAATGTCAAAAAAGAAATGAAACTCCAGGCCGGGAACGGTGGCTCACACCTGTAATCCCGGCACTTTGGGAGGCCGAGGCGGGTGGATCATGAGGTCAGGAGTTTGAGACTAGCCTGACCAACATGGTGAAACCCTGTCTCTACTAAAAATACAAAAATTAGCCAGGGGTTATGGCATGCGCCTGTAATCCCAGCTACTCAGGAAGCTGAGGCAGGAGAATCGCTTGAGCCCGGGAGGTGGAGGCTGCAGTGAGCCGAGACTGTACCACTGCACTCCAGCCTAGGCAACACAGCAAGACTCCGTCTCAAAAAAAAATAAAAAGGGAAACTCCAAAGTATTATTTAAGCAGAGGAGTAGAAGAAAACCAAGCAGAAGGTTCCATATAACATAAGAAATGATGGAAAACAAAATTTAAAAATGCTTAAAATTAAATTAAGAAACATGATATTTATCTCTTGATGATGGTTTAACTTGTCTGGAAATAAAGAATGAAGTTATTATTTTCACTCCAATCATACTCGAGAGTACTTTGAAGGTGCCTACTTCTCCAAAGACAACTGAAAGATCATCTTTACTAGCAGTCTATTATGGACCAATTCTTGAACATTTTCTTAAAAACAGCAAATATACAATACTGCTTGCAGCTAACTTTTCATCCAGGTAGTCTCTGATTATGATATATATAAAATCCCTTATTCATCTGCTCTTTGAGTCTTTCCAGCCTAGGACTCTGTTTCTGATAGTGGCTCAGGACACATTAACAGCGGGCAAGTAGTGCTGTTAGCTTTCCATGAGTACAAATTCAAAACAGAAAATGAAAATATGCAAAAACAACTTTGTAATATCACCTCGATTTTGGCACCTCTACACAAGAAACTCCCTTTTGTTTTTATCCCAAACCACCAAACCTACAAAAGAGTCCTCAAGCTTGACGTAGAGACTCTTTTTCATTTTTAAATTATTTTTAGAGAGACAAGGTCTTGCTCTGTCGCCCAGGGTGGAGTACAGTGGTTCATCATAGTTCGCTGTAACCTTGAACTCCTGGGCTCAAGGGATCGATCCTCTTGCCTCAGCCTCCTGAGCAGCTAGGACTACAGGCATGTGCCACCATATCTGGCTAATTTTTTTTTTTTTTTTTTGTAGAGACAGGTTCTCGATATGTTGCCCAGGCTGTTTTTGAACTACTAGCCTCTCACTTCAGCCTCTCAAAGCACTCAGATTATGAGCGTGAGCCACCACAATCGGCCTAAAGTAGAGACTCTTCATACAGCTGATTTGTACACAGCTACTCCAAATTGAAAATGAAGATCTTTTTGGTTTATCTTACATAACAGCCTTTCAGTTGACTTCAGACCTTCAGATCTAAGAGTCCTTCTTGAACCGTGAAGTATTGTAGTTATAATCACATTACTGAATTTTTTCTCATCTGAATTAAAATAAGAGATCACTCTTCCAACATCTTAAAAGGAAGTCTATGTTGACTTTCAAATGCTTTTATCTGGCAAACAAACAAGAAAGTGAAAATTACTGGTTGGTTGTTTCCAGAAACAGATTCACATTTTGACTAGTTTCTTGGAATCACATTCAAATTGTAAACATTTTAAGAAACTTCTAAATCTAGGAAGCAACGATTTTCCGATACAAGATAAATTTATCAAAATGACCAAATTTATGGAATAAAAGTGAATGCCAACCTACTGATTTCAATTGAATTTAATAAATTAGCAGGTGAAAGAAACATTTCAAAAGTTAAAGCCAACTTGGAATATATGTCTCTACCGTATTAAGACACTAATTGAGTTTCTTATTTAATAAACAATGTTTACTATATCTACCCCAAAACTTCAAAGCACAAATACAAAAGTAGAATAGGTAGACTCTCTGTTTTCAAAGAGTTTACAACCTAGTTGAGAAAAGATGAAAAATATCTACAAGGAAACTTTTGTTATTGTTAAGAAACAAGAAGCTGACACAGTCTTGGAAAACCAGGGAAGCTTTCAGAACAATTCCCAAGAGATCTGGATAGACTACGAGGCAGTGAAACCACCACTATGGTCCAGATCATTTACAAAGATAAAGAGAAAAGCACAGACATGGTATGTGCAGAGGACTGCACAGTACCTACTTACAGAAGGAGATGGTCTGAAAAAGCAGTGGGAGATCAAGTGGATTGGTAAAACAAGCCCTTTCCAGTACCCAAACCTGAATGTGATTTTAGTAGTAATGGAGGAAAACTGTGTGATCTTTGGCACAAAGACAGCACAACAAATGCTATTTTAGTTAAACTAATCTGGCCACCTTGTACGAGATGGATTAGAGGGAAAACCCAGATAAAGGAGATCCAATTGAAAAGCTATTGAAATAATTTACATACAAGTTGAAATTCACTAGAAAAAGGTGACAGTAAAAACGGGTAAGGCCTAACAAATGAGAAAGACTGTGCACAGTAAGATGTATGACTTTACAACAGACTTGGTAAAAGGGATAAAGAACTTTCAGGATGACTCTAGGGTTTTAAGTTCAGAAGACTAGTAATGCTACTAACAAAATGGGAAATTTGGGAAACCGGCTAATACAATTAAGTGGAAATGTTCTAAAGATGGCTGGAAACTAAAGAATAGAACTCAGAAGTAAGAACGTAACTAAAAGACTTTAAGATACCATCCTGGCTAACACAATGAAACCCCGTCTCCACTAAAAATACAAAAAAATTAGCCGGGCGTGGTGGCGGCGCCTGTAGTCCCAGCTACTCGGGAGGCTGAGGCAGGAGAATGGCGGGAACCCGGGAGGCGGAGCTTGCAGTGAGCCGAGATCGCACCACTGCACTCCAGCCTGGGCGACAGAGCGAGACTCCGCCTCAAAAAAAAAAGAAAAAAAAAAAAAAAAAGACTTTAAGATAGCATGGAGGTAATAATAGGCTCAGAGAATTTGAAGCAGTCATAAATGCATGATTAATCTCATGAAGATAAGGAAAGTCACAGTTCCAAAGAGGAATTAACAGTGCCTCACACCTGTAATCCCAGTGCTTCGGGAGAGACCAAGTCAGGAGGATCACTTGAGACAAGGAGTTCAAGATCAGCCTGAGCAGCCTTCAAAATGAAATTATGAGTTTCAACTAGAATAGCAATCCCTGGGTTACAGTATCATTTAAAATACTGAACTAAAACAGCCTTCTTAAGGTTTAGAAAAAAAGAAAAATTGTTTTGCTTGAAGTAGGAGCTTGCCTGGAACTTCCACTGAACTGCTGAAAGAACAATACCACCACAGATTTGTGCTTGAAGACTTCCGCTGGGTAGTAGTAGCAAGGATCCCATCAAAAGAAAGTAAAAGGCCCTACAAGCTAGGGAGAAATGCAAAGCTTTAGAAGCCAAAGGAAAGAATTTACTTTTTCACATATCATTTCCCTCCACATTCCATAGTAGAAATTTTCCTGATCCTTATTTTGCTGCAGTCTTGGTTTGTGTTCACTTTTCAAAATGTTCCAGAGAAAGCTTACATTTCAGATGTTACGTTGTCCAACTACCAAGCTTAAGGTGTGTCTGGTTAATAACAAAGCTTACAAAACGTTTCTTATAACTCGACAGCCGATGCAAGAATTTCAATTATATTATTCTCTTGAGGAAAGAAAAAAAACTGTTAGAAAGTCCCAAAGTCATCTGTCATTCTCATGATTTAACATAAAATATCAAGATTTAAGTTACACACACACACACGCGCACGTGTGCACGCGTACAGTTCCAGATACTTAAAAAGTTATCTATTTCATAAGTGACTCATTACTGTAAATGGCCTACCACCAACACTTTCCCAAAGTAAGATAGTATGTGTGTCTGTCTGGTCTAAAGCTGCCCTGAATTTTTTTCTAAATGAAAGACCAATCCACCCTATTCTTGGTTCAATTAACTCTGTTTAATAAACACAAGATGTTTATACATAAAGGTGGATTTCACATTTTCTCATTTGATTCTCATAACAAGTCTCATTTTGTAGATGAGAAAATCCTCAAAAAGTATCTTGTTCTCCTATTACAACATGATCAGACCCAATAAATGATGGCAACAAAAAGAATTCAAATAAATTATAAAAATAAAGGTGATCAGCTAAACAAATTACTATTTTGCCTTAATAAAAAGTACAACAAAATAACCAATGAAATGACATCATTAAGAAAAGCAGGTCAATCTCTCAAAGACCAAACATAAACTTGTAGCATCTGATTCAAGGGTTCTTTATCAGCCAAAAGTAGTAAACAGTTAAAAATCAAGGATCTAAAACTGCTTCATCCTTTCATGTTTAACACAAAATTTCAAAACCCAATTTTAGGGAGAAACATTATTTAAAAACAGCTTCTGAGAGATCTATTGTACAACATGGTGACTATAATTAATCACAATACATTGTATTCTTGAAAAACGTCAAGAAAGTGGGTAAGTGCTCTCACCACAAAAATGATAACCATGTGGGGTAACGCATGTTTATCAGCTAAATTTGGTCATTCTGCAATGTATTTATACTTCAAAACATCATGCTGTACATAATAAATACAATCTTATTTATCAATTAAAAAATAACTTCTGAGTTCTCACCATACTTTCTATATATTTCTATTGTAGTTTCTTCATTGTAGCTACTTATTAACATCTGTAACCCTAAACTGAACTGCAAATTCTTTTTTTTTTTTTTTGAGACAGGGTCTCACTCTATCACCCAGGCTGGAGTGCAGTGGTACAATCCCGGCTCACTGCAACCTCTGCCTCTCAGGATTAAGCGATTCTAGTGCCTCAGCCTCCTGAGTAGCTGAGATTAAGACATGTGTCACCACTCCCAGCCAATTTTTGTATTAAAAAAATTTTTTTTTAAGTAGAGACGGGGTTTCACCATGTTGGCTGGGCTGGTCTCGAGCTCCTGGCCTCAGTTGATCCACATGCTTTGGCCTTCCTAAGTGCTGGGATTACAGGAATGCACCACAACACCCAGCCACTGGACAACAAATTATTTGCAGGAGGATGTAGTCTTTCTCTTTGAACCCTTATAATCCAGCACTGTGACTGCGACAAAATAATTATCATTGTACAATAATATATGTAGAATAAAGTCAATGAGGAACTACCACATTTGGGGGAAATCTTAATTTTTGTAGAAAATGCCTCATTTATTTTTTTAAAAATTTGCCCTCCATACTACCAATTCTCTACTCTTCACCCTTCCTACCTCTATATGCCTCTAGAATTTTTATATTGATATCACACTTGAGTATTTTGCTTTCCATTATGCATTTATGTCTACATTTGTGTCTCATACTAGGCTATAAATTATCTGAGAGTGGGGACCATGTGTTGTATAGCATATTTATCTTGATCTATTCATAGTGCCTCAAAATATAAGAACGTAAGAATTCTGTTGAATTACTTTTTCAGTCTGTCACTTTTTTTCCTTAGCCCTCCAGTAAACTTTGGAGCATAGATCACTGAAATGATGTTGTTATTCAAAAAAGGCAGGGAGGCAAGGAGAGGGTGGCAAGAGAACTAACCCTATGCCTATTTTCTGAATGTATGCATCATACTTCATATAATGAGAACTCAAATGATTTCGGGCATTTATTTTATACTAGCATGTCAAAATGACAACACAGACAACTCTGTCAGGAATGAACTCCCTAGTCACTTCTGGTAAACCTATAAAACAGGGTCTCCTGCTGGGCTTGGGGATGTAATAGAATCCTATCATCTTCCCTGTGGTGGTAATCTGAGTTAATTCTCACTAAACCTGAAAGCTAGTCCTTCTCTCTGGTTCCATTTGTAGGCATGGAGAGAGAAATCAGAGAGAAAAGCCTGAGATTAGCCACTTGAGAATAGTTACAGCATGATTTTAAAAAAAACAAAGTGGTTCACCTGAACTCTGGCCATTACTATTCATGCTGCCAAACCCAGTGCTTGGCAACCACCACCCACGGCTGTACTGACTGCACTCAGTATGACTGTCTCACAGGAAGAGATCAGAGTACCTTACAAACAAAGAACTATACTAATATAAGGTG
Organism: Macaca nemestrina; assembly: GCF_043159975.1. NCBI lineage: Eukaryota > Metazoa > Chordata > Mammalia > Primates > Cercopithecidae > Macaca > Macaca nemestrina. The sequence goes on from NC_092125.1 coordinate 211,061,849, forward strand.
AAAATATTAGTATCGTTTATTTTTTTTCTTTTAAAGTAAGAAAATTAATCTTCAACTCTTCTCTGGTCAAATTCTATTATGCCAAGTTCTATAGAATAGTCTAAAAGATACCACCTTTTAATACTTGCTCTACTAAATAATTCATCAAATTTTTGGTCCTCAATCTTTTGTTATATGAAATTTTCATTATAACAGCATTTGTGATCAAATTTCATTGAATCTTTAAATTCTTCTACCCATAAATTGTGTATTTTCTGTAATTTAGTATTTTTACTAATTCAGGTTAACATCACCTTTTAGGTAAATTTTAAAAATACTTTCAACCTACAGTATGATTATGTGAACAAGCCCCTAAATTTATTAAAACCACACAAAATTGTTTACCATACCTTTATCTCACATAAATGATTTTTGTTAATTTAACAGCCAAACTGGGTGTGGTGGCTCACACCTGTAACCCCAGCACTTTGGAGGCTGAGGCAGGTGGATCACCTGAGGTCAGGAGTTCGAGACCAGCCTGGCCAACATGGAGAAACCTCATCTCCACTAAAAATACAAAATTAGCTGGGCATGGTGGTGCATGCCTGTAACCCCAGCTACTCGGGAGGCTAAGCCAGAATTGCTTGAACCAGGGAGGTGGAGGTTGTGGTGAGCTGAGATCGCGCCATTGCACTCCAGCCTAGGCAACAAGAGGGAAACTCCGTCTCAAAACAAACAAACAAACAAACAAACAAAAACAGCCTACATGTCTTTATTTTATTTATTTATTTTTTTTTTTTTGAGACGGAGTCTCGCTCTGTCGCCCAGGCTGGAGTGCAGTGGCCAGATCTCAGCTCACTGCAAGCTCCGCCTCCCGGGTTCCCGCCATTCTCCTGCCTCAGCCTCCCGAGTAGCTGGGACCACAGGCGCCGCCACCTCGCCCGGCTAATTTTTTGTGTTTTTTTAAGTACAGACGGGGTTTCGCCGTGTTAGCCAGGATGGTCTCGATCTCCTGACCTTGTGATCCGCCCGTCTCGGCCTCCCAAAGTGCTGGGATTACAGGCTTGAGCCACCGCGCCCGGCCAGCCTACATGTCTTTAAAAACACTACCTACAAACTTTTAAAATTACCACATATAATAGAGAAGAGGGCTTCCTCTGGTACAAATAAGAATATAAACAAGAAGATAAAGTGATTCTTCCCATGGTCATTCATAAAATAAATTATAATACAGACTTGTTGACCAATCACATCTAACAAAATCTATTTGAAGACTTAACCAATAACTTAATGGAAGCCTCTGAGCTTCATTAGAGTCTTAAGTATTAGGACATCACAGAGCCTAGAAAAATGATATACATACTCACATGCATATACACACAGACACAAGCACACTTCTGATGTCTCTACTGAGAAATCCATTAACTTGAAGAAGGCTTGAGAAAGGCATCTTAATAACCCATTTCAAATTTCCTTTTATTTATTTTAGAATAAGTTTCCATAAAAGTCTCAGGCTATGTATAACTAAGTTACTTCTAACTCAGAATGTATCTTGAGTTCTCTAGTGAAAAGTTACCCGATACAAAATTTAAATCCAAGAACTAACTAGTAAGATTTTTCTGGTAAATTCTAACTGCTGAAAGGCAGCGGAGGGAAAAAAAAATTGAATCATGTTTCCATATGAAAATAAAAAAGCCAAGTGTTGGAGAATCAGTTAATACAGGAATATAAAACTCACTGAGGAAAATAATGTAATGTACACAGGGTAACAATCTGAGCAAAGACAGGAAAAAGGCATTTCTCCAAAAAATAAAAGGTACTTTACCAGGGGACTATTATTCTAAATCAATGAAGTCCCACTGAAGGAGATTTGATTCTATTTTATAAACTCTCCACTATTACGTGACACTGCTAGTAACCAAACACACTCAATTCCAAAGACAACCTGTTCAAGTTTAGTTGGCATGACCTAGAAAAACTTCCATCTTCACAGAAAAGGTACTAGGAAACCAAGTAAAACCATCATGTGTTAAAACAAATATATGCAAAAGTACAGTAAATATAAAAATGCATGGAAATGTTTAGGAAAACAAAATGAGGTAGTTTTTAAATATAAACAGTAATATTTGGTATGAAAAATCCATTATTTACCCATTTTGACTACCATAGGACTACAATGCCACATTAAGTTATGGTCAAAAATTGACAAATCTAAAAACAATATTTAGGTCAACAGAGACAACTTCCTTCCAATTAAATAAGTTCAATCAGACCAACAAAAACACCCAAACTTTTTCTTTCCATAAAAATTCAACTTTGATATTAAGAACATTTTTCCACTGACCAATAGTCTAAATTATCTCTCCAATCTCAGCTTCTTTACTCCCTTAGTTCACCCTTAGCATGAGACTGGTCTTTCCAAAAACATATTTCAGAGTAACCTCCCTTGCTCAAAAAACCTCAGGGCTACCGCTGACACTCCTAATGCTCAAATTCCTTAGCCTGGCTTAGTCAACCAAGGCTATTCACAATATGGCTCCCATCTTTCTGGCTTCCTCTCAGTACTCTCCCAGAGGAACCTTATTCAGTCAATTTGACCCACTGACTTCAGGACACCTTGTGCTTTCATAATTAACAAAGTATTTTCTTCCTGTTAAGATTAACACACTGCAGAAAGCAAAGCAAAAATTTCTAAACAAATTTAAAAGTTGGTAAGAATGAAATGTATGCAAATATTACTTTTTTGTTTTGTTTTTTGGATTTTTTTTTGAGGCGGAGTCTTGCTCTCACAAAGACTGGAGTGCAGTGGCACTATCTCAGATCACTGCCACCTCTGCCTCCTGGGTTCAAGCAATTCTCCTGCCTCAGCCTCCCAAGTAGCTGGGATTACAGGCACGCACCACCACACCTGGCTAATTTTTATATTTTTAGTGGAGACAGAGTTTCACTATGTTGGCCAGGCTGGTCTCGAACCCCTGACCTCAGGTGATCCACGCGCCTCAGCCTCTCCAAGTGCTGGGAGCCACCGCGCCTGGCCCTTACCTATAATTTTTGACAGAATAAGTTAATTCCTAGTGATTGCCTTATAAAAAAAACTAAGAACAAGAAACGGTTTGGTAAAGAAGCAAACCCACAGGCCCGGCATGGTGGCTCATGTCAGTAATCCCAGCACTTTGGGAGACCGAGGCGGGCCAACATGGTGAAACCCTGTCTCTACTAAAATGCAAAACTTAGCCGGGCGTGGTAGCGCACGTCCATAATTCCAGCTACTCAGGGGGCTGAGGCAGGAGAATCACTTAAACCCGGGAGGCGGAGGTTGCAGTGAGCCGAGATCATGCCAATGCACTCCAGTCTGGGTGACAGAGCGAGACTCTGTCTCCAAAAAAATAAAAATGAAACAAACCTACATCTTCTCTCAAGCTTTTAATATAGTCATATAGCAATGCTTCCATTCAATTTTTGACTAAAAACTTTTGCAAAAGATGATAAGACAAAAGACTTAGAAACCCTGGACAGTGTCCAAATATTTAACTTACCTGATAACATTTTATGATTCACCATCAGGACCCAATCTATTGCTAAACTACATAAGCAGTTTAGGCTAATAAGTTGACACTTTTTCTAGGGAAAGTACATTCCTAATTCACTCCAGAAATTTTCAAAATCATTAAGTTGTTTTAAAGGAAAAATCACTATTTTCATAACCACAAACAATATATTAGCAAGTTTTGGCTGTTATCACATCTCTAAGCACTGAAGACATCCTCAACTTAAAATTTCAACTTCCCCCCAAAAACAAAGATAACTTAAACTAAACCACTGCAATATAATTAACTACAACACAATAAAGACAGCTCCTAAATCCTAAATCCTTTTGTTAAGACATTTACTTTTTGTGGGAACAATACCTGACATTTATGAAATTAAAAACAAACAAACAAACAAAAAACGCTTTCAGAAAAAAGCAAACAGCAACACCAAGACATGGTTTAAAATTTTCAAAGAAACGCTTATCAACTTGGAACCTATGGTAAATCAATTATTTACTGGAGACACAACCACACAAAAAAGGTGAGGCAGCATCTGAGATATCAGATCATCAATGCGTAATACTTAGAGCCCTTGAACTAAAAAGTCAGTCCACTCTTGAGCTACCACAGACATTAAAAGGGTTATCCCCAAGTATCTCATTAGCAGGTCTACAGCAAAGGTAGAAGAAATGTAAGAACCAAAAAGAGCACAGAAGAAAAAAGCACAGGGTGAAGGGAAAGGTTGGAGGTAAGAACAGAAAGAAGAGAGATAAATGTGTAAGACTAGAAAGAGGAAGAAGAAAAATGAAAAATGAGAGAAGGTGTAAAGTAAAAAGGCAGCTACACTTGCCCGGGGGACATTAGCCCCAAAGGTAATATACTACTGAAACTAGAAACCTTCAAACAAGGAGTTGCCCAATAAATCATTTTAAGAAAGTTTTAGGAAAACCACTCTTCTTAGAAAACCCCTGACTTGGCCGGGCGCGGTGGCTCAAGCCTGTAATCCCAGCACTTTGGGAGGCCGAGGCGGGCGGATCACAAGGTCAGGAGATCGAGACCACAGTGAAACCCCGTCTCTACTAAAAATACAAAAAATTAGCCGGGCGCAGTGGCGGGCGCCTGTAGTCCCAGCTACTCAGGAGGCTGAGGCAGGAGAATGGCGGGAACCCGGGAGGCGGAGCTTGCAGTGAGCCGAGATCGCGCCACTGCACTCCAGCCTGGGCAACAGCGTGAGACTCCGTCTCAAAAAAAAAAAAAAAAAGAAAACCCCTGACTTTTGAATGAACTAAAACCAGAATCTAATCTATCTTTTTTCTGAATGTTCTCAAACTGTATTCCTTTAGTACACTTTATTACAGTCCTATAAATTATAAATTTGATTTTTAAGTTTTAGCCAGACTTTGATAAGCTCCAAACCTAAGTAACACTTGACTGGTAATGCCCTCAAGTGAAGCATCAGTACTTCTGGTAATTCACAGTAACACCATAGGGGAGAAAACCCTTAAAAAAAAGAGGCTAAAACAAAAGATAAAACATCTTAAATGAAGTATGTCTTAATCTGGGTACCCATGAAAGTCACGCAAGACACAGCAGATGGGGTCTGAAACCACCATTTTGTTTTTAAAAGGTCCAGGACTAAAAGAACCAGAGAGATGTGTGGGTCTGAAGCTATTCGAAATATAAAACTTATTTCAAGAGGAGGAACTTAGTAAAAATTCAAAGTCAAACAGAGTAAATAAAATGTCATTAAGGGCACGAGATACAAAAATTCATTAAAATACTGCTTTTGCTTGGGCTCTCCAAAACAGAAAGGAATGTATCCCTGACTGGTCCAGCCATCCTCAGAAAGCTAGTACTCAGCATTGAGGGTGTGTTAGTGAGAATTCTTTAGAGCTGTTTGAAGCTCTGAAACCAAAACTATAGACTCCCATAATCTTTCTAGATTTTTCTGGCCTAGAATATATTTTTATATTTGTTCACCAGGAAAAGGCACTTCTCAAAACCAATCCACACCATGAAAGTTTTATCATCAAGTATCTAACTACGTGGTAAACACATCATTTAGCTAGAACAATTTCTGAATCAGAGCTGTCATTGACGGGTCTGGTGCTTTGGATGTAGCTTTCTGTATGTCTTCTCTAATCATTTATTTTCTCCTATTTTCCAACCACCTTATATTGCCACTGTCCTTCCATTCCCACCCTTTACCTTCCTCCTGTATATGTACAGACACACAAAAAGAGTATCAGTACCACTACGTATGTATCTATGTGTATACATACACACATATACCTGTATATGTATACACACACACAAAGACACACATGGCAGGAGCCCCAATATCAGAGTTTATTGACATAAATAATATTGTAGAATAGAAATAAATCCATTAATTCTTATTTCTAAGATAAAACAGAACTGTCGTTGGACACTACAACTCACCCGATGGTTCTTCAGGCTCACTTTCATTTTCTTCCTCAGGTGGGGCTTGAGGGGGTGGTGGGGGAAGTTTCTTTTCCTTCTCTGCTTTGGCATTTCTCTCTTCTTCTGAATAATACTCATCTTCTGAGAGGTTGGCCAAGCTTTCATCCATCTCTCTGTACTCTACCTATATGGAGATCATACCAGGGAAAGCTAAATGCAGTGAACATTTAAAATCAGGGACTCTATTTGGAACCATCAATCAATGTGAATTGTTAACTTCACATTTTAAGGGAAGTAAGTGTACAACAAGGAACAAGCCAGCTTATAATAGGTAGTTATTAAAAACAAAACCTTCATGAAACAATCTTGTGTCAGTTCAGGTTCAAACTAATCTGCAACTTTTACATCATAGCACTGACATTCAAATCATTGACTCTAAGGCTCTCAACAACTTCTCAAAAAAAATTTTTAATTGTATGTATCATGCTCACATACTGGAATTTCCAACAAAATTTCCAAAAAATATCATGCTCACATACCGGAATTTCCAGACAAAAATATAGTTAACTAGAATATCAAGGCTGTCTAATGCCAAGCCTGTGCTTCTAACTACTATTCCAACGGAAAATAGGAAAACAATTCCAAAAACCAAATGGAGGGCATGGAGTAGAAAATAACAACAGTCAAACTGAAACTATGAAAAGGTGCATTTGCTTAAAAAATTCACTTAGGAGAGGCCAGGTGCAGTGGCTCACGCCTGTAATCCCAGCACTTTGGGGGGCTGCGGCAGGCAGATCACCTAAGGTCAGGAGTTCGAGACCAACCTAGCCAACATGGTGAAACCCTTCTCTACTAAAAATACAAAAATTAGCTGGGTGTGGTGGCAGGCACCTGTAATCCCAGCTACTTGGGAGGCTGAGGCAGGAGAATCGCTTGAACCCAGGAGGTGGAGGTTACAGTGAGCCGAGATCAAACCACTGCACTGCAGCCTGGGCGTGAGACTCTATCTCAAAAAATAAAATAAAATAAAATAAATTAAGGAGTAAGTGACGTGGAAATGGAGGATACAGGTCTTACTACTAATTCACACCGGCTATAAAGGAAAGGGAGGTATGTCATTAGCAAAAAGAGGAAGCAGTTTTAGTGAATGTGTCACTGAGGGTAACAGAGCGTAAGACAGGAAAGATTATTATGGATTGGTTAGCCAAAATGTGTAATATGGTATTACAAATAGTTTTCAACATTGGAACATTCTCAAATCATCATTGTGACTTCCTAATAAAAGAAACTACAGCTAATTATTATGGAATCAATTAAAAGATAATTATTATGGAATCAATTAAAAGATTCTAATTATTATTAATTCCATGAAAAGATAATTTATTAGACATGGAAAAAAAGCAAAGACAATGTGGTTTCCACACGTATCTAATGTTTTACATTTCCAAGATTAATAGTCCTGTGGATTACAGTGAATGTAATACATTTTAACTTGCTAAACATCTTTGATATAGCTTTGGATGGTCAGCTGTTTTTATACTATCTTTTTGCTCTTTTTTTTAAATGATAGGACCACAAGATTTGGGGGAGGGGGAATGGCTGCTGGAAGTACAAGAGTTTTACTGAAAATAGGGATTGGGTTAGAAAACGGAAACAAAAATTAAGAATAATGAACTGACTAGTTCTGACCCATGCTCTAAGAATCTTATTTAATATATGAATAATTGTATTCACCTACTCAAATTCTGAACACTGAGCACATGGTACAATGGAGAAAACAATTATGACTGAGTGTGTCCCTGCCCCTAAAAAGCTGAAAATCTGGTTCCAAGTAAATGATCCTGATCAGATGACCATCTCATACAGGGTCTCTGCAATAAGACTCCAGAAATGTAGATGATGATATACTAAACTTTATCCTAACTGACTGAGATAAACTGTGGAAATAGGTCTCAGGACAATGGATGAAAAAGCAGCAAGGAGAAAAAAAAAGTTTCAAAGAGGGAGAGAAGTCAGAATAGGCCATAAACTTTTATAGTATGCAGTTTTCTTTTCCTTTTACCCCTCAATAGTGCTTGACTCTTCCCTTCCCCAAAGATTCAGTCCTTTGATCCTCTGCCCATCAATCTTATTTACTCAATAATGACTTAACAAGTACCTAATATGGAACTGGACAATGTGCAAATTTTGAGACAAAAACAAAGACTAATACAAAATCCTTTCTATTGTAGTTCAGTTTTTCCCAAAGGATGTTCCACTAGATACTATATCCTTTGAAGGAGTAAAGGATCCAATATCAAGTCTGGGAAACTGCAATCTTTACAAGTCCCCTCTAGGAGAGTCACAATTCACATTAAAGGAGAAGGCTGGGTGTGGTGGCTCACACCTGTAATCCCAGCACTTTGGGAGGCGGGGGCGGCAGATGCCAAGGCAGGAGGACTGCTTAAGCCCAGGAGGCCAAGGGGTGCAATCTGTGATCGCACCACTGTGCTCCAGCCTGAGTGACAGACACAGACCCTGTCTCAAAAAAATAAAAAATAAAGGTACTGCTAAGTTTTGCATCAAAAACAATCTTTTCAATATTGTTTAATCCAGTGTCTTGACAAAGAAATAATTAACAAGGAAAACACTTGGAAAAGGCTGGTCTAGAAAGGGTTCTTAGTCTTTAGGAACAAAAGAGATTAGAAAAATACGTACAGGTAGAAGCAATAATATCCGATGGTATTATTAAAAACAAAACTGTTTCACAGAACCCTAGGATTCTTCAAGATTTAGAATTTTAATTTTTAAATGTATTAAATACACACTCATGTGTTAAAACAAATCTTAATCCTTTAGAGACCACCAACACATTAACTTGTGCTGCTCGGGTAACTTAACTTGGGGTAGACTTAAGAATGAAGTTTCTTCTGCCATCTCTGTTCAACTGAGAGCATCCTGAGATGACAAAGCAAGCTTAAAAAAAAAAAAAAAAAAAGCTGGGAGCAGTGGCTCAAGCCTGTAACCCCAGTACTTTGGAAGGAAGAAGGAGGAGGATCATTTGAGCCCACTTCTACACCAGCCTAGACAACACAGGGAAACCCTGTGTTTACAAAAAACTAAAAAAACTTAGCCTGGTGTGGTGGCGTGCACCTGCAGTTCCAGCTACTAAGGAGGCTGAGGTGGATCACTTGAACCCAGGGGGTCAAGGCTACAGTGAGCTATGATCTAAACACGGCACTCCAGTCTGTGTGACAGAGTCGAGACCCTGTCTCAAAAAAAAAAAAAAAAAAAGAAAGAAAGCAAACAAAACCAACCTCCTCCCTTTTGCACAACTTGTCAAATCAGTACTAGACTGCCACAATACTTCATAAACAAAGCAAAATACAGAAACAAAATTGGATTCTTCCCTGGTTGTCTAGTTGCTGGGTGAAAAGAATGGATTCTGGCCGGGCGCGGTGGCTCAAGCCTGTAATCCCAGCACTTTGGGAGGCCGAGACGGGTGGATCACGAGGTCAGGAGATCGAGACCATCCTGGCTAACACAGTGAAACCCCGTCTCTACTAAAATACAAAAAAAATTAGCCGGGTGTGGTGGCGGGCGCCTGTAGTCCCAGCTACTTGGGAGGCTGAGGCAGGAGAATGGCGTGAATCCGGGAGGCGGAGCTTGCAATGAGCTGAGATCCCGCCACTGCACTCCAGCGGGGGTGACAGAGCGAGACTCTGTCTCAAAAAAAAAAAAAAAAAAAAAAAAGAAAAGAAAAGAAAAGAAAAGAATGGATTCTAAGGCTAAAACAAGACTATCATGCTTAATTTCCAATCTCAAATTTGGCTTCACCAGTAGCCTCATTTTCTCATAGACTGACAACTAAAATAAATGTTATAAATTTTAACTTCTCAATACTACTTAATAGTAGTGTGTTTTATTTTGGGATTTTTTGCTTAAAATTTTATTTTGTAAAAACGGCTTTCCTCATTTAATAAAGCTTTTTTTTTTTTTAGATAATTTTTAAATTGCCCGGAGCCAAGAAGTGACCATTTAAGCAAAGTTTTAAAACCATTGGAAAGAATCATACAAACTTTAATAAAAACTATTCCCCTGAGAAAAGGAATGGGTACTTTGAACCTAAAGGATTAGGCATCTCTCATCCCTAAGTAAAAACCCCAAAGACTTCAGAGACTCTACAACTACTTACAACCACGGACATAAAGATGTCCCAACAGGGAGACTATGAGTGAGTAGGGTAATTATTCTTACTTTCACACTGATGACTCTCGAATTTAAATCTTTAGTCTCTTCCTTCTCCTCCCTACCCTTATTACAATGATTCATTCACTCCTCAATCTCCTTAAAGCATCAGTCTTTATAAAGAAATCTTTCTTGGGCTGGGCATGGTGGCTCACACCTGTAATCCTAGCACTTTGGGAGGTCGAGGTGAGCAGATCACTTGATCTCAGGAATTCGAGATGAGCCTGGGCAACATAGCGAGACTCTATCTCTACAAAAATTAGCTGTGGGTGGTGGTGCACATCTGTAGTTCCAGCCGCTTGTGGGGGCTGAGGCAGGAAGACCACTTGAACCTGGAAGGTCAAGGCTGCAGTGAGCCATGATTGGGCCACTGCACTCCAGCCTGGGTGACAGAGCGAGACTCCGTCTCAAAAAAAAAAAAAAAAAAAAAAAAAACCAAACCCACAAAGACCACAAAATTTTCTCCTTTCACACTGCATTCCTCTATCAAAACATCTCATGTATCCCATAAATATATATACCTACTACGTACCACAATAATTAAAAATTTTTAAAAAACCTTTCTCACTTTTATCTAGGGCACAACTGCCAGGTTAATTTTCCCATTATGTGATATTTTCTAATAGCTTAACAGATGAACATCAAAATTTTCAAACCAGCATATAAACTCTCTGGCCTTGACTATTCACACTGCCTTTTTTATTTTTATTTTTATAAGACAGGGTCTCACTGTCACCAAGGCTGGAAAGCAGTGGCATGATCTCAGCTCACTGCAACCTCTGCCTCCCAGGCTCAAGTGATTCTCCTGCCTCAGCCTCTTGAGTAGCTAGGAATACAGGCGCATGCCACCACACCTGGTTAATTTTTGTAATTTTGTATAAACAGAGTTTCGCCATGTTGCCAAGGCTGGTATCAAACTCTTGGGCTCAATCGATCTGCCCACCTTGCCCTCCTAAAGTGCTGGGATTACAGGCATGAAACACCATGACTGGCCTGAATTCAAACTTAATTCTAATCACTAACACACTAGTAAAAAAGTCCTCAATGCTGTTCTACCAACCTCTAAGCTCCCTAAAGCTACTTCCATCTTTTTCTGTTAATCCAACACCATATACTCAAGGTCCACCTCCTCTGAAGATTATTTCTTAATTATTGTAAATTTTAAAACTATATCTGCCAGGCGCAGTGGCTCATGCCTGTAATCCCAGCACTTTGGGAGGCCAAGGCAGGTGGATCACCTGAAGTCAGGAGTTCTAGACAAGCCTGGTCAACATGGTGAAACCCCCGTTTCTGCTGAAAATACAAAAATTAGCCAGGCGTGGTGGCAGGCACCTGTAATTCCAGCTACTCTGGGGGCCGAGGCAGGAGAATCGCTTGAACCGGGAGGCGGAGGTTGCAGTGAGCCGAGATCACACCATTGCACTCCAGCCTGGGGGAAAAGAGTGAGACTTCATCTCAAAAAAAAAAAAAAAAAAAAAATCTTTTATCTTCTCTGAAGTCTCACAGCACTTATGGTCTGCACTTCATAAACTAGTTCAGGGCTGTCTGATGAACTTTTTTGTCATAATGGAAACTCCTCTATCTGTGCTTCCAATTCTGTGGCTTCAACATGTACTATACTGAGCACTTATAATGTAGCTAGTGTGACTGAAGAAACTATTTTTAATTTCAATTTAAACTTAATAGCCACATGTGGCTAAGGGCTACCATACTGGATAGCATGAATCTAATGCTCACTACAACATGGACACAACTCTACAACCCCAACACTACTGGTCCCTTCAATCTATTTTGTTCCTAGACAATTCCTGTTTCTAATTAAATTCATATGACCACTGTTCTCAACATTCAGTTGTCCACTCTGGATTCCCTGATGCTTCTCAAACCACTTCCTTTTCTCCACTGGTAGCACCTTAATTACTGGTCACCTACTAATTATATGCCAAACACCGCAATAAGCATTTTGTTTATATTATATCTAAACTTTACAAGGTAGGGCTTATTTACATGAGGAAAATGAATCAGAGGAAGATGAAATACTTAAACTCCAAAAAGTCCACCCTTTTCCAGAACACTTTTCTAAATTCTGCCATTTCATGGCCTAGCTCAAGGCCACCATTTCTAAAGGAGTATGGTGTTCCTGAAGTTCCAGCCCAATTTACCAATTTCAAACCTTAAATATTCTGCCATAATTTTAGCATACACATACTCAAAAGTGAATTTATTCTGAAACTAATGAAACTGGAGCTTCAGGGACACTCAATTACATGAACTCCTTCCAATACCCTAAACATAATTTTAATTATGTAATGATATAATTCTGTTAAAGCACAGTTCCCAAAACTGGATAAGCTCCCAAGTCATGAAATATATACACTTTTTTCCCTGCATACACTGAAGAATTACTGAAGCACGGCCTGTCTATACTGGCCTCAGCTTGCTTTTCATTCCTTAAATGGATATACTATCCTCTAAAGTCTGTTTCCTCTGGATCCCAAGAGCGGCTAGTTGCTAAGCTTCCTAGTTGCTGTTCCAAACAAACACGTAACTAATTTTTTTTCTGAAAGTTTAAGAGCTAATTACAATAGGGGATACAAAACAGGATAAGCAAGATGAGTTAAAATAAACACAGGAGAATTACAAAGAAAAAAATCTTGGTTGGGTGAGGTGGCTCATGTCTGTAATCTCAGCCCTTTGGGAGCCTGAGGCAGGAGGAATGATTGAGCCCAGAAGTTCGAGACCAGCTGGGGCAACATAGAAAGAAGCCATTTCTACAAAAAGTAAAAAATTAGCCAGGCGTGGTTGTGCACAACTGTAGTCCCAGCTACTCAGGAGGCTGAGGTAAGAGGATCACTTGAGCCTGGGAGGTTGAGGCTGCAGTGAGCTATGATTGCGTGACTGTACTACTCCAGCATGGGTGACAGAAGGAGACCCTGTCTCCAAAAAATTAATCAGTTAGCTAAGAAAAAAAATCTTTCTTGTAGGAGAGAGCTTAAAATATAACAGTAAAATCTTACAGTGTGCCCCAAACTTATCAATCTGCAGATTCAACACAGTCACAACCAGAATCCCAGCAGCCCTTTTTGCAGAAACTGACAAGCTCATCCTAAAATTCATATGGAAATGCAAAGGATCCAGAACGGCCAAAACTTGCAAAAGAAGAACAAAGTTGAGGAACACTTCCTAATTTCAAAATTTATTATGAAACTAAAATAATCAGGATAGTGTGGTACTGGAATGGATGGAAATATGTAATAGATCAATGGAATAGAGTTGAGAGTCCAGAGATAAACTCTTACATTTATAATCAATCAGCGAGGGTGCTAACTATATGTTGAGGGAAAGAACAGTCTTCAAAAAACTGTGCTGGGACAAGCTGCAAAATAATGAAGCTGAACCTCTACCTCACACCATATACAAAAATTAACTGAGAACAGATTTTCATCTGGCCGGGCGCGGTGGCTCAAGCCTGTAATCCCAGCACTTTGGGAGGCTGAGACGGGCAGATCACGAGGTCAGGAGATCGAGACCATCCTGGCTAACATGGTAAAACCCCGTCTCCACTAAAAAAAAAAAATACAAAAAACTAGCTGGGCGAGGTGGTGGGCGCCTATAGTCCCAGCTATTCGGGAGGCTAAGGCAGGAGAATGGCGTGGACCCGGGAGGCGGAGCTTGCACTGAGCTGAGATCTGGCCACTGCACTCCAGCCCGGGCGACAGAGCGAGACTCCGTCTCAAAAAAAAAAAAAAAAAAGATTTTCATCAACATAAATGCAAGAGCTAAAACTATAAAACTCTTAGAAGAAAACACAGGAGTAAATCCTCACGACATTGGATAAGGCAATGGTTTATTAGATGTAACACCAGAAGTAAAGGGAACAAAAGAAAAAATAAATTGGGTCTCATCAAAATCAAAAATTTCTCTAACCAGAATATGTAAAGAACTCTTAGAAGAAAATGATGAAGACAACTCAATTTTTAAAAACGAGCCAAGGATTTGAATAGTCATTTCAACATAAATATTAAAATGGCCAATAAACACATGAAAAGATGCCCAACATCATTAGTCATTAGGGAAATGCATATCAAAACCACAATGAGATATCACTTTACCCCCACTAGGATGGTTATAGCAAAAGACAAACAATATTAAATGTCAAGAACGATATGGAGGGTGGGCGAGGTGGCTCCGCCTGTAATCCCAGCACTTTGGGAGGCCGATGTGGGTGCATTGCTTGAGGTCAGGAGTTCAAGACCATCCTGGCCAACATGGTGAAATCCCTTCTCTACTAAATATACAAACATTGGCCAGGGGTGGTGGCAGGCGCCTGTAATCCCAGTTACTTGGCTGGCTAAGGCAGGAGAATCACTTGACCCAGGAGGAGGCTGTAGTAAGCCGAGATCATACCACTGCACTCCAGCCTGGGTGACAGAGACTGTCTCAGGAAAAAAAAAAAAAAAAAAAGGCCATGAGCAGTGACTCACGCCTGTAATCCCAGCACTTTGGGAGGCTGAGGTGGGCAGATCACCTGAGGTCAGGAGTTCGAGACCAGCCTGACCAACATGGAGAAATCCCATCTCTACTAAAAATACAATACAAAGTTAGCCGGGCATGGTGGCACATGCCTGTAATCCCAGCTACTTGGGAGGCTGAGGCAGGAGAATCGCTTGAACCTCGGAGGCGGAGGTTGCAGTGAGCCCAGATCGCGCCATTGCACTCCAGCCTAGGCAACAAGAGTGAAACTCCATCTCAAAAAATTAAAAAAAAAAAAAAAAAAAGAATAATAATATTGGAGAAACTGGTACCCTCATATATTTAATAACGGGAATGTAAAATGGTGTAGCTGCTATGGGAAACTGTTTGGTTGTACCTCAAAAGTTAAACCTAGAATTAACATAAAACCAAGCAATTCTACTCCTGGGCCCACACCCAAGAGAACTGAAAATATATTCATACAACAAACTGTATATTAATGTTCATAGCAGCATTATGCAAAATAGCCAAGACATAGAAACAAACCCAAGTGTTCATCCAATGATGAATGGACAAACAAAATTTGGTATATCCATACAGTAGAATATTATTCAGCCATAAACAGTTATCAAGTACTGAATGGAAGCACTACAACGTGAATGAATCCTGAAAACATGCTAAAGCCAAATACAAAAGGCCACACATTGTAATATTTTATATAAAATGTCCAGAATAGACAAATCCATAGACAAAGAGTAGATCAGTGGTCGCCAGGGACTGGGGGTAGGGAGGAATGGGGAGTGACTGCTAACGATACAAGTGTCTTTGGGGATGATGAAAAGGTTCTAAAATCACTTGTGGTGTTGGCTGTACAATCTTGTAAATATGCTAAAAACCACTGAATCGTACATTTTAAAATGGTGAATATTATTATACATGCATTATCCCAATAAGCCTGCTTTTTGTTTGTTTTTAGAGAGTTTCGCTCTTGTTGCCCAGGCTGAAGTGCAGTGGCATGATCTAGGCTCATTGCAACCTCCACCTCCTGGATTCAAGCAATTCTCCTAACTCAGCCTCCTGAGTAGCTGGGATTACAGGCGCCCGCCATCACGTCCGCCTAATTTTTTGTATTTTTAGTAGAGTCGGGGATTTCATCACGTTGGACAGGATGGTCTCGAACTCCTGACCTCAGGTGATCCACCGACCTCAGCCTCCCAAAGTGCAGGGATTACAGGAGTGAGCCACTGTGCCCGGCCAATAAATCTGTTTTTAAAAACATCTTATACATGGCTTCTGGTCACCTGTCTATTGAAATAATAAAACAACACTCTTGACTTCTGTCCTTTATTTCATTTCTGAGGGCTGGTGTCACCAACCTCTATGCTTTCCTAACCCATGCTTTGGTTAAAAGCTCCAGAAAGTCTTGCCTGCAAAACGGTCTTTTACCCAGCACTGGTTATACTTCAGAGAGTTGGCTCAAGTAGGGAGATAAATATGAGGGCTCTCAGACTGGGTAATACTCATCTCAAGAAGCTCCCCATACACACTGACTTGGTATTCACACTTAAAAATTATGTAGACAATTTTTTCAAGCATAAATTATATAATTTGCAAACTTTTATTCAAATGTTGATTATACGCACATATATATCCAGGTTGTTTTTTCCAACTAGACCATTAAATCTCCAGAAAAGGCCCAAGTCTAAAGTCTGTGCCCTAATATTGCCCCAGTGCCCTGCACACAGTGTCCCATGTGGTCCTTTGTTTCAAGGGCTGATGATACCCTGTAACAACATGAATGTGGGAATTATATTCCAGTTCCATCACTTACTTAGCTTTGTGACTTTAGGCAAGTTGCTTAAATTGTGTGCCTCGGTTCACTCATTCCTAAAATAGGGCTAGCAATACTTGCCCGTTGGTATTCAGCAAAAAAAAAAAAAAAAAAAGTAATGTTGGTGACACGCTGAATACGGCATCTAGGACACAGAGATGTGAGGCAGTCTCTGTATACACTGTGTGGAGTCAAATCTTCTCCTTCCCATATATTTGCATTTTGACTGTTATTTGTTCTCTCAATCAGCAGCTTCCTCATCTGCAAAATTCTACGCCAAAAGATCGCTGAGAGGATTTTTAAAAAGAAGAAAAACAAAAAAGACTGGAACTCCTACCACAAAGCAGGGTTTTGCTCAAACAAAAACAGAAACAAAAACGACCCTTTCTTTTCCACCTCCCCAGCTAAGGCGATTTCTTTAGCATCAACCTACAGCCTCCTAGTGCACCCAGCTGAAACGCCATCAATATCGCCGAACAGCTTCCAGACCTATCTGTGGACAAACAGTGATGCCTCCAAGAACGCCAACCGTAACCCCACATCAGGGAGCCATCTTCCAGTCAAGAAAATGAAAAGGTGTGCAAGAAAGACCTAAGGAATAAAATACCCCTCCCAGCAATCATCGATGACCCTTCCCACGTCGCTCGGGACCCAGCACAAAGACCGCAGTCAACACCGGCAAAGACTTTTCCTTTCTCACCCCACCCGTCCAGCTAGAGGGGACGTGGCGTGGGCAGCGATACAGGGGGAGGTCTGAGTGGTCGCAGGGCCCAAGACCCGGCGGCGGTGGGGGAGGGCGGAGCAGCCTCGGGGAAGCTCGGCACCCGGCGGTGCCGTTTAAGGGAGGGGTCCACCCTTACCTTCGCCCGCTTGCGCCGGCTGGTCCGACGCCCCTCCGGAGTCTCTGCTATTCCAGTTTCCATGGGGGTCGCAGACCCAGGCACGACGGTGGGCCCGGCCTGAGGCCCTGCGGACCCTGGCGGTTCGGCCAGGCCCCCGGGGGGCGAGGCCCGCGGAGGCTCTTTCTTGCGGGGTGTGCGCTCCCCGGCCGCCCCCGGCCCGACCTCAGCTGGGCCCGACAGGCCCGCGGGTTGCGCGGCCACCTCAGACCCATTCTCAGAGCCGCCCGCTGTCCCGGGGCCAGCCTCCGTCCCGGCTGCCGCCGCTGCAGCCGCCGCCGCCGCGGCTGCCGCCTTCTTCCCAGATAACATCTCGGGCCGCCGGGCCGCCGACGGCCGTAGGGGCCGCTCGGTCTGTCGCTCCGTGGGTCCGACCCGCCTCGCCTCGCCTCGCTTCACGCTGCCCGCGCGCCGCCAACCGCCGTCGCGTACGCACGCGCTAAGCGCGCTCCCGCAGCGCCGGGACAAAAAGGGCCGGAGACGCCCACGAGCCCCGCCCCTCCCCCGCAGCCATAGAGTGGCGTTCTCGCGGCTAGAGCGGCGCCGCAGCAAAGACCGTGTAGCTTGCCTAGAGCGTCTCCCCGGCGTTTGGCGTGGGACCTGGCACCGTCCGTGGTGTTAGGGCTTCTGGGCCAGACTAAACCTCCGAAGGTGACCGTTTCCTCCAGGGACTTGCGGGTTTGCATGCGTTCGTTCGTTCATTCACTCACCCAATTATTCGTCAGTTCTACCAGTATTTATTAATGCTTGCCCACTACGTAACAAGGGTTACATTATGAAGTTCTAGCTTTCAAAGAACTTACAGTCTAATGGGGAAAAACACTGAAATATGTTGGTAGAGCGTCTTTCTTATTCATAATTGCTCTGCTTGGACTGGGCAAAAAACTTGGAGAGCGTAGCAGTTTCGATAGCAGTAAAATGGAGACAAGTTAGGAAATCCAGGTTTGAGTCCAGACAGAATTGTTCTTGTCTCCAAGCCTTTGTTCATGCTTTTCCTTCTGTCTGGACCCCAACCCCATTCGCACCCCATGTCTTGCGCTTCTCCCATCCCCCATGTCCCTCATCCCCCATGTCCACCATCCCCGCCGGCATAACACCTCTTTCTATTCCAGGTTAATTCTTTCTAATAATGATAGTAGTGGTTTATTCTTTTAATTTTTCGAGGAATCCCGTGCCGACCCAAAACTGGAACAGGTCTTGTCTACTTTTAGCATGTTTGTACTTACTACACAAACGATTGTCTTTTTAGTAGTCTCTTCAAAGTGAAATTGTCAAAAAGTTATTCCGTTTACATGAAGTTCAAGAACTGGTAAAACTAATCTCTAGTAATAGATTCCAGTCAGCCCTTGCCTGAGATGGGGGTCGGGGTCTGACTGCAAAAGAACAAGAAAGAACTTGCTGGGGGTGATGGAAATGTTTTATATCCTGATTGGGATGACGTTTACAGAGGTGTATATATTTGTCAAAACTCTATGAACTCTCCATGTAAAATAGGTATATTTTATGTAACTGTACTTAAGTAAAGTTGTTTTTCTAAAAAACTAGGCAAACAGACAAAAAGGCAATCAAATGTAGAAAGGAAAAAAGTAAAAGCTATGTAAGAAAGAAAATGTATCCGAGTGGGGTGGCATGCACTTGTAGTACCAGCTGCTTGGGAGACTGAGGTGTGAGAATCACTTGAGCCTCGGAGTTCAAGTCCAGCCTGAGCAACATAGTGAGACTGCGTCTCTAAAAAAAAAGAAAAGAAAAAGAAAGAAAAATATAATCATAGTACAACATATGGCTCAGCTGTGAACTGAATTAATATGACCATAAAAACATAAGCAGTTAATATTGTTTTTATTTATTTTTTCTTTTCTTTTGTTTCTTTTCTTCTTTTCTTTTCTTTTTTTTTTTTTTTTTTTTGAGACAGTCTTGCTCTGTTGCCCAGGCTGGAGTACAGGGGTGCAATCTTAGCTCAATGCAACCTCTGCCTCCCGAGTTCAAGCGATTCTCCTGCCTCAGCCTCCCCAGTAGCTGGGATTACAGGCGCGTGCCACCATGCCTGGCTAATTTTTGTATTTTTAGTAGAAACGGGGTTCCGCCATGTTGGCTAGGTATGTCTCCAACTCCTGACCTCAAGTGATCCTCCCACCTCGGCCTCCCAAAGTGCAGGGATTATAGGTGTGAGGCACCGCGCCCGGCCGAGCAGTGAATATTGTTTTAACCTAAGTGATAGAATTACATTAAGAGAATGGAGAAAAAAGAAAGTTTGTGGAGAGAAAGATGAGAAGGTTTTAAGGATTTAGGGAAGTAGGGAGGTTGTTGGGGGAGGTGCTGCTCGGGAGCTAAATTATCTTTCACCGTAAAAATATAATACATAATGTTGGCCGGGCGCGGTGGCTCATGCCTGTAATCCCAGCACTTTGGGAGACCGAGGTGGGCAGATCACGAGGTCAGGAGATCGAGACCATCTTGGCTAACACGGTGAAACCCCGTCTCTACTAAAAGTACAAAAAAAATTAGCCAGGCGAGGTGGCGGGCGCCTGTAGTCCCAGCTACTCAGAGACTGAGGCAGGAGAATGGCGTGAACCCTGGAGGCGGAGCTTGCAGTGAGCCGAGATCGCGCCACTGCACTCCAGCCTGGGCGACAGAGCGAGACTCCATCTCAAAAAAAAAAAAAAGAATTCCTGGCCGAGTGCAGTGGCTCATGCCTGTAATCCCAGCACTTTGGGAGGCCAAAGCGGGTGGATCACCCGAGGTCAGGAATTCGAGACCAGCCTGGCCAACATGGTGAAACCCCGTCTCTACTAAAAATACAAAAATTAGCCGGATGTGGTGGCACTTACCCGTTTTTTTCCCCAGAAATAACTAATTCATTTCAGATGTTTTTATTGTGATCAAATACACATAACATAAAATTTACAATCCTAACCATTTTGAGTATACTGTTTAGTAGTGTTAGATGCATTCACATTGTTGCATAAACAATCTCCAGAACTCTTTTCATCTTGCGAAACTCTGTACACATTAAACAATGACTACATTTGCCCCTCCTTCTAGCCCCTGACAGCCACCATTCTACTTTTTGCCTCTATGAATTTGACTACTGTAGATAGCTCATATAAGTGGAATCATATGGTATTTGGTTTTTTTGTGACTATTTCACTTAGCTTAATGTCCTCAAGGTTCATCTATGTTGTAACATGTTAGAATTTCCTTCCTTTTAAAGGCTGGTAATGTTGTGCATATATAACATTTTATTATCCATTCATCTATGGATGGACACTTTTGTTGCTTCCACATTTTGGCTATTGTGAATAATGCTGCTGTGAACATTGGTATACAAATATCTCTTCAAGACTCTGCTTTCAATTCTTTGAGAATATCCAAAGTGGAATTACTGTAGCAGTGTATGCTTTTTTTTTTTTTTTTTTTTTTTGAGAAGGAGTCTTACTGTGGTTGCCCAGGCTGAAGTGCAGTGGCGCGATCTCGGCTCACTGCAACCTCCGCCTCCCGGGTTCCAGCAATTCTCCTGCCTCAGCCTCCCAAGTAGCTGAGATGACAGGTGCCTGCAAACCACACCTGGCTAATTTTTGTATTTTTGGTAGAGACGGGGTTTCCATGTTGGCCAGGCTGGTCTCAGGTGATCTACCCGCCTCGGCCTCCCAAAGTGCTGGGACTACAGGCGTGAGCCACCGTGCCCGGCTAGCATTTTTTAAAAGCTAATGTCTCCACTGGGCACGGGGACTCACACCTGTAATCCCAGCACTTTGGGAGGCTGAGGTGGGTGGATCATTTGAGGTCACGAGTTCGAGACCAGCCTGACCAACATGACGAAACCCTGTCTCTACTAAAAATACAAAAATTAGGTGGGTGTGGTGGTGCGTGCCTGTAATCCCAACTACTTGGGAGGCTGAGGCAGGAGAATCGCTTGAACCCGGGAGGCGGAGGTTGCAGTGAGCCAAGATGGCGCCACTGCACTCCAGCCTGGGCAACCGAGTGAGAGTCCGTCTCAAAAAAGAAAATAAATAAATAAAATAAAATAATAAAAGTTAATGTCTCCAGTTGGGAGAATTCTTGAGGCTAGGAGTTTGAGACCAGCCTGGGCAATATAGCAAGACCTTATCTCTAAAAAAAAAAAATTTTTTTTTAAAATTAGCTGGGCATAGTGGCACATGCCTGAAGTCTTAGCTGCTCAGGAGGCTGAGGCAGAAGGATCACTTGAGCCCAGGAGTTGGAGGCTTCAGTGAGCCATGATCACACCACTGCACTCCAACCTGGGCAACACAGTGAGACGTTGTCTCAAAAATAAAATAATAATAAATAAAAAGTTAATGTCTAACTGTACAGAGTCCAAAACCTATCAATATTACATATTATATTAAACAAAGTTACCTTCCGCTAAGGTATCAGGTGACAAATAGATGGGCTAGTATAACTGTAAAAGCCTTTATGTCCAAGTTTGGATAGCTTTTCTTTGCCCCTGTGATGGTAGGGGCTCTGTATTGGCCATTTTTTTTGCTAGTTGCGAGGCCCAGAAGTACTGGTGAATGAATGAGGAGGCCTACATCACCTGGCTGTTGTGAGGACATCATGAGATAATGCTTGCAAACTGCCTGTCAAAGAGTCTGGCACATAGTGGTTGCTTCAGACATAGGAGGAGTTATTATTATTGTTATGCGGCAGCTGGGTGGGGGGAGGGAGCTGGCTATGACTCAGAGGAGTGGGAGGCCATGACTCTTGTCATGGAGGGGCCTCAGGCAGGGTCCTGGGGCCTGTGTGCCTCCATGCCATGATGCTGGCAGAACTGGTATTTCTCTTTAGGAGTCTCCATGGGATACTTGCCTCCGCGGGCACCGTAGGAGCAGTGGCAGCTTGGCTGATGAGCTATAAGCCAGCCTTGTTTGGGTTCCTATTCCTTCTGCTGTTGCTTAGCAACTGGCTGGTCAAGTGTGAACACAAGCTCACCCTCCCAGAGCCTCAGCAGGTGAGCAAGAGGGGGCTTGGCTTCAGCTCAGGGATAGGGGGTATTTGCAGCTAGATTAGGTGGTAGGGAACAGGGTAGGTGTCGAAATAATGGGGCAAGACTGAGGAATCCAAGACTCTGGTCTAAATCACCACTCTACAGTTTCCTCTTAGGTGGTGCTGGGTAAATCACTTCCCTCCATGAGGCCTCAGTTGCCTCACCTGAGCTGTTAAATCAGGACCACCCCAGACTCTCCTATTTCATATTTGATGTCAACATGTTTTGGCAAGAGTAACAACTACTTTAATGTGAAAAAAGTCAAAAACATGAAAATGGATGAACATAGATACATCTCTAAAATAGAATAATGAAGACAGCAGAAATGTACATAGATTATGACATCTTTCATTTAATGCTAAAGAAAACATGCTAGGCTGGGTGCAGTGGCTCACGCCTGTAATCCCAGCACTTTGGGAGACCGAGGCAGGTGGATCACTTGAAGTCAGGAGTTCAAGACCAGCCTGGCTAACATGGTAAAACCCCATCTCTACTAAAAATACAAAAATTAGCTGGGTGTGGTGACACGCACCTGTAACACAAGCTACTTGGGAGGCTGAGGCAGGAGAATCACTTGAACCCAGGGGATGGAGGTTGCAGTGAGCTGAGATCATACCACTGCACTCCAGCCTGGGCAACAGAGCAAGAGTCCATATAAAAACAAAAACAAAAGCAAAAAACCATGCAAAACAGCCTGGTGCAGTGGCTCACAGCTATAATCCCTGCACTTTAGGATGCCGAGGCAGGTCAACAACCACTTGAGGCCAGGAGTTCGAGAATAGCCTGGGCAACATGAAGAAACCCCATCTCTACAAAAAATACAAAAATGAACCAGGCAGGGTGGTGCGTGCCTGTAGTCTCAGCTACTCAGGAGACTGAGGTGGAAGAATCACCCGAGCCTGAGAAGTTGAGGCTGCAGTGAGCACGCCACTGTACTATAGCCTGGGTGACAGAGTAGTGAGACTCTGTCTCAAACAAAACAAAACAAAACAAAACAAAACAAAACAAAACAATAGCCTGTCTTATTTATAGAGGCATATGTGCAGTGAAAATATTTTAAGGCAGGCTGCCTCAACCTTGGCACTATTGACATTTTGGGTCAGATAATTCTCCATTGTGGGAGGCTCATGTCACCTGTGCATTGTTAGCTTAGCAGCAACCCTGGCCCCTACCCATGAGATGCCAAGTAGCACACCCACCATTTCATAACAATCAAAAGTATTTCCAGATATTGCCAAATGTCCCCTGGGGAGGGCAGAATGCCTCCCATTGAGAACTACTTTATAAAGAAATGCATGGAAAAATAAATTTTAAATGCAGGATTACAGTTAAGGTGATGCTATTCAGGGAGGGAGGAGGACGCTGTGAGTGGGAGAGTCCACAGGGAACTTTAGTTATATTTATGATATTTTATTTCTTAAGTTGATATGGGAATATGAGTATTTTGTGTATTATTTACCTTTTTTGCATGTCTGATATGTTGAATTTTTTTCAGTTAACCATTTTATTTTATTTATGTATTTAGTTTTTTGGGACAGGGTCTCGCTCTGTGGCCCAGGCTGGATGCAGTGGCGCAACCATGGCTCACTGCAGCCTTGACCTCCCTGGGCTCAGGTGATCCTTCCACCTCAGCCTCCCAAGTATCTGGGACTACATGTGTGCACAGGGCTAATTTTTTCTAGTTTTTGTGGAGATGGGATTTTACCATGTTTCCCAGGCTGGTTTCAAACTCCTGGGCTTAAGCAATCATCCTGCCTTGGCCTTCGAAGGTGCTGGGATTACAGCCATAAGCCACCACACCTGGCTTAATTTTTTAATTTTTTTTTTTTTTTTTTTTTTTTTTTTTGAGACGGAGTCTCGCTCTGTCACCCAGGCTGGAGTGCAGTGGCCGGATCTCAGCTCACTGCAAGCTCCGCCTCCCGGGTTCCCGCCATTCTCCTGCCTCAGCCTCCCAAGTAGCTGGGACTACAGGCGCCCGCCACCTCGCCCGGCTAGTTTTTTGTATTTTTTTAGTAGAGACGGGGTTTCACCGTATCAGCCAGGATGGTCTCGATCTCCTGACCTCGTGATCCACCCGTCTCGGCCTCCCAAAGTGCTGGGATTACAGGCTTGAGCCACCGCGCCCGGCCCTTAAATATTTTTAAAGACCATTAGTTTGTAGCTAAATCCAAAAAGAAAAAAAAAAAACTAAGTGTTATTAACCAGGGGAGGGAGAGATGAGGATCATGGAGATAAAAGCATGTCATGAGACCACTGAGACTTTGCAGTTTGAAATCGTACTGAGCCTGACAAAATGCTGGAAAAACAAAGGCTTTGGAGATAGATATATTTAGGCTAAGGGCTTTATGTCCACTGCACCTGGCAGATTAGCGAGCCATCTCATGCATTCCTATGAACCAAACGCAAGTGGAGGACTCAGGAATTTGAGGCTGTACAATGCTGAGAAAGTGACCTCCCAGCCAGGCCTGGTGGCTCACACCTGTAATCCCAGCACTTTGGGAGTCCGAGGCAGGCAGATCACCTGAGGTCGGGAGTTCGAGACCAGCCTGGTCAACAGAGTGAAACCCTGTCTCTACTAATAATTACAAACACAAATACCAAAAATTTATACTAATACAAAAAGTTAGCTGGGTGTGGTGGCACGTGCCTGTAATCCCAGTTACTCCGGAGACTGAGGCAGGAGAATCGTTTGAACCTGGTGGAGGTTGCAGTGAGCTGAGATCACACCAGTGCACTCCAGCCTGGGCAACAAGAGTGAAATTCTATCTCAAAAAAAAGAAAAAAAGAAAGTGACTTCCTGTTACTGGGTCCCAAGTCTCCACAAAATGAGGCAATGATGCTCCCCTTGCAGGCAGTTGTGAGAATCTATTAAGATAATGTTTGTAAACCACCTGGCACAGAGCAGGTGTTCAAGCAAGGAAGGGATTATCATTTTTAACCAATTTTCCCCTTTTCGTGGTGGTGGGGAGCTTAGAAGGAGGAAGAGAAACCAAAGGCTTCCGAAAACGAAAACAACTCCAAGAGCGACAAGGCCACGAACACAAAAGAAGTCAATAGAATGCATTCCTGCTTTGCCCTCCAGGACAAGATCTTCCAACGGCTTTTGTTCAGTGAAATGAAGCTGAAGGTCCTAGAAAATCAGATGTTCATCATATGGAATAAAATGAATCACCACAGGCGGTCAAGCAGACATGGGAATTTTCCCATGAAGAAACACAGAATGAGGAGGCATGAGTCCATTTGCCCCACCCTGTCTGACTGTACTTCCAGCTCCCCCAGCTAATGAGGCCGAGGCGGGCTGGCCTCTGCTGATGTTACCTTTTACCTCAGTAAAACCCAGTCAAAGCCATTGAATATTCGTAGTAAGTCATAATGGAAAGGTGCCTATGAGCCAGGAAGAGGATCAGAGGCTGAAAGATCGCCTTTGGAAAAGAAATCTGTACACACCAGGTCCACCATGTAGCATGTAGTGACATGACCTGACAGGGCTCTACAACTGTCCCTTTCTAGAGCCTTCTATTTCAGTTGGGTCTATCCTGGTTCCTCCCTGGCCCTGTGCTTGTTCACTCTGAGTCTCCCCACTCCTGCCCCAGCCCCTAGTCTCCCCTATCATCCTGAACCCAGAGGCCGGAGCCAGTCCTGCCAAGCCTGGCTCTGACCATGTCCATTGCTCTTTTTTTCCTTTTTTTTTTTTTGAGACAGAGTTTCGCTCTTGTCACCCAGGCTGGAGTGCAGTGGCATGATCGCGGGTCACTGCAACCTCCACCTCCTGGGTTCAAGTGATTCTCCAGCCTCATCCTTCCAAGTAGCTGGGATTACAGGCGCCTGCCACCATGCCTGGCTAATTTTTGTATTTTTAGTAGAGACAGGGTTTCACCATGTTGGCCAGGCTGGTCTCGAACTCCTGACCTCAGGTGATCCACCTGCTTTGGCCTCCCAAAGTGCTGAGATTACAGGCGTGAGCCACCTTGCCCGGCTTCATTGCCCATTCTTGAGCCAATGTCTTGCCTTGATGTTGACAGATTAAAGCCCACCTTCCTTCCCATGGTGTTGAGGCTCTCCATGACCTGACCCCTTCTCAGCCTTTTCCCCATCCATTACTCCTCTTCATATGCCTTAAACTCTGCATCAGAATATCAGAAACATCAGATATTTGTATGCTACCTTTGTGATATTTGCCATAACCAGGAACCACCTGAACGTTAACTCGTTATCCCTTTAAGTTGACTATTTTTTCTTAAATTTATCTGTAAAGGAAAATAAGTAAATAAAAGAATTTCTGCATACATTAAAAAAATTCTTGGTTTAAGTAGAACACAACTGTAAAATTAAAGACATGAAGACAAAAACCATGTTACTGAGTTTCTTTTTTTTTTTTTTTTTTGAGACAGAGTTGAGCTCTTGTCATCCAAGCTACAGTGTAATGGTGCAATCTCAGCTCACTGCAACCTCCACCTCCAGGTTCAAGCGACTCTCACACCTCAGCCTCTGAAATAGCTGGGATTTCTGGCACCCACCACCACGTCCAGCTTACTTTTGTATTTTTAGTAGAGACAGGGTTTCACCATGTTGGTCAGGTTGGACTCAAACTCCTGACCTCAGGTGATCTGCCCACCTCGGCCTCCCAAAGTGCTGGGATTACAGGTGTGAGCCACCATGCCCGGCTCATGTTACTACATTTCAACCAGAGCTCGGTTGCCCACTGACAGATCTGAGCCAGTGGGTTTTGTTTTAAAAAGTGAGATCAGCAAGTGTTAGCGTTTGAAAGACAAGCCAGCACCTAGCCAAGGCTTTTCTTCATAATGAAAACTGGAAAGGAAATCATTATCTCACTGTTTGATTCAGTGTGACTTAGTGTTAGGTTGGTGTTCTACCTAAAATCGTCTCTCTCACACAAGTCACATGCATTCTAACCAAACCAGAGGACTTGCCATCCCCCAAATGCATCCATATCTTTGATTACATTGTTTCTTCCCCTGTGATCCCTAATTTTCTCCTATCTGCTCTTACAATTCTTCACTTCTTCCAAAGCCATCAACTCTAGGAAGCTCCCCTCAACCCAGCTATAATGAATCTTTTCCTTAGCATTCTTTCCACATTTTATCTGTAGTTCTACAATAGAATGTTTCACAATCTGCTGGGATTTGATTTGTACACATTACTACAGTCCCTCCCCATGCTTCAACTAGAGTATAAGCTCTTTGAAGACAAGCACAGAATATTGTTCATCTGTATATCCCTCCCCCACCTGTAGCACCTAACACAGTGGCTGGTATACAAGCAGTGCTCAATAAAGAATACATAGGCCAGGCGTGGTGGCTCACGCCTGTAATCCTAGCACTTCAGGAGGCAGGGGTGGGCAGATCACCTGAGGTCAAGAGTTCGAGACCAGCCTGGCCAACATGGTGAAACTCCGTCTCTACTAAAAATATAAAAATTAGCCAGGTGTGATGGCACACGCCTGTAATCCCAGCTACTCAGGAGGCTGAAGCAGGAGAATTGCTTGAACCTGGGAGATGAAGGTTGCAGTGAGCTGAGATCGTGCCACTGCATTCCAGCCAGCTTGGGCAACAGAGTGAGACTTCATCTCAAAAAAAAAAAAAAAAGACTGTGATTGCTTATCAATGTCTTATGTGTGCAGACATTTTCTCTGCCCTTTCATTTTATGATGATTCTCCTATATCCTATTTTGTTTTGAAAGCAGAATCTCTGAGGCTAAACTGCCTGGGCTTAAATCCTAACTCACCAACTCTCTGTTGTGTGATCTTGGACAACTCTTGATTGTTTTATTCTTCCGTACCTCAGTGTCCTTAACTGTCAAATGGGCAGATTAACACTATGAATCTTATAGAATTTATAGATGGTGTCTTAGTCTGTTTGTGCTTCTATAAAAAAATTCCTGTCTGGGCATGGTGGCTCATGCCTATGATCTCAGCACTTTGGGAGGCAGAGGCAGGAGAATCACCTGAGCCCAGAAGTTTGAGACCAGCATGTACAATGTGGTGAAACCCTGCCTCTACAAAGAATACAAAAGAACTAGCTGGACATGGTGGTGCACGCCTGTGGTCCCAGCTACTCGAGAGGCTGAGGTGGGAGAATCACCTGAGCCTGGGAGGTCAAGGATGCAATGAGCCATGATCGTACCACTGCACTCCAGCCTGGGTGACAGAGTGAGATCCCATCTCAAAAAACAAAAACAAAAAATTTAACTGGGACTGGTGGTGTGCACCTGTAGTCCCAGCTACTCGGGAGGCTGAGGTGGAAGGATCACTTGAGCCTGGGAGGCCGAATTCACAATGAGCCAAGATCACACCACTGCCCACCAGCCTAGGTGACAGAGTGACACCCTGTCTCCACACATACACACAAATACCTGACACAGGATAATTTATTTAAAAAAAAGAAAAAACACAGATATTTATTTTTTACAGTTCTGGAGGCTGGGAGGTCTAAGATCAAGGCTCTGGCATCTGGTGAGGTTGGCTCTCTGCTTCCAAGATGGCACCATGAAAGCTAGATCTCTGGAGAGGAGGAATGCTGTGCCCTCGTAAGGCATAAGTGGAAGGGCAAAAGGGAACAAACTCCTTCTATCAAGCATTTTTTTTTTTTTTTTTTGAGACAGAGTCTTGCTCTTTTGCCCAGGCTGGAGTGCACTGGTGCAATCTGGGCTCACTGCAAGCTCCACCTCCTGGGTTCATGCCATTCTCCTGTCTCAGCCTCCCAAGTACCTGGGACTACAGGAGCCTGCCACCATGCCCAGCTAACTTTTTTTTTTTTTTTTTTTTGTATTTTTAGTAGAGACGGGGTTTCACTGTGTTAGCCAGGATGGTCTTGATCTCTTGACCTCATGATCCACCCACCTTGGCCTCCCAAAGTGCTGAGATTACAGGCATGAGCCACCACGCCCAGCCTTATCAAGCATTTTATAGTGGCATTGACCCATTCATAATGGGTCATGACCTAAATACCTCCCCAAAGGCCACACTTCTGAATACCATTCCATTGGAGATTTTTTTCAACACATGTGTTTTGGGAGACACACTCAGACCATAACATTCTTTCCCTGGTCCCCCAAATTTATGTTCTCACATGCAAAATATATTTAGTCCATCCAGATAGCCCCCAAAGTCTTCACTCATTCTAACATCAACTCAAAAGTCTGGAATCTCATCTAAATCAGATACGGGTGAGACTCAAGGTACAATTACCCTGAGGCAAATTTTCCTCCAGCTGTAAACCTGTGAAATTGAACAAATTATGTGCTTCCAAAATACAGTAGTAGAGCAGGCGTAGGATAGATATTTCCATTCCATAAGGGAGAAATAGAAAAGAAGACAGGAGTAACAGGCCCCAAGTAAGTCCAAAAGTTTTTTTTTTTTTTGAGATAAGATCTGACTTTATCGTCCAGGCTGGAGTACAGTGGTATGATCTCAGCTCACTGCAACCTCGTCCTCCTTGGCTTAAGTCATCCTCCCACATTAGCCTCCCAAGTAGCTGGGACTATAGGTGTGTACCACCACATCTGGCTAATTTTTTGTATCTTTCATAGAGACAGAGTTTCACCATGTTGCCCAGGGTGGTCTCAAACTCGTGAGCTCACGATCCGCCTGCCTTGGCCTCCCAAAGTGCTGAGATTACAGGCGTGAGCCTCTATACCTGGCCTCTAAGTACAAAACTTAACTGTGCAAACAACATAAAATCTTAAGGCTTGCATAATCTTTGACTGTGTGTTCTGCCTCCCAGACACACTGGTATGTGGGTTGGGCCTCCAAGGCTTTGGGCAACTCTACCCCCATGGCTTTGCTAACTGCAGTTGTCACACACATTAAAGGTGGGTGCTTGGAGTAGCACACTAATGCTCTACAGTTCTGCGGTCTTCCCATTCCTATGGCTCCACTGGGCACTGCCCTAATTGGGACTCTCTGCAGAGGTCCCAACCCCACAGTTCTGCTGGGCATTGCTCTGGGTTTGGGGGGCGGCTCTCTGCAGTGGTCTAGGTCTCTGCCTAAGTCCCCAGGCTCTCTGAGGCATCCGTTAAAATCTGGGTGGAGGAAGCTATGGCTTCACAGATCCTGCACTCTGCACATCTGCAGAATCAGCACCACATGGATGCTGCCAAGACTCACTGATTATGCCCTCTGGAGCAGTGGCCCCAGCTGCACCTAGACTTGCTTTAGCCACACCAGCAGAGGCAGAGCAGTGCTGCACCAGAACACAGGGAGTTGGCCCTGGACAGCAAGCCCTGAGGTCCCACAGGGTCCCCTGGGCAACTCCTCCAAAACTATTCTGCCTCCAAAGTCCTAGCACTCTGAGCCTGTGATGGGCTTGGCAGTGCCTGAAGATCTTCGAGATGCCTTTGGGGTCATTCTCCCATTGTCTTGATGAATAGCATCTGGCTTCCTTCTATCCATACTGATCTTATCAAATGGCCCTTTGCTTGGTTTAGTGTTCTCTTCTAAAAACACTTTTTAATTCTTTACATGGCCAGGTCTGAGAAATTTCCAAATATTTATATTCTGCTTCCCCCCCTACCCCCTCCCTTTTTTTGAAACAGAGTTGGAGTCTTGCTTTGTCGTCCAGGCTGGAGTGCAGTGGTGCAATCTTGGCTCACTGCAACCTCTGCCTCCCAGTTTCAAGCGATTCTCCCGCCTCAGCCTCCTGAGTAGCTGGGACTACAGGTGCCCGCCACCATGCCTGGCTAATTTTTGTATTTTTAGTAGAGATGGGGTTTCACCATGTTGGCCGGGCGGGTCTCGAACTCCTGGCCTCATGGTGGCTGCCTGCCTGGGCCTCCCAAAATGCTGAGATTACAGATGTGAGCCACGGTGCCTGGCCTGCTTCCCTTTTAATTATAAGTTCCGCCTTTAAATCATTTTTCTCTTATTGGGCTTTACTGAAAGCAGTTAATAGAAGCCATGCAACATCCTGAATACTTTGCTGCTTAAGGATTTCTTCTACTAAATATCCTAGTTCATCAACTCTTGTAAACCCAAAAGTATCTGAGACAAGTCTCAGTCAATTTAGAAAGTTTATTTTGCCGAGTTTAAGAATGCACCCGTGACACAGCCTCAGGAAGTTCTGACAACATGTATGCCCAAGATGGCCAGGGCACAGCCTGGTTTTATACATATTAGGAAGACATGATGCATCAATCAATATGTATAAGTTGTACATTGGCTTTGAAAGGCCAAGGTGGGGAGATCACTTGACGTCAGGAGTTCAAAACCTGAGTCTCATGATCTCCCCACCCTGCACCTTGTGACCCCCGCCCCTGCCCGCAAGAGATAACCACCTTTAACTGTAATTTCCCACTACCTACCCAAATCCTGTAAAAATGCCCCATCCCTATCTCCCTTTGCTGACTCCTTTTTCGGCCTCAGCCTGCCTACACCTAGGTGAAATAAACAGGTTTATTGCTCACACAAAGCCTGTTTGGTGGTTTCTTCACATGGACGTGCATGAAAATTTGGTGCCAAAGACCCAGAACAGGAGGACTCCTTTGGGAGACCGGTCCCCTGTCCTCACCCTCACTCTGTGAGGAGATCCACCTATGACCTCAGGTCCTCAGGCCAACCAGCCCAAGGAACATCTCATGAATTTCAGATCAGGTAAGTGGTCTTTTCACTCTCTTCTCCAGTCTCTCTCACTACCCTTCAATCTCCCTGTCCTTCCAATTCCAGTTCTTTTTCCTTTCTAGTAGAGACAAAAGAGACACATTTTAACCATGGACCCAAAACTCCTGTGCCAGTCACAGACTCAGGAAGACAGTCTTCCCTTAGTGTTTAATCACTGCGGGGACGCCTTCCTGATTATTCACCCACTTTTCAGAGGTGTCTGATCACCGTGGGGACACCTGCCTTGATCCTTCACCTTGGTGACAAGTACCACCTCTCCTTGGTGGCAAGTACCACCTCCCCTGCATGGCAAATACCACTTCCCCTGGGTGGGAAGTACCACCCCGCTCTCTCCATTCTCTACCCTCTCTTTTCTCTAAATTTATTGTTTTACTATGGGCAACCTTCCATCTCCATTCCTCCTTCTTCTCCCTTAGCCTGTGTTCTAAAAAACTTAACACCCCTTCAACTCATCCCTGACCTAAAACCTAAATGCCTTATTTTCTTCTGCAATACTGCTAGGCCCCAATACAAACTTGATAATGGCTCTAAATGGCCAGAAAATGGCACTTTCGGTTTCTCCATCCTACAAGACCTAGATAATTTTTGTAGAAAAATGGGCAAATGGTCTGAGGTGCCTGATGTCCAGGCATTCTTTTACACATCAGTTCCTCCCTAATCTCTGCTCCCAATGTGACTCATCCCAAATCTTTCTTCTTTCTCTCCTGTCTGTTCCTTCAGTTTCAGCCCCAAGCTCTGAGTCCTCTATTGCTCACACAAAGCCCGTTTGGCGGTCTCTTCACATGGACATGAGTGACAATTAGGAAAGCTCATTTTTAGCAGATTGTGAAGTCTCACATCATATGAAGAGAAAATAGGGGAAAGAAGGGAGAAAAACAACAACAAACAAAAAAAGAAGAACAATTCTGGAAAATCAATATAGGCTGTATTAACTCTTAAGTCCATACATCAGTAGGCAGGTATAAAAGTGGTTTATGTATGCAAATAGATTGCTGTTATTTTCTTCTGAAGTTTAAATTGTCTGGCTTTAGTTTATAGGGCTTTAAGAAAGCACAGCTTAATTTTTAGTGATTTCAAATCAGGAAAAATAGGAGGGAAAAAGAAAGTAAAGAAGGAAAAAAAAAAAAGGAAAATATTACTTTGGAGACTTAGCCTGGAAAATTTTAGAGTTCAGTCCAAACTTTAGAAAATAATAAAAATGGAAAAACATTAGGCAAGACTAGACTCTAACAATAGGTGTACTATAGTTTATTTTGAAACATAATTTTTCTCTCTCCAGTTCCATTTTCACTAAAGACAATTCATAGGACAAATCCATTTTCAAAATAAGTTTTAGTCTTGTTATATTTGGCCAGAGTATTTGCATAAAGTCAGCAATAATAATTATTTGCTATATAGGCTTCTCCCCTTTCTTAAATTGGCTTTGCTGGAACTTTATCCCATTAGGAATCTCAGGTTCAACTTTAATGCCTTAAGCTCAGCCTGTGCCTGCAAATACCTGTATTAATTGGGTGATTTCCTCACCTCAAGGTCCCATGAAAACTTGGGACTCCTGGGCATGTCAGAAAGTGACATTCTTTACTTACCACAGGTCAGGAACCTGTACAGGGACTGTGTAAACAAGGTATGAGGCCAGCTTTCCCAAGGGGCTTTTATTTACTCTGTAAGTCAACTTGGATTTGTTTGTTTGTTTTGAGATGGAGTCTCGCTCTGTCGCCCAGGCTGGAGTTCAGTGGTGTGATCTTGGCTCACCACTACCTCTGCCTCCTGGGTTCAAGCAATTCTCCTGCCTCAGCCTCCTGAGTAGCTGGGATTACAGGTGCATGCCACTACGCCTGGCTAATTTTTGTATTTGTAGTAGAGACAGGATTTCACCATGTTGATCAGGCTGGTCTCAAACTCCTGACCTCATGATCTGCCCACCTCAGCCTCCCAAAGTATTGGGATTACAGGCATGAGCCACCATGCCCAGCCAACTTTGATTTTTTAAAGCGGCCTATATCTGAAAACATGCTATTCCAGTCAAAATGTTGATGCAATAACCAGTGTCTCCAATTGTATCCTGTTACAAAAGAAAACAGATTATTATTGCACTTATGCAAATAACTATATTGTCATAAGAATACTCACAACTAGTTTCCACATTATGGAGAAATCAGGTAGAGAGAAATATGCTCCAAATGTTGTTTATAGAAGTATACTTTACTGAATTATTAACAACTGTAAATAGCTCCAAAGAGAAGTTTTCTTGGCTCTGAAAAACAAAGGATCAAATGTTTTAAGCAATAAGTCATAAAAGGGTTATTTCAGTCTCCTATTAGTTCAGTCTATGTAATTAACTCCTGTTCTGCTTGATATTCATGAATAACTTAGCTCTCCATGGAAGTCTTGAAAGTGTTTCCTCTATTCTAGAGTTACAGTCTCCAAAGTTATCAGAAACCTGCATTCAGAAGCACCTGTCAGAGTCCTCTGCTGATTATAAAACCACCTTTTGAAAAGGATAAAAGTAAAACACAAGTCTTAGAACAATCATAGTTAAAGACACAATTGACAAGGAAATTTGGCTATTTCTGAGGAATACAACAATTTTACACAATAATCTTAATTATTACTGGTAAGGTATGCTAAGACATAACAGAATCACAAGAATTTCAGACAATTCTAGAACACATACTAACAACACATTTATATAAATATAATCCAAAGAAAGTTAAACACTGTTTCATATTTGACAATACTTCCTGTATAATATTATTATGTTGAATAAGCTGAATATGTCTCTTTGGACTTCAGGGCACTAATATAAAAAAATTAATGAGGACCATAGTTAGAATTTGATTTTGGAAAGTTTGTCAAATATAAAAAAGATTAAAACACTTCATATCACAAAATAGGATCACAAGTCATTGTAAAATAAGTCATTCATTTTGAGAAAGTAATAAATATTTCAAAAAAAGGCAAAAACCTTCATTCTTTGAGGGAGACTTAATTTCCCAAACAATAAACCCTAATAATGACAGAATGAGGCCAATTAAATTTGTTTCTCAAAATTTTATAAACAATCTATACAATTTTAATCATCTTGACCATAAGATATAATTTCCATTAGCCTTTTTATAATGTTTACAATCTTTTATTAAGGAGTAAGTTAATGCTCCAAGAAAACCTTGTTAATTTGACACAGGGGTCCATATGCTCATCTTGCATCAGTGTGTCTTTGATATTGATGGTTAATTTATAGAGAAACTGAACTTATTTTATCTCTCAAAATCGACCCTTACAATCTCACATGCCCACCTCTTCCACAATAGTCCCTGGGCCTTGAGGGGTTGAATAGTTTTAATTGCTGGCCCTGTGTCTCATGAATGCAGTTTATTTTAACTGGCATCTTCTACAGGGTCTGAAGATGAGGCTTTAATTGCTGCCAGTAGTTAAGATTTAGCAGGACTTGGTGTCCTTTTTAGATGCAGGAGTCAAAACCCTGCAACTTAATGACACAGGGACTTTGAAAGTACAGGCTGGGAGTGGTGGCTTACACCTGTAATCCCAGCACTTTGGGAGGCTGAGGCAGGCAGATCACGAGGTCAGCAGTTTGAGACCATCCTGACCAACACGGTGAAACCCCGTCCCTACTAAAATACAAAAAATTAACTGGGTGCGGTGGCGCCTGCCTGTAGTCCCAGCTACTTGGAGGCTGAGGCAGGGGAATCGCTTGAACCTGGGAGGCGTAGGTTGCAGTGAGCCGAGATCACACCACTGCACTCCAGTCTGGTGACAAAGGGAGACTCCATCTCAAAAAAAAAAAAAAAAGTACATACAGAAAGTTACATGGATATAATAACCTTAATTAATTTTTTAAAATCTCCATGTATTCTAAGCAAACAAAAACTTCATAATAATTACACAGGAATCATTTCAATGAAGCGTAAAATCTGTTTGTTAGGCCAGTTACCCAAAGGCAACTGCAGTGTGACTGCTGTTCCCTCTGGGGAGTCCATTTAGATAACTGCAAGTTTTTGTAAGCACCATTAAGGAGTCAAAACTTGTAGTTATCTAAATGGACTCCCCATAGGGAACAGACCTTCTGTGGTGTGAGTGCTGTTCCCGATGAAGAGTCCATTTAGGTAACTGCAAGTCAAAACTTATGTAAAGGGTACTTGAATTAGTTAGACATAGGAAGAGTGTTTCCTGAATCATAAGTGAAAATTTTTGGATCCATAGAACAATTTAAAGCTGAGAGCACAGAATATTACATTGGAAGGAAACATTTCCTTTAGACCGTTAAGATAAAACATTTTTAGCATCAGGCCACAATCATTAGAACCCAAGGAAAAAAAACTTACAGGAGCTGAAAATGAGTTGAAGGATAGAGCTATTATTTTAGGCCTTTTAAAAGAGGAGGAGAAAGCTGAAAACAGAAATAAAAGTTGAATTTTGCATAATAAAATTATAATGTCTTGTAATTTTATTAATAGTAAAGCAATACCTTAAGAAAATTTTATTGTTCTAAATAATTCTTTACTGTATCAGTGGTTTTTAAAAAATATTAAAATCTGCACTTTGGGAGGCTGAGGTGGGCAGATCACTTGAGGTCAGGAGTTTGAGACCAGCCTGGCCAACATGGCGAAACCTCGTCTCTACTGAACATACAAAAATTAGCCGGACATGATGGTGGGTGCCTGTAATCCCAGCTATTCGGGAGACTGAGGTAGGAGAGTCACTTGAACCCAGGATGCAGAGGTTGCAGTGAGCCAAGACTGCACCACTGCACCCCAGCCTGGGTGACAGAGTGAGACACAATCTCAAAAAAAAAAAAAAATCAAAACCCAATCTCTAGAAAGACTATTATAAATAATTTCCCTTCAATTATAGACAATTTGATCATATAAAAGTTTTTTCCATAAATCTTATTATGACTTACCCAGACCATTCATGACATGCTTAGACTTTCTGGTTTGACCTGAACATCCCTCTTTCTTAAACAACCAGTCATTTTATTCTAGGACAGAAATTTACCATACAAGAATTTTTTCTCATATAAAATTATTTTTCTTTAAGCTTTCTTACCAAAAAATACCTCTTTATTTCTATAACTTTCTTTACATCTCTCTTATTTTCTAGTTCCTTTT
This sequence comes from Macaca nemestrina, assembly GCF_043159975.1. NCBI lineage: Eukaryota > Metazoa > Chordata > Mammalia > Primates > Cercopithecidae > Macaca > Macaca nemestrina. Next base: position 211,098,981 of record NC_092125.1, read on the forward strand.
ACCTTGTTTTATGCATAATCTTTAAATAAGCTTCAAATTAGACAAAAAGTATTCATCTTTTAACAAGTACACACATTTTTTAGAAAGAATGTTATCCTACTACATATATTTTTTAATTAGAAAATACCCATTTAATGAAATATCTATGATTTAATTTAATATAACTTTAGATTGTAAATTATGTTTGTCTAGAAGTATTTATCCCATTACACTTACCAAATTATTTTATTTTATTTTATTTTATATTTTGAGACAGAGTTTCGCTCTTGTCATCCAACCTAGAATGCAATGGTGCAGTCTCAACTCACTGCAACCTCCACCTCCCAGGTTCAAGTGATTCTCCTGCCTCAGCTTCCTGAGGAACTGGGATTACAGGTGCCCACCACCATGTCTGGCTAATTTTTGTATTTTTAGAAGAGATGGAGTTTCACTATGTTGGCCAGGCTGGTCTTGAACCCCTGACTTCAGGTGATCTACCCACCTCAGGCTTCCAAAGTGCTGGGATTACAGGTATGAGCCAACGTGCTCAGCCCTACTAAGTATTTTATTTTAATAGTTTACCTAGATTATTTATGAAAACTGCCATGGTCATCATTTAAAGTTATTTCCCTGTCAACCATTTTATATCTTGTGAATTTCAAGTGTTTATCTAAGTAAGAACCATAAAATTAAATATATGGTCATTTCACTAAACAATTCAAGTTTTAGCTGATTTCACTAAATCAGTATTAATGGCTTATTTATAAAAAATTACTCAAGCAATGATCATTCTGTTTTGGGCTGGGTTTATAGTTTAATAACCTTTAGGCCAAATTTTGACACCGTAAAGTAATTGACAGGAATAAATATGAAATCTCTTCATCAGTTAATGAAAACAAAAATGTATGCTGATATTCTTAAGGCATTTCTAATATTGCTTTACCAGCAATATTTTATTTTATTTTACTTTATTTTATTTTATTTTGTTTTAAGATGGAGTCTTGCTCTGTCACCCAGGCTGGAGTGCAGTGGCATGATCTCAGCTCACTGCCAGCTCCGCTTCCCGAGTTCAAGCTATTCTCCTGCCTCAGCCTCCCAAGTAGCTGGGATTACAGGCGCGCACCACCACACCCGGCTAATTTTTGTATTTTTAGTAGAGACAGGGTTTCACCATGTTGGCCAGGCTGGTCTTGAACTCCTGACCTCAAATGATCTGCCAGAGTTGGCCTCCCAAAGTGCTGGGATTACAGGCATGAGCCACCATATGCAGCCTGCTTTATCAATAATTTTAAAGCTAGCTTATTAAAGATTTTACTTAAGTCACAAGACTTAAGTAAAATAAGTAAATAGTAAGCCCAAATGCTCTTCAAGTTCATATGACTTGAACTTGAGTACCCTTTAACTTTAAGGCAGTTTGGTACCTTGTGGCCAAAACCACATAAGAAAATATGGGTACATATATGTAAACACACACATACACACTCATACAAAGATCCTATAGCTTTTACTTCAGAGCTCTAGCCGTGAGATATTAATACAAACTCACCAGTTTGCAAACAATAACAAAAAGAATTGGTTGGATGCAAACAGTGGATTTTATCTCAGTAGAAAAGTTACAGCAGACTTAAGGCAAGCAGAAAAGAAAGAAGAGAGATAGCGAACTTGGGAACTTTATAGTTGTAGGCTGACCCTCGTGCTCCAAATTTTCCTTGATGTGATTTGCCTCTCAGTTTAAAATGTGCATGGGAACAGACCTAATGTGTAACCAGCTGGAGTATGAGAAAACGGGGCATGCCCTTTCATTTACACAACCACTTGCAAGTAGAGGCATCATAAAACCAAATGGAGTGCCTGTCCTTGTCTATCCTCATTCTTAAATGATTTGTCTCCCACATTTTTTCTTTTCCTTTCTTTTTTTTCTTTCTTTCTTTCTTTTTTCTTCTTTATCTTTTTTTTTTAGGCGGAGTCTCGCTGTGTCAACCAGGCTGGAGTGCAGTAATGCAATCTTGGCTCACTGCAACCTCCGCCTCCCGGGTTCAAGCTATTCTCCTGCCTCAGCCTCCTGAGTAGCTGGGACTACAGGCGCACGCCACTACACCTGGCTAGTTTTTTGTATTTTATTAGAGACAGGGTTTCACCATGTTGCCCAGGCTGGTCTCAAACTCCTGAGCTCAGGTAATCTGCCCGCCTCGGCCTTCCAAAGTGCTGGGATTACAGGCATGAGCCACTGTGCCTGGCTGCATATCTTTTTCTTAAAAGGAGGAACTGAACTGTGGCCTAGGGTTTAGTGGAGTGGGTCAAAGTGTGCTGGTTGTGGGCGGGATTCCACAGTGTGTCACCACTGAGACGTTTCTGCCCTTTTATGTGTCTGTTTCTCTGTCCAGAGGTCTAGCACCTCCAGGAGGGCTCAAAGCGTGGAGTGACCAGCTCCTCATTACTTCCTGGATGAACCTTTTTGTTTGTTTTTCTGTTTTTTGAGATGGAGTCTTGCTCTGTCACCCAGGCTGTAGTACAGTGGCGTGATCTTGGCTCACTGCAACCTCCACCTCCCGGGTTCAAACGATTCTCTTGCCTCAGCCTCCCAAGTACCTGAGACTACAGGCATGTGCCACCATGTCCAGCTAATTTTTGTATTTTTAGTAGAGATGGGGCTTCAGCATATTGGCCATGCTGGTCTCGAACTCCTGACCTCAAGTGTTCTGCCTGCCTCGGCCTTCCAAAGTGCTGGGATTACAGGCATGAGCCACTGAGACCAGCCTGGATTAACCTTTTAAAACTAATTTTGTTAGGAGTTTCCTGTAGGGCCATGGCACATTGCTGGGAGTCAATCTCCCAGACACTCCCACTCAGCCCCCAGTGACCCAGGGGTGCATTTTGGCTGGGAAGAGCAAAATGCCCTTTCTCTTTGGAGCTGAAGAAACTCAGTCTCTCATTTTTTTATAAACACCACAGTTCAGTTCTTCATGCAAATGCTCACATGAGCCAATTGAGAGTAATTTCCAGAGGAAAGACAATGGAGAAGACTCTTTAGAATGCGCCTCTGAACTAGAATTAGAATCCTAAACAACAACCTCCTAGGAGTGAGGGGGGAAAAAAACAGCTAAGACCACTTCCTGTAAATTGTCCTCAGTCGCCCCTAACTTGGTAGCTCTGGTCCACCATTACACATGCCAAGATCAAATCCTCTCACAGTGCAAGGTAATCTCTGGTACTCCCCCCAAAGCCAAAGAGGTCAGGTAATGCAATGCAGGAAAGCAGAGCTTTAGACCTAAGAAGAATCTGCCCATGACTCTTGAAACTCCACAAAGAAAACAGAACACTCCAAAAAGGGATTAGTGGTGCTTTTGTTTTGAGTTCTTTGAGGAGTTCAAGTCTTTAGAAGCCCTCTCTAGATTTTTTTCTTGGTACCAACGATGGTGAAGGGAAAGAGGGAATAGGGTGGAAGAAAAGTAAGACAAAAAGCAAACATAGAAACCAAACATATGGTGTTTTTTTTCTTTCTGTGGCTGTGAGGAAATTTTAGCCAACTCAGAGGCCTTGTTCCCAATAATTTGGAATTCTCATTTGGATTTGGCCAAGTTAAGGAGAATTGGTAAAATCTGATGGGACAAAGATTGGAACAACAACAAAAAAACCCAATAATATGATCACTGAGTATTCTAATGGTAAGGAAAAATTAAGACCAGCCATTGTCAATTTTATTTCTTTTTGAGACAGGGTCTCACTCCCATCACCCAGGCTGGAGTACAATGGTGTGATCATGACCCATTGCAGCCTTGACTTCTCAGGTTCAGGTAATCCTCCCATCTCAGCCTCCCAAGTAGCTGGAACTATAGGTGTGTGCCACCATGCCTGGCTAATTTTTTGTATTTTTTTTTTTTTTTTGTAGAGGCAGGGTTTTGCCATGTTAACCAGGCTGGTCTTGAACTCCTAGGCTCAAGCTATCTACCTGCCTTGGCCTCCCACAGTGCTGGCATTGCAGATGTGAGCCACCATACCTAGCTGTCAATTTTAACCTTTAGTCATTAAGGGGAATTTCCAAGCCAAAAGAAAAAAAAAGAAAAAACCCACAAAAAACAAAAACCCAATTCAACTAGTTTCCTAGAAATGAGTCTCAGGCTGAAGACTGCTCTCTACCATCCTAGAAGCAGGAAGAAACTCAAACTCAGCTTCCCTATTAGAAGCGAGCTTAACCTCCAGAGTTACCTGCCTTCTATTGTCATGGAAGCAAGAAAACTTGCCTTCCTCGTTGCAAGCAAGTAAAACTTCAGAAAAGGAGCTGTACAGCAAAATAAACTTTAGATCTCAACCAAATTTTGGGAGATCAGGAATTTCCTGGAAGGAGGGGAGCTCCCAGGCCTCACCAAATTGTCCTGTTGGGTTGAGCCATAAAGATAGCTTAAGCTGGTACGAAGCACCCATAGGAGATTTGTCAAAAGTCAGGGCCACCTCCATTCAGAATACCTTCATGATTGCCAATTTGTAAACCAAAAAGTATCTGAGACAAGTCTCAATCAATGTAGAAAGTTTATCTCGCCAAGGTTAAGGACTCACCTGTAACACAGCCTCAGGAGGTCCTGATGACATGTGCCCAACGTGGTGAGGGCACAGCTTGGGTTTATACAGTTTAGGGAGACATGAGACATCAATCAATATAGGTAACATGTATGTTGGTTCAGTCTGGAAAGGCAGGATAACTCAAAGTGGGTAGGGGGCTTCTAGGTTATAGGTAGATCAGAGACAAATGATTGTATTGTTTTGAGTTTCTGCAATTTACTTGTGAGAGCAGGGTAAAAGAATAGTCACTTATGCCTTAGTCTGGCTTAATGAAACAATAGGGCAAAGGAAGCTATCAGATATGCATCTGTCTCACGTGAGCAGAGGGATGACTTTGAGTTCTGTCTGTCCTTCATTCCCAAGGAATTTCCTTGTGGGCAAATTGTGAGGGAGGTATGCAGCTTTTTAATCTTTGTAGCTATCTTATTTAGGAATAGAATGGGAGGCAGGTTTGTCATCGCAGTTTCCAGCTTGACTTTTCCCTTTGGCTTAGTGATTTTGGAGTTCTGAGACTTATTTTCCTTTCACACTCTTAACTTCTGCCTTCCATAAAGTTCTAGGACATTAATACAATTCAGCCACGCTCCTGGTCACTTTATAACAAGGATGGACTTTCCTTCTGTTTCAAATACCTTGCTCCTCATTTTCATCTGGTATCTTATCAGAATGGCCTTTGCTGTCCATCTGTATACCAGCATTCTGATCAGTACCAGTTAGGCAATCTCTAAGAAGACTGGGGCTTTCCCTGGGGCTCTACTCTTCTGATTCCTCATCAGAATCCCCTCAATATTTCATCCATGGCAATACAGCTTTTCCCAGCATTCACTTCAAAATTGTTTCAGGCTGGGTGCGGTGGCTCACGCCTGTAATCCCAGCACTTTGGGAGGCCAGCGGGAGGATCACTTGAGGTCAGGAGTTTGAGATCAGCCTGGCCAACGTGGCGAAACTCCGTCTCTACCAAAAATACAAAAATTAGCCAGGAGTAGTAGTGGGTGCCTGTAATCCCAGCTACTTGGGAGGCTGAGGCAGGAGAATAGCTTGAACCCAGGAGGTGAAAGTTGCAGTGAGCCAAGATCGTGCCACTGCACTCCAGTCTGGGCAACAGAGCAAGACTCCATCTAAAAAAAAAAAAGAAAAAAAGAAAAGATCTGGAGTCAACTGTAAATAAAGGCCAAGTGTGGTGGCTCATGCCTGTAATCCCAGCACTTTGTGAGGCTGAGGCAGGGGTATCACTTGAGTCAAGGAGTTCAAGACCAGCTTGGGCAACATGGCAAAATTCTGTCTCTAAAAAAAAAAAAAAAAAAAAAATAGCCGGGCGTACGCCTGTAATCCCAGCCACTTGGGAGGCTGAGGTGAGAGAATCCCTTGAACCCGGGAGGCTGAGGTTGCAGTGAACCGAGATTGTGCCATTGCACTCCAGTCTGGGTGACAAAGTGAGACTCCATCTCAAACAAAAACAAAAACAAAAACAAAAAAACCAGCAACAAAAAAACTGTTTCAGCCTCTACCCATGACCCAGTTCCAAAGCTTCTATATTTTAAAGTATTTATTATAGCAACACTGCACTCCTCTGCTACCAGTTTCTGACGTAGTCCATTTTATGCTGCTATAGCAAAATACCACAGATTGGGTAATATTTTTTCTTGAGATGGGGTCTTGCTATGTTGCCCAGGCTGGCCTCAAACTCCTGGACTTAAGCAATCCTTGACAGACTGGGTAATTTATAAGAACAGAAATGTATATCTCACAGTTCTGAAGGCTGGGAAGTCTAAGAACAAGGCACCACAGATTCAATGTCTAGTGAGGGTCCAGTGTCTGCTTTCAAGATGGCACCTTGAACTCTGTGTCCTCTGGAAGGAAGGAATGCTGTGTCTTCACATTGCAGAAGGTGGAAGGGCAAAAGGGAACAAACTCCCTCTGTCAAGCCCTTTCATGATGGTATTAATCCATTCTTGAGGGCAGAGCCCTCATGACCTAACCACCTCCCAGAAGGCTATGTATTTCTGTGTTGGATAACTATTGCACTGAGGATTAAGTTTCCAACACACTAATTTTGGGTGACACATTCAGGCCATAGCAGACGGGTTATTGCACTCCTTCAGATCTTTGCTCGAATAACTTCTTCTTAGCGAGGACTCCCTTCACCTTCCTATTTTGAGTCACACCCCTCTCTTGTGTGTCTTTTTTCTTCTTCCTGTTCCAGGTCCACTCTCCATCCCTCCCCTGCTTCTCCTGCCAGTGGGCCAATCTGTATGAATTACATCATTGTGCTCCCTTGCACTGTGGCTTCCAGTTGGGTTTGGCCAACAGGGGATCTCTAGAAAAAGATTGGAGGGACGGAGGAGGTTGAAGTGGTTACTCCCCCAGCTTCCTCCTATAGGTTCACTTTAGGCAAGTTTTGGGCTGGCTGGGTCCCAGGGAGCCTCCCTCTACATGACCGTCTTCTTTCAGGTTTCCTTTACAGATCATTGACTGATCCCTGGGGACATGACAGACCCCAGTTATTTATATGATAATCCCTGCCATGGAAACAAATACAGCAATTCAGTCACAAACTCAATCTGCAGGTGACATACACACAAGCCACAATAAGGCACTGCATCTCGAAGACAGCATCTGTAATGAAAAAGCTGATTAAGATGATGGGGCGCCACATCCCCTTTGGTGCACTAGATCCATGTTTGGATCTGCTGTAATAGCCAAACCCCCATGGAGGTCTGAGGTGGCCCAATGAGGGTTCATTTGACCTACAAAGAAGATGCTGGTGCTCATGGAGAATGCATTACTTGCCAGCAACATTGGCCTGTGGCTCAAGGTGAACTAGGCATAATAACTTGTCTGACCAATTCTCAGTTGATAGTTGGTTACAACGGCTTCTGATTACCATGGGGTCGCTATAGATATATAGGTGGCTGTTCTTTTCCAACAAGCAGATAGCATCCAAACTCTTTTTTTTTTTTTTGAGACAGAGTTTCACTATTACACCCAGGCTGGAGTGCAGGGGTGCAATCTTGGCTCGCTGCAACCTCCGCCTTCCGGTTTCAAGCGATTCTCCTGCCTCAGCCTCCTGAGTAGCTGGGATTACAGGCATGCACCACCACACCCAGCTAATTTTTGTATTTTTAGTGGAGACGAGATTTCACCATGTTGGCCAGGCTGGTCTCAAACTCCTGACCCTGTGATCCAGCTGCCTCAGCCTCCCAAAGTGCTGGGATTACAGGCGTGAGCCACCACACCCGGCCGATAGCATCCAAACTTAAGACTGTGATGATTATCTTTGTCATGTGTTAGAGTTTCCTGGTATGACACAATCTGACAATAGAATGCTGTTTACAGCTGTGGGCCCTGAAGTACATTTCAACATGGAATTCTCCTTTCCACTTGCAGGTGGCGGGTAAAATCAAACTTTAGTATGGCTGGTTAAGGGAGCAGCTATATCAGCCACTGCTTCTTCATTCTTTGCAGGCACATGGGAGGGGGAAGAGTCTACTCAGTGTGCCAGGACCCCAGAACCTCTGTCCCTAATTGCCCCTTCTTTTTTGAGCATTAACTTTGACCATTGGTTGGTAAGTTCGCATTGCTCTAGCTGAGGCTAACTTGGTGGACATGACTTTGGGTCTTTTTTTTTTTTTCCTTTTTTGAAGGGCACTTGATGGACATACACAGCAGGCAGGCAACTCTGACACTGTCTTTACCTAGAGGAGGGCAGTGTTCCTACCATCCATCTCCTCTGCAAATGGAGAACATTGCTGTGGTCACTATGCCTGTGCAACAGATTCCTTCTGCTCTGCAACCACCATCCTCAGTCCCAAGGGATTGCCTTTGAGAGCAGACTAGTGACTGCTGGATTCCCGTGAGGTCAGTGCTCTAAGAAAAAGTACAGATCATTTGGCTGATTCTGGGGACATCCTCAGCTGATGGAGCAAGAACATACGCAAGCAATATCAGGAAACAGATCAGCGTTGAAGAGTAAATAACCTCTCACCTGCTCTTTCAGGTTCGGACAGGAAGAGCTTCAACAGCCTGTAGCAGCTGCCTAGGCCAGACTCCATTCCACAAACCTACAGTACTGAATATATCACCACCACTACCCCTGTCATCCATACCCAGCTATGGGAGACCTTGTTGGTCTTACTCTCTGACCATGGCAGGGGAATTGCTCCTAGCTGGCCATTGTCACAAACTGCTGTGCTTTAGAGTGTGAAAGGAAAATAAATCTTGGGATCCCAAAACCACTAAGCCAAAGGAAAAAGTCAAGCTGGGAACTGTTAGGCAAACCCACCTCCCATTCTATTCCTACAAAGATTAAAAAGCTACATATGGCCAGGCACGGTAGCTCACACCTGTAATCCCAGCACTTTGGGAGGCTGAGGCAGGCAGATCACCTGAGGTCAGGAGTGAGTGATCAGCCTGACCAACATGGTGAAACCCCATCTCTATTAAAAATACAAAAATTAGCCAGACGTGATGGTGGGCACCTGTAATCCCAGCTACTTGGGAGGCTGAGGCAGGGAGAATTGCTTGAACCTGGTATGTGAAGGTTGCAGTGAGTCAAGGTCGTGCCAGTGCACTCCAGCCTGGGCAACAGAGGGAGACTCTGTCTCAAAAAACAAACAAACAGCCAGCAAAAAAAGAAAACTGCATACCTCCTTCACTATTTGCCCACAAGGAAATTCCTTGTAAATAAAGTACAGAGAGAACTCAAAGTCATCCCTCTGCTCACATTAGACAAATGCATATCTGATTGCTTCCTTTGCCTTATTGTTTAACTAAGCCAGACTAATGCATAAGTGACCGTATCTCTATGCTCCTCTCAGAGTAAATTGTATATTCAGTGAAAGTCTAATCAGAAACTCAAAAGAATGCAATTGTTTGTCTCTTATCTACCTATGACCTAGAAGCCCCCTCCCTGCTTTGAGTTGTCCTGTTTTTCTGGACTGAACCAACGTACATCTTACATAATCGATTAATATCTCATGTCTCCCTAAAATGTATAAAACCAAGCTGTGCCCCGACCACCTTGGGCACATGTTTTCAGGACCTCCTGAGGCTGTGTCATGGGTGCATCCTTAACCTTGGAAAAATAAACTTTCTAAATTGATTGAGACTTGTCTCAGATATTTTTGGTTCACAGGGGGAATTCAGTTGGGAGAAATCAGGCCACAGCTGTAAATGGCACAACCATATTCCCATCCCCTGCGTGGAAGGTGTGGAGGTGAACTGGCAGAATACTGAGCAGTCCTATATATCCCCCAGGACTTGATTTGTACTCTGGATATATGTCCTTCCTTGCTTTCTCTTTGGAAAGAATACCACCTGCATATGAGCCCTCATGATAACCCAAGACCTGTGGGCACAGCAATGTTCCCAGTCCTAGTCTCTGGTGCTTTTGACAAGACATGCCTGGGTATTCAGTACATAGATTTCACCATTTTATGCAGATTTTCCTCCCATAATAGGTAGAATCTACAATCCACATGGGCTCAGATATCCTGAAGGGAATTGCCACAGGGACAGCCAGGGTTCTCACTGGCGAAGTTATCATGAACTCAGGTCACGCTGGATAACCACACAGCTTTGCACTCTTTTTGGCCAACCAGGAGAGTAGCTAGCTGCATTGGACAATATCCTCTGCTGTTTCTCGATGAATACCTTTGGCCAAGTCCAGAAGCCCAAAGCTACCATGGGAACATGCCTCATGGCTCCAGGCTACTCCTCTGTCTGAGCCTTGGGCTCTTTCCTCAGACTTCACATGGTCTCCATGTCCAGGTGGCTCAGGCCTCCATGGTGGGCTTTGTACTATGACTCCAGGTCTCCCTCCTTCTGCAGTGTCTCCTCCAGCATTGCCAACAACCATTGTAAATCCCATTATAAGCCCAGTTGATTTCTACTCCTGTTGGGCGTGCTTATGTTTGATGAGCCTGCAGGTAAGGGGATAAACCTTGGAAAACCAAGTTGCTCTGTATTGGAAGCCCCTGGGGGCTCACTCCAGGCTCCTAGTAAACAGATAGCAGATGGATTCCAGAGAGGGCGTCTTTCCCAAAAGCAGAATTGACTCTACCTGGCTTCTACATCCCATAGGGGCTCCAGGTGTCCTCAGCACTGCAAGCAATTTCCCCGGCGTCTAAGTTCGGACCTGTTTTTCTTTACTTACAAGACTAACCTCACATTTGCTTACACAAAAAGTAGAGTAGCAAGGTGGGGTTCCCCTTCTGGAGCACACTCCATGGTGTTTCCCGCTGTGCCCTTGTTCCCTGCCCCTCTCTCCAAACGATGATGAGCGGTTGAACAACTCAATGCCTCATTCGGCTTCCACCGAATGTTTGTGCGTTTCTCCAGTAAAGGCTTTTCTGAGCCCACACTCAATGACCTTGTGGTTTTTGCCTTCACTCAATGCCCAGATCTCTTGCACCTTAGAGCTCTGTCCTCAGGTCCCTTCTTTTCTACATCTCCCTACCTTGGTGATGGTTTTACATAGCATCTAAATGCCAATGATTTTCTTTTCTTTTTTTTTTTTTTGAGACGGAGTCTTGCTCTGTCGCCCAGGCCAGAGTGCCATGGCCTGATCTTGGCTCACTGCAACCTCTGCCTCCCGAGTTCAAGTGATTCTCCTGCCTCAGCCTCCCAAGTAGCTGAGATTACAAGCACCTGCCACCACACTTGGCTAATTTTTGTATTTTCAGTAGAGATGGGATTTCGCCATGTTGGCCAGGCTGGTCTTGAACTCCTGACCTCCACCTGCCTCAGCATCCCAAAGTCCTGGGATTATAGGCGTGAGCCACTGTGCGCCTGGCCCAGACTTTTTTTTCTCATCGTTATTCCCTGAATAACACAGTATAACCATTAAGTATATAGCATTTACATTGCGTTAGGTGTTATAAGTAATCTAGAGATAATTTAAAGTATACAGGAGGATGTGTGTCAGTGATATGCAAATATTGTGTCATTTTACATCAGGGCTTAAGCATCTGTGGAGGGGTCCTGAAACCAATCCCCAGGGAGGTAGAGGGACAACTGTATATCCAGAATCTGACACTTTCCCACTGTCTCTGCTGAGGTCCAAGCCACCGCCATACCTTGCCTGAACAAGAGTGGCAGTCTCAACTGGCCTCCCCACTCCCACTTCTGCCCTCTAGTCAGTTATCAGCACTGAAGCCAGAGTGCACCTTTATTTTCTTTTAATAATTAAAAAAAATTTTTTGAGACAGGCATATGCCAACACACGTGGATAATTTTTGTATTTTTTGCAGAGAATGAGGTCTCACTATGCTGCCCGGGGTGGCCTTGAACCAGAGTGCTCCTTTAAAAATAAGTCAGCTGGGCATGGTGGCTCATGCCTATAATCCCAGCACTTTGGGAAGTTGAAGCGGGTGGATCACCTGAGGTCAGGAGCTCGAGACTAGCCTGGCCAATATGGTGAAATCTCATCTCTATTAAAAATACAAAAATTAGCCAGTTGTGGTGGTGTGTGCCTGTAATCCCATCTACTTGGGAGGCTGAGGCAGGAGAATCGCTTGAACCTGGAGGGGAAGGTTGCAGTGAGCCAAGATTGGGCCACTGCACTCCAGCCTGGGTGACACAGCAAGACTCCATCTCAAAAAAAAAAAAAAAAAAAAAAAAAAGAAAGAAAAAGAAAAAAAAAGAATAATAAAAACGATAAAATAAAAAGAATCAACTGGGTGTGGTGGCTCATGCCTGTAATCCCAGCACTTTGGGAGGCCAAGGTGGGACAATGGCTTGAGTCCAGGAGTTTGAAACCAGACTGGGCAACATAGCAACACTCCATCTCTACAAATAATCAAAAAATTAGCCAGGCAAAATGGTGCACACCAGTAGTCTCAGCTACCCAGAAGGCTGAGGTGGGAGGATCACTTGAGCCCAGGAAGTTGAAGCTGCAGTGAGCTGTGATTGCGCCACTGCATTCCAGCCTGGATGACAATGCAAGATCATGCTCAGAAGAAAAAGGAAACAAAATAAATAAAAATATGAGTCATGGCCTGTAATCCCAGCGTCTTGGGAGGCTGAGGTGGGAGGATCCCTTGAACCCAGGTGTTTGAGGCTACAGTGAGCTATGATCATACCACTACACTCCAGCCTGGGCAACAGAGTGAGACTCTGCCTTAAAAAAAATGTGAATCAGATCATGCTACTCCTCTGCTTTAAAACTCTGCAAAGGCTCCCACCTCACTCAGAGGCGAGCCAAAGTTCTTCCTGTGGCCTAGAAGGTTCTACGTGACCATCCTGACTTCTTACTTCCCTACCTCACCTACTACTTTGCCCGTCGCTTAGTCTGCTCCAGCCACTGACCTCCTTGCTATTCTTTTAACACACCAGGCACATTCCACCCTAAGGCCTGAGCACTGGCTGTTGCCTCTACCATGAACACTATTCCTCTGTTGTCCATATAGCTAACTCTCCTACTTCCCTTAGGTGATTTGCTAAATGCTTCTTTCTCAATGAGGCCCATTCTGACCACCCAATTTAATACTCTAATCTACCCCTCTTCTCTAGTTCTATTTATTTTACCATGGCATATATTGTTTTCTTTTTTTTTTTTAATTTATTTTTATTTTTGGAAACAGGGTTTCTTCTGCCACCCTGGCTGGATTGCAGTGGCGTGCTCGTGGTTCACTGCAGCCTCGACCTCCCAGGCTCAAGTGATACTCGCTCATTAGCTTCCTTGAGTAGCTGGGACTACAGGCATGCGCCACCATGCCTGGTTAATTTTGTTTTTTTTTAAAAAATGTTGTATAGAGACAGAGTCTCCCCTATGTTGCCTAGGCTGGTCTGGAGCTCCTGGCCTCAAACGATCCACCTGCTTCAGCCTCCCAAAGTGCTGAGATTACAGGCATGAGCCACTCTACCTGGCCATGTATCACTTTGTAATGCAGCATTTAACTTATTTATCCTGTTGCCCCTGCTAGAAGGTGGGCTCTACCAGGTCAGGGACCTTTGTGTTGCTCACTGATATATCTGAAGCACCTAGAACAGTGCCTAGCACTGAGTAGGTGCTCAATAAAAATGCATTGACAATGAGTATTTGTTACTATATCTGCTTTGCCCCACACCCAAGAGTAAGATCCAGTCAATGGCAGATCTTCAGTAAACATTTGTTGCATGACTCGTGACTCAGTGGGTAAGCGAGTGAATGAATGGATCAGTCAATGAATCAATCAAAGCCTGATTGCTGAAAATGCTAAGTATCTTCGTATATCCTTTAGGAGGAACATTTTCCTTTGTAAAGTTTTTTTTTTTTTTTTTGAGACGGAGTCTCACGCTGTTGCCCAGGCTGGAGTGCAGTGGCGCGATCTCGGCTCACTGCAAGCTCCGCCTCCTGGGTTCACGCCATTCTCCTGCCTCAGCCTCCTGAGTAGCTAGGACTACAGGCGCCCGCCACCGCGCCCGGCTAATTTTTTGTATTTTTAGTAGAGACGGGGTTTCACTGTGGTCTCGATCTCCTGACCTTGTGATCCGCCCGCCTCGGCCTCCCAAAGTGCTGGGATTACAGGCTTGAGCCACCGCGCCCGGCTGTAAAGTTTTTTTTTTGAGATGGAATCTCACTCTGTCACCCAGGCTGGAGTGCAGTGGCGCGATCTTGGCTCACTGCAACCTCCACCTCCTGAGTTCAAGCGATTCTCCTGCCTCAGCCTCCTGAGTAGCTGAGACTACAGGCATGTGCCACCACACGCAGCTAATTTTTTATATTTTTAGTAGAGACGGGATTTCACCGTGTTAGCCAGGATGGTCTCCATCTCCTGACCTCGTGATCCACCCACCTTGGCCTCCCAAAGTGCTGGGATTACAGGCGTGAGCCACCATGCCTGACCCTTTTTAAAGTTTAATTTGCCCTTTGGTTTGATGTCTTTTCAGCTTGCTCCTTCCTTCCTTCCTTCCTTCCTTCTCTCTCTCTTTCTCTCTTTCTTTCTTTCAGCAGAATCTTGCTGTCACCCAGCCTGAAGTGCAATGACATGATCTCGGCTCACTGCAACCTCTGCCTCCTGGGTTCATGATTTTCCAGCCTTAGCCTCCCAAGTAGCTGGGACTACAAGCGCCCACCACCATGCCTGGCTAATTTTTGTATTTTTAGTAGAGACGGGATTTCGCCATATTGGCCAGGCTGGTCTCAAACTCCTGATCTCCAGTGATCCGCCTGCCTTGGCCTCCCAAAGTGCTGGGATTACAGGAACGAACCATCGTGCCTGGCCCACATTCTTCTTTCTTAAAGGTCCCGACTTTCTCCCAGGAGGAGAGGCCAATGAGACTCATGGTAATAAGAGTGACTAACATTTGCTGAGCACTTGCTGCTGGATTGTACATTTTGGGTGTATTATTTCATGCAATCCTCACTCCTCCTGCAAGGAGGTGGGTTCTACTTCATTACTCCATTTTATGGATGAGCACATTGAGGTCCAAAAGAAGCCAAGAAATCCAACCAAAGCCACACCGATAGTAAGTGGGGAAGCTGGAATTTGAACTCTTGCAGCCTGACTCACAGGGACATCTACTGGATAGGTTTAGACCATGCAGATAAGGTTTTTGATTTTTCCCCAAAGAGTAGGAGGCAGCCATGAAGGGCAAAGGATGAACATGATCTTTCGTCTGTAAACGATGATGCATAATTCCTCCCTATGGGGATACTGTGGGGGAATAGCTTGGTTCATGGATGGAAAGCCCCTGGACAAGGGCCTGGAGGAAGAGACACACGCAAGTAAATTACCCTTTAAAGGAGGCTCAGGCTGGGCCAGAGATCTTACACATGGGCATCTACTGCCATCCTGGGGCCACTGTGCTGTATGACACGCTGTGGGTTCCCGTCTAGTTAAATTTGGGAGGGGCAGGGCTGGTCTCTGCAGTGAAAAATGGCTGCCTTCGGAACTGGGCTAGGAGCAAGGAAGGAGTTCTCAGGGAGCGGGTGGTGTCCTGGGGGCGAGGGCTGCAGAACCCAGGAGTGCTAGGTCTGGGGACATAAACCTGAATAAGACACAGTCCTTGCCCACAGACTGATTAATATTAGGTAGTGTTAGTGAGACTTTGTCTCAAAAAACAAAACAAAACAAAACAAAACAAACCCGAGTCATAGTAGGAAGCTGAACTTTATGGGGCCCTTACTAGGTGCCAGGCTCTCTCTGGGCTGCCTGCTTCATGAGCACATCCCATTTAATCCTCACAGCAACCGAGGAGTCTTGTCAGTGTCTAGGAACGACAGGATTCCTGGGTCCAATCCCAGTCCTGCCACTTCCTGGGGACTTCCCTTTCCGGAGCATCAGTTTCCTTGGATGTGAAATGGAGACAGAATAGAAGCTGCCTCCCGGGATTGTGGAGACCAGAGGACATAGCACAGGGGGCTCTAAGGACCGTATGTGGTACATTGTCAACAGGCAGTCTGTGTCCAAGAGGTGGGCTGCCAGCTCTGAGCCGCAGAGATTAACGAAGCAGCCAAGTGCAATGAAAAAGACCTGGGTCCAGGTCAGTTGTTGTCAGTAAACTTGCTATGTGACCTTGGTAAGTGATTTTCCCTCTGTGAGCCTCTTTTGCCAGCCACACAATGTGGAGTTTGGACAAAATCACTCAGATTTTTGGCTATAGGGGCTACAGAAGAAGATCTAGAAGGTTTGCCACCATCCATCCCCGACCCTGAGCATCAGTAGAAGGAGATAGTAATTCAAGGCTCTGTTGAAATAATGAGGTGGAGACTGGTGTGATCCGTGAGTTGCAGAGGAGCCTCGCTCCTCAAAGTGTGGTCCTTACACCAGCCTCAGCATCATGTAGGAGCTTGTTAGAAATGTAGGCTCTCGGATCCCACCCTGGCCCCCTGGCTCAGAACCTACCATGTAACGCAATCGCCAGGATGCTCCTACACACAAGTAAGTGGGACACACACTGATCTGGGGCACTGATTCTCAACCTTAGCCACACAGTGGAATCACCAAGGAGTCTCCAAAGGTTGCGGCATCCAAGCTGCGCCTCGGGGATCTCTGCAGTGGGACCCAGACACCAGGGGTTTTTAAGAGCTCCCCAAGTAATCCCAATGTGCAACCTCATCTGATGTTGAGAAGGAATATATGTTTTAACTTTTGTATCAACTAAAATCAATAGAAAATCTTCTAGATTGTTCACAGAGAAGATCTGATACCTGCCACAGAGGCCAGGTAGAAGTTTGACATAAAAGCCAGGTCATGGCTGGGAGTGGTGGTTCACACCTATGTCGACCAAAAGAATCAAAACTCTGTAAAATACTTGAAGAGAAATATTAGCTAAATGTGAGTCACCAATGGCCCGTGACACAGCCCTCAGGAGGTCCTGAGATTATGTGCCCAAGGTGGTTGGGGTACAGCCTTTTTTTTTTTTTTTTTTTTTTAGACAGTCTTGCTCTGTTGCCCAGGCTGGAGAGCAGTGGCATGATCTCAGCTCACTGCAACCTCTGCCTCTCGGGTTCAAGTGATTCTCCTGCCTCAGCCTCCCAAGTAGCTGGGATTACAGGCGCACACTACCACGCCCGGGTAATGTTTTGTATTTTTAGTAGAGACGGGGTTTTGCCATGTTGCCCAGGCTGATCTTGAACTCCTGACCTCAGGCAGTCTGCCCGCCTCTGCCTCCCAAAGTGCTAGGATTACAGGCATGAGCCACCGCGCCTGGCTGGTTTTATACATTTTAGAGAGGCATGATACATCAATCAAATACATTTAAGATGTACATTGGTTTGGTTTAGAAAAGTGGGACAGCTCGATGTGGGGGCTTCCAGGCTATAGGTAAACTTAAAAATGTTCTAGTTGACAATTGGTTGAGTTTGAGGAACTGAGATCGATAGAAAGGAAATGTTTGGGGTAAAAGATTGGGGAGACCAAAGTTTTATTGTGCAGAGGAAGCTTATAGCTAGCAGGCTTCAGAGAGAATAGGTTATACAATGTTTTCTTATGGGACTTAAAAGGGTTCCTGAGTGTTGATTATCTCCTGGGTCTGGAAATAGAAAAGGAAGAGGATTCTCTACAGAATGTAGATTTTTCCCACAAGAGACAAACTTTGCAGGGCAATTTCGAGATATAACAAGGAAATATATTTGGGGTTAAACTATTTTGATTTCTTTCTTTATCTGTTATGTGATGTTATGCTGGAGAAGTATGATGAGTCATGTCTGACCCTTACTTCCCATCAAGGCTTAAACCAGTCTTTTGATCTTTCCGGTTACGTTAAGAGTGCCCTGGCTGAGAAGGAAGTCTATTCAGATGGTTGGGGGCCTTAGAATTTTATTTTTGGTTTACACCTATAATCCCAGCACTTTGGGAGGCGGAGATGGGAGGATCACTTGAGGGCAAGAGTTTAAGACTAGCTGGGCAAAAAAGGAAGACCCCCATCTGTACCCAAAGC
This sequence comes from Macaca nemestrina, assembly GCF_043159975.1. Taxonomy (NCBI): domain Eukaryota; kingdom Metazoa; phylum Chordata; class Mammalia; order Primates; family Cercopithecidae; genus Macaca; species Macaca nemestrina. The sequence goes on from NC_092125.1 coordinate 211,116,882, forward strand.
AATTAAAAAATAATAATTAGCTGGGCATAGTGGTGCCTGCCTATAGTCTCAGATACTCAGGAGGCTGAGGCAGGAGGATTGCTTGAGCTCAGGAGTTGGAGGCTGCAGTGAGTTTTGATTGCACCACTGCACTCTAGCCTAGGTGACAGAGCACGATTTTTTTTTTGTTTATTTGTTTTTTGACAGTCTCACTCTCTCATCCAGGATGGAGCGCACTGACATAATCTCATCTTGGCTCACTGCAGCCTTCACCTCCCAGGCTCAAGCAATGCTTCAGCTTCAACCTCCAGAGTAGCTAGGACTATAGGGCAACAGCATCACACTTGGCCATTTTAAAATTTTTTGTAGAGATGAGATCTCACTATATTGCCCAGGCTGGTGTCAAACGCCTAGGTTCAGGCCATCCTCCTGCCTTGGCCTCCCAAAGTGCTGGGATTACAGGCATGAGCCACCATACCCAGCTGACCTTGTCTTTAAAAAAAAAAAAAAAAAAGCCCAGTCCATGATAAGAAGCCAGACTTTATGGAGCACTTACTGGGTGCCAGGTTCTGGGCTGCCTGCTTCATGAGTACATTCCATTTAACCCGCACACTAACCAAGGTGGTATTATTGTCCCCACTTTATAGATGTGAGGCAAAGAGGTTATGATCCCTGGTCACACAGGCTCACACTGGCAGTGACAGACTAATATTTGAACCCAGGTTATCTGAATGTTTCACAACTAGGCTGACCCCAGTGGTCTTCAAACTGGTTCCTTGGAGCTCTGGGTTCCTCAGAGGTGCCTGCGGAGCTTGTGTGGGGTCAGACCAAGCCTGGAAATCTCTCTCCTTTCCCTTCCCGGCTGGAAGTGACCCTGGTGGCCTCCTGACATCCCTTGTCCACACTGGGTTTGGCAGAGACTCCTTTTGGAGAGAACGTTCCTTTCTTCACCAGCCTGGAGCACTCAGATCACATGGTGTTACCCAGTGTTCCCTGACAGCTCTCCCCCGCTTCCCCGCTGCTCGGGGACCCCAGAAGCTAATCCCCATGGCAGCAGGCACTCTGAGGGATTAGTGCTGGGGAAATTAGGCGCCACATCTGCCGGCCCCTGGAGAGCTTGGTAAAGCCTGTGCCTCAGAGCTTGGGAAGCCATTCCTGTTCCCTGGAACACAGGGGACTCCCAGAGGCACTGGTTGGCCAAGCTGGGGTCTGAACTGCCCTGTTCTTGCTGGCACCTTCTGAAGAGGGTAAGTGGTGGCCAAGAGCCTGAGGGCCTAACCAGATTGTTCTGAGCAGGCTTAGCGGGGTGGCGGGCGGTGGGGGGAAGAGGAGCTGGAATTCAATGCAGGGGCACACGGGGTGACCAACGGTCCCGTTTACCTGGGACTGAGGGGTTTCTGGGAATGCAGGACTTTCGGTGCAAAAATCAGGACAGTGCTGGACAAACCGGGATGCTGGGTCACCTGGCAGGGGTTTCTGAGCCTGGTCTCACCTGGGAGCGGGGACATGTGAAGGGGAGGTTTACTTTGGTCCCCTGCATCCTCGGCTACCCTCCTTGTTTTCTAGCTTTTCTCTGTTCCCCTCCTCTTTTTGCCAGCCCCTCAGGACCTCTTTTTGCCTTCACTCTTCTGACTCAGTTTCCTGCTTACAGGATCTCCTGTGGTGTAGACCTGAATCCTCAAAGAGCCAGAATCTTCCATGCCTTGGAGAGAATGAAGACCCAGGTGAGGCACAGCCCCAAGAAGCTGTCACCGTGTGTCAGCTTCTGACACATGTCTGACCATGCCACCGTCCTGCTGGCTTCAAATATTGGGCTAAATCCCCCCCACATGACCTTCATCATCATCATCATCATCGTCATCATCATCATCTCTAGAGCTTGCACCTGCAGGCCAGGAACTGTTTCAAATGTTTTAGGAACAGTTTCAAATGTTTTACGTAAACTCACTGAATTCTCAAAACAAACCAGAAACTAACTACTCTTCCTTTTTTACATCCCCAGAGGCCTCTGTCTGGAGTGACCCAAGCTCATTCCCAACTACCTGTTCAATGACTCTCTCCTCCTCCTCCCTCCCCCTAGGCTGAGCTCATCCGTATCTGTGAGCCCTGAAGCCCTTTAATACACCTCTAGCTACCAATTGGTGAACAGCTCTCTATGGGCTTTGCATGCACTATCTTATTTATTCTCAACTAAACCCTATAAGATGTAGGAAGAATTGTTATCTGCATTATGCAGATGAGAAAACTGAGACTCAGAAAGGTGAGGTCATTTGTCCAGAACGAGTGGTAGAGCCAGAGTCAAGTCCTGCTTCCCTGGCCCCAGGCCCTTGTGTCTGATTATGCCACCATCCTGCTGGCTCCGCGGGGGCAGATGTGGCCCAGCACACAGCAAGCCCTCGGGGATTGTTTTCTGAATGAATGACTGGACAAAGAGTAGTCGTCCCAGAGTGGGCTGTGAGCATGAGGAAGGAGGTGAGGGTGACTGGGGCACAGAACACCTGAGAAGGAGCAGGGGTTAGGGGGTGGCGGAGCCATGTTATAGATGGGGTTTGGGAGAGCCTGGTTCTTCCTGGGCCCTCCCCTGCTGCCAGCAATTTTCTAGCTGGGAAGGGAAAGGAGAGAGATTTCTAGTGGCTACTGCAAGTCAAACTGTGAGCAGCTGGCAAGCAGCTTAGAGATTAAATACTGACCCACCTTCGGGTCTGTTGGAATAAATCCTGAGATTGGAGACAGACTTGAGATGAGGCTGGGCCCCAGAGGAGGGCTGCAAATTGGGGATGAAGAGATCCCCGCTGCATTTTGAGGAGGAGCGGGTGGTGCATCTTACAGAGCTTGAATCTCAGCTCTGCCATTCACTGCCCGTGGGCTCAGCAAGTCAATTAACGTATCTGAATTTTATTCTTCACCTAAAAATAAGCTAAGGATCTGCTGGTCACACCTTAGGTGCCAGTTAGGGGATAGCAGGCTGCCTTCCCACCAAGGGGTCCTCACTGCCCCTGCAGCTCTGTGTTCATGCTAGGGGGAGTATCTTCCATGTGATCCTGCAGCAATATCTGAGAGCCTTCCATTCACTCCTTTGTATCTGGGGTTACTCCTCCAACAGGTGGAGAATCCCAGTGCTTTTGGGATCTTTAAAGGCTTTATTTTGTAAAAATTGAGGTATCATCTACATGAAATAAAATCTGTGCAGTTCTATGAGTTTTTTTTTTTTTTTTTGAGACAGGGTCTTGCTCTGTTGCCCAGGCTGGAGGGCAGTGGCATCATCATAGCTCACTACGGCCTCTAAGTCTTGGGCTCAAGCAATCCTCACACCTCAGCCTTCCAAGTAGCTGGGACTACAGGTGCATGCCAGCACACCTGGCAATTTTTTTCTATTTTTTTTTTTTTACAGTCGGAGTCTTGCTATGTTGCCCAGTCTGGTCTTGAACTCCTGGCCTCGAGTGATCCTCCTGCCTCGGCCTCCCAGAGTTCTATGAGTTTCAGTAAATGTATACAATCCCATAACCACCACCACAATAAACATGTAGCACAGTTCCATGACCTCCCCAAAGTCCCTTCTGCTCTTTTGTAGTCTACCCCCTCCCTACCCCCAGGCAACCACTGAGTTGTTTTCTGTTCCTATCATTTTGCCTTTTCCAGAATGTTCTATAAGTTGTATTCTATAGTCTGTAGCCATTTAGTCTGGCTTATTTCACTTAGCATCTTGCCTTTAAGGTTCATCCACATTATTGCATGTATCAGTAGCTTGTTCCTTTACATTGCTGAGTAGTATTCCCTTGTGTAGATGTCTATTTACTAGAGTTTGTCTGTTTACTCACCAATTGAGGAGAATTTGGGTTGTTTCCAGTCTTTGGATATTATGACCAAAGATGATTTCAGTGAGAACCCCAGATTCTACAGCTGAAAGACACTTTTGAAATCACACAAGATTTCCAGATATAAAAGTAAACTCTTTACAAGTAGCCCAACCCTCTTCAACACCTGGAGAAGTAGAGGCTCAGAGAGGGGAAGAGACTTGTCCAGAGTTACAACTGACTCATGAGGTGGAGCTAAGATTTGAACCCAAGTCTTTCAACTTGCAGGACCATGTAAAGTTCAAAAGAATTTCCTGAGAACCTGCTAGTGCCAGGTAGGGTACCAGGTGTCCAAGGCCTAAGAGCCAGGAGGGAATTCTCTGCTGGTGCTGCAAAGAATCCTTACCTCACAGGGACCTAGACAAAGAAGCCAGTAGTAGCCAGTTACCATGAGTGGCTCTGCCTGGGGGAGAATGAGAAGGTTTCACAGATGCCTATGGGTGTTAAGGGAAGAACACAGTTTGTCTGATGGAAAAGGATAAAAGGAAACCACAGCCCCAGGGAATGGCAGGTGCAAAAGTACAGAGAGGGGCAATGATGCGGGAGGTAGGTGGGGGCATAAAGACACAGGGGCCAGGGGAGGGGCAGGGAATGGGCTGGTGGAGCTTGTCGGAGTCGGATCATAGAAAGTCTCTCTTGCCAGATTGTTTCCTGTAGAACAGAGCCTGGCACACTGTGCTCAACATGTGAGCGATCTTTGTTGTGGAAGACAGTGCAGGGTTGGACAGGGAGGGATGGAACATAAACTCAGCGAGACTCTCCTGGAACAGAGCCCAGAAGGCAGATGTCTGTATGTACAGACTGTTGATATATTTCAGAGTTGGCATACGAGTCAGTGGGGGACAGGCTGGTGTATTTAATAAATAGTGCCGGACTACTGATTATCAATATGGAAAAATAAAATTGGATCCCTACTTTATTCTATAACCAAAAATTATTTTGTGTGTGACAGTACAAAAACCTCTATTTCTGACCTCCGTGAAAAGAAAGATTTCTTAAGCACACACATGCACTATACACACAATGCAAACCAAAAAGACAATACTGATAAATTTGGCAACAACCAAAACCAAAACCAAAAGCCCTCCTATTCAAAAATACTGTAATAGCTGGCCAGGCACAGTGATTCACGCCTGTAATCCCAGCACTTTGGGAAGTCAAAGTGGGAGGATCACTTGAGCCCAAGAGTCTGAGACCAGCCTGAGCAACATAGTGAGACCCTGTCTCTACAAAAAATGCAAAAACTGATCACATCACTGCACTCCAGCCTGGGTGACAGAGTAAGACTGTCTCAAAACAATCCCAAAATACTGTAATAGCTAATAGGGCTTACAATGTGTCAGAGAATGTTATTTTCATATATTAACTCATGTAATCCTTACAAATTTATGAGTTAGGCACTATTATCATCCCCATTTTACAGGTGAGGAAACAGAAGCACAGAGAAGTTAACTGATTTTCTTAAGGTCACACAGTGGTAAGTGACTGAGCTAAGATTGCAGATCAGGCAATCTGGCCATGGATTCACCACTACACTATTCTACCTCTCCACAGAAGTTATCAACACAGAGTGAAAATCAAGCCACAAACAAGAGTGTATGAACTCTAATAAGTAAAGAAAAGAGAATAGAAAAAGACCAGGCAAAGGAGAATAGTCCAACTGAAAAAAATCAAATCCAAATACATACAATAAACACATGAACAGGTATTCAATGTTATTAGCCACCAAGAAGATGCAGATTAAAAATATTAATAGCAATGAGAATCAAAGGTGGGACGAGTAAAAATTGGAATGACAGCTTTAGAGAGGAACAGAACAGTATGTGGCTAAGTTGAAGATGGCTGTACCTTGCCACCCAGAAATTTCATTTTTAGCACAGGATTCCCAACTGGACTGTAAAATAGTCACGTTTTTAAGGTAGTCTGGCCTCAGGCTCTAACTACTACACTACTCAGTATGTTTATACAACAGCACACTCTACAGAAGTCAAAATGAATAATCCAGAACTGTAGTTAGCTAATTGAATAAAAAGCAAGTTGCAGGAGGATTATACAGTATGAAATCATTTATATATGTTCAAAAATGTGCAAAACAATACTATATGCTATTTATGGAAACATAAACAAATAGTAAAAGAATAAACATGTGCATAATTATGATAAACACCAAGATCAGCATGGATGTTACATTTGGGGAGAGTGGGAAGGGACTGAGATCCATGAAAGGTACACAGAGGGCTTCAACTCCATCTAGAATGTTTCATTTTCATCCAGTCATTCATTTAACAAATATTTATTAGGGTCAGCTATGTTCCAGGAACTGTTTTGGGTACTGGGAATACCTCAGTAAACAAAACAAACAACAATCCTTATGGATGGGGAAACTGAACAAAGTAAATAAGTAATGACATAGTATATTTGAAAAATGTAAATATATGAGAAAACTATGATAAAATGTTAAGATTCAACAAAGTTGAGTGTTAAGTGCCCAAGAATTCATTACAAGTCTCTCTCTCTATATATATATATGGCACCATTATATATATGTATATGTGTGTGTATATATATGTGTGTGTGTATATGTGTGTGTGTGTGTGTGTGTATATATATATATGGAGAAAGAGAAAGAGAGAGAGAGAGACAGAGACAGAGACAGAGAGAGCAAGGAACAGGGTCTTGCTCTGTCGTCCAGGCTGGCATGTAGTGGTGCAATCATAGCTCACTGTAGCCTCGACCTCCCAGGCTCAAACAATCCTCCCACCTCAGACTCCTGGGTAGCTGGGACCATAGGCATGTATCATCACACCCAGCTAATTTTTATTTTTATATTTATTTATTTTGAGACAGGGTCTCGCTCTGTCACTAGGCTGGAGTGCAATGGTGTGATCTTGGCTCACAGTAACCTCCACTTCCCAGGTTCAAGTGATTCTCCCACCTCAGTCTCTTGAGTAGCTGGTATTACAGGCACACACCACTACGCCTGGCTAATTTTTCTATTTTTTGTAGAGGCAGGGTTTTGCCATGTTGCCCAGGCTGGTCTTGAACTCCTGAGCTCAAGTGATCCACCCGTCCTGGCCTCTCAAAGTGCTAGGAGTACAGGTGTGAGCCACTTCACCCAGCCAATGTTTAATTTTTTTGTAGAGAAAGGGTCTTACTATGTTGCCCAGGCTGGTCTCACACTCTTGGGCTCAAGTGATCCTCCCATCTTGCCCTCCCAAAGTGCTAGGATAATAGGAGTGAGCCGCTGGGCCCAGTGTATATTTTTCAGTAACCTTGAAATATTTTCTAATTGTAATAGGCCAGGAGGGCTTGATGACTGACTGGAGGTAGGGATTGAAGGACATAGAGGGGCCCAGGCAGACCCTGAAGCATGATTAAGTGGAGGCAGGTGCCACGAACTGATGTTGAAAACACGAGAGAAGGAGGAGGGGGTGAAACAAGCGAGTTTTCTGCTCCGGATGTTGAGTTCCAGGTGCTTGAGGACTTCCAGGTGGAAATGCTCAGCAGGCAGTTGAAATGGGAGTCTGAAGTAGAGGGGAGAGAGCTGGGCAGGAGAGAATCAGAAACCATTAGCATGTGGCTGGTGTCCTTGTGCATGAGATCACCTGGGGATTGAGTCTTTCAGGGAATTTGTCCACATTTAAACTGTCAAATGGATTGGCATATAGTTGTTCATAATATTTCTCTGTAGGAGCTGTAGTGATGCCTCCTTTCATTTCTGATTTGGTAATTCACCACCGAGGGATTGTGTGTGTACTGAGGATAGAAGAGGCAAGGGGGACAAATACCACGTTTGTAGGACAGAAGTGGAAGAGGTGCCTTTGAGAAAGAGAGGTAGGCAAGGAGGAGTTAATGAAATATTTGGTTAACACCCATCTCCTCCTAAAACTGTAAATCTCCAAAAGGCAGGGAAGAGTTCCTTTCTGTTCATCAGTATATCCTCAATATCTGGCTCAGTGCCTAGCACATAGGAGGCATTCAATAATAGCTAACACATATGTAGTGTTACCATGTGCCAGCTACTCTTCTAATTTATTAACTCATTCAATCCTTGCAACTGAATACAAGTAGGTACTATTATTTTCAAGGAATTGTATTGAGATATAATTCATATGACATAAAATTCATCATTGTTAAGTGTACAATTCAGTGGTTATAGCATATTTACAAGATTGTGCCGTCAGCACCATAATCAATTTTAGAACATTTTCATCACCCCCCAAAAAACTAAAAGGCATTAGCAGTGACTCTTCATTCCTTGCTACCCCCCATCCCCTGGAACCAGTAATTACTTTCTGTCTCTATGGGTTGTCTATCTAGACATTTTATATAAGTGGAAGAATGAAATATGTGCCATACTTGTAAGTTTCCTGAGGCCTCCCTAGCCATGTTGAACTGTGAGTCAATTGAACCTCTTTCCTTTATAAATTACTCAGTCTTGGGTATGCCTTTATTAGCAGCCTGAGAACAGACTAACACAGGAGAGTTGAGGAAATCTTCCTGGAGGAGGTGGCATTTCAGCTGGTCTTACAACATTTCACTAAGTCCATAGAGGAACGAGGTACAGCAAGCAGAGGGGTGGGTGCTTTTGCAGGGCAGAACTATTGAAAGAGCCACACTGGGAAGGGCATTGGTTTCACAACTGTGAAGTTTATCCAAAGTTGTGGGCTCTTGTGACATCTGGCTAAACTGAGGCCTAGGAGGGGCCAGGGTTAGGGTCCCTCTTTTCCCTCTGTCCCTCTGACCCCCAAGGGGACTGTACCCTATGTCCTTGCTCTCCCAGGTTGGCTGGCGGCCCAACTTACTGAAAGTGAAGAAGAAGTGGCTCCTCCCGTCCATCTGTAGCTTCTTCTGCCTGCTCTCAGTGGTCATGACTGGCTGTTTCCTGTGGCAGTATCATCTCCCCAAGCTGAAGACCGGTGAGTGCAGAGACAGCCTAGAGTTCCTCCCCATAGCCCCTCTGGGTCCTCCTGGGCTTCGAGCTGCCACCCTGATTCTAGGGTGTAGGGAAGGACCATAAGATTTAGACTCAGAAGCTCTGGCCTCCATTCTGAGTCCAGCTGTTACTAGCTGTGCATCTTTGGGACAGTCTTGTGGCCTCTCTGTGCCTTGATGCCCTCGTGTATAAAATGAAGATCCTGATGCCACTGGGGTTCTTCAAGACACCCAGTTTGGGGGTAAAATTCAAGGACACCAAAGAAAGAGCAAATGGTGTTTCCCTTCCTCTGCCTTTGATCACCATGATGGAATCTCCGGGCTCTAGCCCCCTTTCAAGACTTTCCTGCAGCTGTGTGTAAGACCTCAATAGGAACAACTCACAGGTGTTCAGGGGCAGCAGCTGCCAAGCCTTGGAGCCTCTCCTTCCTGGGTGGGTCAAGGCTCAATAAAGGAGCCACCACTGCTAGTGATGCCTACCAGGCCCTCTGTTTTCCAATTAAAGTGGGAGGAGCACCACTGTTGACACCAGCCCCTACCTGGGTCCCAGGCTGAACAAAGCCTAGGCTGTAGCTGGGACCACCCTATTCTGTGAAACCCATGTCATGGGGTTGTTGAGAAATCCTCCCTAAGGTTTGTAATTTTCCTGTTTGGGACTGTGTCAGTTATCTATTGCTAAGTAACAAATCACCCCAAAGCCTACTGGCTTCAGACAAAGCAAGTGATTATTTCCCATAATTCTGTGGGCTGGCTGGTAGCTCTGCTGCTGGTCTAGCCTGGGCTCTTTCCGGTGCAGCGGGCAAGTCAGCTTAGGGGGCGGGGTGGTGGGTGGAGGAGGGACCGACCTCTCCCTCAGCGCGGACTCTCGCTCTCAAGGCCGCTATCCCAGATCCGTCCACAAGGTGGCAGTGTTCGCAGGGAGTAAGCCCCGCAAGGTCTAGCCTAGGCAGGTGGCAATTTGTTCTGCCTCATTCTTTTGGCCAGCCACAAAGCCAGCCAGCTTCGAAGGTGGAAGGAGCTGACAGAATTTATCGTCATATGGCTGAGCACTGCCTGTAATCTCAGCACTTTGAGAGGCGGAGGCGGGTGGATCATCTGAGGTCAGTTCAAGACCAGCCTGACCAATATCATGAAACCCTGGCTTTACTAAAAATACAAAAATGAACCGGGCGTGGTGGTGCACGCCTGTAGTCGCAGCTACTTGGGAGGCTGAGGCAGGAGAATCGCTTGAACCTGGGAGGCAAAAGTTGCAGTGAGCTGAGATTGCACCACTGCACTCCAGCATGGGCAACAGGGTGAGACTCTTGTCTCAAAAAAAAAAAAAAAAAAAAAAAAAAAAAAAAAAAAATAGAATTTATGGTCATATGAAACCTACCGCAGGGACCTTGTCTCAGTTTTGGGTGGAGTCTCAGGGTGCAGTGGAAGACAAGGAGGATGTATTAATAGTCCTGGAGGGTGCTCATCCTCCTTCACGCCCCATCCAGACTTAGAGGAAAAGGCTTGGGTGCTGCTGTGATGATATCACAGCCTGAATCCTGCCCTGCCAGCACCTCACCTTCTCCCCTGAGGTGCCGAGGAAGTCACACACCCGGACAAAGGCAGAACTGACTCAGGCCCCCAAAGCCCCGATGCTTAGCTCTGGTGAGAGAATAAGTTGTCGCTGTGGTTTAGGCCTGGATCCTAAGCGGGCTCGAAGTCCATCCAAACACATAATCAGGATGAAGGCAAGTCAGACAGACAGACAGACATGGCTGAGCCTGCCCCACGCAGCCAGAAAGGTCTAAGTCCACTGACCACAGGGAGATGGGAAATTTGTTAAGCAAGAGAGAGGGGAGTACAGTGACCACCAACCAGTAGTGGTTGTGGCCTGCAGGGCTGTGCCTCCTCCCCAAGGACACATGCTGCTCCATAGGCCCCTCAGGGGCTATGGCTGGTCTCTGCACCCTGATATCCCCTGGCTTGGCTCGGCTGGGGAGGGCTGTCCTCGAGGCACTGCTCTGGCCCTTGCTGCCACTTGCCCCCTAGATTCCTATCCTGATCTCTGTCCCCTCCTCACCATGTGATGTTCCCTCCAGGTTCCCTGGGACCAGTGGAGACCTCTGCCCCTGTGAGGATGTGTCCCCGGCACCCTGAGCCTGTGCCCCTGGCCCACCCACTCCCCGTGTTGAAGGAGGCCCTGGAAAAGGTCAGTGATGACCCAGGAGGGAACTGGGCATGTGGGCTGGGCCTGGGTGATAAAGGGGAGGGCAGTCCTTCTGAGCTGGCAGTGGCATTCATTCATTCATTCATTCATTCATTCATTCATTCATCCATCCATCCATCCAACATGTATTTCTTGAGCATCTACTCTGTGCTAGGCAGGAAGAAGGCAGGAAGATATGGCAGGAAGAAGACACTGACCTGCTCTCAAGAAATTACTAATCTGGAAGTGAGAGAAACAGTGAAGCTACCAAACGTTTATAACCCTGGGGCAAGAATGAGGGTAAGAAAAGTTTAGAGGACTTTGGAGGCACAAAGGAACAGGTCTTAGAGTTACGGAGGGCTTTTGGAGGAAGTGGTGTCTAGGCTGAGATGTGAACAAGTAGCAGATGCCCAGATGACATGTGCATGGTGAAGGAGCCTGGGGATGGAGAGGTGTGCTCCAGACAGATGGAACAGCATGTGCAAGGGCCTGGAGGCTGCAGAAAGTACATGACACATACAGAGAACTGAGAGGCCATAGGTGGGAGGTAGGGAAGCTGAGACGGGAGAGGATGACAGAGCCCGTATTGCAGAGGCCACCGTGATACTATTAAACACTCCATGCCCCGCCAGCACAACATTTACCATTGCAGGATGGCCAAACCCTAGAGGGAGGTGTCAGTCAGCTCTAGTCTGTGCCAGTCAGACCCCAGCCACTTGGGTCACCCACCTTGGGAGACATGGAGACAAGTGAAACATGATCAGAAGTATATGAGCCGCAGCATGGTGGGGGAGACTCGAAACTGTCATCCGAGGAACAGTTAAAGGGAAAGGGCTGTTGAGTCCCGAGAAGAGAAAGCGTGGGCCAATGCAGAGACTAAATCACTGCTTGCCAATACCTGAAAGGTTTTTGTGAAGGAGAGAGAACAGAAGGGTGCTATGTGGCTTTCAGGAGTTGTAGCACATTTTCAAAAAAGCAACAATAATAACCATGCTGCCTTCTGTTGAGCACCTGGTATGTGTGATTGCCACGTAACCACTTATATGCATTCCTCATGAATCCCTATCTATAGAGGAGGAGACAGAGGCTCAGAAAGGCAAAGTTAGAGCCGGGCGCGGTGGCTCACACCTGTAACCCCAGCACTTTGGGAGGCCGAGATGGGTGGATCATGAGGTCGGGAGTTCAAGACCAGCCTGACCAACATGGTGAAAGCCTGTCTCTACAAAAAATATAAAAAAATCAGCTGGGCATGGTGGTCCATGCCTGTAATCCCAGTTACTCAGGAGGCTGAGGCAGGAGAACTCTTGAACCCAGGAGGTGGAGGTTGCAGTGAGCTGAGATTGTGCCACTTTACTCCAGCCAGGGTGACAGAGGGAGACTCTGTCTCAAAACAAAAAACAAAAAACAAAACAAAACAAAACAAAACAAAACAAAACAAAACAAAAAGAAGGGCAAAGTTAGTGCAGGGATGGAAAGTGGAGGTGGACTGAGCTCTGCCAAGGATATGTAAAATCACTTGGCAAGGTAGTCTGGAGGTTAATTAAGATGTAGGGACCAGCTGCAGTGGCTCACGCCTGTAATCCCAGCACTTTGGGAGGCGTAGGTGGATGGATCACCTGAAGTTAGGAGTTCGAGACCAGCATGACCAACATGGTGAAACCCCCGTCTCTACTAAAAATACAAAAATTAGCCGCACGTGGTGGTGCATGCCTGTAATCCTAGCTACTCAGGAGGCTGAGGCAGGAGAATAGCTTGAACCTGGGAGGCAGAGGCTGCAGTGAGTGGAGATGATGCCACTGCCCTCCAGCCTGGGCAACGGAGCGAGACTCTGGTCTCAAAAAACCAAAAACCAAAAACCAAAACAACAAAAAAAGAAGTGGGGCTGGACTTAGCACAGGGTTCCAATCTTGATTCCATCAGCCAGTAGCCACTTGGGCAAATCACCTCCTAACTCACAGGCTCTCATTTCTTATCTGTAAAATAGGTAGAAATTAGCATTGACTAATGAGGATGAAAGGAGACAATGTATGAAAATCACTTTTGCCATGCCTGGCACATTCTAAATGTCCAATAAATGTCAGCTGTTATCATCATCATTGCACTTCAACATTGAAAGTTATGAGGTATTTTCAATCAATGTTCAGGCTAGGTGAGGCGGCTCACACCTGTAATCACAGCACATTGGGAAGCCGAGGTGGGAGGACTGCTTGAGGTCAGGAGTTGGAGACCAGCCTGGTCTACATAGTGAGATGCCATCTCTACAAAAAAATTAAAAAATGAACTGGGTGTGGTAGCATGTGCCTGTACTCCTAGCTACTCCACAGATTGAGGTGGGAGGATCACTTGAGCCCGGGAGGTCGAGGCTGCAGTGAGCTGTGCTTGAGCCATTGCACTCCAGCCTGGGTGACAGGGTGAGACTTCATCTAAAAATAAAATAAAATAAATAAATAAATAACCAAACAGATGTGCAAAGAGGGCCTAGGGGCCCTGTGTTAATAGTGAATTCCCCAACACTAGGGGTTCAGGCTAGACCTATTGGAGGTTTTCTAGGGCATCAGATATGGGTTTGACTAAAGAAGTAGTTCTTTTTTTTTGAGACGGAGTTTCGCTCTTGTTGCCCAGGCTGGAGTGCAGTGGCGAGATCTTGGCTCACTGCAACCTCCGCCTCCTGGGTTCAAGTGATTCTCCTGCCTCAGACTCCCAAGTAGCTAGGATTACAGGTGCCTGCCACCATGCCCAGCTAATTTTTTATATTTTTAGTAGAGACAGGGTTTCATCATGTTGGCCTGGCTAGTCTCGAACTCCTGACCTCAGGTGATCTGTGCGCCTTGGCTTCCCAAAGTGCTGGGATTACAGGCATGGGCCACCATGCCTGGCCTTAAAGCAGTCGTTTTAATCCCCTCTCCTTTTGAATTTTGTTAAGAAACTGTTTCTTTGAGAAAACATCTTATGAAGAAGCCCAACCGTGGGGACCCCAGCCCATGGGGCATGGTTTGGAGGCTCCCTGGGGTGCTGCATGCAGGGTGTGACTGTGGAAGAGGGTGGCTGTGCAGGATGATTACTGAGGGTGAGGGCAGGGGTCCTGTCACTGCACCCGTTCTTCTCCCTCAAGGTGGACCACATCCTGCGCCAGGCAATGTCTGCCCCAGGCGTGGCTGCCATGTCTGCAGTTGTCATCCACAATGATACTGTGCTCTGGACAGGGAACTTTGGGAAGAAGAATGGCTCAGACCCGGCTTCTGGGGCCCCCAATGAGTACACCATGTACAGGTCAGCTGGGCGATCTCTAGGGTCCTGTGGAGGGGTAAGGGATGGGAGGGCAAGGGGGACCTAGGAGATAAGGATACTGAAGAGAATCATGGCTGGGGTCTAATGTGCCAGGGCCTATTATGAAGTCTTGACAATTTTATAGAAGAGGAGACTGAAGTCCAGAGAGGACCAGTGAGTGCCCAATGTTACATCACAGGGGTAAAGGGTCAGGAAGGAATCCCTTCTGGAAAGAACCTTAGCCCTAAACCTCCCAAATTAGAAAAGGCTACCTTGTGCCCAGCCCCCCAACCCTGACCATGTGCCACAAAGGAACCATAATCAGTTTCTGAGTCCTTGCCGCAGGTCCCTTCAAGTGGCAGCAGTGGCCCAGACAGAAACAGCTGGAGACATTCAGTAGCATACACGGAGTCTCCCCTCCTGCGTGCTGCCTGCAGGATCCTCAAAGCTCACGATGCAGAGTGAACACATTTGTTCCTGGGGACACTGTGGGTTTTACAGGAGTCCAGAGGGAATTGCACTTAAACTGCACCTGCTCTGTGCCAGGCATGGGGCCAATAGCTCTATGTGCTATCATGTATTGAGCACTTACCACCTCCCAGGTATGTAGACAGGCACTCTGCACGCACAACCTCGTTCCATCCTTTTATTAATACAACCGGGGAAGCAGGCAATGAAACTGAATCGTAGATGGGTCTAGAAACTTGCCCAAGGCCACATGACCAGTGAGAGGCAGAGGCACCATCCAAACCCAGGTCTGTCCTTGAATGAGAAATGGCTGGAAAAGAGCCTGGCACAGGGTATCCATCCCACCTCAGCCCCTCGGCTTCTGGTTATGTTCTCAAGCATCCCAAAGGCAGCTCCACAGAGGCTGGTTAATTTCTGTTGGAAATGTTGACTTAAGCAGGGATGCAGTGCTTTTCTAGAATACTAAAAAGTTGCAGACTGGGGGCAGGAGGTGGGTTGTGGGACCAACAGGATGCCCTTTGACCCCTTGTGTTCCCCACATTATCTAGGATCTCCAGCATCTCCAAGATCTTTCCCGTTCTCATGCTGTACCGTCTGTGGGAGGAGGGCATTGTGGCCTCCCTAGATGACCCTCTGGAGCGGTATGCCAGCACCTTCACCATTAACAACCCGCTGGGCCTGGCATCAGCCCCCGAACAGCAGGGCCTGATGGACAGGCTGGAGCAGGTGGGCCCCGCTCCAAGGCCTTCGCCTGTCACCCTTCGAAGGATGGCCAGCCAGCTCTCAGGTGAGTCTCAGAGCTGACTCAGGCTAACCCAAACCATTTCAGGTGGGGAAGCTGAGGAGCAGGTTCTCATCCAGCCAGGCTGGGCTCACTCTTGGCTCTGCTTTCTGAACTGGCCCTACGTCCCACTCACGGGACGTGGGTGGTGGGCCAAGGAAAGAAACATCTCTAAAGGTAAAAACTGAACTGAAGCCTGGACATTTAGATCAAGTAGAAATATCAAGATGAGTTGGCAGGTCTTACCCATCAATGCAGGTCAAAATCAAGTTGAGAAGGCAAGAGCAAGTCAACGAGTCAATATGACGACAGGCTCAGAGGCTCATGCCTGTCATCCCAGTGCTTTGGGAAGCTGAGGTGGGAGGAGCCTAGGAGTTCTAAACCAGTTTGGGCAACATAGTAAGACCATATCTCTAAAAATTTTAAAAAACAGCCCAGGCATGGTGGGTACACACCTGTAGTCTTAGCTATTTGGGAGGCTGAGGTGGGAGGATCACTTGAGCCCAGGAGTTGAAGGCTGCACTGAGCTATGACTGATGACATAGTAAGATCCGTTCTCTGAAAACAAAAGGCTATATTTGTAAACAATTCTACAAGGAAGACCTAATTTCCCTTAATATATAAAAGTTACCTACAAATTATTACAAAGACCAACAGCCCAACAGAAAAATGGGTAAAGGAGAGGAACAGAATTGACAGTGCACAGAAAATACTCTTAAGAATATTAAGGGCTAGGAGTAGGGGGAAGGGGGGAGGGATAGCATTAGGAGATATACCTAATGTAAATGACAAGTTAATGGGTGCAGCACACCAACATGGCACATGTATACATATGTAACAAACCTGCATGTTGTGCACATGTACCCTAGAACTTGAAGTATAAAAAAAAAAAAAAAAGAATATTAAGGGCTGGGCGTGGTGGCTCACACCTTTAATCCCAGCACTTTGGGAGGCCGAGGCAGGCAGACCACCTGAGCTCAGGAGTTTGAGACCAGCCTGGCCAACATGGTGAAACCCTGTTTCTACTAAAAATACAAAAAATTAGCTAGGCATGATGGCTTGCGCCTATAATCCCAGCTACTCTAGAGGCTGAGGCAGAAGAATCGCTTGAACCTGGAAGGTGGAGGTTGCAGTTAGCTGAGATGGCGCCATTGCACTCCAGCCTGGGTGACTAGAGAGAAACACTGTCTCAAAAAAAAAAAAAAAAAAAAAGGAATATTAAGATATATTAAAAGATGCTCAACTTCATTCACAACAACATAAATATAAATTAAAACTATAATGAGATATGTTTTCCCTCATTAGATTGGCAAAGATGAACATGATGGACGCCCTGAGTTAGTGAGGTCTTGGTAAAACAGGCCTTCTTACCCATCAATGCTGGGAATTTAAATTGGTGCAGCCGTATGGAGGGCAACTGGTAATATCACAATTTAAAACGTATGTTCCCCTTGACTCAGCAATTTCATATCTAGGAAATTCTCTTATAGATGTACTCACCCATGTCTTGCATGGAGGATGTATAATACACAGTTGATCACTACAGCACTGTTTGTGATAGCAGAAGACTGAAACAACCTAAATGTCCATCAATATGGGAGTGGCTAAATGAACTATGACACAGCTGTACAATCAAACACTGTATAGCCCTAAAAAAAGGATAATCATGTTCTGCATGTACTGAGATGGAATAAGAGAGAATACTAAGTAGGAAAAAAGCGTGTAACAGCATATTGTATATGCTACCATATAAATAATTAAAATAATATATACATATATAATGGATATGAATATATGTGTAATGTACATATTATATAACACACATATATGTATTAGCTTATATATAATATATATTATATATAATATTTAGTGTATATATTAGCTTATATATGCATCAAATATCTTTGGAAGGGAGCTAAAGAGATTGAAACATTAGGTTGTCTCCAGGGAGGGGAAATGGGTAGCTAGGGGGAAGGGTAAGAGGAAAATTTTTCATTGTATGCTCTTTGATTTCCTTTGAATCTTGAATCATGTAAATTAATTACTTATTAAAATAAATTATTTTATAATCATAAAGCTGTGATAACAAGTCAAGATGAAGTCAACAAGGTTGGGGGCGGGAGCAGGCTGGCACTGGAAGATGAAGCCAGGGCACAGGAATTGGGCAGGGCAGGATCAGGAACAAAGCAAGGTGGATGTGGAGGGATTGCTCTGAAAGCTTCTGAAGGACCCTCTGTTGGCCGTTAGAGGGAGGGGTGCTGTGTTTTGCTGTGATTGACACAGCCAAGCAGGAGAAGGCAGGTACCGTCTGCCCTGCTCCAAATGCCTTTGATTGGTCATATCTGCAGTCATAAACCCATCAACCCGAAAAAGTAGGAATCCCTCAAGTGCCCACGGCGTCCTCTTTTTACAAAGTGTGTTCAGGCCTGAGTCTTAGTCAATGGATGTGGTAGGTGTCACTCCCACACTCAGAACTAGGGCTCCTTCCTCCTCCTCCTCTTTCTCCTTCTCCTTCTTCTTCTTTTGGCAGGGTCTCACTCTGTGTCCCATGCTGGAGTGCAGCGGCATGAATATGGCCCACTGCAACCTGGCCTCCTGGGCTCAAGCAGTCCTCCTCCCAAGAAGCTAGGACTATAGACACATGCTACCAAGTCCAGCTAATTATTTACTTTTTGTAGAGATGGGGTCTTGCTGTGGTGCCCAGGCTTATCTCAATCTCCAGGCCTCAGGTGATCCTCCCGCTTCAGCCTCCGAAGTGTTGGGATTACGGGCGTGAGCCACCCCACCTGGACCAACTCTTTTTTTTGTTTGTTTTTTTGAGATGGAGTCTTGCTCTGTCGCCTAGGCTGGAGTGCATTGGCATGATCTTGGCTCACTGCAACCTCCACCTCCCTGGTTCAAGCAGTTCCCCTGCCTCAGCCTCCTGAGTAGCTGGGATTACAGGTGCCCGCCACCACATCCAGTTACTTTTTTTTGTATTTTTAGTAGGGACGGTGTTTCACCATGTTGGCCAGACTGATCTGCAACTCCTGACCTCAGGCAATCTGCCTACCTTTGCCTCCCAAAGTGCTGGGATTGCAGACATGAGCCACTGCGCCTGGCCCCAAACTTTCTATAGTTGATGATAGCAATTATTTTTTGAGCAGTTAGTATGTGCCAGGCACCATATTAAACATTTTATCTAATCTAATCTAATCAGCCCTTGGATACAAGGATTATTTCCCTTATATTACAGATGAAGGACTGGGGCTCAGAGAGGCCCAGTGACCTGCCCAGTGACACACAGGCAGGAGGAGAAGGCAGGACTGGAGTCCACGCTAGGCTGATTTTCTTTTTTAAAAAACCGATCTGTTGTTGTTATCTCTCAACTCACGGAAGGTGGGGAGGGAGTGCACCCAGGGGCCCACCATCCCACCCTCAGCCAGGCCCGGTAAGTCTGACCACTGCTCCTCCATAGGGCTGCCCAGAAGGCTGCGCTCCACTTCGCTGCTATGGAAGGGCAGCACCCAGGAGGCCCTGAACCTGCTCAAGGATGATGTGCTGGTGGTGGACCCAGGAACCAGGTAAGGAGGATAATTTGATGCCCAGCCTCACGTTAGGAGCCTCCTGGGGAGACACAGCTGCCTGAGAAAGAGCCCACATCACCTCATCCTAGGTGGTCAGAGCCAGGACAGACCTGCTTCCCAGCTGGAAAGGCCAAGGCCTAGAGAGGGGAGGCCAGCAAGGCAGGGGAGAGCTGGGCCCAGAATCCTGTTCTGTTCGAATGGAATGTTTTTTCCATTCACCTTATTGAGCACCTACTTTGCCCAGAAGGTGCTAAACACCCAGTTTGCTCCTCGTGGAGTTTGCACTCTTGTGAGGGAGACACTGAGCAAATAAGCAAGGTGAATACAGATTTTGCCAGGTTGGAAATAAATGGGTTACTGACCAGACAAGGAGTGGGTAGCTGGGTGGCCACTGAACAGAGAAGCCCCACTCTGGGACCGTGGGGCTGTGGGGCTGGAAAGAGGACAGCTGGTACTCCCCAGCTTCAGGGGCCCCCTTCTGAGCCTCCGGTCAGTGATCCTTTTCCAAATTTGTCCCTCTGCTTCTCCAAATGCTGAACCTCAGGACCCACTTCCCTTAAGGAAGAAATGATCCAGGTGATGCAGAGAGAGGAGATGCTTGGACATCTTCAGGCTGGAGTCCTCCTCTCAGCTCTGCAAATAACTTACTGCAGTGTGACCTTGGGTGATGCACTTTATCTCTGTGAAACTCATCTAACTAATCTTCCTCATCTGCAAAAATAAGGAAGTTGGCCTAGAGTTCAGGAATGCCTCGTAGAATTTGTGAATTTTCACCCATCCTTGCACCTTTCTGAGGCACTATTTTAGAGATTCTGAAACTGTATTTGCTCTGGGAAAGAAAAGAGGCCTGTTGCTGGTTACTGGTGTCTGCCGCAGCCTGGAAGAAGGGAGGGGCGAGACCTTGCCTCATACATGGTCACTATCAGTTTTGTTTCCCCAGAGCAGTGTAAGCCTTTAATTTTCCATTAGATAAGCTAAATCATACTAAAGTGTGAAGGACCAATAAGATTTGTGTGACAACTTTCCCAGGTGCACCGCTGAGCCCAGCCCTCTTCCAACCTGCTATATGACCCCGGGCAATTTCCTGCCCCTCTCTGGGCCTTGGTCTTCCCAGAGGTAGAAGAGAGAGAGAGTCAATGCTCCAAAGTCTCTTCCAGGTCTGACCACCTGGGATGTAGGGGAGCAGGTTCCTTCCCAGCCCCCAACCCAGTCCCATGAAACTGGTGGCATTTCAGACAGTGTGGGCAGGTGAGGAGGGGCCCCATCCCAGTTGACACTGCTTTCCTTCCAGGTGCCATTACAGCACGCTGGCCTTCTCGCTCCTGGCCCACGTCCTGGCAGCTCACACCGCCCAGGGTGACTACCAGCGCTGGGTCTCGGAGAACGTGCTGGAGCCGCTGGGGATGGCAGACACGGGCTTCGACCTCACGCCCGCCGTGCGCGCGCGCCTGGCCGCGGGCTTCTACGGCAGCGGGCGGCCGGCTCCACTCTATGACCTGGGCTGGTACCGGCCGTCGGGCCAGATGTACTCCACCGCCGCCGACCTGGCCAAGCTGGCCGTGGCGCTCCTGGGCGGCGGGCCCCGGCGGCTCCTGCGGCCCGACGCGGCCAAGACGCTGCTGGCGCCGCTGCTGGCCTGCCCGGGCGCCTACTTCGCCAACGAGACGGGCACGCCGTGGGAGTTCCACGGGCAGCGGGGCTACCGTGTGGTGCGCAAGGACGGTGACCTGGACGGCTACGCCGCCACCTTCTCGCTGGTGCCGCCGCTGCGCCTGGGCCTGGTGCTGCTGCTGGCAGGGCCGCGGCCGCCCGGGCCCGACCTGGTGGCGCGGGCCTACGATGAGCTCCTGCCCGCCCTGGAGCGCGCCCTCCGGGAGGCCGAGCCCGGCCCGGCCCCGCCGCCCAGCGCGCACCCCTTCGCCGGCTACTTCACCTTCGCTAACCTGACCTTCTACGAGGTGCGCGTCGGGCCGGCAGGCGAGCTGCGCCTGCGCCAGTTCGGGCCGCGCGTGGAGGCGCTGGTGCCCCCAGCGTTCCGCACCCTGGCGCTGCGCCACCTGCACGGCCGCGTCTTCCAGCTGCACGTGGCCCGCGAGTTCCCCTGCGCACTGCCACTCGGCGACGCATGGCTCTCGCTGGAGGCCCAGCACGGGCAGCTGGTCAACTTCTACCCCTTGGATCACCACGGGCTGTCACCCGGCTTCGACGTGCCCGGCCTCAACACGTACAGAGTGCTGCGGCTGCAGCGCAAGCCTGTGTTCAAGAACCAGTGACCCCGGGCTCGGCCTGGAACCCCCTACCCCTGGCCTCCCAGCTTTCTAGAGTGAGGTTTGGAAGGGGAGGCTGTGGGGATGCCTGTTGGAGAACCCGGGTAGTTGGCAAAGTGGAGTAGGGTGGTACTACTCAAAGTTTGGTCCGTGGACCACAGCCGGAAATTCAAATTTCTCCACATCTATGGGGGAGGAAGGATTAAGTACAGGCATTAAGAGTAAGCATTTAGAAACTTTAACAGGCAACCAAAAATTTCAGCATTGAAACAGTACTTTTGTGCCTGTTGACTCTAAAACAAAATATGGGCTTGTATTTTGTCTTTTAAAAATCAACCTAAGCAACCGGAGGCGGTGGCTCACACCTGTAATCCCAGCACTTTGTGAGGCCTTGGAGGGCGGATCACTTGAGGTCAGGAGTTCGAGACCAGCCCGGCCAACATGGTGAAACTCCATCTCTACTAAAAATACAAAAATTAGCCGGGCATGGTGGAGGGCACCTGTAATCCCAGATATGGGGGAGGCTGAGACAGGAGAAACGCTTGAACCCGGGAGATGGAGGTTGCAGTGAGCTGAGATTGTGCCATTGCACTCCAGCCTGGGCAACAGAGCAAGACTCCATTTCAAAAAAAAAAAAATCAACCTAAGCCTGAGCAACATGGTGAGACTCCATCTCTACAGAAATAAAATACAAATTAGCTGGGCATTGTGTCCTGTAGTCCCAGCTACTCAGGAGGCTCAGCCAGGAGGATCACTTGAGTATGGGATTTGGAAGCTGTAGTGACCCGTGTTCGTGCCACTGCACTCCAGCATCAGTGACAGAGCAATACCCTGTCAAAACAACAACAACAACAACAACAACAAACAAACAAACAAAACCTTATTGAATTATAACTTACATAAAATGAAATACACATGACTGGAGTACAGTTGGGTGATTTTGACAAATATTTATACCCACCACCACAATCAATATATAGAAAATTTCATCACCCCCAAGTAGTTTTCCCCTTACTCCTTCGCAGTCAGTTCTCTCTTTCTCACCTAGCCGCAGGCAACTGCTGATCTGCTTCCTGTCACTGTAGATTAGCTTTGCCTCTTCTAGAATTTCATACAAATGGAACCATACGGTGGAGTCTTGCATCTGTCTTCTTTTGCTCAGCACGCTGGTTTTGAGGTTCATTCATGTTTCTGTGTGTATCAATAGTTCATTGATTTTTTGTTTTTTGTTTTGTTTTTTTTTTGAGAGGGAGTCTCACTCTGTCGCCCAGGCTGGAGTGCAGTGGCTCGATCTCGGCTCATTGCAACCTCCGCCTCCCTGGTTCAAGCAATTCCCCTGCTTCAGCCTCCTGGGTAGCTGGGACTACAGGTGCATGCCACCACGCCCAGCTAATTTTTGTATTTTTAGTAGAGACGAGGTTTCACCATGTTGGCCAGGCTGGTCTCGATCTTGACCTCGTGATCCACCTGCCTTGGCCTCTCACACTGCTGGGATTACAGGCGTGAGTCACTGCACCCAGCCAATTGTTTATTGTTTTTATTCTGTTGCTCATATATGCCACAATTTGTTTATCTGTTTCTCTGTTGGTGGACATTTGGGTTGTCTCCAGATTAGGGCCATTATGAAAAAGCATTCCTATACAAGTCTGTGTGTCAATACATGCTTTCATTTCTCTTGGGTAGCTATCTAGGTGTGACTGCTATCCAGTTTTCCAAAATACATGTACCATATATATGATATATGATATATGTGATATACATGATATATATGACATATATGATATACATGATATATATGACATAACATATATACATGATATATGGGATATACATGATACACTATATATGACATAGTATATGATATATAATATGTGATATATGATATATAATATGACATACGACATATATGATATATGATATATATATATATATTTTTAGATGGAGTCTCATTCTGTTGCCCAGTCTGGAGTGCAGTGGTACGATCTTGGCTTACTGCAAGCTCTGCCTCCTGGGTTCACACCATTCTCCTGCTTCAGCCTCCCAAGTAGCTAGGACTACAGGTGCCTGCCACCTTGCCTGGCTATTTTTTCTTTTTTTTTGTATTTTTTAAAGTAGAGACGGAGTTTCACCATGTTAGCCAGAATGGTTTCGATCTCCTGACCTTGTGATCCTCCCACCTCAGCCTCCCAAAGTGCTGGGATTATAGGCGTGAGCCACTGCACGCGGCCACCATTTTATATTCTTAACAGCCATATGTGAAAGCTCGCTTGCCCTATGTTTTTGCTAACAGTATTGTCAGACTTTTGCATTTTAGCCATGTTCATGGTTGTAAAGTCATATCTCACTGTGGTTTTAATTGCATTTATTGACTTGTGAAAGCTATTTATATAGTATGGATACTAATCCTTTGTTAGATATATGCTTTGCAAGTGTTTTACCCCAGTGTCTGGCTTGACTTTTCATTTTCTTAATGGTGTCTTTTGAAGAACAGAATTTTAAAGTTTTGATGAATTTCATGCCTGTTAAATCTAGTATAAAATTTGGGCATGCATTTTGTATATATTTTTAAACAATTAAACTTTTGATTTTAAGATAATTGTAAATTTGAGATAATTGTAGATTCACATGCAATTGTAAGAAATAATCAATGTATCCTTTACCTAGTTTCCTCCAGTGGAAACATCTTGCAAAACTCTAGTGCAATAGCACCAGCAAAATATTGATATTAATACAGTCCAGGCTGGGCATGGTGGCTCATGCCTGTGATCCCAGCACTTTGAGAGGCCAAGGCAGGTGGGCCATCTGAGCCCAGGAGTTCGAGTGCAGTGGTGCAATCACAGCTCACTGCAGCCTCAACCTCCAGAGTTCAAGCAATCCTCCCACCTCAGCCTCCCCAGTAGCTGGGATTATAGTCACACGCCACCAAACCTGGCTAATTTTTGTATTTTCTGTAGAGTGAGCCCTCATCTCTAATACATCTCTAATACAAAAATTAGCCAGGTTTGGTGGTGTGTGACTATAATCCCAGCTACTGGGGAGGCTGAGGTGGGAGGATTGCTTGAACTCTGGAGGTTGAGGCTGCAGTGAGTTGTGATTGCATGACTGCACTCTACTCTGGATGGCAGAGTGAGACCCTGTCTCAAAATAATAATAGTAATAATGATAATAATGATAAAATACAGCCAAGGTCCAGAACATTTTCACCAGCACAAGAATCCCTCGTTCCCCTTTCCTAACCACACCCATTTGCTCCCCAACCATGCCCTCCCCTTAACCTCTGGCAACCACCAATCTGTTCTCCATTTCTATAATTTTGTCATTTCAAGAACATTATGTAAATGGAGTCGTATAATATGTAAGCTTTAGGGATGCTTTTTACTACTTGGTGTAATTCTTTGTAGAGTCATCCAAGTTGTTACAAGTATCAATAGTTTGTTTCTTTTTGTTACAGAATCGTGGTTCCGTGTATGGATATAGCACAATTTGTTTAACCATGCACTTGTTGAAGGACATCTGCGTTGTTTACAGTTTGGGGCTATTATGAATAAAGCTGCTATGAACATTTGTTTATAGGTGTTTGTATGAACATAAGTTTTTATTTCTCTGGGATAAATGCCCAGAAGTGCAACTGATGGTTCGAATGGTAGTTGCATGCTTAGTGTTTAAAGAAACTGCCAGAATGTTCCCCAGCAGCTATGCCCTTTTACAGTCTAGCCAGCAATGTATGCATGATCGAGTTTCCCCATATTTTCTGACTAGCATTTGGTATTGTCACTATTTTTTTCATTTTAGTAATTCTAATAGGTGGTACTGATGTATCGTTATGGTTTTAATTTGCACTTTCCTCATAGCTAATGATGTTGAACATTTTTATATGCTTTTTTGCCATCTGTATATCCTCTTCAGTAAAAAATACCTCTTTATATCTTTTGCCCATTTTCTAATTGGATTTTTAAAAAAACCTGTTGAGGTTTGAGGGTTCCTTAGACATTCCAGAAACCAGTCCTTTGTCAGGTACGTAAGTTTGCAAATCTTTCAATTCTGTAGCTTGTCTTTTCATCCTCTTGGGTCTTCTGCAGAGCAAAAATTTAAAATTTTGATCAAGTCCAATTGTGGTAGGCTGAATAGTGGTCCCTCAAAAGATGTATACATCCTAATCCCTGGAACATGTAAAGGTTACATTTTATGGCAAAAAAAACATAAAAAGGAATTTTGCAGATGTGGTTGCAGGTGTGATTACGTTAAAGTTTTTTTTTTTCTTTTTTTGATAAGGTTTTACTCTGTCCCTCGGGATAGAGTGCAGTGGTGCAGTTGCAGCTCACTGCAGCCTCAACCTCAGGCTTATGCGTTCCTCTCACCCCAGCCTCCTAAGTAGTTGGGACTACAGGTGGGCACCGCTATGCCTGGCTAAAATTTTAAAAATTTTTTGTAGAAACTGGGTCTTGCAATGTTGCCCAGGCTGGTCTCAAACTCCTGGGCTCAAGTGATCCTCCTGCCTCAGCCTCCCAAAGTACTGAGATTACAGGCGTGAACCACCATGCCCAGCAGGTTAAAGATCTTGAAATGAGAAGGTTATCTTGGATTATTGGGATGGACCCTAAGGGCAATCACAAGTATCCTTATGAGAGAGAGGTAGAGGATGATTCAGTACCGATGGACGAGGAAAAGGCAATGTGACTGGAGGCAGAGATTGGAATGATATAACCACAGCTATGGAATTCTGGTAACCACCAGAAACTGGAAGAAGCAAGGAATGCATCCTTTCTTAATACCGACAAGGGTTGTATAGACCTACTGACATTTTGATTTGTACCCAGTAATATTGATTTCAGACTTCTGGCTTGTGGAACTGTCAGAGAATAAATTTCTGTTGTTTTAAACCGCTAATTTTGTAGTAATTCTTATAGTTCCCACAGAAAATTAATATGCCACTTTGTCAACTTTTTCTCTTATGGATCATGCTTTTGGTGTCAAGTCTGCAAACTCTTTGCCTAGCCCTAGATCCCAAAGATTTTCTCCTATAGTGTTTTTTAAAAGTCTATAATTGGCCGGGCGCGGTGGCTCAAGCCTGTAATCCCAGCACTTTGGGAGGCCGAGACGGGCGGATCACGAGCTCAGGAGTTCGAGACCATCCTGGCTAACACGGTGAAACCCCGTCTCTACTAAAAAATACAAAAAACTAGCCGGGCGAGGTGGCGGGCGCCTGTAGTCCCGGCTACTCGGGAGGCTGAGGCAGGAGAATGGCGTAAAAACCCGGGAGGCAGAGCTTGCAGTGAGCTGAGATCCGGCCACTGCACTCCAGCCTGGGCGACACAGCGAGACTCCGTCTCAAAAAAAAAAAAAAAAAAAAAAGAAGTCTATCATTATGTGTTTTATATTTAAGTTTGTGATCTATTTTGAATTAATTTTGTATAAGGTGTGAGGTTTAGGTTGGGGTTCATGTTTTTGCCCATGGGTGTCCTGTTATTCCAGCATCATTTATTGAAATGGCTATCTTTCCTCCTGTCTTAGTCAATTTGTGATGCTATAACAAAAATACTGGAGACTAGGTAATTTATAAAGAATGGAACTTTATTTCTCATAAACTAAATTTTGTTTAGTTCTGGAGGCTGAGAAGTCCAAGATCAAGGTGCCAGCAGGTTTGGTTGTCTGGTGATGGCTCCCCTCTGCTTCCAAGATGGTGCTGTGTATTGTATCTTCTGGAGGGGAGGAACACTGTGTCCTCACGTAGTGGAAGGCAGAAGGGCAAGCAAGCTGAATGCTGTGTGAAGAGAAGGCTCTTTTATACAGGCCTTAATCCCATTCACCAGAGGAGCCCTCATGAACTAATTACCTCTTAAAGGCCCCACCTATTAATACAACCACTTTGGCCATAAAATGTTAATACCTGAATCTTGGAAGGAACACAGTCAAACCACAGCACTTCTGTTGAATTGCTTTTGCACCTTTGACAAAAATCAGTTGGGCCAGGCGTGGTGGCTCACGCCTGTAACCCCAGCACTTTGGGAGGTCAAGGCAAGCAGGTCTCTTGAGACCAGGAGTTCGAGACCAGCCTGAGCAACATGGCAAAACCCTGTCTCTACAAAAACAAAAACAAAAACAAAAAACAAAAAAACCATAAAAATTAGCTGGGCGCAGTGGCACGTGCCTGTAGTCCCAGTTACTTGGGAGACTGAGAGATGGGAGGAACACTTGAGCCCAGGAAGAGGAGGCTGCAGTGAGCCGTGATTACACCACTGCAACTCCAACTCCAGTCTGGGCAACAGAGCAAGACCCTGTCTCAAAAATAAAAAAGAAAATCAGTTGGGCATATTTGTGTGGGACAATTCCTGGGTTCTCTATCCTATTTCAGTGATCTATGTGTCTATCCCTCAACCAGGTGCTGTGGTTTGAATGCGTTCCTTCCAAGACAGCATAGTCTTGCTCACTATAACTGTATATAAATCTTGAAGTTATCAACTGGGTAGACTGATTTCCCCCACTTTATTCTTCTTTTTCAAAACTGTTTTAGCTATTACAGGTCCTTTGATTTCCATACAAATGTTATAGAGATCTTGTTTACATCTACTACAAAATAGCATGCTGGGATTTTGATAGAAATTTTATTAAATCTGAATATCAATTTGAGAAGACTCACATCTTTTGAGTCTTCTAATTCATGAACACAATATGTCACTCTTCTGACATCTTCTTTGGTTTCTTTTAAAACTAGTTTATAATTTTCAGCACATTATTTCAGTATATGTTTTGTTAGATTTAAACCTAAGCATTTCATTATTTTGGAGTGTTTATAAAAGGTATTATATTTTTAATTTTACTGGTCACTTGTTTATTGCTAGTATACAGAAATATAATTTTTTTGGTATGTTAATCCTGTATTCTGTGAAAGTACTGTACCCATTTATTCATTCTAGGAGTTTTTTGGTTTTGTTTTTGTTTTTGGTAGATTCCTTGGTATTTTCTACATAGACAATCATGTTATCTGTAAATATGAATAGTTTTATTTCTTCCTTGCTAGTCTGTATACTTTTTACTTAATTTTCTTGCTTTATTTCACTGGCTCGAATTCCCAATATTGTGTTGAATAAGAATGGTGAGAGTGGACATCTTTTTTTTTCTTTTTTTTTTTTTTGAGACGGAGTCTTGCTCTGTCGCCCAGGCTGGAGTGCAGTGGCACAATCTCGGCTCATGGCAAGCACTGCCTCCCGGGTTCACGCCATTCTCCTGCCTCAGCCTCCCAAGTAGCTGGGACTATAGGCGCCCGTCACCACGCCCGGCTAATTTTTTGTATTTTTAGTAGAGACGGGGTTTCACCCTGTTAGCCAGGATGGTCTCGATCTCCTGACCTCATGATCCACCTGTTTCGGCCTCCCAGCGTGCTGGGATTACAGGCGTGAGCCTCCGCGCCCGGCCCTGAGAGTAGACATCTTTGCCTTGTTCCTGATGTTAGAGGAAAACATTCAGTCTTTTTCCACTAAGTATAATGTTAGCTGTAGGTTTTTATTTTTTGTTTGTTTGTTTTTTGAGACAGAGTCTTGCTCTGTCACCCAGGCTGGTGTGCAGTGGCACAATCTTGGCTCACTGCAACCTCTGCCTCCTGGATTCGAGCAATTCTCCAGCTGCAGGCTCCTGAGTAGCTGGGATTACACGCACGCGCCACCACGCCTGGCTAATTTTTGTATTTTTAGTAGAGACAGGGTTTCACCATGTTGGTCAGGCTGATCTTGAACTCCTGACCTCGTGATCTACCCTCCTCGGCCTCCCAAAGTGCTGGGAAGAAAGGCGTGAGCCACTGTGCCCAGCCTTTAGCTGTAGGTTTTTGGCAGGTTTTAAAAAATAAAATTGAGGAAATTATTCTCTTATTCCCAGTTTTCTGAGAGTATTTAAAAAAAATTAGTAACTGGATTTTGAATTTTGTAAATTTTTTTCTGTATAAATTGACGTGGTCATGTAATTTTTCTTCTTTAGCCTATTAATCTGGTAGATTACATTAGTTGATTTAAAAATATTGAACCAGCCTTGAATCCCTAGAAAAAAAAAACCCACTGGTCATGGCAGGGCAAGGGGCAAGACCTTTTCCCAGGTAAGAGTCGTCTCTTGGCAAACTTTAGAAAGCATCTCCTTGATGTCTTATGTATTCTTTCAGTCTTTCCAGAAAATTGGGGTCTCCAAGACAAATGCAGTTTCCAATTAACACCCAGAAGCTGCCATACTTCCTGGGTTATTTGGGCTATAAAAGTAGTTTCATAGCCCGGTGCAATGGCTCACGCCTGTAATCCCAGCACTTTGGGAGGCTGAGGCGGGTGGATCATGAGGTCAGGAGTTCGAGACCAGCCTGGCCAACATAGTGAAACCCCATCTCTACTAAAAATACAAAAATTTGCTGGGTGTGGTGTCACACACCTGTAGTCCCAGCTACTTGGGAGGCTGAGGTGGGAGAATGCTTGAACCCAGGAGGTGGAAGTTGCAGTGAGCTGAGACTGCGCCATTGCACTCCAGCCTGGGTGACAGAGTGAGACTCTATCTCAAAAAAACAAAACAAAACAAAACAAAAACAGCTTCAGGCTGGGAGTGGTGGCTCATGCCTGTAATCCCAGCACTTTGGGTGACCAAGGCAGGTGGATTGTTTGAACTCAGGAGTTTGAGACCAGTCTGGGCAACATGGCAAGACCCTGTCTCTACAAAAAATACAAAAATTATCCAGGTGTGGTAGTGCATGACTGTAGTCCCAGCGACTAGGGAGGTTGAGGTGGAAGGGTCCTCTGAGCCGGGGAGGTTGAGGTTGTAGTGAGCTGTGCTTGCAGCACTGCACTGCAGCCTGAGTGACAGAGTGAAACCCCGCTTAAAAAAAAAAAAAAGTAGCTTCATTGTCACTTTGGAGAGTTTGTGGGAATCCATATGGAGGAATTATTTCCTTCATTAGAGCCTTTACAACTTTGGCAGGTTTCTCAGTTCTGGTGAGGTAAGCCTCAACCCAGCCTGGCCCTCCTGACTCCTTGTTCCATGAAATTGCTTCCCTCAGTGAAGAATTCTTTGTTGGGTTCTGTTAATAGCAAATCTGTGAGGCCCAGTCTGCTGGAGTAAACTTGATCAATTATTTGAATGCAGTCATCAACAGGAGGCTGGAGGTTCCTTGGTAGCTGGGTGGCAGGATTCAGAGTAGAAATAACTTTAAGAGTTATATTTGGTTTATCTAGAAGCATGGCTTGGTGCTTTTCCAGCCCTGGCAGTCAACAATAGCCCCCTTCTGCTTGGGCACGGGAAACACATAATGCATAGTATGTACCTTCATGGGCTGCCCAAAGGTGAACATCTCAGCTTCCTGCAATATATCACAGGTGGCAGCCACTGCCCTTAGGCAGGTAGGCCAGACCTTAGTTACCTTGTCAAGCTGTTTTGTAAAGAAGGCAAGGAGACATTTTAAGGTCCCAAGGTCTTGAGTTAATTCTCCAAGTCCAATTCCCTGTTTTTCTTGAACAAATAAATCAAAAGGTTGGTGCAGGTCAGGGAGACTCAGGGCAGGGGCTGTCATCAATTTCTGTTTAATGGTTAGAAAGGCGTTTTGGCATTCTCTACTCAAAGGAAGGGGTTCCCTTTCTTCTTCTTTTAAAGTCTCCTAGAGAGGTTTGGCTATTAACCTGAAGTTAGGGATCTAAATTTGACAAAATCCAGGCATCCCTAAGGGACCACGTTGTTGTTTAAGGATACTGGAGACTGCCACCTGATTTATTGCCTCTGTGGTCTGGGAGAAGATTGTGAGTCCCTTGAAGCTCAGGTACTGAATGGTGGGATGAGAGATCTATGCCTCTTTCTTAGAAACTTGGTACCCTTTATGTGCCAGAAACTTTAAGACTTTGATGGCATGAAGGATGGAGTTACCCTCCATTTCACTGGCTATCAAGATACCATCTGCATATTACAAAATAGTTCATATTAATTAACATGGAATTCTTAGGACTGTCGGATCTACATCTGTGTATTTCTTTTCTTTTCTTTCTTTCTTTTCTTTTCTTCTTTTTTCTTTTTCTTTCTTTCTTTCTTTTTTTTTTTTTTGTTGAGACAGGCTGGAGTGCAGTGGTGTGATCTTGGCTCACTGAAACCTCTGCCTTCTGGGTTCGAGAGATTCTCTTGCCACAGCCTCCTGAGTAGCTAGAACTACAGGCGTGCACAACCATGCCCAGCTAATTTTTTGTATTTTTAGTAGAGGTGGGGTTTTACCATGCTGGCCAGGTTGGTCTCGAACTCCTGACCTCAAGCAATCCACCTGCCTTGGCCTCCCAAAGTGCTGGAATTACAGGTGTGAGCAACTGTGCCCGGCCTACATCTGTATATTTTTGATAAGCCTCCAAAATTCTTTCCAAAATGCTAATGGATTCTCATCCACTTCTTGTCTAATTTCCTGCACCTTGTTTAAACTTTTGGTTTGAAGCACTCCCTTCCCGAGCCCCACCAGAAAACAGTCCAGAACCCCGGTAGATCAGATTCCAGCTGGGGTCATGGAGGGAGACTGCCAGACTGTTACCAGTCCTCACCCCATTATTAGGATCTTCTGTGTGTAACCGAACAACTTTCTCCTGAGCCTTTTCTAGCACTATATGACACTCTTCAGATGTCAGCAAGACTTTAAGGAGGCTCTGAACATCAGCCCATGCAGGGCGATAAGTCGTGAAAATAGACTCAGAGAGGTTAGTTATACGTTTCAGGTCATCAATATAAGCAGGTTTGGTCTGCTTACAGTTATATAAGTTCGCATCATTCCAGCAGGCTGTCCTTCTTCAGCTAAACCTCCAACAGGGACCAGTCTCAGAGGGAATTGCCCTGTAGGGAAGGGTAGCAGAGCCCAGCCAAACCGTGTCCCCTGATGAGTCCAAGAGGATGAGACTATTTCTCTGGAGTTCCCAGATGTCTCCTTGGTGAAAGGAGAGAGGAAAGGAAAATATGGGGGAAGACCTGGCAGAACTAGGGTACAGGTCCTGGGTCCATAAGCGAGAGGGCTAGCAGGAGTTGGGAAAGGGTTTTGCAGGGTTTGGAAGTCTCAGGGTTTGGAAGTCTCAGGAGTTGGAGCCATTGAAGAGGCTGAAGCTGGCCCCAAGGCAGCTGGTGGAGAGTGCTTAGATGGTTGGGCTGGGGTTATAGAAGTTGTAGTAGCCCAGACTTCCTCATCTAAGGAGGATTCTTCTCTGCTGGTGACATGGTGATCATAGGGCAAAGTGCAGATTCACCACCCTTCTTAAAAGCTTCATCTATTGCATCAAAATTTTACCTTTAACTTGATCAGGTTCGTTCTGATAAAGGAGCATAAAAGCTTAGACATCAGGAATTTCATCCTACTTTCCCATTTGATAGCAAAATGAATCTAGTCGTAAGATATAATTTATCAATTTTGAAGAGTTTACTCAAGCAGGCTGCATTCTGGGGTTGAATTTTGTTTTATTATTTATTTATTTTATCTTTTTGGGGGGATCAAATTTTGATTTCCCATGACTATATCGACACACACACAAACACTTACTGAAATACAATCTAGGCCAGGTGTGGTGGCTCATGCCTGTAATCTCAGCACTTTGGGAGGCCAAGGCAGGTGGATCACTTGAGGTCAGGAGTTTGAGACCAGTCTGGCCAACATGGTGAAACCCTGTCTCTGTTAAAAATACAAAAATTAGTTGGTTATGGTGGTGCACGCCTGTGGTCCCAGCTACCTGAGAGGCTGAGGCAGGAGAATCACTTGAACCCAAGAGGTGGAGGTTGCAGTGAGCCGAGATCATGCCACTGCACTCCGGACTGGGTGAGAGAGCAAAACTCAGTCTCAAAACAAAACAGAACAAAAATCAATCTAACTTCAGTAGTGATTAAAAAGCCCCAAAAGTGTCCAAACTGAAATAGAGTGCTTTCCACTCTCACATTAGTAGGATGGGCTTGTTTAACCTGCAACAAAGGGAAATTCCTTCAGAATCTCCCAATTTGACAGGAGCAGCTCCTACTGTCTGGTACCCACAAAGGACACTTACCTGTCCAGATGCTGATGTCAAGTTCCAAAGAATATTCTTCCTAGGCAATCAGGACTGCAGTAGGGGCCAAAGAGAGAGAGAGACTGAAACCTCTGGCCAAATATGGCTGGACATCTGCTAGAAGAGTTTTCAAAACTCTCCCAGTCTGTGGCTGCCAAGTCACAAGCAATGCAATCCAAGTCAGGAACACCAGAATGTTGTCACTGAATGCCAGGGGTTTGACCTAGGTCCAGTTGCTCTCACTGCACAGAAAGCCAATCACTGAGACAACAAGTATTGCTGGGGAAGAAAGGCTTTATTGTGGGTAATGTTAGCCAAGAGATGAGAGACAAGTCTCAAATCTCTCTCCCCAACCAACTAAAGTTAGGGGTTTATAAAGGAGTTGGTCTACAGGCATCAGGTAGTCAGATAAGGGGTTTGGCACCTCACTGTCCAGATACGGTGATCTGGAAAATTTCAGCTCCCTGATAGCCAATTTCCTGAGAAAGGAACTCAGATAAGAAAAATCTAAGTTTCTCAAGCTTCAAGACTGGAAGGGTCAATTTCTGTTTTATTAAAAACAGTTGTAAACATCAGTTCTAAGGGAAAATTGGGCCAGTTCAATGGTATATAATTCTTTTGATATGTTGCTGACTTCTATTTGCTAGTATTTTGTTAAGAACTTTTACATCTGTACTCATGAGGAATATTGGTCTGTAGTTTTCTTTCTTTTTTGTGTATTATCTTTGCTTGGTTTTGGTATCAGAATAATATTAGCTTCATAAAATGAATTGGGAAGTGTTTCTGCTTCTTCTATTTTCTGGGAGATTGTGTAGATGGTATTAATTCTTCTCTAAACACTTGGTAGTATTCTCCAGTGAAACTACCTGGCTCTGGAGATTTTCTTTTTTGGCAATTAAAAAATTGCCAAAAATTCAATTCAATTCAATTCAATTCAATTTCCTAAATGGTTATGGGGCTATTCAATATGAGCAAGTTGTGGTAGTTTTTACTTTTCCCAGAATTGGTCCATTTCATCAAAGTTGTTAAATTTGTGCCTGTAGAGTTATACCTAGTGTTCTCTTATTATCTTTTTGATATCTGCAGGGCCTAAAGTGACATCCCATTTCATTCCTCATATTGGTAATTTATGTCTTCTCTGTTTTTTTCCTGTTAGTCTTTCTAGAAGTTTGTCAGTTTTGAAACAGTGAAGCAAACCAGTTTTTTGTTTCATTGGTTTTCTTTCTTGCTTTTCTGTTTTCAATGTTATGCTCTTATTTTATTGTTTCAATCCTCTTCTTGCTTTGGGTTTATTGTGCCCCTTTTTTCCTAGATTTTTTTTTTTTTCTGGATTCTTGACATGGAAACTTAGATTATTGATTTGAGACTCTTCCTCTTTTCTGATGTAAGAATTTATTACTATTAATTTCCCTCTCACATAGCTTTAGCTATGCCCTGCACGTGTTAATATGGAGTATTCTTTTTTTTTTTTTTTTTTTTTGAGACGGAGTCTCGCTCTGTCGCCCAGGCTGGAGTGCAGTGGCCGGATCTCAGCTCACTGCAAGCTCCGCCTCCTGGGTTCACGCCATTCTCCGGCCTCAGCCTCCCGAGTAGCTGGGACTACAGGCACCCGCCACTTCGCCCGGCTATTTTTTGTATTTCTTAGTAGAGACGGGGTTTCACCGTGTTAGCCAGGATGGTCTCGATCTCCTGACCTCGTGATCTGCCCATCTCGGCCTCCCAAAGTGCTGGGATTACAGGCTTGATAATATGGAGTATTCTTATTCTCATTAAAGTAAATGTACTGTTAAATTTCTTTTGAGATCTATTCTTTGACTGCATGAATTATTTAGAAGTGTGTAGCTCTGTTTCCAAGGGTTCAGAGATTTTCATGTTATCTCTATGCTGTTGATTTCTAGTTTGATTCCACTGTGGTCAGAGAACACATTTTGTATGATTTCAATTGTTTTTTAATTTGTTGAGGTTTGTTTTGTGGTTCAGGGTGTGGTCTATCTTGATATATATTTCACTGGTGCTTGAAAACAATGTGTGTTCTGCTATTGTTGGGTGGATTGTTGGATGTTGATTAGATCCTATTGGTTGTAGGTATTGAACTCTTCTGTATCCTTCATGATTTTCCATCTGTTGTTGTATCAATTGTTAAGAGGGAAACTAAAGTTCTCTAATTATAATTGTAATTTTGTTTATTTCTTTTCTCAGTTCTATCAGTTTTTGCTTCACATACTTTGCAGCTCTCCCTATTAACATGAATGCTTGGTATAGATTTAGAACAGAGTTTTTATTTTATTTTATTTTTTAATTTTTGAGATAGGATCTTGCTCTGTTGCCCAGTCTGGAGTGCAGTGGTGAAATCATGGCTCACTGCAGCCTATGCCTCCTGGGCTCAAGTGATTCTCCCACCTCAGCCTCCCAGGTAGCTTGGATTACAGGCACGCACCACCATGCCTCGCTAATTTTTGCATTTTTTTGGTGGAGACAGGGTTTTGCCATGTTTCCCAGGCTGCTCTTGAACTCCTGGGATCAAGCGATCTGCCTGCCTTGGCCTCCCAAAGTGCAGAGATTACAGCTGTGAGTCACCATGCTTGACCTGACCTCTTTAATTATATGTTTTTAAATTGTATTTTATTAACCAAAAAATAGGTGTGAATAAAAGATGACCACAAGTGCCCTGCTGTTTCTTTTATTGAGAAGTGAGGGGCCGGGCATGGTGGCTCATGCCTGTGATCTCAGCACTTTGGGAGGCTGAGGTGGGTGGATCACTTCAAGTCAGGAGTTTGAGACTCAGCTAATTTTTTATTTTTGCAGAGAAGCGGGGAGGTCTCACTTTGTTGTCCAGGCTGGTCTTGAGCTCCTGGCCTCAAGTGATCTTCCTACCTCAGCCTTTCAAAGTGCTGGGAGTACAGGAGTGGGCCACTGTGCCCATCCCTTAGCTGACTTTTAAAATAGGGAGATTATCCTGGATTATCTGGATGGGCTCAATGTAATCATAAAGGTCCTTAAAAGTAGAAGATGTAGGCAGAAATACAAGATGTAGAACGGTTAGAGAGAGATGCAACATTGCTGGTTTTGAAGATGGAAGAAGGGGCCATGAGCCAAGGAGTGCAGGAAGCCTCTAGATGCTGGAAAAGGCAAGGGAATAGATTCTCCCCTAGAGCCCCTAGAACCTCCAGCTCCGCTGACACCTCGAGGTTGGCCTGTTGGGTCTTGCATTGGACTTCTAACCCATAGAACTATAAGATAATATATTTGTGTAGTTTAAGCCTCTGTATTTGTGGTGATTTGTGTTAGCAGCAGTAGGGAACATACACCCATGTGTCAAGGGAGAGGAAACTGAGATCCAGGAAGGTTCACAATTTGTTTGATTTCTTACAGCTGGAAG
The DNA here is from genome assembly GCF_043159975.1 of Macaca nemestrina. Lineage (NCBI taxonomy): Eukaryota > Metazoa > Chordata > Mammalia > Primates > Cercopithecidae > Macaca > Macaca nemestrina. The sequence continues at coordinate 211,153,568 of NC_092125.1, forward strand.
CTCTTTGATTCTTCCAGAATCTACTGCTCAAGTAGCCACGGACAAGAGCTTCACCTGCCCTGCCCCATCCTTCCAAGAGCATCTGCAATATTCTCCTTCCCTCTCCTGTGACCTGACAGTCACTGTTTCATGAATGCAGAATTTTTTCATTTTCTTTTTCTTTTTTTGAGATGGAGTTTCCCTCTTGTTGCCCAGGCTGGAATGCAATAGCATGATCTCAACTCACTGCAACCTCTGCCTCCTGGGTTCAAGTTCAACCTCCTGCCTCAGCCTCTCGAGTAGCTGGGATTACAGGTGCATGCCACCATGCACAGCTAATTTTTTGTATTTTTAGAAGAGACAGGGTTTCATCATATTGGCGAGGCTGGTCTCAAACTCCTGACCTCAGGTGATCCACCTGCCTCGGCCTCCCAAAGTGCTGAGATTACAGGCATGAGCCACTGCTCCCAGCCTGAATGCAGAAATTCTAAGACTTAGAACTGGAAGGGCCCTTAGCAAACATCTCATCACTAGTGAAACAGATTCCAGTGGTTTTTGAATATTTTTTTCTTTTTCCTGCCAAGATATATATGTGGTAGGCTTTTGAATATTTTTAAGCTATGTAATTTTTGTTTCAAACAACATGTAAATCTGATTTTTTTTCTGGTTTTTTTTTTTTTTGAGACAAGGACTTACTCTGTTGCTGAGGTTGGAGTGCACTGGTGTGATTACAGCTCACTGCAGCCTCATGACCTCCTTGGCTCAAGAAATCCTCTCGCCTCAGCCTCCTAAGTAGCTAGGACCGCAGACATGTGCCACCACACCCCGCCATTTTTTCTTTTTCCTTTCTTCTTCTTCTTCTTTTTTTTTTTTTTGTAGAGACACTCTCACTATGCTGCCCAGCTGGTCTTGAACTCCTGAGCTCAAGTGATCCTCCCACTGGGCGTGGTGGCGCACGCCTGTAGTCCCAGCTACTCGAGAGGCTGAGGCAGGAGAATCGCTTGAACCTGGGAGATGGCAGTTGCAGTGAGATGAGATTGCACCACTGCACTTCAACCTGGGCGACAGAGTGAGACTCTGTCTGAAAAAAAAAAAAAAAAAAGGGAAAGAAAAGGAAAGGAGCCCTTCAGAAAACCTGGGGGCACTGCAGGAAAAGAGGAAAAGCAAGGGCTTAGGATTCCTTTCCCCACCTGGGGAGATTAAAACTCCATAGAGGGAAGACCCAAGCCAAGGACTCTGGCTGGGGGCCTCCAGCTAGGAGGTTAGGCTTCAGTCCCTTCCCACCTGGAGGAGGAAGAGAGATAGTGAAGGGGAAGACCCCAGGGCCTCGGACAGGGAGGAAGCCCGGATCAACTCACTTCTGAGGGTGCGCAGGATTTATCAGCTATTTCTCCAGGAGTAGTAGGATTGAAAAAGAACAGTTGGAAGAAGGCAGTGCCTTCCCAGACATTGGGGATAAGTGAGGGGCCCCCTGGCATCCAGTGAATCACACCATTTAAGGACACTGGGGAAAGAAGGAAGGCAGCTGTTAGATAATTGTCATAGCAATCCCGAGGGTGGGGATTAGAAACCCCGTTTTGCTCAGAGAAGTGAGCTGACTTGCACAAGGTCACGAGTTTATCAGTGGGATCCCAACACAGCTCTCTAGGTCTCTATAACTCTCTGCACCAATCCTTGTTGGATTTAGAATGTGAACTAAAGATGGGTTTATTGGGTCACCTGAGTGTGTGCTGGCTGGGCTGGACACCCCTCATTCTCCCTTGGGCCCAGGGGCTCCTTCATGGCCCCAGAGGCTCACTCCAGAGTTAGTGACCCTGGAAAGGTGTGAGGAAGGATTCAGCCTCAGGCTGCTTTTGCCAGAAATTTGGTTTCTAAGAGGTAGGAGGAGGAAGAATAAATTCTGTATGTCACACCGAAGAGCTCTAGGGATGCAGAGAAGATATGGGGAGAGAAGATGCTGGAATTTTCTGAGGGAGTTTGGAAATCTAGGAAACAGTTGAAAGAATTCAGAATAAGAGCAAAATATGCCTAGGTGTTGCCTCAGCCAGGCCACATTCAACTTGACCTTCAGCGCTTGAGATGCTTCATCTCTGTGAGCCTCAGTTTCCACCACTGTAAAATGGGAGAACGGCCCGGTGTTGCATGGGAGATAATTCACACTGGATCTTGAGAGCCAACTGGTACATTTCCAGGAATTTTGGAAGCCAGTTGTTAATGCCATCATTAAAAATTAAATTCTAGGCCGGGCGCAGTGGCTTACGCCTGTAATCCCAGCACTTTGGGAGGCCGAGGCGGGTGGATCACGAGATCAGGAGTTCAAGACTAGCCTGGCCAACACGGTGAAACCTTGTCTCTACTAAAAACACAACAATCAGCTGGGATGGTGGCACGTGCCTGTAATCCCAGCTACTTGGGAGGCTGAGGCAGGAGAATTGCTTGAACGGGGACCCAGGAGGCGGAGGTAGCAGTGAGCGAGATTGCACCACTGCACTCCAGCCTGGGCTACAGGTGAGACTCTGTCTCAAAATAAATAAATAAATAAATAAATAAATAATTGAATTTTATAGTAGAAATCACTTATGTCACTGAGGAATGAATGAAGTTCCAACATAATCTTTATTGTTTCACTTTTTTTTTTTGAGACAGGGTCTCACCCTGTCGCCCAGGCTGGAGTGCAGTGGCGCAATCATGGCTCCTTGCAGCCTCGACTTGGGCTCATGTGATCCTCCCACCTCAGTCTCCCAAGTAGCTGGGATTACAGGCACATGTAACCACACCCAGTTAATTAAAAACAATTTTTTTTTTTTTTTTGTAGAGATAGGGTCCCACTATGTTTCCCAGGCTAGTCTCAAACTCCTGGGCTCAAGCTATCCTCCTGCTTTGGCCTCCTGAAATATTGGGACTACAGGCATGAGCCATTGCACCTGGCCTATTTCACTTTTACTTATTTATTTATTGGGACAGAGGCTCGCTCTGTTGCCAGGCTGGAGTGCAGTGACGTGATCTCGGCTCACCGCAACCTCCGCCTCCTGGGTTCAAGTGATTCTCCTGCCTCAGACTCTCAAGTAGCTGGGACTACAGGCACGTGCCACCATACCTGGTAATTTTTGTATTTTTAATAGAGACAGGGTTTCACCACATTGGCCAGGATGGTCTCGATCTCTTGACCTCATGATCCGCCTGCCTCAGCCTCCCAAAGTGCTGGGATTACAGGCGTGAGCCACCGCACCCAGCCTCACTTTTTTTTTTTTTTTTTGAGACGGAGTCTCACGCTGTTGCCCAGGCTGGAGTGCAGTGGCGCGATCTCGGCTCACTGCAAGCTCCGCCTCCCGGGTTCCCGCCATTCTCCTGCCTCAGCCTCCTGAGTAGCTGGGACTACAGGCGCCCGCCACCGCGCCCGGCTAATTTTTTGTATTTTTAGTAGAGACGGGGTTTCACTGTGGTCTCGATCTCCTGACCTTGTGATCCGCCTGCCTCGGCCTCCCAAAGTGCTGGGATTACAGGCTTGAGCCACCGCGCCCGGCCCAGCCTCACTTTTTATCTTACCTTCTTAACTTAAACAGAAATGTCAACCAGCATCCAGTAACTACAGTTGGAAGTTGGTTGTTAAACCTGAAAGAGTCCACCCTGGTAGTAACCATCTGGGTGGTCATAACATTCAGTAAGGAAAAGCATATGATGGAGGGGTCATGGTTGGTGGGGTCCATTGGCAGTCCCCAGACTGCCTCCAATAAACTTGCCATCTGAAGACAAACAGCACCCTGGCTAGGTAACTCCAACTGCAAGACCAGCCTCCTAGTTCTTCACCCCAGCGACTGGCTGCTCCCGAATTCTTTCTGTAGAGAAATTCTGAGGCTGATGGCTTGGAACTGACATACATTATTATTATTTCTCATTTTTTTTTTTTTTAGTTTTTGTAGAGACAGGGTTTCGCTACGTTGCCCAGGCAGGTCTTGAACTCCTGGCCTCAAGTGATGCTCCTGCCTTGGCCCCCCAAAGTGCTGGGATTAGAGGTGTAAGCCACCAGGCCCAGCCAGTATTATTAATTAATAAGTCAGATGTGGGGCCTTTGAAAGGGGTACCCAGGGCAGCTGATAGGGGAATAATCTTTGATTCGACCTTCTCTGCTTACTGCCCCTCACTGTATCTCTAGCTCCCCACACATTGGCCTGGCTCCCAGTCGGGGTAGGGAGCAGGGGGCAGGGAGTCAAATACCCAGCACTCCCCACCTACCCCAGGATGTTATAATGCTTCTCTCTGGCACTCAGCTCTGGCCATTGCCCACCCCATCCCCCAGGGGGCAGAGTAGCTCCATGGAAAAAAGGCCAACTCAGCCTCCATCCCTGCCCCGCCTCCCATCCCCCACTGGCAGTGCAGGGCTGCTTCTAGGGGGTCATAGGGAGTAGCGCTTACAGAGCCCTTACTATGGGCCAGGCTGTCTGCTGGGCACTGTGGCCCCCCATTAGCTCTATTTAGCCCTCCCTAGATAGGGTGGGCCTATTTAGCCCTCACGAAGGGCCTGCAAGGTGGAGGGTTAGCACTCCCAGCTTGACTCTCAGGCCATCAGGGAGACTTCCCACCCACCCCCTTCCCGCCTCCTCCTCCCACTTGAGCCTCCCAAGTAGCTGGGACTACAGGTGCATGCCTCCACACCTGGCTAATTTTTTGTCTTTTTTTTTTTGGTAGAGATGAGGTTTTGCCATGTTGCCCAGACTGGTCTTGAACTCCTGGGCTCAAGTGATCTGCCCACCTTGGTCTCCCAAAGTGCTGAGATTACAGGTGTGAGCCACCACGCCTGGCTGGGTCTGAATTCTTGGTGCTTTCAATAACCACCTGGGATGACGCTGCTGACACCCTGCCCTTGGGATCCTTGAGCTCCTCCCTTGCCATCTATCCTACCTCCTATGTCCTATGGTCATTCCCTTGATTTAAAAACAGCAGCCTCTCAATCATCTTAATTTTAAGGACCCTGATTTCCAACTACTACCTCTCGTATTCCTAAGTCACTTCCTCCAGCATCCTCATTCCAAAAATCTCCCCCTGCCCCCCAATAATGAATGCATTCGTCCCACACCTTTGCCTTGTCTTCATCTGTCATGCTGCCCTGTGCTCTGTACCTAGCTTTGGTCCCAAGGTCCATTGCTATTGTCACTCTTTTTTTTTTTTTTTGAGACAGAGTTTCATTCTGTCACCCAGGCTGCAGTGCAGTGGCATGATCTTGGCTCACTGCAACCTCCGCCTCCCAGGTTCAAGTGATTCTCCTGCCTCAGCCACCCGAGTAGCTGGGATTACAGGCGTGCACCACCACGCCTGGCTAATTTTTGTATTTTTAGTAGAGATGGGGTTTCGCAATGTTGGCCAGGCTGGTCTCGAACTCCTGACCTCAGGTGATCCGCCTGCCTTGGCCTCCTAAAATGCAGGGATTACAGGGTGAGCTACTGCACCCGGCCGCTATTGTCACTCTTGCATTTACTCTTACCTCCTTGGTTCCGCTTTGGCTTTGCCAGACTCATCTGGCTAAATCCCAGACTCCAGATTTACTCCTCTGCCTCCAGACTCATATATTCAATTGCCTGCTTGATGTTTAAGAGGCTCTCTAACTTATGTCCAAAATGGAATTATCCATCTTCTCTTAAACCGGCTCCTCCTGCAGTCTGCCTCATTTTAGTTAGTGGCAGCTCCATGTTTCCTGTTGCTCAGGTCAGACACTTTGGAGGCCTTTTTGGGCCCCAGTTTCTCTCACACCCACATCCAATCCGTCAGCAAATCCTGCTGGCTTGACCTTCATACTGTGCCCAGAACCCAGTCGCTTTTCACCACTTCTTCTCCTGCCGCCCTATTCCAAGCCACTCTCCTCTCCCTCTGGGGTTATTATCGTTATTTGCTAACTGTCTCCCTGCTTCTCTCCTGGTTCCCCGTGATGGTTGGTTTTCTGTGTCATCTTGGCTAAGCTGTAGAACCCAATAATTCAAACACTAATCCAGGTGTTGCTGTGAAGGTATTTGTATATGTGGCTCACATCTACAATCAGTGGACTTTAAGTAAAGGAGATTATCCTCAGTAATCTGGATAGACCTCATCCAATCAGTGAAAGGTGCCTTAAGAGCAAAACCGAGGTTTCCCTAAGGAAGGAGAAATTCCGCCTCTGGACTGCAGCCTCAGCTCCTGCCTGAGAGATTCCAGCCTGCTGGCCCGCCCAACGGATTCTGGATATGCTAACTGATTTGGGTAAGTCAATTCCTTGAAATAAATCTTTTAATATATATCGTACTGGTTTTGTTTCTCTGGAGAATCGTGACTGATACATCTCCCCATCATCATTCTGCAGGGCAATCAGATCAATCCTTTTAAAAGTCAGATCACGGCACTGGTGCTCTCAGACACTCCACAAGCTTTCATCTCATGCAGAGAAAAGTGCAAGTTCCCCTCATGGTCCACAGAGGACCCCAGCTCTTCATACTCTCCCCCTTATTCTTTCCGTTCCAGGCATCCTGGCCTCCTTGCAGATCCTTGAGCAGGCATCCTCTGGCCTCAGGGCCTTTGCTCTTGCTGTCCCCTCTGTCTGGAAAGTACTTCCCCGGGGAGCCACTCACTTGCTCCTCACCCCTTCAGTCGTTTCCTTTTATTCCTTTCTCCTTCCTTTCTTCCTTCCTTCTTTTCTTCTTCTTCTTCCTCTCTCTCTCTCTCTCTCTCTCTCTCTCTCTCTCTCCTTTTCTTTTCTTTTCTTTTCTTTTCTTTTCTTTTCTTTTCTTTTCTTTTCTTTTCTTTTCAGAGTCTAGCTCTGTTGCCCAGGCTGGAGTGCAGTGGTGCAATCTCAGCTCACTGCAACCTCCGCCTCCTGGGTTCAAGTGATTCTCCTGCCTCAGTCTCCTGAGTAGCTGCGATCACAGGTGTGCCTACCACATCCAGCTAATTTTTCTACTTTTAATAGAGATGGGGTTTCACCAACTTGGCTAACTTGAGGCTCGAACACTTGGCCTCAAGTGATGATCCACCCACCTTGGCCTCCCAAAGTGTTAGGATTACAGGCGCAAGCTACCACGCCTGGCCCCCTTCAGCCATTTCTTTGTTCATATGTCATCTTCTCAATGAGACCTTCCCTGGCCATGCTATTTTTGTAAACTGAGGGATAATGTACAAAAATGTGTCCGGTGCATTAATCTTTGTGCCGTTTTTTTTTGTTTTTGTTTTTGTTTTCACATATCTGTGCGACCACCAACTAGATCAAGAAGTAGAACATTTCCAGCCCTCTGTAAGGTTCCCTTTCACACTTCCCAGAAGTAACTACTCTTACGAATTCTATCACCATTGATGAACTCTTCTTGATCTTCATACAAATGGGATCTTAGAATATGTGCTCTTCTCTGTCCACTCCCTCTATTTTAAAATTGCAGCCCTGCTCAAGAACTCCCCAGAGCCTTTCCTGCTAATTTTTTCATGGCTTCCTCCCCACCTAATATATTGTGTTTGATTGTTTAAGTGCTTATCTGCCCCAAGTAGGACGTGAGCTCTGTGTGTGCAAGCGTTTTTGTCGTTTTGCTCAGTGCTCTATTTCCAGTACCTGGTAAACCGACCATCGCTTGTGGGCAGCCAATAAATATTTGCTCAGAAAATAATGAATTAGGCCAGGTGTGGTGCCTCATGCTTGTAATCCCAGCACTTTTGGAGGCTGAGGTAGACAGATCACTTGAGGTCAGGAGTTCAAGACCAGCCTGGCCAACATGGTGAAACGCCATCTTTACTAAAAAACAAACAAACAAACAAACAAACAAACAAAAATAGCCGGGTGTGGTGGTGAGTGCCTGTAATCCTAGCTACTTGGGAGGTTGAAGCAAGAGAATCATTTGAACCTGGGAGGCAGAAGTTGCAGTGAGCTGAGATTGTACCACTGCACTCCAGCCTTGGCGACAGAGCAAGACTCTGTCTAAAACATAAAAAAAAAAAAAAGAATTAATCTCCATTTTCTAGATGATGACATTGAGGCTTAGAGAGGTGAAGTGACTTCCCTGTGTCACACAGCATTAATGAGGGAGACAGGATTTGAGCTGTCATATACCCAAACTCAAAGACTGCTCTTAACCTGCTGGTTTAGTCCCTCCATGAATGAGAGTCTGTGCACAGGTGTTCATGTGTCACTGTGGGTAGGAAGGTGAATGAGCACAAGGGTAGTGATTTATTTGGAAGTATTTTCTAAGTGCCTACTGTGTGTCAGTCACTGTGCTGGCACTGGGGACCTTCTTGGTTAGCAAAACAGACACATCTGTTTACTTATGGCTGTATGTCTGTGTGTGTACATGTGTGTTTACTGCAGTGGATGGATACATGCTCGTATGTGTATGCTTGTGTTGGGAGTGCTTGCCCCTCTCTGTTTGCAGGTGTCTTCTGTTGTGTGTGTAAGTGGAACTCTGTGTCCAAGTGTGGAGGGACCTGAGATGGTGGAGTTTTAGAGCAGACCACTGGGTTCAAATCCTGGCTCCTGCCCTTGCTAGCTGTGTAACTGTGGGCAGGTTTCTTCAAATTGCTGCACCTCGGCTGGGCACAGTGGCTCACGCCTGTAATCCTAGCACTTTGGGAGGCCGAGGCAGGTGGATCACGAGGTCAGAAGTTCGAGACCATCCTGGCCAACATGGTGAAACCCCGTCTCTACTAAAATTACAAAAAATTAGCCGGGTGTGGTGGTGCGCACCTGTAGTCCCAGCTACTCGGGAGGCTGAGGCAGGAGAATTGCTTGAATCTGGGAGGCGGAGGTTTCGGTGAGCCGAGATTGTGCCACTGGACTATAGCCTGGGCAACAGAGTGAGACTCCACCTCAAAAAACAAACAAACAAACAAACAAAACACCCCAAAAGCAAAAACCAAAAAAAAAAGTTGCACCTCAGTTTTCCCTTCTGTGAGATGGAGATGATGACAGTTGTTTACTTTCTTGGGTGCTTTAGGGCAGTGCCACTTTGCCACTTAAAATATAGGCAGGAATGGTGCGTGTCCTAGAACTATTTGTTACCAGTGTATGAAGATAGGTACAGACATTTTAGAACCTAGTGTGACAACCTGACATTTTCAGGGCATCCAAACATGTGACTGGTGGACTGGTCTTGTGGAAGAGCATTTGGGTGTTGGACACGTTTGGGTGTTGATTTCATAGTCAGACCATCTGCTGGATCCTCAACAGGCCAGGGGAAAAAAAAAGCTGGGCATGGTGGGGCACACCTGTAGTCCCAGCTCCTCGGGAGGCTCAGGTGGGGAGGATCACTTGAGCCTGGAGCTCAAGGCTGCAGTGAGCTATGATGATGCCACTGCACACCATCCTGGGCGATAGGGTGATATGCCATCTCTAAAAATAATAAAAAATGTTAAATAAAAAAGGAAAAACAAATCTAGTCTTCCACCGCAGATAATTTGAAAAGCACAAGTTTAGAGGATTAAGCAGGATGATACAGGCAAAACACTCAGAACAGTGCCTGATGTGGAGTGATGTTGGAGAATATTCTCTATTGTAATGACAGAGGCTGAGTGCGGGTACATGTGACACGAGCAGAGTGCGGGCTGAGACTGAGCATGAGCCTGCATCTGTGTGCCTGTGTGTATGCATGGATGTGGGGAGGGATGTCACGGCTTTGTGTGTGAATGTGTGTCAGTGTGCAGTTGACAACATGACTGTGTGCACCATGGGAATTGCTTACAAATGTGTGTGTGTAAATGTGCGGTGCCTCTGGCTAAAAGGGGGTATTTATGGATGTGTGTGAGTGTGTAGGGCTGGGGGGCTGAGGGAAGGCGATGGGGTCAACTCCAGCACACGCTCTGCTGCCTGGGGACTCACCATCACCAGGGACTCTGCTGTAGCAATAGAGTCTTTTTTTTTTCTTTGAGCTGGAGTGTCTCTCTGTTGCCCAGACTGGAGTTCTGTGGCACAATCTCGGCTCACTGCAACCTCTGCCTCCCGGGTTCAAGCGATTCTCCTGCCTCAGCCTCTCAAGTAGCTGGGATTACAGGCGCCCACCACCATGCCCGGCTACTTTTTGTATTTTTAGTAGAGACAGCGTTTTACCCTGTTGGCCAGGCTGGTCTCAAACTCCTGACCTCAAGTGATCCACCTGCCTCAGCCTCCCAAAGCGCTGGGATTAGAGGCGTGAGCCACCACACCTGGCTTGTAGCAATAGAGCCTTGGTTTTACCTTTGTGCCACCCAGGGGGGCAGCAAGGAAGGAGGTGCTCACAGCAGGTGTGATTGGTAGAGGGTAGGGGGTGCTGGTGGCTCCAGGGCCCCCTGCACTGTGTCATCAGGGTTTCTGGGGCAGGGCTGATCCAGGCAGACACTTTGGTCTGATGGGTTTGGTGGAGGAGAGGGAGGACCAGGACCAGAGTGTTTCTATAGTCCCATGGGGGTGGGGGTAGGGTCTCCATAGCCATGACTCCAATCCCAGTGAGACACTATGGGAAACAGCCCCTCCCCTGTTTCTCTTTTTCTCCTTGATGACATCTCTTGTGGCAGCCACAGTGCCCCTGTGTCAAAGAAATGACTGAGCTTGTGGGTGCCCATTTGGAGCCTGGAGGGGCAAAGATTGGTCTCAGCTGTCCCAGGGATGGGAGAGAAGAGTGAGAAGAAGGTTGAGAGAAACCAGTAAGGGTCTGATGAGAGACCTGGGAGCTGGGGACCTGGGTCAGAGTCCCTGAGCTGGCAGCAGTCCCCTGTAAGATTGTACTGGATCTCAGAGTGGGAAGCAGAGTCTAAAGAAAGCCCAGTGTGGTCCGGGAACAGGGGCAGGTGGAACTAGAAAGGGGATCCAGGCTTCTCAGAGGAACCAGGCTGGGGGAACGAAGTCATCTTGGGTGATGGGTCACAGGTCCCAGGACACCTAAGGAAGGCCTGAAATTTGCAAGCTGAGCCACCCGTGCTGTGTGCCTGCGTGTGGTGCCTGAGCCAGCTGACCTCACCACGAGTTGCCACAGACTGTCCTCCTTAAGGGATCTGGTGGCCTTGCCAGTCTGCTTTATGAACTGCCATAAGGGGTCATGTATTACATTTAATCTAGCAATCACTTCTGTGCCAGTGTTACTTACACAGTGTCTTAATCAGTTTCTGCTGCTATGACAAAATAGCCAAGACTGGGTAACTTGTAAACAGCGGAAATTGATTTCTCACAGTTCTGGAGGCTGGGAAGTCCAAGATCAAGGCACCAGCAGGTTCAGTGTCTGATGAGGGCCTGCTCCTTTTAGACGATGCCTTCTCTGTGTCCTCACTGGTGGAAGGGATGGAAAGGCCAAAGGGGACAAACTCTGTGTCCTCATGTGGCAGAAAAGCAGAACAAGCAAGCTGACCACGGTGTGAAGCCTCTTTTCAGAGGGCCTCGATCCCCTTCACCAGGTCTCTGCCCTTGTGGTTCAATCACCTCCTAAAGGTCCCCACTAAATCCTGTTACATTTGTGACTACGTCTCAACACAGGAACTTTTGCGGACATTCAGACCACAGCACATATAAATTCACAAAATATATTACGTCAGAGTTTGACTTCATACCTTTGCATCTGCCATTCCCTCGACCTGGAATACTCTTCTCCATCCTCCCTCAGCTTCTTGGAGAGCTCCCAGTCATGCTTTGGAACCCTGCTCAGCTCCTCAAGTGGTTCTCCTTTAGGGTTAGTTGCTCCCTTCCCGGAAGCTGTCGACACCTTGAATGCCGTGCGCATCGCCTGAGTTGTAGTGACTCACATACCTGCTGGTCTCCTCTACTGACTGAGCACTTCCACGAGGGCAGGCATGGGTCTCATTCGCTGCAGCGCTCCCAGCACCAGCCTAGGGCTTGGCTCTCCATGGGTGCCTGATTCATGGGCAGTGAAGTAGCCCAAATGCCCTGATAAGCTCTTGGGAGCAGGAGTCATTTCTGTTTCCCCATGGCATCTAATGCAGTACTTTTGTGGAGTAGGAATTCATTAAGTACTTTTAAAATGAATGAATGAATGAATGAATGAATGAATGAGTTATGATTCACTCATAGCTCACAGTTCTGCAAGGCTGTACAGGAAGCATGGTTCTGGCATCTGCTTGGCTCCTGGGAAGGCCTCAGGAAACTTACAATTATGGTGAATCAGAGGACAGCCTCCTGGTTCCCATCCTTCTCTGGGCTCCATGCCATAGTGTTTTACAGGCCCAACTTCAACCCCCAGCTCCAGATCTACCTCTAACTCCCAGAGCATTACCCAAGTGTGTTCCCAGGGACACTGGTCCCATGAGATGCTCTCCTAGTGGGAAAGCCTGCAAATGGTAACACCTTCTTAGAGATTCACATTGCGCTTTTACCGTATTTAAGGCTCTGCAAAATCCTGGGACAAAGAAATCTGATTAACCTGCCTTACCCCAGAATTTGCCAAATGTATTTGACCATGGAACCCTCCCTGAATGTCTCTGATATCTACTTGACAAACATGTATTGAGTGTCTAGCATGGGGCAAGTGATATGGTTTGGATCTGTGTCCCCACCAAATCTCATGGCGAATTGTATACAATCCCTGTTGTTGGAGGAGGGGCCTGGTGGGAGGTGATTGCGTCATAGGGGCAGAGTTCTCATGAATGGGTTAGCACCATCTCCACGGTGCTGTTCTTGTGATAGTGAGTGAGTTATGGTGAGAGCTGGTTGCTTAAAAGAGTGTGGCACCTCCTCCCTCTCTCTCTTGCCCCTGCTTCCACCAGGTGATGTGTGTGCTACCCCTTTGCCTTCCATTATGATTTTAAGTTTCCTGAGGCCTTCCCAGGAGCCCAGCAGATGCCAGAATCATGCTTCCTGTACAGCCTTGCAGAACCATGAGCCAATTAAGCCTCTTTTCTTTATAAATTACCTAGTTTCAGGTATTTCTTTAGAGCAGTGTGAGAACGAACTAATTCAGCAGGCATCGTCTTGGTTGCAAAGAACACAGCAAGAATGTGTGATAGACATTGGCCCTGCCATGGCGGGCCTCCTGCTCAGCACAATAATAATAGCTAATGTCTGTGAGTGCCAAGGCTTTCCATGCTCTATCTCATTGACTCCTCACCCACACTCTAGGAGTTAGAAACGATTGCCCGTGTTTTACAGACATGAAAATGAGGCTCAGCACAGTTATGTGACCTCTGCAAGGCAGCTAACAAATGGCAGAGTTGGGATATGAACCCTAGGACCCCTGACAGCAGAGCTGAAACTGTTAAAACACAATAGAGTGTTCTTAGAAAGCTTAAAAGTTGCTTTATGTCAACACTCTACCCTAACCCAGGCCAAATCCGCACTCCAACCCCAGCTCCAGGCCCAGCCTTAGCCTAGCTCCATTCTTAGCCCTGGAAAACTCCTAGTCATACTTCAGAACCCTGCTCAGGGCCTCTGGGAGCTCCTACTTGTTCTCTGGGGAACCTCAGAGGAAAAAGAAATACTGAGTCCAAGTGATAATTTTTACAATTCACATTTATTTTGGGAAAAAAAAAGGTTCTGCTAAAAATACTCCTACAAAGGCATTGGAGTAACAGGGTCAGGTTTGATCTTGGACACAGCTGGTGAGATTTCCTTGGTCACAGCAGTGGGGTCCAGAGGAGCCAGGTCTGACCCACAGCCGTCGGAACACCAGCTGTATCACTCCCTGACCTCCCAACGTTGTCAGGAAAACCCACGTTTATGACCACAGGAAACAGGGTTCTGGGAAACCCTGCCAGACAGCCCCATACCCCCGTTGAGAGCTCCGGCCTGCATAGCTCAGGCTGGGGCAGACAATTCCGGAGAAGGAGTGTGCACGCTCACTCCCACAGCCCGTGGCTCTGACAGCAGCTCCAGGGAGGCCACGCTCAAAGAGGGTGCCACAGTGCCCCCTGGGGATCTGGGATTTGACTGGCAAAGGATCTGACAGTGAAGAGGGGCTGAGTGTATACCACTGGTAGCAGCATAGCATAGTGATTAAGAAGGGGGTGCTGGGGTCAGAGGCCACTTACTGGCTGTGTGACCTGAGAGAGCCACCATGTCACATCTCTGAGTTTCCTAGTCTGTGGAATGGGAGTAATAATTGTACCTGTTTCACAGAGGTGTGAGGATGAGGCAAGACACTGTGTATAAAAAGTTGGGCACGATGCCTGGCATATTGCTGACACTCAAGAAATAGCAGCTATAATTGTGATTTGGGGGCTGGGCATGACCAAGTGATAATGACTCTTCTCTGGAGTCTAAGAAGGCTGGTTGTGAGTGAATGTCCCTGCCAGGTCTACGCTGGCTCAGCCTCAGAGGCTCAACTTGGTGCCCCCTGCCCATCAGAGTATCCACAGAGGGGACGGCGGCCAGGCTGATCACAGAGCCATGCACAGGCACCGCTGCCGAGTGGCCTCCCAGCTCTGGAAGGCAGTGGCTGAGATTAGAAAGGTCAAGGGGGGTCTTGGAAGGGGGCAAGGGCTGTGTGGCCATGGAAGCTATGCCCCAAATGTCAGAGGGAAGGCACCTGGCTCTGGAGTTGGCAGCAAGACCCTGTGGTTGTCCAGTGTTAAGACTCTGGCTCTGAACAGGAAGCGGTTCTGCTTGGGGACTATTCCTCAGTGGGGGTCTCCCAAGGTAAATCCCTGGCCCTGCAGCTTTCTCACTGCGGGGAGGGAAATTCCACCCCAGATAAGTCCCTCCCCAAACTGAGCCAGTGAGGCCCCTGCTTGGCTCCTAGGTCCACCAGCTAGTGGGCACTGTGGCCTGTGTGGGGCTTTACTCAGCTGTAGCCTGGAACAACCAGCCCCTTTTCCCCCCAGGAAGGCCTGAGGCATGCAATTCTGCCACTCTACCAGGGAAAGACGTTCTGTACCCCACTCAAAAGGAGGGTCTTTGACCCCTGCCAAGATGCATCTCTAACTCAGATCCAAAGGATGGAGCTGTTGTTAGTATGTTTTTAGCTGTCTCCCTCCCCATCTCTTTCTCTCTTTCTTGCTCTTTTTTTTTTTTTTTTTTTTTTTTTTTTGTGCTTTTAAAAAATGCTAGGGCCCACAGGTTTGGGGACCAGCAATGAACGAGACTCGAAATTTCAAGAATTAGCAGCATAGAATCATAGTGTGATGGAATCTTAGAAACATGGAATCGTTCCATTGGAATCTTAGAATGGCGGGGCTTTGCAATCCTAGAATCTTGGAATCTTTCACCTGTGGAACCTTAGAATTCTTGACTCTTGCAGTCTCAGCAGGGCCCCCAAGAGTGTATGTGGTCCTGGCTGTGACCTCCTCCCTCCTCCCTCTCCTGCTCCCTCTCCTTCAACAGGGGCCATTAGGTCTTGGGTACAGACAGGGCCTTTGCTCTCTCTCTCCTCCGGAGAAAGCCGTGTCTTAGTCTGGGTGGCTGGGCTTGGTGGTGGTGGTGGGGGGCATCTGTAGCTCTAGGTCCAACTGGAAGCCCCACTCTGCCTGTGCCTGCCCCACCTGGCCAGGTGTTGAGTGAGCAGGCCTGGACCATAGCCTTGGGGTCTGTGGGGTCTTCCAGGGTGGCCCTGAGTGGGCTGCTGGGCCCCGTCCAAAGTATTAAATTGCTGCTCCTTCTTGTTATATCAGCTTTCTCAAGGCAGCCTCCATGCTGTGAAGCTAAACTCAGACAGACTCTGGGTCTGAGGGTCTTTCTAATTTTCCTGAAAGCTTAGCTCAGTCTGGGCACATTCCTGAGGGTCAGCTCTACCCCCTACTTCATGGGTCCTAATCTGTGTCTGGGTTTGGGCATCCTATCTGACAATGTCCTGCTTTTTCTTAATCCCTGTCTACACCAGCCCCTCTCTCTGCAGACATCAGGGCAGTTTGTTGTGGGGGAAGTCAAGTGAGGATTTCAGCGTCTGGAGGAATCTCCTGGAGGAGCTTGTCAAAAATGGAGACTCTTGGGCCCAACCGCAGGGATTCTGATTTAGGGGGTTGGGGTGGAGCCCAGGAGTCTGCAAGTTAAACAATAAATACCCTAGGAGATTCTGATACAGGTGGGCGATGGCAAACATTTGGAGAAATCCCAGGAGGTGGGAAGGAAGGACTGCGGACAGATGGCCTGTTTGGAATCTTCTGGGAATCAACTCTGGGAGTCAGTTTCCTTATTTGTAAAGTGGAGAGGATAATGCTTTGGCACCTGGCATAGGGTAAGTATTCAGCGATTATTGCAATCCCTGTGGCTCCAAGCTCCTGAGATTAGCCTCCGAGGGGGTGTGCCCTGAGCTGACTCTCTTTCCTGTTATGTGACAAAGGCTAAGTCCTTTCCTGCAGCCAACACTCTGACCTTAGTTTCTCTGAAGGAAAAACACGCGGCTGCAAAACCATTCTCCACCCTAAGTTTGATGGCAGAAATCATTTTGCAGAAGGCTGGGTCAAGGCCGCCTGATGGTGCATTCGCATGTGTGTGTAGCATCGCACAGCACAGTGGGGGCTCCCTGAGCTTCCCTCTGGGTTTCCCCAGGAAACCATTGGAACCTGGGTTTCCCCAGGAAACATTATTGGAAAAGACAGGACCCCAGACCCATTCCAACACATCCGGGTGATCTCTCCAGGGCTAGGGTGACCAGGCAGGGATGGGTTTCCTGAGCAATTGCTCATGCCCACCCACACACCCGCCCCCGCCCCCACCAGGCTCAGCTCCCTCGGTGCCTGGCAGCTGTCTCCCCACCTCACCCCTGCCACCTCTAGAGAAGCCTGGAGGAAATGGGGTAGACATCAGCCGAATTAAGAATCAGGTAGCACAAGACCCAACCCTGCTGCTCCAAGCAGCTGAAGTGACTCTTTGGATTATCTGTGTCAGTGAGGATGGAAACTGAAGCAGCAGGGCCTGGCTTCTGGAATAAATGAGGGCCGCTCTGGGAGCTCTTCCTTCTCAGGGAGAGGAGTAGCTGGGAGGCATCCTGCCCCATCTGATGGATAAACTGGTGCTTCTTCCTAGAACCTGATGCTCACTATGCTACTCTCCTGCTCAAGAACCTGATGTGGCTGGACTGTACATCATGCCGGAACTACCTCAACCTCCACTTATATCAACCCTCACTTCCCCCATTCCACTGGCCCATCCAGACACAACTCCTCACTATGTTGGATCATTCTGGCAGCTGCACCTTGGAGTAATCTTTCTTTTGACCTCTGTCATTTTCAAGACAGCCTCCTCCATGAAGCTCTCCCTGACAGCCCCAGCCCACGTGACCTTTCTCTTCTCCTACTGGCCAGCATCAGACACCAACTGTTTCTTGTCATCTAATTGAGCATGGTAGAGGAGGCACTGGAAACAGAAAAACCAAAGCTCATGGCCTTGCTCTGCTCATTCCTGGCTGTGTTATCCTAAGCAAAGTACTTCATCCCTCTGAGCCTGTTTCCCCCACAAATATGCAGGGGGAATACTCCTTCCTCACGGGACTAAGGTGTGTAAGTGTTTTGCACAGCCTGCCTCACGCAGTCCAATGCTCTTATTTTACAGATGGCTCAGTGAGGGGAACTGTCTCCCCAGATCCACATCCCTAGTGACAGGAGCAGGCTGCTAGCCTGGGGCGGGGTTGCACTTTCCCTAGCATCATGTGGTACCCTGTCTTTTGAATGCATTTACGTTATCTTCCCCAGCAACAGTCTTCCAGCCTTCGGCACCATCTTCAAACAACAGGGGCCCTGGAGCGAGCCAGGTATGGCCCAGGGCCCAGCCCTGGGGTGGGTGGTGGTCTGGGTCCTGGGTCCTTCCTGTGCCTCAGCCAGGCAGGAGGATTAACTGGGCAGGGTGGAAGCTCCCAGCCTTCTAGAGATGAGCCCCTGATGGGAGAGGAGTGTGAGGCTAGCGACTGCTCACAAGATGGTGGCAGAGAAGCCCCTAGATGGTGGCAGGGTGGGGACCAACTAGAAATGCTGGGGGAAGTTCAGCTGATGCCATCTGAGTAAGAGGTACTGCTGTTTAGTAAACAGCCACAGCCCTGAGTCCCTTAAGTGTCTCCCACTGCCCCGCCACCCAGGTCCCTGCTCTGAGGCCTCTGGTCCAGCACTCAGGCCATCATCCGTTCTGATTGGTCTGCCTGAGTCTTCCCAGTTGATACTGTGAAATCATCCCCCAGGGAGAGGACTGCTGAGCACCAACAATGACCCATTCTGGGGGCTTCGTAGCAGTAGGGGTGGGGGTGGGTAGCATGGCTCTCTCCTACCCAGCCTGGCCCTGTACAGCTCTGCTAGCCGTACCCTCCCAGAGCAGCTGGTCCCCATTTCCACGGTGCCCTGGCCTGTGTTTACAAGGCAGCTTTCTTTCCTGCAGTACCAACTGTGTGCAGAGCAGCCGGAAACTCCCCTAACACTGCTGGGCAGGCGGGGGCTGGCACTTGGGGAGGTTGAGCCAGGAAAGGATTAGTAACCAGGCAGCGGGTGGCTCAGAGCTGTGTGCCTGGGCGAGCGGGTGGTGTTAAGTGGAAGGCGCTTGGCAGCATGGCCTGCCACTCCCCACTGAGCAGCAAGCAAGAGGTTGGGGCGGGGCGACTGCCCCAGTAGCGGGTGGAGTGGGTGGGTGGGGGTGGAAGGATGTGAGCAGCGTCTGTACCCCTGGGACAGTCACAGTGACATCTGTTTGTTACCCTGAAGTGGAGACACAGAGGTCTGGTAGCACCTGTGCTCTGGGAAGCAGGCATGCAGGGGGCCATGGCCACTGAGGACCTCGGCCCTGGAGGGTGGAGGTGCAGACATGCTGGCTAGTGGTCACCAGCCCAGCGGCTTAGGACAGGAAGCCATCTGACGGGAAGCACCGACTGCCAGCCCCATGTGGAGCCCCAGAGCCGTTGGGGGGTGGGCTGGGGAGACAGAACTAATCTAAAGAGCATCAGGACAGCTCCCGCCAGAAGGTGACCTTGTGTGCTGAGACAGCTGCCACCCGCGCGGGGCACCTTTGGGGCACAAAGTGAAGGCCAGTGGGCCACTGCCGGCCAGTTTGTGGGAAACCTGCCAATGCTATCCCTGTGGCTCGCCCTGCTGTCCCCACGGGGGGCCCACTCTTCTCTCTAATCCCTTCCTTCCCTTTGCAGCTCAGGCTCCCAGAACAGGTGAGTGACAGACGACGGGCTGGGTTGTGCTGGATGTTCACTCTGACCGTGGCGCTTCTAGCTGGCCGCCTGTGGCCCAAATCTTTCTCACTGGCCATCTCCTCGGATCTGGGAAAGGTCCTGAGAGGTAGTCCCCCTGGCTCCCCTTTCTCAGCCAGACCTGATATCCATGGCACCTCATCTCCCTGCCTCCTCCTGCCACGTGGAGAATTCTGATTTTAATGTGAGCAGGAGCTCATCTGCACAGAGAAAACCAGAGTTGGCCTGGATAAGGTGATCATACCCGTGGCTCTGCCTGGGGGTCCATGAGCACTCTAAGACCCTCACATTCCCACTGTCACAGTTCACCTGACACCCGGACCCTCTTCCAAGTGCACCCTCGTCAATTCTTTGCTCCTTATGTACCTGCAGGGGCTCACCCTGATACCCAGGGCAGCGAAGAGTTCTGAGCCACTTCCAACTCACTTCCTTTGTTGCCTGTGCTTTTGACGAGCCAGGGCCAGAGAGGCCACGTGGAGCTGTCGTTCTCCATATGTTTTCTCTGCTCTGGGCTTTCTGGAAGCCTGAGGGAGGAAGGGCTTAGAAGAGCAACCTGGGCCACACATTTCCCAAGGGTGCCAGGGTCTCCCTCAGAACTTACAGAGAACAGGGGTCATGTTATAACTAAAGTGTTTATTTCCATTCAATGCACTAACTGATTGCTCTGCTCGGGTGTCTGCGTTGGCTCACAGGAGGGAGTCTGTGGCCAGATCCCTGGCTGAGGGCTTCCCCATGGCCAAGACCTTTAGGCCCAGCAAAGGTCTGGTGGGGGGAAGGAGGTGGGAGAGAAATCACACACTTTCTCTCCAGGGAAGGGAAGGAGCATGCTTGCCCGCGTCTCTGAGCGCACCCTCTGGAGGGCAGGGTATCACAGTGAATGATCCGGGTCCTGGCCTCCGATGCAGCCTGGTTTAGGCTCCCAGAGGCAAAACTGGGTTTTGGCCGTCTGAGGGCACTCAGGAGCCTCAAAGGGGCCTGTTTGCCTGGGAAGTACTAGATCAATTGGGGCAGGAGAGTGGGAAGTGGGCAAGGACTTCCAGTCCTGTAGCCTCAGAGCCCACTTCCTCCTCAATCTGTCACTTCCGTCAACAGTCCTGGAGTGGAAGGCTCCTCCACCTTGGCGCCTCCCCCTCCACACCCAAATCTCACTCCAGTCTCTGAATGGCCCAGATGGCCCTGTGGCAGTTGGCTTTGGTGAGGCCTGGTGGCAGGTAGGAGGAGGGAAGAGTGTCAATGAAAACAGTATAAAAAATCCAGAAATGTGCATATAAAATCTTGCCCTTGGTGTATTGCCTAAGTCAGTAAGCAGAAAGCACCTTCTTCCTGGAGAAGGATCAAGTCCTCAAAAGGTAGGAAATGTCAAAGTGTCACTTCATTGTCATTAAAAAAAAAAAAAACAAAACAACCCAACAAACAAATCCCCTAAACCAAAACCACCCTGACCAAAATACCCCCGAGTCCACAAATTGCTGTAAACAAACCCAGATGCAGGATCAACCCTTCTCAGCGGCAGTTGGAGCTGACGGCAGTCACTGCAGTATCAGTCCTTGAGGCGGGGGCTGGCGGGAGCGGGCACCAGGCCGGTCGGGCCGCCGGGCTGTGCGCGTGATAGTACCTGGAGCTGCAGACCCGGGGGCGGCATCCTCAGGAAGGCTGACCTTTCTGACGTCCCCGCGTTCTCCCTGACCCAGAAGGACAAAAGCCCCTTTCAGCCCCATGAGCCGACAGGAGAAACGGTGTCTTTCATTGGAGTTTCTAAAATATTCGCCAAAGACAGAAAAATTCTTCTGTTTGCTCAGTGGTGGCGGGAATAGATTTTCCCAGAGGGGTTCCTGGGGTGGCTGCCTGTCCATCTGTCCTGTCCTCCAGGCACTTGGTTGTTGACTGAGGCCTAGAGGAGCATCAGGGACAGGAGCCAAGGGTGGCCCCTGTCTCTCCCCTTCACATTTGTTTTTCTGAAAGTGTTTCTTGGCTCTGGCCAGGTCACCTTCCCAGAGGGAGTTGGAGAGAAACTGCTTTTGGTGTCCGATTGGACACATCGCATGAATCTCCCAAGCCCTTTTTTATCCCCCCGCAAGAACAGTCATTGCTTTCCTTATGAGAATCCTCTTTAAAAAATATTCCTTGTATTTCCCGCCCCCTCCCAGGATCTGTTTTCTTTTTTCCCATTCCCTTTTTATTTCCGTCGCTTGAGTTGCATGTTTTCATGGTGATGTCTCGTGGCTGGTGCCGCTTGGTTCTTCCCGTGGCCCGTGGCCCGTGGCCTTCTGGCGGGTGGCTGGCCCTGCAGTGGATGAAGCACCAGGAGGGCCGGCGCACGTGGGGCAGAGGGGGCGGGGCTTGGAGGAAGAGGTGAGCCGAGGCAGGTGAATGTCAAACCTCCACAGACTGAATCTGGTTCATCTGCGCCCGCATCACCTGGATACTGTTCAGGATTTTTTTCTGGTGGCCAGCCAAAGTGACCCCAACCCGGAGAATGTCCCTTTGGGAGAGAAGCACGTGTGTTAGGGAAATGTGCAGGTGAAGGAGCCCTGTGCCTGGTAGAGAGCTGCCTGGGCTTCCCCGGGAGGAAGACGGCAAAGCAAGGAGTACTGGGGAGTGTGGAGTGCAGAGTGGGCAGGCAGCCACAGCTGGAGGGAGTGACTATGGTGTGAGGTGGAAGAGCACGTGAGTAGGAATCAGGGTCCCTAGGGGGCCTTCTCTCCCCTGCTATGGTGAAGGGGAAGCCAGCTTACATTTTCTTTTGTTTTCTTTTTTGAAACAGAGTCTCGCTCTGTCGCCTAGGCTGCAGTGCAGTGGCATGATCTCAGCTCACTGCAACCTCCACCTCCCCGGTTCAAGCAATTTCCCTGCTTCAGCCTCCTGAGTAGCTGGCATTACAGGCACATGCCACCACGCCCGGCTAATTTTTTGCATTTTAGTAGAGATGGGGTTTCACCATGTTGGTCAGGCTGGTCTTGAACTCCTGACCTTGTGATCTGCCCGCCTTGGACTCCCAAAGTGCTAGGATTACAGGTGTGAGCAACTGTGCCCGGCTGCCAGCTTGCATTTTATAAGCACCCACTTCCTTTATATCTCCCTCAACCTTCCTACCAACCCCCAGTTCGTAGGTGAGAAAACGGAGGCTAAGGGAGGTGCTATGATTTGACCAAGGTCACAGAGCTTGTAGGTGGCAGGTAGACCTGGGTATCAGTCCACAGGTGACTCCGAAGTTGGCTATCTTGCCCCTTGGTCCCTGCTTCCCTATTGGGACATGATCTATTCCTCACCCTCCAGATCACCCCACTTGGCTGGTGGGGCCGGTGGAGAGGGGGTGCTAAGGTGATGAGCAGAGGTGGCTGGGCACTTACTCCATCATCATCTGAGACACGACGTCAAAGGAGGTGAAGCCAGCATTGGCGAAGCTCTCCTTGTACTGCCCCATCTTGATGGCCTCCAGCCACTCGTCCACCGTGTTAAAGCTGGTGTAGTCGGGGATCGTGCGGTCCAGCAGCGGCAGGTTGATGCTGGGGTTGGGGGTGGGTGACAGAGATGGTCAGGGCACCTGTTTGCAGGGAGCGTGCAGGGACATGCCTGTAGGCTGCGTATGCATGAATGTGCACGTGTGCATCCATTTACGTGAACATGAACACAGGCGAAGGGGTATGTACGTGAGTATTTCTGCATGAGTGCGGGCATGGGTTTGAACCTGTGGAAACATGCATGCATATATATGTGAGCATGTGAGAGCGAGTGTGCAGAACTCAAAGCTGGGGCCAACTGGGAAGTCTAGGGAAGGCACTGCAGGGATGGCCGAGAGGCTGGACCTCGGGAGTGAGGAGGGGAAGATGCAGCTCCATGCTTATTTTCAGGAGGAGGGATTTCAGCTAGACTAACTATGCTGGTTATTCAGTTTCCTCTCCCAGTGCCATTCTCCATCCTTCCCCACTCTGGTTTGTGCTATAGGAAGCTCACCTTCTGGACTGTCCAGAGACTGTATTTCCAAAGCCCAGCTAAGGCTGGTGGCGCTAATGGGAATGACTTCTTGGCTGGCAAGGAGTGAAATGGCTCTCATGAGGTTTAAAGCTCAGAGGGATTTGATCTGGAGAGTTAGGGGTGGCTGACATAGGGTCATGGTGAGGAGAGACAGGCAGAGGGAAGCACGATGGTCTCCCGCTCATAAGAACGTGCTCTCTGGCTACAGCCAGCCCTAGATCCTAAGGATACCTGACCAGACGCCCCTCTGAAACCCTGTGGGGTTGTGGGTCCTGAGGAGTAAGTGTGTGCAGGGGCAGCAGTGTGACCTGTGACAGCCACCCAAGGAAGGCAGAGGAGAGCTGCTGCCCCACAGAGCCTGCCCTGGGAGGCTTGAGCCTTGAGGAGAAGTGAGGTACCAGGTCCCTGGGCGAACACCCCTCAGGCTGAGCCTGTCTCTCAGGCATGGGGATGCTGACTCAGTGTACAGGCACAGATGGGTGTATGGTGAGTACAAACTTCTGAATGGGTGTGTGTGCAGGTGCCTATGGATGTGTGTAGATGTGAGAGCCTGAGACTGTGTGTGAACAGTCATGAGTGTTTGTGCCTAATTGTGTGTTCATCTGCACATGTAGGACTGGACCT
Source organism: Macaca nemestrina (assembly GCF_043159975.1). NCBI lineage: Eukaryota > Metazoa > Chordata > Mammalia > Primates > Cercopithecidae > Macaca > Macaca nemestrina. The sequence goes on from NC_092125.1 coordinate 211,177,174, forward strand.
GTGTGAGCATGTGTGTGATGAGGATATAAATGGAAGTTAGAGGGTCCAGGTTTGAGTATGAGGGTAGCTAGGAAGGAAACTTAGTGACAGGCATATCTATTCACCAACTAAGATTCTGGATCCTTTGGTAATTTTTTTTTTTTTTTTTTTAAGATGGAGTTTCGCTCTTGCTGCTCAGGCTGGAGTGCAATGGCATGATCTCAGCTCACGGCAACCTCTGCCTCCTGGGTTCAAGCGATTCTCCTGCCTTAGCCTCCTGAGTAGCTGGGATTACAGATGCACACCACTAGGGGCCGGCTAATTTTTTTTTTTTTTTTTGAGATGGAGTCTTGCTCTGTCACCCAGGTTGAAGTGCAGTGGTGCAATCTCGGCTCACTGCAAGCTCGGCCTCCTGGGTTCACGCCATTCTCCTGCCTCAGCCTCCCGAGTAGCCGGGACTACAGGTGCGTGCCACCACGACTGGCTAATTTTTTTGTATTTTTAGTAGAGATGAGGTTTCACAGTGTTAGCCGGGATGGTCTTGATCTCCTGACCTCGTGATCCACCCGCCTCGGCCTCCCAAAGTGCTGGGATTACAGGCGTGAGCCACTGCGCCCGGCCAATTTTTGTATTTTTTAGTAGAGAAGGGGTTTCACCATGTTGGCCAGGCTGGTCTCGAACTTCTGTCCTCAGGTGATCCACCCACTTCAGCCTCCCAAAGTGCTGGGATTGCAGGCGTGAGCCACCTCGCCCGGCCTTCCTTTGGTAATTTTTCTTCCTGGTCTCTCTGACCACACTTTAAAAGATGCCTCCTCTGCCACCCACAGGGTATGTGTCCTTTTCTTCCTCTGGGCAGTCTGTGTCCTCTGCTCTCCTGCACCCCTAAGGCAGGGCAGGTACCCAACAAACACTAGTCCTGTTCTTTCCCATCCCAAGCTGCAGTAAGGAAGAGCATCGCCTGAAGCGGGGGGGGGGGGGGGCCGAAGCGATGGGAGAGGGGAAGAAGGGCAGGGCCTGGCTGGGGCGGGGCCAGGGCAGGGTCTTACCCAGAGGAGAGGGGCGCCATGGCTTTGAGGCTGTTGGGATTGCGGATCATCTTGTCTAGCGTGTTGACAATTTGGCCGAATTTGGGCCGGTGGTTGCGGTCCTTCTGCCAACAATCCAGCATGAGTTGGTGCAGGGCGCTTGGGCAGTCCATGGGCGGCGGCAGCCGATAGTCCTGCTCAATGGCATTGATTACCTGGGACAATGCAGGAGTGGAGAGGGGTTGGGTGGATGGGCTGAGGGCATCTACCCTCTGCCAGGCCCATCTTGCCCCCAGTACATTGCATGTCTGACCTACTCAGTTGCTGTGGCAACCAACCAGTTTCACCTCCTGGAGGCAGCCCCAGGGATGGGATGACCTGGGTTTCTACCATCTAGACCTTTAATCTGACATGGCAGCTGGGTTCTTGCCCCACCCTCTGCCAATCTTGGGAAATCCAGAGCCCCGAGATAGCTTCTCCCCAGGGTCCACCAAGATGACCCTCCTATGCCTGGTTCCACCAGCTCCTCCCTCTTTCCCGTCTGTGAGCCCCTCTTGGCTTGGATGGCCCCAAGGCCTCCCCTCTCTGCCTCCTTGCTTGACCCCATGTGGCCACATGCTTGATTTTAGTGCCATTTACAGCTCTAGGTATGAGATACCTCCCCCTCATCAGGCCCACACCATGGCCTCAAGCCTGGCTGGGGCCCCCTCCCACCATCTCCACCTGCTTCTCTGTCAAGGAAATGCTCCTAAACACCCCTCTCAGCCTGTCCTGCCGCCACAGCCAGATTCACCTTCCACAGCTCGACTGTGGGTCACCCTTCTCGTGTAAGAAGTTTCTTCGAGTCCTTCCTGTCTGCATTTTTGCTAATGGAAACCCTCTGGTTTGGGTTCAACCCCGCACTGGCCCACCTCAGCCTTTGCACATGCTATTCTTTCCCACTGGAAGCTCTCAAGTCTCCACGTCCTGCGACTGTTCGAACCCCACTTATCCTGCGATCACCTCCTGTCTGATCTTGCCCATGCTGCCGGTGCCTCAGTGCCTCCAGGGCTACTCCGATTTAGCACCTGATCTTAAAAGCTCCTGATCACAACATCCGGTTCCCTGAATAATCGTCTTGTCCCCCAGTTAGGTGGTAAACACCTGAAGGGCAGATGTGGTCTCATTTGGGGCTGGCCACAGGTGCATGCGTTCTGAAGACACACTGATGTGTGGATGAGTGGCCTTTCCTACTCCCTACCGCCTGGAGAGTCCAGGGTCCTGTGCGGACATTCGAATCAGCCACCATCGGGCTGGCAGCTACCCTGGGAGCCAGGCCCATGATCTCAGAAGCCTATGTCACACACTCTGGGAGACTGGCACAAGGCCAGGAGCCCCGATCTTCCCTCTCCCATCTGGTGGGCCGGAGAGGTCTTGCCCATCCCCTTGGAGACTTACATCCTGGTTGGTCATGTCCCAGTAGGGCCGCTCCCCGTAGGACATCACCTCCCACATGACGATGCCATAGCTCCACACATCACTGGCCGAGGTGAACTTCCGGTACTGGATGGCTTCCGGGGCTGTCCAGCGAATGGGGATCTTTCCGCCCTGGGAGACAGAATGAGGAGGGTTCGTGGGTGGGAGGCTGGCCTGTCTGACCTCTTCTCTTAATCCTCCCACTCTGTGCCCTGTGATACCCCAATCTCATGAGGCACCTCATTGTGCCCCAAACTCACCATGCAGCTTCAGACCACTGGGCATTTGCACCAGCTGCACCCTCTGCATGAAGTGCCTTTTACCATTCTGCCATCTGGAAACCTCCTTCTCATCCTCAAGTCCCTCCAAAAGCTTTTCTGAGCTCCCAAAGGATTGTCAGCTGCCCTCAATCCCACAGCTGTGACTTACGCCTCCCCATCAAGGAGGCACGTCTCACACAGCACAGTACTGAAGTGACTTGCCTACTTGCACCCGTCTCTGGGCTCTTTGTCCTTCCAGTTTAAAACCTTCAACAACCCCTGCTGCTTTCAGGAGAGAGGCCTGAACCTGGGCATTCCAGGAGCTCCAAGGTCCAACCCTGCCTACCTCTCCAGCACTACTGCTCACTACCACTGCCCCTACAGCCTGTATTCCAGTCGCAGGACTTTGCCATGAGAACATGGCATTTGACAAACATTTCTGGGCCCTTCCGCTCTCAGCTCAGATATCAACCTCTCCAGCAAGCCTTCCTTTGCCTCCAAGGCTGCCTGTCCTGGCTTACAGCCCTGTCACTCCACATGGCTCTGCACATGTGTTCCCCATCAGTGTAGGAGTTGCAAGAGGGCAGGAGCTGTGGTTCCTGTCTCCCTGTCTCCAGGGCCCAGGACAGTGCTTGGCCCAGTTGGGCGTTAGTGAAATTGTCTTGCAGGGAGAGAGATGGCCACTCAGGCCTCTCTTCTCTGGCTCTGGGACTCCGGTGTTCCCTGCCTCCATCTTACCAGGGCGCTGGTGTAGGTGGGGTCTGAGGTATCGTCCTCTAGAAAGCGTGAGAGCCCAAAGTCCGACACCTTGCAGACCAGGTTGCTGTTGACGAGGATGTTGCGGGCAGCCAGGTCACGGTGCACATAGTTCATGTCTGCCAGGTACTTCATGCCGGCTGCGATGCCCCGAAGCATGCCCACCAGCTGGATGACTGTGAACTGCCCATCATTTTGCTGTGGGAGAAGTGGAGAAAACATAGAGTGAACAGAACAGGCATCAGGGCTCTGCATCATCCTCACAATGGGAAACCAGAGCAGGGCCCTGCCAGCCTGGCTCTAGGTTCCTTGGGGAATGACTCAGATGCTTCGGGACCCCGGAGAGGCCCATCAGAGGCCAACTTCAGGGTGGTGGTGAGAACACAGGCTTTGAAGCAGATACACTTGGTTTGACTCTGGCTTTGTTCCTTCTTGGCTGTGTGACCTTGGGCATGTAACCTAACATCTTTGAGTCTCAGTTTCCTCTTCTGTGTGTTAAATGGGCCTAAATCACACCCATCTCCCAGGGCTATTCTGGCTTAAACAAGAAGGTACATGGAAGGTGCCTGGCACATGTTAGGTGCTTCACAAATATTTACTGAATAGCAGCTGATCCAATGGCCTGCTTCTGATGCCCAGTCTGGTGCTATGTCTGGTTGGTTGACTGTGGTCTCCTGGGAGACCTTGACATTTTCCTCTGTTGGCCTTGAACTCCTCCCACCAGCCTATAGAGCTTTGGAGAACTCCAAAATCTGGTGAAAACCCTGGATGAGAGGTCAAGACACTTGATTCCAGTCCAGGCCTCATCTTGACCCTCTGGGTGACTCTGGGCAAATCCAACCTCTCTTTGAGCCCGTTTTCTTCGGTGCACAATGAGAAGGCTGGCTAAGAGCAGGAATGGAAACAGATTTAAGATGTGTGCCAACTCTGATCAACTGATTGTGGCTTCCTGGGGAACCATACTGAGAAGAATTCTGGGACTGCTTCTGGGCTTAGTGGATGAGAGTGCTGGGATTGATTAGCAGTGCCTGCCACGGGTAAGGGAATGGAAAGTGACAGCCTACAAGCCATTCCTGACCTAGAGCTTTTCCAAGACCGCTTCAGGCTCTGAGAGTCTGAAGCTGTGTCCATCATTCCTTTCCTGCCCCATTCATGGGCCCCTGGCCCTCTTGGCTTCCCCTACCCGGAGAAAGGAATCCAGGGAGCCATTCTCCATGAACTCAGTGATGATCATCACAGGCGTGCTCTTGGTCACGACACCCTCCAGGTGGATGACGTTGGGATGGTCGAACTGGCCCATGATGGAGGCTTCGCTCAGGAAGTCCCGGCGCTGCTTCTCCGTGTAGCCTGACTTGAGCGTCTTGATGGCCACAAAGATCTCTCTCTTGCCTGGCAGCTTCAGGTGGCCACTGCAGACCTCTCCAAACTCCCCTGAGACAGAAACACCAAGACAGGCAGGATGTCACTTGCCAGGTGGAAGGGCCACCTCCCTGTTCCCTGTCACATCCACTCACAGGGCCTGCATGTACATTTTCTTCTCAATGGCCCACTCATCCTTGCAGACACCAAACCCCTTCAAGAATTCAGGGGTCCAGAAAAATCCCAGCCACCTCCCAGCCCTGTGCCTCAGTTTCCTCTTTTGTCAGTGAGGTGATTTTACTGGATGACCTTTGAGGGCCCTTCTTTCATGGTCATTCTGAACCTTCAGGCCTTGGGCGGGGGGGTCCTTTGAGGCCCCTGTCTCACATCCTACCTTCTGCCCCAAGGGTACACATTGGGGTGGTCTCGCTGCCCATGGCTAAGGCCATAGTACATGTGAAGGTACCAGCCACCTACCTGCTCCGATCACCTGCTCAATTTTGACACAGGAGATGTCAATTTCCTTGGCAAATTCCCGGACTGCCTCGTTGGGGTCCTCATAGGTGAAAGGGTCGATGTAGATCTTCATGCCTGGGGTCACTGGGGGACAAGACCAGGCTCTGTCATATGGACTGACTCAAGATGCACACAAAAGGAAAAGCAGGAGCCAGTCCCTCTGTGGAGGGAAATCCACTCCCATGTGGCCCCCATAAGAACTGGGCAACTCCCTGCAGGTCATTTGACCCCTCTGGGTCTTACTGAGCAGATAGGCGTGAACTGAGTAGGAGGTGAGGAGAACAGAGACCAGCAGGGGTGGCAGATAGGTCTTAGCTCTTGTTCCAACTCTCATTGATCAGCAGTGGTTTTCTGGAGCAGCTGAGGCTGGCAGAACTGATAAGCAATGTCTGTTACGGGCATGGGCACACAAGGATAAATGGAAAGATAGGTGATAGAGAATCAAGGGGTGCAAAGTAAAGGAAGAGGGGGGCAAAAAGGAAGGGAGCAAATTGGAACTAAAATACAGAAAGATCAGGCAATAGACCATGTTGTCCTTGGAGTTCTGCTACGGAGAGCTCCTCCTTGTCTCTCCAGGCCTAACTCCAGGCCTAATTCAAGCCTCCTCTTCCCCTAGGGTCCCTTCTAGCTGCCCCAACTTCCCAAACGGGCCCCCAGAGCCTGGGGCTGCCCCACTCACCAGGGACTGAGTATCCACAGCTGCTGGGCCACCTCCCCGGTCCCCCACTAGCCAAGTCTTAACCCCTTCTGGATCCCTGATTTTCTGGTAATCAACATGAGGCTAGACATCGGGCATTTGATTCCTGATCTGATGCATATTTTAATTTTATTATTATTGTTATTATTTGCTCTCCCTCTCTTCTGTCCCACACTTATTTTTTTATGCACTAAGAGAAGAAGGTAACCTGGATGTCAAAGACCCAATTCTGAATAGCCAGCACTGAGTCAGCAAAATGCTTGGAAAGAAGGGAAAGATGACCCATCCATCTTCCCCCTCCCAGACAGACAGCTGGTCTTCCAACACCCAGACCTCCCGGTCCAGAGCCCAAACTTTCCTCTGGCTTCTCCAGAATCCTGCTCACATTCTCCTGCCACTCCAGGAGCTGCAACTTTGGAGGTAGGAGCTCTAGGAGTTGGGAGTTGAAATCCTTGGGTCACCATAAGGCTTGGCTGGTTGGTGCGTGAGGCCATCAACCCTGCTCAGCTGTGTGACCTTGGACATATGAGTTGATACTCTCAGCCTCTATTTTAGGCATTCCAGGAATCTAGGCGTTAAGAGTGTGTAACACAGGCGTTGGCGAATTGGCTTACAGCCTATTTTGTAAATAAAGTTTTATTGGAACACAATCATGCTCATTCCTTTGCCTATGGCTGTTATTAAGCTATGACAGCAGAGTTGGGTAGTTACAAGGGAGACCCATAAGGTCTAAAATATTTACTATCTGTCTCCTTACGAAAAATTTGCCAACCGCTGCTATAACACGTGAGCTTTATTTGGGATTATTTGTGTGGGTATTTGTTTAGCTCTTGAGGTCAGGGTTTCTTAATTTGGGTCTGTGAGCTACTTAGCAGTCCTAACTATGGGCAGTAGGAGGTCTGATAACCTCCTGAGATGGGATTCATTTATTATGATTGTCCTTTTCTATTCAAAAAGTAATTCATGCTGCTTCGAAAGTCCAAAAGTTATGGAAATAAATATTGTCAAAAACAAAAGTTCTCAAAAAATCCATCCTCAAGTATAGACCTCTGAATTTTTTTTAATTAAAAATTTTTTTTCTCTGTCACCCAGGCTGGAGTGCAGTGGCATGATCTCAGCTCACTGCAACCTCCGCCTCCCGGATTCAAGTGATCCTCATCCTCCCACCTTAACCTCCCAAGTAGTTGGGATTACAGCCATGTGCCACAACACCTAGCTTATTTTTTGTATTTTTAATAGAGTTTTAATAGGTTTTGCCATGTTGGCCAGGCTGGTCTCCAACTCCTGACCTCAAGTGATCCACCAGCCTTGGCCTCCCAAAGTGCTGGGATTATAGGCGTGAGCCACTGTGCCTGGCCTGACCTCTGGACTTTTAATAATTTTATACGTGTATCTGTTTTTCTGGCCATAGGCTCCAAAACTTTCAGCAGAGTCTCCCAGGAGTCTGAGGCCCCCAAAGAGGTTAAGAACCACCATCCAAGACTGTTGAGTGCTTGGGAGGAGGAAATGGACACTTTTTTTTTTTCCCCTGATTTCTCCCTCCCCTGGCAAACTGCATAAAGCTCTGCACACAGCAGACACTCAGTGTCTGTAGGGCCGAGCAGAATCCAAATGACACAGATAGAATCATAATAGCAGCTGTCACGTACTGAGCCCTTTGTGCTCAACACCATGCCAGGCTCTTTATATGCCTTATCTCCTCCACTCAAAAACTCTTAGAAGAAAGGACAATTATTCCCATTTCACACATAAGGAAACTGTGGCTCAGAGAGGCTAAGTCATCTGGCCAAGGCCACACAGCTAGCAAATGGCACAGCCAGGATTTGAACCCAGGTCTGTCAGACTTGAGCCTGGGGCCAGTACTCTTAATCACCATGTTCACTGCCTCCTGGATGACATACAACCAGAATCTGGTCCATGCCTCCTTCTGGAGTATTCTGCCATGACCACCTCCTTCCCCATCAGCCTTCTCAGAGCCAGGGCGTCGGCTCCCTGGGGATGCTCTCTTGCTTGCTCAGACTCAATGCACGCCCTGTGGTTCTTGACAACTGGTTTTCAGCCTCCCTCCCAATAGGACTGGGGGAGGCCCTTTCTGATGGGGATGGAGGACAGGAATGGGTTGACTCTGGGAGGTAAGGGGAAGCACAGTAGCTCAAATCCTCCTTGGTCGCCTCCACTGCCAAGCAACTGGATACCATCGCCATGCTGTGGCCAGCAGCACTGGTCAGGAGGGCCTCTGCTGCTTGCAGGACAAAGGTGCATGCCCCTGCCTGGCATTCCCAGCTCTCCATGGATTGGCCTCACTTCCAGCTCCCTGCTCCCTAGATGCCAGCTCACAGGACTTACTGACCCAGGGGTTTCAGACTCACTTCATTATTTCCTGCCTCCATGCTTTTGTTCGTGGTGTGCTCTCTACCTGGAGTACCCTCTCCTCTTTCTTTTTGTGACCAGATCAAATGCCATTGCCTCTGTGAAGACCGCCTGGATCGCTCCAGGGGAGACCTGTACCCTCTCCTCAGGCTCCCACAGTCCTGAGTCCACACCCACTCTTATGACCTTGATGTCTGTTCTGGCTTTTCTACCTTGTACCAGGGTTCCCAGATACGCATGCCCACAGCCCCCTGCCTGTGGAACACTCTGCTGCCTGTGAGGGCTTAGTTTACCCTCTTCCCCAGGAAGACCGAGTCTGTGTCTGTCTTGTTCATGCTGAATCCCAGGGCCTGGCACACAGTGGGTGCCCAATAAGTGCTTACTGAACACATAATGGCATTACTACGTGTCTTGAATGTCTTTGAGAATTTGATGAAAATAATGAATCTGCTCCTTGGAAAAGTATCCCTGTGTGTGCATACTCCCATATTTCACGCATAATTTTGGCGTATTCACAGGCCCTTGGAAGCTCTAGGGGTCTTTAGACCCCAAGCTACAAGCCCTTGCTTTAGAATGTTGCCTCTGGAGTACTTATGCGAAGGTGATATACAGTAGATGCTTAATAAACACTTATTGAATATACATTCAGTGTAGATTTACTGGGTGCCAGGCCTTGTTCTGGGCACTTTATAGTTTTTGATCCCATGAATCCTCCTAACAACCCTACCAGGTAAGTGCCATTATTAGGCTGATACCTTATGAAACTGTCAATATTTAACTGTTTCTGACCTACAGAAATAGCAATTTCATTTGGTACAATCCCATATGATGCCTGTTTTTCAGATGAGGAAACTGGCATAAGAAAGGTTAAATGAGTGGGACACGGTGGCTCAAGCTCATAATCCCAGTCCTTTGGGAGGCTGAGGCAAGAGGATTGCCTGAGCCCAGAAGTTCGAGACTGGCCTGGGTAACATGGCAGGAACCCATGTCTATGAAAAATAAATAAGTTAGCCAGGCATGGTGGTGTAGGCTTGTGATCCCAGCTACTTAGGAGGCTGAGGCATGAGGATTGATTGAGCCCAGGAGGTAGAGGCTGCAGTGAGCCGTGTTTGTGCCACTGCATTCCAGTCTGGGTGACAAAGCGAGACCCTGTTATATACACACACACACAGAGGAGGTTAAATGACATCAACACAGCTAATAAATGGCAGAAGTGGGGTTTGAACCCGGGCCGGCTACAGAGTCTCCACTTGTAACCCTCAGGCTGCGTTTCTTCCAGGTACTTCCCCAGTCTGCCTCTTGGAATAGAAGGTGAGTGAGTGTCTGGTGGCCAGAGCCTCCAACAAGCTTGACTCTCAGGAGGGGCACTTGCTGAACCGAGGTCGGGTGAGGACCTCTGTAGGCAAAGGCTACAGAAAATCCTGGGCTGTTGTTTGGATGATTTACGGCTGTCAGCCACTGCCTGTTGCCCTGCCCTCAAATGCGAAATTCACGATGAGGGAAGAGGAACCAGTGTGCCGAGTTCTGGGTCTGAATTCTGGCACTGCTGCTAATTCTGGTCACAAATGAGCTGCTTTGTGAGTCTGAAGCCAGGATCAACCACTGTGTTGATCCAGCTGTGTGTCCTTGAACAAGTTACTTAATCTCTGCGTCTTACTTTTTTCACCTACCCAGTGGGTATAACAAACAATACCTACCTCCTAATGGGGTTGCAAGGATTAAACGAGAGCATCAAGGAAAGTGCTGAATAATTGTAAACTGTTGCAAAGAAGAGCTGGCTATTATTAAATATTACTCCAAAGCACTTTAACGTCCCTTAATTCATTGAATCCTCACAATTCCATGACAAAAGTATCGTTCTTGCTACTTCCCATATAAAGATGTCAAGGCTCAGAGAGGTTTGATGGCTTTCCCGAGGTCACCCAGCTGGCTAGTGGCAGAGTAGGGATGAGAAGCCAGATCAGTCCCTCCGGCTCCACATCCAGGCATCACAGACCTTGGTACTCACTCAGCACCTGCTGGATGATGGAAACCGTGTGGCCATGTGGGTGATTACAGGCCAGTCACATGGATCTCTGGGCCTCAGCTTCCTCCTCTGTCCTGACCACGCAGGGTGGCTGGATGTATATGGGATCACAGGGCTGGCAGTGCTTTGAACAGAACAAAGTTCTGCTCAGATCTAACGTTAGAGCTTAGGATGGAGGGAGGGGCATCTTAGGCCTTAAATGTGCTGATCTAGCAACAAACCCTGGGGTCTATTTTAAAAATAGACCTCACCTGTTTCCCTATTACTGACTCACACACCACATAGCAATGCTCCCCAGTGGCTCCAGGAGACAGAGCATGGGAGCCTATCCCATTCCAGCTCAGTAGAATGGAGCCAGCACAGGATGCCAGCTCTGCAGCCAGACAGCTGGAGTTCATACCCCTGCTCCTTCCCTGGCAGCTATACAACCTCTGTGCCTCAGTTTCCCCATATTCAAAGTGAGACACTATAAGGATCAAATGAATAAGTACATGTAAAGCCTTGAAACAATTCTTGGCACACAGAATGCACGCAGTACGTCTAGCCACATCTATGATCATGGTTTCATTACTTGGGGCAATAAGAGGTGATGACATAATTTATAATCTTTTTCTTTTTTTTTTTTTGTTTGAGAAGGAGTCTTGCTCTGTTCCCCAGGCTCACTGCAATCTTCACCTCCCAGGTTCAAGTAATTGTCCTGCTTCAGCCTCCTGAGTAGCTGGGACTATAGGCACCCGCCACCATGCCCCACTAATTTTTGTATTTTTATTTTTTTTGAGACGGAGTCTTGCTCTGTTGCCCAGGCTGGAGTGCAGTGGCCGGATCTCAGCTCACTGCAAGCTCCACCTCCCGGGTTTACGCCATTCTCCTGCCTCAGCCTCCCGCGTAGCTGGGACTACAGGCGCCTGCTACCTCGCCTGGCTAGTTTTTTGTATTTTTTTAGTAGAGACGGGGTTTCACCAGGTTAGCCAGGATGGTCTCGATCTCCTGACCTCGTGATCCGCCTGTCTCGGCCTCCCAAAGTGCTGGGATTACAGGCTTGAGCCACTGCGCCCGGCCTAATTTTTGTATTTTTAATAGAGATGGGTTTCAGCATGTTGGCCAGGCTGGTCTTGAACTTTTGACTTCAGGTGATTCACCCAGCTTGGCCTCCCAAAGTGCTGGGATTACAGGCGTGAGCCACTGCACCCAGCCAAAGATACCTTAGAGTCCTAGCCCCGGTACTTCTGTGTAATCTTATTTGGAAATCGAATCTTTTTTTTTTTTTTGAAACAGGGTCTTGTTCTGTCACCCAGGCTGGGGTGCAGTGGTGCGATCTCGGCTCACTGCAACTTCCGCCTCCTGTGTTCAAACGATTCTCCTGCCTCAGCCTCCTGAGTAGTTGGGATTATAGGTGTGCACCACCACACCCAGCTAATTTTTGTATTTTTAGTAGAGACGGGGTTTCACCATGTTGGCCAGGCTGGTCTTGAATTCCTGACCTCAGGTGATCCACCCGCCTTGGCCTCCCAAAGTGCTGGGATTATAGGCGTGAGCTACTGCACCCAGCCTTATTTTTCATTTTTAAATTTTTTCTTGAGACAGGGTCTCACTCTGTCACCCAGGCTGGAGTGCAGTGGTAAGATCACGGTTCACTGCAGCCTTGACCTCCTTGTACAATCCTCTCACCTCAGCCTCCTGAGTAGCTTGGGACTACAAGCGTGAGCCACCATGCCTGGCCAGCCCCAAACTATTTTTAAGCCCGGGAACTTTTACTTCAAATTATGTCTTACCCAGAGGCTTTGTACCTGGAACTCCTAGACTCTGCTCATGCTTACATACCCACATCCAATCCTGCAGCAAATCTAGTGGCTCTGCTTTTGAAATATGTCGGAATCCAACCACTTCCCACTACCTTCTCCCTGCCACTTGGTCTGGCCACCATCATATCTTCCCTGGATTCTTCCAACAGCCACCACACTGGTCTCCCTGCATCAGCGCCTTCGGTCCATTCTCCAGAGAGCAGCCAGAGAAGTCCCACCAAGGCCGTAACTTGGAGAATGTCAGCCCTCTGCTCAGAACCTTCCAGCAGCTCCCCATTTCACTCAAGGAAAAGCCAAGGCTTTGCTGAGCCTGATGAGAATCTGCATGTTGGACTCCCTCAAAGCTTCCATTCCTCTCTTTGCTCTGCTCCAGTCACACCGGCCTCTGCTGTTTCTGAAACCTGCCAGGAAGCTCCAGCCTCAGGACCTCTGCATTGGCTGTTCTCTCTTCCTGGAATGCTTTTCCCTCAGATACCTCTGAGTAGCTCACTCCCCCAGCTCCTTTGTATCTTTGTGCAAATAAAACCCTGTCAGTGAGGCCAACCCAAGCTGTCCTATTTAAAAATGCCACCCTGATCCCCACAACTTTTGGTCCATTACCTGTTCCACTTTGTCTTTTTCCTATAGCACCTGCATCTTCAAATATACCATACGCTTTGCATTCATGACATGTATTTTTCTTTTCTTCTTTCTTTCTTTCTTTTCTTTTTTTTTTTTGAGACAGTGTCTCATTCTGTCACCCAGGCTGGACTGTAGTGGTCAGACCTCAGCTCACTGCAACCTCGGCTCACTGCAACCTCCGCCTCCTGGGCTTATGCTATTCTCCCACCTCAACCTCCCAAGTAGCTGGGACTACAGGCACACACAACCACACCCAACTAATTTTTGTACATTTTTGGTAGAGACAGGCTTTCATCATGTTTCCCAGGCTGGTCTTGAACTCCTGTGTTCAAGCGATCCACCTGCCTTGGCATCCCAAAGTGGTGGGATTACAGGTGTGAGCCACTGTGCCTAGCCTTATAACATGTTTTTATTTATTTATTTATTTTGAGACAGAGTTTTGCTTTGTCACTCAGGCTGGAGTGCAGTGGCACAATCTCTGCTCACTGCAGTCTCTGCCTCCCGGGTTCAATCAATTTACCTGCCTCAGCCTCCTGAGTAGCTGGGATTACAGGCACACACCACCATGCCTGGCTAAATTTAGCATTTTTAGTAGAGACAGGGTTTCTCCATGTTGGCCAGGCTGGTCTCAAACTCCCGGCCTCAAGTCATCTGCCTGCCTCAGCCCCCCAAAGTGCTGGGATTACAGGAGTGAGCTACTGTGCCTGACCTTATGACATGTATTTTTTTATTCCCCATCCTTCCCACTAGAATATAAGTTTTTCAAAGGCCAGGATATTCGGTTTGGTTACTCGGGGATCCCCAGCACCTAGAACAGTGCCTGGCATATGTAGTAGGCCCACGACAGATGTGTGACAAGGGCAGGGATATGATGATGGGCCTCTGTACCCAGAGGCAGCCACCTGAGGAACCCCAGGGCATCCCACTGAGTACAGTTTGAGAATGAATGTTGGACCCATTTAGAACTCCTTTTTGCTGAATGATCTGAAGTAAGGACTAAGCTTCTCACACCCCCCAACTCTCTGATAACTGGTTTTGCCCAGGTCAAGCGGAGAGAGGAATCTTTGATCTACTTTTCTCTCTGGCCCTTCAGAAGGGGACACCTGTGTGTGTGTGGCACATACATCCCCAGCCCTGGCCCAATGGAGGATGGGATGGTGGGAGAAATGAGGGCACTGGGTAAGGGGAAGAGGCCACCGGAGGAGCCACTGGGGAAGAACAGGGGTCTAGAGCCACAGAGTGAGAGGAAGAGAAGAAGGAAGGGGCTCCTGCTGCTTTTCTCACCTCCTGGGTCAGAGCCCGGAGTCCTCATCAACTCATTCATTCAATTTGATTCATTTATTTATTCTGCAAATATGTCTAGTGTCTACTATGTGCTGGGCACCGCACTGGTGCTGGGGAGACATGGTAAATGTCAGACACAATTCCAGGTCTCCAGCGGCCCCCACTATCATGGTCGTGAGATAAGAAACAGCCAGCTCAATGCAGCCTGCAAGCACAGATGCGGCTCCTGAACCCAGGATGGAGTGGGGTCAGGGAAGGCTGCTCGGAGGAGTCTGTGTATGGTGAGGCCTGAGGGATGAGTAAGAGCTACATGGGTAAAGGGAGATGGGGAGAGCGCTTGAGGCAGAGGGAACAGCGTTTGAGGCAGAGGGAACCGCACTTGCAAAGGCCTAGAGGTGAGAGTGAGCTTAGTGCAACCATGCAGCATGGCAGTAGGAGGTCCAAGATGGCTTAAGAGGTCACTGGGGAACCGACAGTAAAGGGCCCAAGGGTTCCAGCCTGCTGGGGTGTGTACATACTGTGGCCACTGGTGTAGTGCTGCAGCTTGTCCGTGTACTCCGAGTCGGCACGCTCAAACCCCCGTCTTCTGGAACAAGAGCAAAGGGCTGGAGCCACCTGGAGGCGCCCAGGGAGCTGGGAGCCACAGTAGGTGATAGGGAGAGGGTGGGCAGACCCTAGAAGCCACACCCCTGCCAGAGGGCTCCCTGCCTGTCCCTTCTGGCCCCACTTGTCCCTTCCCACTCCTCCCACCTCAAGTCCAGGTTCACGTTTTCCCCAGCTCCCCCTCCAGCCAAGCCCCCTTCAGAAAGAAGTCATCTTCCAGCCACGGCATCTGGCCCCAGAAACCCCAGGGGCTTCTGTCCACCTGAACTTATGGTCCAGTCTATTCTGAAATGGGGAACTCTTTAAAGAGACTCTTTCTTTGCATTATACCCAGCAGAAGTCAAGGAACTGGCCCCACCCTCTTGCCTTTGCTTGTGCCGTCCTAGCCACTTGGGAGGTCCCTCCCCGCTCCTCCTCCTAAGTCCTCCCCATCTTTCCAGCACCTCAGCCAGAGGGCCTGAACTCATGCAGAAAGCAGGACAATCTGTACACCCCTTCCACCAACCACTAAACTCCTAGCAGCCTGCAGTCTTTCTTGCCCATTGCATTAGTGTCTCAATGTGCCACCCCCTTCAATAGTGGGCTTGTCAGGGACGATGCCTATCCCAAAGGGATGGATTGCACATGGTGGCTGCTTAGGTAGCAGGAGGCCACTTGAAGACTTCCACTTCCTACCCACGTCTCTCCCTGCAATTGTAAGAAGGCCTCCTCAGTTCACCAGCACTGTAGAGGAATGACTGAATAGAGGGAGAGAAGCCATCTGGGACAGCCAGGCCCAGCCAAGCCTGGAGACCCCACCCACCTGTTACACACGATGGCGATGACAACCACAGCGATGAGGAAGACCAGGCCAGCGGCTGAGGAGCCGATGATGAGGGGTAACTTCTCCTGGATGCTTGTCTGGTACTCGGCTGGGGAGAAAGCATGGTAGGGCATTCTCAGCCTGGCTGTGGGAGTCTTAATACCCCTGTCCCCTAACCCCTGCCATGCTGTTGGGTCTCCTGGGATCCCTAGGCTCTGTTCCTGCCCCTGACAGAGCACCTGTCACATGCCCATGCAGAAAAGGGGCTGTCACTGACTCACAGGTAACCCTGGACAAGTCCATGAACTGCTCCAATCCTCAACTTCTCATCCATAAAATGGGCATAATTCCTACATCTCAATGTTGATGTGAAAATCAACAATAATAACAGCTGACACACACACACACAGAGGCAGTTAAAAGCACAGACTCTGGAGCCAGACTCCCTGGGTTTGAATCCCAATGGTGCCACTTACTAACTATGTGATAGTAAGGCAAAGTGACTGTGTGATAAGGCAAAGTGACTGTGTGATAAGGCAAAGTGACTTACCTCTTTGTGCCTCAGTTGCCTTATCTGTAAAATGGGGAGAATAATAGTTCCCATCTCAGGATTGTTGGGTAAAGCACTTAGAACAACACTTGGCACACAAGCAAGCATTCAATCAATATTAACTATTCTTATCCCTGAGTGTTTTATGTGTCACTCACTGTGCTAAGTATGTTACGTATCTCGGAACAGTCTTATGATTACCCCATTTTACAGAGGAGGAAACTGGGCTTAGTGAGGTCATGATGTGCCTGAGGTCACAAAGAAAGTAGCACTCCGGCCAGGCATTTGAACCCAGGTCTGCTTGACCCAAGGCTGGGAGTTGAAATGGGAGAACGCAGAAGATACACTTGGCATTAGCCTGGCTCTTGGAAACCATTCAATGCCATTAACACTATCATTGATTTACATTTTATTATTTTTACTTCTCTTTTTTTTTTTGGAGTGTGAGTTTCACTCTTGTCACTAGGCTGGAGTGTAATGGCACGATCTCGGCTCACTGCAACCTCTGCTTCCCAGGTTCAAGCCATTCTCCTGTCTCAGTCTCCCGAGTAGCTGGGACTACAGGTGCCTGCCATCACTCATGGCTGATTTTGTAGTTGTAGTAGAGATAACGTTTCACCATATTGGCCAGGCTGGTCTCGAACCTCCTGACCTCAGGTGATCCGCCTGCCTCGGCCTCCCATAATGCTGAGATTACAGATGTGAGCCATCACACCTAGCTATTTTTACTTCTCATCTGTCTCACTGACCAGAACAGGAACTTGTTGAGATCAGGGACACGCTCTGGGACCTTAGTGCCCACACTTGGCCTGGTAAGTGGCAGGGCCCCAGCCACATTTGTTGAATTAATAAAAGAATCTTGGGACAGTCTCTCAGTTCCCAGTCAGTGACACTTACCCAACATGGAAAAGGGCTTAAAGAAGTGAAAAAAGCTGCCACGAGGAACAGAAAGATTACAGAGGAGGTGAGTGCTGGAAGAGATGGTAGAGCCATAGGGAGGATTTTTGTGATAAGGCAAGAATTTAAGAGTCCAGGAGCCTCTGAAATGTTCAACCAGGCAAAGGCCAAGGCACGCCTAGTGGTTAGAGCAGATACTAAGAAAGGATGGTGGAATCTGGTCAGATAGAGCCACCCTGGAGTTTAGCTGACTGGTGAAACGGATCCCAGACTCACAGCAATGACAAACTATGACTTACCTACCATCTGGTGAGTGATGATATGCCTGGGACCTAGTGCCAATCCTGTGCTAGGTCTCTCATTCTTACACTAGTTTGATAATGATGGTGATAATGAGATCATTGTTATCACCCCCACTTATGAATGAGAAAGCTGAGGGTTGGAGAGGTAAGGTGACTTGTTTAGGCACATACAGTTAGGGCTAAATCAGAAATGGAATCCTCATTTCTTTGGTTTCAGAGGCGACAGTCTTTAAACTGTGCTGCTTCTAAAGATTATTAGAGCAGGAATGGTGCTTAGAAACCATGTAGTTCCAGAGTGGGAAACGTAGCACACAGGCTAGATCTCTCACTCCCTTGCCTGGGGCAGACAGTACTAATCTATCCCAGAACTTCTTCCTGCTGAACTCAGATGCAGCTTCCGAATCCTTCTCAGTCCAATTGCAAGTCACTGGAGTTGTGTATGGATAAAATATGCTTACTCTCTCAGATCGAATGTGATGCTTTCATTTTATAGATGAGAAAAAATTGGACCAAGGAATGCGTGACTTGCTCAGAGTGGCTCTGGAAGTTAGGGCTGAGCTCCTCAGAGTCCTGGGAAAGAAAGTGGCCTGGCTGACACAATGGGAACACAAACAGGGCTTTTATATATGGTTGTGCACAAAGGTTTGAAATCAGGAAGGAGGGAGGAGGGCTGACATCTGGAAGGGAGTGCCTTTTCTAATTTGCACAAAGGTGCTTCATGGGAATGGTGACCCTTGAGTTTGTTCTGTTTGTGGAGTCTGTGCCCTCCTCTTGCCCACTGGACTCTGCTCACCTTCTGTCATGGTCTGGAAGTACATCTTGCCGCTGTAGCGCCCGTAGCCTGCCACGGTGCGTGCCCGCACCTGGAAGACATAGATGGCGCCGGCTTTGAGGCCCTGCACGGTGACCGTGTTGGTGGGGCTTTTTATGGCTGTGGCGTTGTACTCACTGAGCTCCTGCCGAGGAACAGAGAAGAAAATTAGTGAGGTTGTGGCTCACAGTGGGCCCAGAGCCCACTGCCTGCTCCTGCCACACTGGGGGCAGTTCTGGCCATTGGATAAACATCTATGGTTTCCAATTCTTCATCCCCTCCCTGTAATAGAATTATGCCTTTTGCCATGTTACTTTTCAACACTGCTCACAAAAGTAGGCAGAGTACATGTCTCTGTCTTATGGATGTCGAATTTGTCCACATGACTTGTGTTGGCCACTGGAACATTCTAGTGCACATGATACAAACAGAGGCTTTACAGATCCCTGCTGATTTGTCTTGGTCTCTTGTGTTTCTGCCATGAGAGGAGCTTGCACTGGGCAACCACTGGCTGCAGAATGAGAAACAGGAGAAGACCATGACCCAGCTCTTAGGATGAAACAGGGTCACCCCTATTGACCCACAGACATAAACCCATGGCCAAGAAAAATAGCCACTTGGTGTAAGGTGTTAGATTTTTGGGATTGTTTGTTTTGCAGTGTTATCTCAGGAAAAGCTGACTAATACACACGTATTGAGTGGTTCCTATGTGCAGACCCTGAGGACTATACTGTGAGTTATTGGAGATCGAAGGGAGAGGGCCCACCTCATTCACTTCTGCATCCCCTTCCCTGTCCTATGCCTTGATGAGTTAAGTGTAAGGGCCCTTGTTCAGCCTCAGCACACTTGGGTGAGTCAAGAACTAAGGTCCAGAAGGGAAAATGATGTTCAGGGTCACTATCAGTTCATAGTTGCTTTGAGATTCAAAACCAGGCTGGATCGGTGGCTCACACCTGTAATCCAGAACTCTGGAGACCGTTGTGGGAGGATCACTTGAGCCCAGTGGTTTGAGACCAGTCTGGGCAATATACCAAGACCCTTTCTCTAAAAAAAAAAATTAAGCTGGGCGTGGAGATACATGCTTGTGGACCCAGCTACTTGGGAGGCTGAGGTTAAAGGATCACTTGAGCTTGGGAGGTCAAGGCCACAGTGAGCCATGATTGTGCCACTGCACTCCAGCCTGGGCAACAGAGCAAAATCCTATCTAAAAAAAAAATACAACAACAACAACAACAACAACAACAAATGAAACCAGAGTCTTGCATGGAGCCACCTCTAATGTCCATGCCTTTGGATACCCCAAACCTAGTGTCTTCTCCTTTGAGAGATGAAAAACATCAATTCTGGCTTCCTGAGTGCTACCCAGGGTGATCCAAGGAGTCTAGCACAGGACAAAGATCCAGCTACTGCAGTGGGAGTGGAGATGTGGTTGGGTCGGATACAGATGATGCTCGTTTAGGCATCTGCCAGCCACCTGGCAAAACTTCCCCAAATATCCCCTTTGCACTAGGCTGGTACTGGGTTTCTAAAGGGGGCTAAGGCACAGGTCCTGGCCTTGGAGAGCTCAGTCTGGAAAAGCGAGCAGTGTGAGAATCCCAACCCTTTGAAGATCATGAAGCTCTCTGAGAAATTTTTTTTGCGATGAAAATCTGTGAACCCTTATCCAGAAGAAGGCACACCTAGTTGTACATGCCAGTCACATACACATCATGGAGTGCATGGAGCCCTTGAAAACCTTCCCAAAACAATGGAGATTCAGTGTGTGCAACGTTATTACAGGCTTTATAGCATGGAGGTTAAGATCACAAGCTGGAGCCAGACTTCTTGGGTTCAAATCCTGGCTCCACTCTATATTACCTCTGTGACCTTGGGCAAGTTCCTTAACTTCTCTGTATCTTCATCTGTAAAAGGGGGATAGTAACAGTAGCTACCTCAGAGTTTGTTCAGAGGACAAAATGAATCAATAGGGCATAACAGGCTCACACTGATAGGGTAAGCACATGCTGTGGGGCATGTGACCTGGTCTAGGATGGGGGCTGCGTTAGTCCCTTCTCATGCTGCTATAAGGACATACCCAAAACTAGGTAATTTATAAAGGAAAGAGGTTTAATTGACCCACAGTTCCTTATGTCTGGGGAGGCCTCAGGAAACTTACAACCATGGCAGAAGAAGAAGCAAACATGTACTTCTTCACATGGTGGCAGGAGAGAGGAGTGCCAAGCAAAGGGGGAAACCCCCCTTATAAAACCATCCAATTTTGTGAGAACTCACTCACTATCATGAGAACAGCATGGGGGTAACTGCCCCCATGATTCAATTACCTCCTACCAGGTCCCTCCCACAACAGGTGGGGATTATGGGAACTACAATTCAAGATGAGATGTGGGTGGGGATACAGCCAAACCATATCAGGGGCTACCAGGTGAAGTCAGGAAAGCTCCTTCATGAGTGGGGGGCACTGGAATGGGATCTCAAAGAACAAACAGGAACCACCCAGGCGAAGATGTGCATGCCTGGCAGAAGGGGCAGCAGGTTCAGAGGAAAGGAGGTGAGAAAAAGCTTGGGATATAGGGGATATGAAGGGGGCGGACCTGAAGATGTGTCTCTACCACCCCCATAACAGGGGATGGCAGGGATAGCTTGGTGGGGCAGAAGCAGAGAGGGTTTCTTTTGCTGAGCCAGATCATCTGCCTCCTCCTCCAGGAAGCCTCCTTGACGTCGCAGCCACATGTACCTCTTCCTTCTCTGAGTCCCAGAGCACTTTCTGTGGGTGCCACAGGAGGGGGTTTCTGCTACGCCCCCTCAACTTTGGGCTGAGGCTCCTCTCGCCCCCTTGACTATGAGCCCACGAGGGAGGGCTTGTTTTTGTTCCCCTGTACCAAGCCCAGGGTCCCTCACACAAAGTCCTTCTCCAGTGCCCACAGGGTGAAGGCTGACTCCTTAGCCTGGCATTCCAGACCCTTCATGACCCGCCATTTTCCAGTCCCTCCTGTGACATCCCTAATGTTTCCTAGGTTCCTGCTACCCCTAACTCTTTCCCCCTTCCTTGGTAGAGCTGCCAGATTTAGCAAACACAAATATAGGATGCTGCTCAGTCAAATTTAAATTTCAGATGAACAACAAATACGTTTTCGTGTAAGTATGCCCCATGCAATATTTGGGACACATTTGTACTAAAACATTTATTTTTAAAAAATTCAAATGTAATCATGTGTCTTGTATTTTATCTAGCAAGTCTATCTTCCACGGACACGCTGAGTTTTTGCAAGCACTGTTGCTCCTGTCTGAAATACCCTTTCCTCACTTGTCTTGCAGTGCCCTACTCATTGGTCTAGACTCAACGCAAGTGCCACCTCTGCTGGGGAGACTTCCCAGATGTCCCAGCCAGGGGTTGCAGGTCTCAATTGTCTCCTCTCCCACCTATTGTCCTAATATACTTCTCCATCTTCTTTAAGGATGTGGATTTCCTGAGGCCAGGGACCATGTCTTGCTCATCTCTGGACTCCCCAGGCTTGCCACACAGCAAGTGTTCACTAATTATTGACATAATGAATGAACATTAAATTGGTATTCAAAAATCTACAAAACCTGGGATGCAGTACCAGACATGAACACTAAGTGCCACTGTATGACATGGGCGTTGCTCAGACTTGAAAACGGGTTAGATTCTGTAAACTGGGTGGGTGCCCACTTAGAGACGCTGGAGGTTTTAAGTCCTGATTATGTGAGGGAGATGGGAGATGGCTGTGGGTTCCATAGGTGCCTCAGGAGAGCGAGGAACCATCCTGAGCAGCTCCCTTCTTTAAAGCTGGGCAAGGGATTAGAAGCTGTTCCTTTTTAAATTTCTCTCTCTCTCTCTCTCTCTCTATATATATATATATATATATATATATTTTTTTTTTTTTTTTTGAGACAGGGTCTTGCTCTGTGACTCAGGCTGGAGTGCAGTGGCGCGATTATGGCTCATTGCAGCCTGGACTTCCCATACACAAGCGATCCTCCCACCTCAGCCTCCCTAGTAGCTAGGACTACAGGCACACACCATCATATCCGGCTAAGTTTTGTAATTTTGGTAGAGACAGGGTTTCATCATGTTACCCAGGCTGGTCTGGAGCTCCTGGACTCAAGTGACCCACCCGTCTCAGCCTCCCAAAGTGCTGGGATTACAGGCATCAGTCACTGTACCCAGCTGGAAGCTGCTTCATATCCTTGTTTTTTCACTTAATTGCACCGTGACCTTAGGAAAGACCCTTCACTTCCCTGAGTCCCTGTTTTCTATTCCAAATAAAAGGAA
Organism: Macaca nemestrina; assembly: GCF_043159975.1. Classification (NCBI taxonomy): domain Eukaryota; kingdom Metazoa; phylum Chordata; class Mammalia; order Primates; family Cercopithecidae; genus Macaca; species Macaca nemestrina. The sequence continues at coordinate 211,199,583 of NC_092125.1, forward strand.
CAATAAATGCCAACCTTTCAGGGCTGTTGTGAAGATAAAATTTGATCAGGTAGTGCCTGGCACATTGGAGATGCCCTAGAGATGCTAATTCCCTTCAGTCTCTCCTCTCCCTGGGGTACCTTTATCTGAACAGTGATTAAGCACCAAGGGGTGATGGGAAGAAATTCAGTATGAAATCCGCTACTCCTTAGTCTGAGCACTTACCTGGAAGCTTAGGGCCACTGAGGCATTGAGTGCATGTCTTAAGCCTTCCAGGCCTCGATTTTCTAATTTCTAAAGTGGGTTAATGCCAGTAGTTACCACAAGAGGTGGTTGTGGAGATTTAAAAGGAAAATATAGGTAAAGCTTCTTAGCACAGTCTCTAGCACATAAAAAGACTTAATAAATGTTGGCTCCCATCATCACTGTTATCATCAAAACCATTACAGAGGCCGGGCGCAGTGGTTCACACCTGTAATCCCAGCACTTTGGGAGGCTGAGGCGGCTGGATCACCTGAGGTCAAGAGTTTGAGACCAGCCTGACCAACATGGTGAAACACCGTCTCTACTAAAAATACAAAAAATTAGCTGAGCGTGGTGACACATGCCTGTAACCCCAGCTACTTGGGAGACTGAGGCAGGAGTATCACTTGAACCCAGGAGGCGGAGGTTGCAGTGAGCTGAGATCGCGTCATGGCATTCCAGCCTGGGCAACAAGAATGAAACTCTGTTGTCTCAAAAAAACAAAAACAAACAAGCAAAACAAACAAACAAACACAAACCAAAAAACAAGCAAACAAAAAAAACCCATTATAGAGTAAGCCCTTACCCATGTTTGTTAAATGGATGGATGAAGGCAAAAGTGAATGAATGAGTGGACGAACCTCTCCAGGTAGATCCTACTCCAGGTACTGGGCAACAACCTGAATATGGCCTGAACTTTCATAGTTCGCCCCCCATCCCCCAACCTTTGCTCCTTCTGCCTGGAATGTCCTTCCTCTTCACTTTCTGTTAAATAAATCCTAAAATCGATGTGGGCTACAAGGTCCATTGACCACAGGTGGCCTCATGAACGGCTCTTCTCCTTGAGTTCTTGAGGGACTAGGGGGATCCTGAACCTGTGTGTTTTGGCGTAGCTGCCAAATGAGGCCACCTCCCCTGGGGCGCTGGAACTGATGGAAGCAGCCAGGCCTGGGTCTGCAGAAGGCCACCGCCATTCATCAGTGGCCTCCACAAGCCATCTAGCAACGCAGTTGTCAGCTCTGGGCTCCGGGCAGGCTGGGAAATTCCAGTGGGGCTGGGGAAAGGCCAAATGGAGAATCCGCTCTAAGAAAGCCATTTCTGAAGAAGGAAAAGAGTGGGGAAGAGGTGGAGGTGGGGGCGGCACGGGCCTGCAGGGCTTAGTATCTGACTTCCCTTCCTAGGAAGATTGGAGTATTCAGGAAAGAATCTAATAGCAGACACAAGGAGGATTCCCGTGTTAGGTAAGCCGGCTGCGGACTTGCTGGAATAAATCTCACCACCTGCAGCCTAGCTGTCCCTCCCTGGTGGTGATGGCTGGCATATCACAGCCTTGTCTGAGAGGTCAGGGATAGATATGGCTCCTGGTTCTGCTCCTACCCCTCTGCCAGCACCTCCTCTAATATTTTCATCAACTCTGCTTTCTTCCCCTCCCTAAACCCTGGCATTCTCCCAGATCCTATCTTCTGGTTCTTCCTCTGCACACTCTACTGGCTGCTGTTCTCTACCCTCCCTAAACTCCAACCCCTTTGCCCCAGTAAGCACCACACCTACAAATCACAAACCCGCATCTGCCCCAGGAAAAGGCACCTCCATCTCTTAGGAGCCACCCTTCACATTTCCCGGGTCCTCCAGGCTTTAAAATACAGACTTTGCTGGTTGGGTGCAGTGGCTCACGCCTGTAATCTGAGCACTTTGGGTGGCCAAGGCGGGCGGATCACTTGAGGTTGGGAGTTTGAGACCAGCCTGACCAACATGGAGAAACCTCGTCTCTACTTAAAATACAAAATAAGCCGGGCATGGTGGCTTATGCCTATAATCGCAGCTACTTGGGAAGCTGAGGCAGGAGAATCGCTTGAACCTGGGAGGCGGAGGTTGTGGTGAGCTGAGATCGCACCATTGCACTCCAGCCTGGGTGACAAGTATAAAACTCCATCTAAAAAACAAAACAAAACAAAACAAAAAATATATATATATGTATATATATGTGTGTGTGTGTATATATGTGTGTGTGTGTGTGTGTGTGTGTGTGTGTATAGACTTTGCTGGCATTTGCCATCTCTGCTGCCAACTCCCCCAGCTACCTACCATCATTTCTCACTTGGCGTCCCCTGGGAGCCCTGTACAGGTGCTCCCTGGGTCTCTCTGTCTCCCTGGAATCCATTCTCCACACAGTAAGCTACAGGGATCTTTAAAGGAATCTGAGTCAGACTGCATCATTCCAGAGCCATCCCATCATACTTTAAATTGAATCCAGACTCCCAAGGCTGGAAGGCCCATGACATTTAGCCTAGCCTCCCTCCCAACCTCCTCGCCTGATGCTCCCGCTTCTGCCACACTTGCCTTGTCTGTTTCCTGAACACAGCCCTCACATCCCTGCCCCAGGGCCTTTGCACCTGCGATTCCCAATGCCTAGAATGACTGTGTTCCCACCTGCGAGTTTGTCTGGTGAACTCCTAGCATCTTTCAAGACTCAGCCCAAGTGTCACTGAATGAAGGCTTTCCCTCACTCATGCCAGGACTGTGGGCCCCTATTGGTGCCCCCCTGGGACCTTTGCTGACCCTTCTGTGGCTAGTGTCACACCTTGTCTCATGGCTCTCAGTGTCTGACTCTTTTTCCCTGGACTGTGAAGTCCCTGAGGCCTCCGAGTCACCTGGTCACCCTCAGAATTCCTGGTACCCAGCTTAGTGCCTGACCCAAAACTGGTGAGACTGAAAGTTGAGTGAACCAGTGTCCATCTCCTCACTGGCAGATGCCAAGCTGTCCCTCTCTGTACCCCAGGCCCTGGGGGAGGGACTGAAAGAAGTAGGGCCACGTCTCATCACAGGTGTACTTCAGGCTGTTGTGCCTTCAGCCTCTCACTGCTTGGCCCGCCTCACCATTTATGCCTAACAGTCTCCGTGGCAGGGGCTGGTCCTGTCTACCTCTTAAAGGTCATCCCAGAAGCATCCCTGGGGAAAAAAATCTGGGAGGCAGGACAGCCAAGTAAAGAGTGAGACCATAAGTCAAAATCCTTGCTGGATCCTCTTGGGTAAGTTATGGAACTCCATGCCTCAGTTTCCCCTTCCATCCAATGGGGTGAAGAGCCCTGTGGTGAGGATAAATGAGACGCTAGAGGTGACGCGCTTAGCACATAGCAAGTGCTCATGAAATGTGAGCAGGTGGTAACCTTGGCTGCTGCAGAGCCTGCAGGTCCTGCCACCCTCAGCAGGGACCTGGGGATGCTCGGGCAGCGGCAGAAAGTAGGGCAGAGCTGCCTCCCGGTTCACACCTCCAGCAGCCTCCCCAGGCCTGCCCGCTGTGGTAGGAAATGGGTCGTAGGCAGGACCCGCGCTGGGATTCCTCATTTCCGTTGCTGTCTTTGGGGGCAAACACTTTCAGTTTCATTTAATCACAAAGCTTCTTAATTAGGTTTTTTTTTTTTTGGCCTTTTTGGGTTCTGAGTTGCTAAGCTATTCCTGCTGCGGGGAGCAGAGACGCTGGCTCCTGCCTAGAGGCCCTCCAGGGCCCAGCGAGGGGTGGGGCTGCTTCCTCACACCACCCACAGCTCAGGCCCTCGTGTGGCCACTTCCTGAATCATCCAAAAAACAGCTCTTGAGTACCTACTGTGTGCCAGGCGCTGGGGACACAGCAGAGATCATGGCAAGATCTCCACCCTCAAGGAACTTACTATCTAACTCAATGTAGAAGTAGTAAATACCTAATTACTCAATAACACTTAAAAATGGTAATTGTGATAAACGCTATGCAGAAGGGCAAGGTACAAGGAGAAGATGAAATGGGGCATTGGATGGCATCTGGGCAGTGATGGAGGGCTTCTCTGTGGAGGTGATGTTAGGCTAAGATCTAGAAGGTTGAGTCAGAGCTGGCCAGGTGGAAAATGTAGGGATAGGAGCAGTTTAGACAAAAAAAATTCATCCATATATCTACTCATCCATATCCAGCCACCCACTGGGTCCCTCTTTTTTTTTTTTTTTTTTTTTTTTGAGACAGTATCTCACTGTGTCACCCAGGCTGGAGTGCAGTGGCATGATCTCAGCTCACTGCAACCTCCATCTCCTGGGTTCAAGTGATTCTCCTGCCTCAGCCTCCTGAGTAGCTGGGATTACAGGCATGCGCCACCATGCCCAGCTAATTTTTGTATTTTCAGTAGAGACGGGGTTTCACCATGTTGGTCAGGCTGGTCTCGAACTCCTGACCCCGTGATCCAGCCACCTCAGCCTCCCAAAGTGCTGGGATTACAGGCGTGCGACACCACGCCCAGATAATTTTTGTATTTTTAGTAGAGATGGGCTTTTACTATGTTGGCCAGGCTGGTCTCGAACTCCTGACCTCAGGTGATCCGTCCGCCTCGGCCTCCCAAAGTGCTGGGATTACAGGCATGAGCCACGGTGCCCAGCCAGTTCCCTCTTTGATTCACAGGCTCCATCACTCACGTCTCTCATTCATTCACACGATTCATTCCTTCAGTGTCCACAGCCCCCTGCGGGAGACAGGAGCACCCTCCACCCACATGCGGTGCTGTAAGAGAGGGGCAGAGTCCATGTTCGCTTGTGGCAGAGGTGACATTTGGGAGGGACCCTGAAGATTCCAACAGGCAGAGATGAAGGGAGGATGAGGGAAAAGGGTGGGCAGCGAGGTAGGTGGGTGAGGGGATGGCAGGCATGAAGTCCCAGGAGGTGTTTGGGGGCCAGGGCACAAGGGAAGGGATTCATTCACTTGTTCATTCAACTGATATTGATCAAGTGTCTCCCTGGTGCCAGGCCTGGGGCCTGGGTGCTGGGGAGAAGGTGGTGAATGGAGATGTAACCCCTGACCTCTTGGAATGCACTGCCTAGGGGACAGGATGAACACACGCTCAAGCAATGGTAAGGCGGCCGGTGAAGGCAGGGTAAGTGTTTGAAAGGCCCCGGAGACCACCCTGGTTAGCTGATCCAGCAGTTAAGACAGTGCAAAGGCCAGGCTGGGCCCTAGAAAGCCGGGCTCCAGCAGAACTGGCTGCAACTGTCTGTACTCTTCCTCTCAGCCTTCAGGGAGAGCCCTTCTATCCATTTGCAGTTACCCTTGGACTTGCCCTCAATGAGAGGCCTCCCTATCAGTCATTGATGTCTTAGTCTGAATGGAAGCCCTGCGATGCCTTTCCCAGGGGCCCTTGCAGCCTCTGTGGCTGTTTGTTGCCTCCTGGAGCAGGTAAGAGAAATCATCATTCATAGGAGAGGCTTCTGGGGGCCTCTGATATCCAGCCATGTGGGCGGGCAATTGTGCTGTCTACTTCCCGGCCCCCATACTGTGCAGGCCCCACATCCGCCTGGCCTCCTATCCTGTCACCATCATCCACTGTGCAGCAGGCAGGGCAGAGGAGGAAGGCCAGGGACATGCGTGGCCTGTGCTGAGGGCCAGGTACCATGCTGCCCTTTCTCCATAACCTGCATAGCTCCCCACAAGGGGTCTCACCCACACTCGACACAGGTGGAAACTGAGGTTCAGAGGGAGAAAGACGCCTGCCCAAGGTCACACAGCTGGTGAAGGATGGAGCTGGGATTTGAACCTATGGCTTCTCACTCCTAGTCCAGTGCTCCTTCTACCATCCCAGGAGCTTCCACCTTGGGTCCCCGAAGGGAGTAATTAAGGTCTGATTGAAAAGCTCGAAGTGAAATCATCTCTCCCCATGCAAAGGGCATACAGGCGAGTGAAAGTGGGTGTTTTAGCAGGAATCAGAGCAGGGCAGGCCGAAGCGCCCTCGAGCAGTTTCAAATCTCTGTCGAAGAAGAGGTGAGTGACTAATTGTCACTTCATAAGTGCAGCTTTTTGGAAACCCAGTTTTTCACAACATCAAGCCACTGAGGTCAAGATGAAAGGGTCGTGGTGGGGAAAGGGATATGACTGTGGCATTTTATTGAGATTGCTGGGCGGATCCTCCAGACTAGAAAAGTGAGACCCAGAGAGGTCAAGGCACCTGCCCGAGGTCTCAGTGGGGAGGAGTGCAGCCGGGTTGGGAGCCAGGCAGCCTGTCTCCAAGGCCAGTGCTCTTTCTCCTGCACCAACGCATCTCATCTTGCGGAGGGGCAGAACCCCCAGGCCTCAGCCTGGGACAGGGGCCCTCAGGGAGGTGGGTGATGGGGAGAGCACCAAGCCCGCCCATAGGTACCTTCTCATAGTACTGCAGCTCATAGTCCAGAATCACGCCATTGGGCTGGTCTGGCTGGGACCACGACAGGGTAATGCTGTCCACGGTGCGGCTCACCTGATGCATGATGGACACGGCCGACGGAGCTGGAAGAGAGGCCAGAGGTCAGGGGTCAGGGAGGCATGAGAAGGTGCAGCTTCTGGCCCACCCTCAGAGGTGCTCAGACATGGGGGGAACTGTGGGATCAGAGAGGGAAGGGCATCTGGCTGAGGCCACACAGCCAGTCTGGGGGAGCCGACAGGGTGCAGAGCGGCTCATGCAGGGCTATGGGTGCCGCTGCTGAGCTCTCATCGGGCACCTTCAGGTCATAGACACTGAAGACTTCACCAGCCCTGGGGAAGCTCCGGCCACATCAAGTCGAGAGACAGTAGAGATAGAAACAGTTAATTGTATGTCATGTGAATTTCATCTCAACAAATCTATCAGTCACTTCCCCCCCTCCCCATTCCTCCCATCAGTGCTGCAAGTGCACTCACAGAGGTGGTTAGATGAAGAGACAAGTAGTCAGGGAGGCTGTGTGCAGTGCTAGAAGGATGCTTAGAAATACATGTACTTAGAAATGCTTAGTACACGGCCGGGTGCAGTGGCTCACGCCTGTAATCCCAGCACTTTGGGAGGCTGAGGCAGGCAGATCACCTGAGGTCAGGAGTTCAAGACCAGCCTTGCCAACATGGTGAAACCCTGTTTCTACTAAAAATACAAAATTAGGCAGGCATGGTGGTGCATGCTTGTAATCCCAGCTACTTCGGAGGCTGAGGCAGGAGAATCGCTTGAGCCTCAGAGGTTGCTGAGCTGAGATTGCACCATTGCACTCTAGCCTGGGCGACAAGAGCGAAACTCTGTCTCAAAGAGTGGCAAGAAGAAATACCTTAGTACAATTCCCTCATTTGATTTTATGATCGTTATTTTTTGAGACTCTGTTACCCAGGCTGGAGTGCAGTGGCATGAACACAGCTCATTGTAGCCTCAACTTCCTGGGCTCAAGTGATCCTCCTACCTCAGCTTCCCAGGTAGCTGGGACCACAGGTGTGTGCCACCATACCCGGCTAATTTTTTTTTTTTTGAGATGGAGTCTTGCTCTGTCACCCTGGCTAGAGTGCAGTTTCGTGATCTTGGCTCACTGCAACCTCTGCCTCCTGGGTTCAAGCGATTCTCCTACCTCAGCCTCCTGAGTAGCTGGAATTACAGGTGTGCACCACCACACCTGGTTAATTTTTGTATTTTTAGTAGAGACATAGTTTCACCATGTTGGCCTGGCTGGTCTCAAACTCCTGACCTCAGGTGATCTGCCTGTCTTGGTCTCCCAGAGTGCTGGGGTTGCAGGCGTGAGACACAGAGCCTGGCGTAATTTTTGTATTTTTTGTAGAGACAGGGTTTTGCCACGTTGCCCAGGTTGGTCTCGAACTCCTGGGCTCAAGTGATCCCCTCCTGCATCAGCCTCTCAAAGTGCTGGGATTATAGGCGTGAGCCATCATGCCTGGCCCAATTCCCTTATTTTGCAGTTGTGGAAACTGAGGTCAAGAGAGGAGGTGTGAGCTGCCGAGGTAGGTCTATGGCACACAGCCCATACTTGAGTCCTTATTTCATAATGCATCCGGCCTGCTGTCTTTTGCCTCCTTCTCACACGAAGCAAACCTCCAGGAAGCATCAACTCTGTGTAGACATGGCCCTGGGCCCTTTACACTCGCTTCCTGAGTTGACTGTTGATAAGAGAGTGTATCACTCCTGCTGACAGGTGAAGACATTGAAGTTCCGAGCTGCATGTGGCTTCCTGAGATCGCACAGTCAGTGGGGAAGCCGGGATTTGGACCCAGGTCTGCATCTTGCCAGAACAGTGTTTGTTCCAGAGTGGGACTGGCCAGAGAGGGACTCTCAACGTGGTCCCCACACCCGTGGTGTGACTCTGGCAAGCCTCCTTGCTTCTCTGGGCCCGAGATGTTTGTGGTCCCAGGAGGGGCTGAGGACTCACCAGGGTGAAGGGAGCACCTCCTGCATTCTTTCCTCGTTCCTGGGCAGGTCTTTCACAAGTAGATGTCCTGAATCAGCTGATAAAAGGACACTGGAAAGTGGAGGCTGACGCTTCTCCCAGCCCCAAGTCCTGCTCTGTAGGGGCTCTGACCATATGGGATGTGAGTGTGGAGCAGGCCTGGTAGGAGCTCAGGGGGACCTGAACATCGGCTGTGGGGTTTGAAGGCTGGAGCTGATGCACCCATTTCCTGCTCTGTGTCTGCCCCTAGACTGCCTCTCTGCCTTGCTGCTAACTGGCTGTGTGACCTAGGCGAGCTGCCTCTCCTCTGGACCTGGCTTCCTCCTGGGCACCCTAGGCCAGGCTAGAAGATCTCTGAGGCCTTGAGGCTCCGATGTTCCCTGCCAGTCCTCCCCCTGCAGCCCTTGACGCCGAGGATGAGCCTGGGGGCCAGCGTGGGTCTGGGCAGGTCCAGACTCCCCCCAGCACCCCAAGGAGCCGTGGAAAATTGTCCCGAGACACTCCAGATGAGGTGGCAGCACACGCACGAAGGACTTAGACCCTGGTCCACATGGCCCTGATGAGCCTCTGTTCGTTTTACACCCAGGGGAGGCTGCCTGACTCTCAGCTTGGCTCCTTGCCCTGCCAGGGGCATTGGCCTCTCCCAAGAGGGATCAGGGGTCTGGTTGTGTGCTCAGTGTAGTGCCTGGCATGTGGTCAGCGCCGCCGGTGTTCGTGGGTGTCACCTGTCACAGTGCACTGAGCATGGACCTGTGGCATCTCATTTAACCCCCTCAACAATCATGTAGGATGGGGGTCAATATCTGCACTTTGCAGAAGAGGAATCAGCGGCTCAGAGAGGCACAGTGACTTCCCCAAGATCACACAGCTGGCGAGGAGCTGAGGTGGGCTTGGAGCTGAGTCATCCTGCCCTAGCTATTACCCCCTCTGGGTCTCAAAGCAGTTCCTACTTCCCACCTGCCTCCAGCCCCAGCGCCACCCCTCCCCGCGGAGCTGCCTTTGTGAGGAGTTGAGTGTTCTGCTGTCCGGAGTGCCGAGGGTCCAGCTTCTTTATGAAGTCCAGCTGTCTGCCCCTGTCACGGGCTTGTCAGCGGTCGGTGTCCCAGTGAAACAACAAAATCAGGCCCTTCTGGAGTGTCACAGAGCAGGGCCAATCTGAGGGCTCATCCCCTGTGCTGGCCCGGGAAGCACCCCAATCCCCATGCTTCCCCCCAGCTTCTCAGCCCCTCTCATCCAACCCACAGGGGCTGACCACTGGGTCTGTGTGTGGTGGAGGTGGGGGTGTGACAGGGGGTGCCCTGAGAAGCTAAGGAGGATGCTTGAAACTCAGCTGCCAGAGATTCTGGGAGTGATGCCCCCACCCCTGCCTCCAGGGGCCTGAGGACAGTTCTGGGGTGAGGGGCTGGGTGAGGCAGCCTCCAGGGCTCCTTGAAATACTGGGTCTGTCTCCCAGAGGGCCGGCCAAGCAGGTGGGGAGGGATGTGTGAAGGGTGGAGTCGGAGGTGTGCTGCTGTCTCACAGCACGTCGATGTGTGTTGCATCAACAGAGCATCAGACTCAGAGCCGCAAGGGCAAGGATGGGTGAGGAGTATTTGGATTGCGCTGCTTCCAGGTGTGCTCACTCACCTACTGCTTCATGCCTAGACCCGCACAGTGCCCAGGTCAGGACGCTCCCATCTAGTCCCTGGCAAGGCCATCTAGCCTAGCGGTGGGGAGCCCTGAGGGTGGAGTCCGACAGACCTGTATGCAGCTCCCTGCTCCTCCACTCACTCACTTGTGGCCTTGAGCAGGTACTTTTAGTCTTCCTGAGCCTCAGTTTTCATACCTATCAAGTAGGAACCCTCACCTGGCCAGGACGCTGTGAGAAGGCAGTGGAAATGCATGTGAAGGTCTGAGTGGGGTGCTGGGCACCCCTCAGGAGGGAGATATTGTGAAGAATTTTTCAGTTCATGGAGTTGCTATGATGCTAACATGATGCTGGGTGCCGGGACTCTGGAGAGGAACCTCACAGCATCCCAGCCTTCCAGGGACTCACGGCTTAATGGGAGGAAGCACACTGTGTTTCAACTAAATGAGTGCCTGTCCCAGGATGGGCACCATGCTAGGCACTGGGGAAGCTGTAAGACTCAGAAGCGGCATGGAGCTGTGGGATCCAAGCTCCCATTTCAGGACTTGATCAAAGTGATTCAGCCTTGAACAAGAGCAGGGGCTGCTCCATTCACACTTCTCCTTGGGAGTTCAGCAGAGGCTGCTCCATTCACATCACCTTCAGGAATTTCAGCAGAGGCTGCTCCATTCACACCACCTTCAGGAATTTCAGCAGAGGCTGCTCCATTCACACCACCTTCAGGGATTTCAGCAGAGGCTGCTCCATTCACACCACCTTCGGGATTTCAGCAGGGGATGCTCTGTTCACACCACCTTCAGGGATTTCAGCAGGGGATGCTCTGTTCACACCACCTTCAGGGATTTCAGCAGGGGATGCTCTGTTCACACCACCTTCAGGGATTTCAGCAGGAACTGATCTGTTCACACCTGTCCCTGGGATTTCAGCAGAGGCTGCTCCATTCACATCTCTCCCTGGGATTTCAGCAGGAGCTGCTCTGTTCACAAAACCTTCAGGGATTTCAGCAGAGGCTGCTCCATTCACACCACCTTCAGGGATTTCAGCAGGGGCTGCTTCAATCACACCACTGTCTGGGATTTCAGCAGAGGCTGCTCCGTTCACACTACTGTCTGGGATTTTAGCAGGAGCTGCTCTGTTCACACCTCTCCCTGGGATTTCAGCAGGAGCTGCTCTGTTCACACTTCTCCCTGGGATTTCAGCAGGAGCTGCTCTGTTCACACCTCTCCCTGGGAATTCAGCAGGGGCTGCTCTGTTCACACCACCTTCAGGAATTTCAGCAGAGGCTGCTCCGTTCACACCACCTTCAGGGATTTCATCAGGGGCTGCTCCATTCACACCACCTTTGGGGATTTCAGCAGGGGCTGCTCTGTTCACACCACCTTCAGGGATTTCAGCAGGGGCTGCTCCATTCACACCACCTTTGGGGATTTCAGCAGGGGCTGCTCTGTTCACACCACTGTCAGGGATTTCAGCAGAGGGTGCTCTGTTCACACCACCTTCAGAGATTTCAGCAGGGGCTGCTCCGTTCACACCACCTTTGGGGATTTCAGCAGGGGCTGCTCCATTCACACCACTGTGTGGGATTTCAGCAGAAGCTGCTCCATTCACACCTCTTCCTGGGAATTCATCAGGATCTGCTCCACTCACACCACCTTCAGGGAATTCAGCAGAGCTGCTCTGTTCACATCACCTTCTGGGATTTCAGCAGGGGCTGCTCTGTTCGCACCTCTCTCTGGAGTTTCACCTCCCAACAAAGGACAATTGTAGAATGTATCCTAGATTACAGCACTTTTAAAACTTGAATGGGCATAATGATAACCAGGAGACTTTATTAAAATTCGCACTGCTGGCCTCCCCACAACACCCCCCACCGAGATGCTACTTCAGCAGGTCTGGGGTGGGGCCTGATAATGTGCATTTCTAGCAAACTCCCAGGTGATGTTGATACTGCTGGTCTGTGGACCACACTTTGAGGACTAGTGGATTCAGGGCCAGAGAAAGAAAGTGACTTTTCCAAGGATACGCAGCTGGTAGTGGTAGACCTGGACTAGAGCCAGGAGCAGCTGAGTCCTGGTCTAGTATATGATCCACCTGCCACGTGGCTGCTTGTAGCTTGGCTTCTGCTGAGCCTGCCCCCCTCACCTGCCTGGGCTACACTCTTCATATAGGGCCCTGGAGCTCAGAGGGTCTTGGGGCAGCCAAACAAAGAGCTCCATGAGAGGGGAAGAGGCGAGGCTGCTGAGGAAAGTGTGGGTCAAACTTTCAGTCCTGAGGCACTGGGGAGCCACAGAAGGACTAGTAGGGGTGGTAACCTGCTCCTCAACTAAAAAAAGCTTGTCATTCAGCTTGCCATTCTGACAGCCCCTGTATGCCCCATGGTGCCCAGAAAAAGGGAAAGGCCGTGCAGCTAACAGCAAACCACATGGTTCACATCCGTTAACTTACTTCATGCTCCTGTCAACCCTACAAGGCTGGCATTACTGTTATACCCATTTTACAGATGAGGACATGGAGGCATGGAAGTGTGAAGTAACTTGCCCAAGGCCACACAGCAAGCAGTGGAGCTGGGATTTGAACCCAGGCTCACCCAGGTCCCACACATCCTTTCCCCTCCACTGGCTGTGGCTGATGCCGGCTGACCAGGGAGATCTGGAAACCAGTGGACCTCCGAGGGCCCCTGAGGACACCCTGGTCCAGCCCCCTTCCGACTGCTGCAGAGCTAACCCTGCCTGCTTCCCGCTGACTCACCTCCCACCCACCCAGCCCGCCCCAGGTCTGGGAGCTCAGCTGCTGGTGGAGGCCGGTCCCACACGGCCTTGGGGGTCTGGGCCTGGCGGGTGTAGCTGGCAGGCTTGGGTTACAGGCAGCTCACCCGGGCTCTGATCCCATAAGCCTGTAACCCCGGGCGTGGCAAGGAGGCGGCATTTGCCGGGAAGATGATCAAGGCAGGCCATGGGGGCCAGCAGGGCTGGCCTTTCTCCTGGAATCCAGGGGGATTAACAGTGGAGAAAAGGGAACAGCTGGATGCTCTCCCACCCCTCCTGCTGCCCACCGCCCACCCTGGGGTGTCAGGTTTCCCTGTAAGTTGGTCATCAGGGAATTCTGGTATTTTCAATTACCAGCCGGGCACGCCGACAGGGGAATGGGGTCAGCGGTGCCCTGTGACCCCTGCAAGGAGATGGAGCCCCAGGGAGTAAGCACAAAAGAGGCTTGTGGCGGAGAGGGGCAGGGGGAGGCCGGCCAGGCGGGGCCTGCTTGTCTGGAGCAGGTGGTCAGGGGCCCTGTTGCCCTCAGCGAACCCCAGTGGGGAGTTTAGCCCCTTCCTTGGCTGAGACTTGGGGAAGGAGCCTTCCCTCTGTGTGCCTCCGTTTCCTTCTCAGGGCATGAAGGGGTTGTATGGGGTGGTCTCTCAGGGTCTTCTGGGACTAGGATCCCAGGACAGGACAGGAAGCCAGCAGCCTGTGCCCCTGGTTGCTGCAAGAGGTGGGGGGGCTTGGGGATTGGCTCAGCTTCCCCTCACAGCCTGACCTACGACCCTTTCACTGGTCCGAAGATCCCTGAGCTCCAAGGGAGTGGGGGAGAGGTCGCTGGGCACAGGACAGAGACCCCATCCCAAGCCCCAGACTTGCAGATCCCAGTGTCTCCCTGATGTCTTCACTCCCCATTGACGACCCTTAGCGGCTTCCCACTGCACCCAGAATAAGACACAGATACACTATGGTGGCCCACAAGGCCCAGCTGCCTGGCGTCTGTCACCTCCCTCTGCCTGCTCCCTCTCTCCCAAGCCGTCCATACTGGCTGCCTTTCTGTTCTGCCTCAGGGCCTTGGCCCCATGGTGTTTCTGCTTGGAAACCTCTTCCCCCATATCTTCCATGGCCAAATCCTCCACTTCACTGAAGTCTGAGCTCAAATGTCACTTCCTCCAAGATGCCCTCCTGGACTACCTCTCCCCTCCAGTAGCCTTCTCATACCCATTTTATTTTTGTCATAGCACCAACACTATCTGAGATAAGGGACTTTGTCTCTCATTCAATCCTTTATCCCCAGAGCCTGAAACAGTGTGTGGCTTAGAGTGGGTGCATGACCAATATTTACTGGAGAAAGAAAGGAAGACAGGAAGGAGGAAGGAAGGGAGAAGGTGAGGAAGGAAGGAGGAAGGAAGGGAGGGAGAAAGGGAAAAGCGAGGACTAGGCAGATTCTCCCCTTTTCTGGCCCCCTCAGGAACCTGAGTCTACCGACCTTGTGGGCTGGACACTAAAACAAAGGCCCCAGGCAATATTTCCCAAGCAGCCAGTGGAAGGCAGGTTCCCTCTCCCCCAGGCCCTGTGCCCACCCACAGTTGGGAACTGCTGCAGTGACGTGGGGCCTCTTGCCACCAGCCAGCCAACAGTTCCATGACAATTGCTTGTCACTGTGCTCGTCCTCTCCAGGGTCTGTAGCAGGGACAGTTTACTTGGGACAGGACTCTTAGAATTCCCAGCTAATCATGGGACAGCTGCTTTTCGAGTGTTTGTCCCTTAAACCCGTAGCAACGCAGTTAACCCCCGGTGATCTGTCTGTAGTTCTGGATGACCTGACGATAATTCTCACAACCGAATTTCTGCGAATAAAACTTCCAGAAAGTGGGCCTCTGATTCTTTCCGATGGGCCTCTTAGAGAGTGGTGTGGGACAGAAAAAAGGAGAGCTGACAGCTGGTACTAGAGTGGCATATTGGTTGGTGCTCTGCGTATTCTGTGGCTGAGGAAGTTTGAGGAACACAGAGTCGTAGCCCCTCTGCTTGTGGAGATTCACACTGCACATGTGTTTAATTCAAGGCTCTGAGAAGTCCCGCAGGGGAGAAACCCAGTTAACTCGGTTTAATCCTGTGGTCCCAGGTTCATTTGGCCTCAGAAACCTTTTCTCACGTAATAGTTATTAATGTTCTTTGGAACTAGCAATCTGTGGAACACATGAAAAAAATAAAACAAAAAACTGGGTCCAGGAGACATTATTAGTACTTTTTCCTTGAATTTGAGAAGAGCCCCTCTCTAGGGTGGCAGCTGGCTGTTCATGTACTCATTCGCTCTCCCCTGGATCTAGCATATATGCAGCAGAGCCCGCCCGGCGCCAGCCCCCTTCCTCACAATCAGATGGAGTAGGGGTTAATCCCTCCCTTTTCACCAATGAGGAAAGGAAGAGACCGACAGGATGGCCCCACACTCCAGGCAGCAGGGCTGGGCTGGGGACCCAGGTCTGTCTGACTCTAAAGCCCAGGTTGGTTTCTTCTACTCATGGTTACCTGGCCCTGCCCATAAGTAGCCTATGAGTGGGCTGAGGCGAGGTCCTGGGCTTTGTGCTGGAGAAACATCAAATCACCCACCTCCTAGTGTGTTGTGGAATCGTCTTGACCTCACGTTTGGACTCCTGGTGGGACAGTCCTACCCCAGCACCTGGACTAGCAAGATGCTAAGAGCCTGGGCTCTTAGCCCAGGTGGTCTGGGCAGCCTACCTCCACCTCCTGTGCCTCAGTTTCTCCTCTGTAGAATGGGCAAGGAAGGTTAAATGAAGACCTGTTTGCAAAGTGATTAGCACAGGACTTGGCCCAGATTACGGGGTCAGGGGATGATGTGAGCCACACGCAGCTGTCTGGGTTGCTCAGATTCTCAAGCAGCACCATGAGTAGCCGAGTGCTCTGGAATAGCGGTGGCGGTGAAGGTGAGAAAAGGTGGCGTTCAGGGTTCAGATGCCCGCTGTTCTACTCCTAGGCCAATGTGTGACCACAGGCAAGTTACCGCTCTCTGAACCTAGGTTCCTTACCTGTAAAATGGGATGTGGCAGACGCTACTCATTGCCTATCAACTATCCATTCTCTCTTTCTCAACTTAACAAAATCCTGGTTCTTAGCTAGGTACATTGTGCCCAAATAGAAGACAACATTTTCTGAACCTCTCTGGCAGCTAGAAGTGGCCATGAGATGTGGCCATGAGATATAAACTGAAGCATGTGTGGGACTTCCAGGAAGTTTCCTTAAAAGGGAGGGCCCTACCCTTCTCGCTCTCCTTCCACTGCAACCTGAGACATGGATGTGATAGCCAGAGATCTTGCAGCCATTTTGGTCCACGAGGACATGAAGCTGTGTGCTGAGGAGTGTGGATCTCTGATGGCTCCATGGAGATGCTGTACTCCTATCTTCTAACATGCTTCACACATGAGAAAAAGAAGCTTCCCTTTGGTCTAAGCCACTCTGTTAGACTGGCTGTATTAATCACCCCCCTGTATCTATGCCCTTTGCCCTGTAACTTATGTAGTCCTCTCTCTCTGACTCTCGCTTGGCCATGTGACTTGTGGTGGCCAATGGGATATAAGCCAACACAATATAAGCAGAGGCTTGCAAAAGCCCTTGCAAGTGTCTGCCTGCTGCCTTGGTTCCCCGTGATTGCCATGAGAAAACACGCACAGGCGGACTTGCTGGAGGCTGAGACATGTCGGAGCAGAGTCGTTGCTCCAGTTGTCCCCTCCAGGGCCACTCCAGACCAGTGGACAGCAGTCAACCCCCAAACATGCAATAAAGCCATGACAAAACCCAAAGAGCTGCCGAGTAACCCGGAGCAGATGAACGACAAACCTGAGAATGCACCAAGCCAAGACCAGCGTCACTGTCCAGTCAGCCCCGAGACTCCCGAGCTAGCTAAGTGCTTCTTGTTCCATGCGGTCGGCTTTGTGGTTAATGGTTGATTTTTAACCAGCACTACTGTGGCAGTGGCTGTCTGTTATTTTTCTTCTTGGAATATGCAGCCAAAACCAATCTTAAATGATACTCTAGGTCAGCAATGCCTTCCCTGCAGAATGCTTGGGAGGATCAGAGAGAGAGATGCGCGCAGAGGGCTCAGTCCAGGGAGGGAAGTGCCCTCTCCCTCTATCTCCCTCTTGAACCTCGTGGTCCCAGGCATGAGTGCACAGGGGGCTCTCTTGGCCCATTTCTCTCTGATCCCCTTGGTCCCCCAGGGAGAGAAGTAGGTGAGTACATGTTCATGCCAGTTCCAGAGGCTGAGCCATTGTGTGCCCGCCCCACAGCAGGACGGGAGGATCAGAGAACACAAGTGGCAGAAAAGGCTTTGGAGAGTTGAAAGTCTTTCCACAAGAAAGCCATGTGGAATGATGTCACGGAGACCCAGTCAGGGTGTTGGGGACCTGCTGTGGGATCTGGGGTAGCCACTAAGGAACCTCTGTGGGCCTCAGTTTTCTTCTAAAAGGAGGTGTTTGCCCTAGGTGAACTCCAAGGCCTCTGCCAATGCTGCTGAGTTTTAATTTGATGTAGGTTTAACTTCTGTGATAGGCAGAATAATGACCCCCCAAAGATGTTCACGTCTTAATCCCCTGGATCTGTGAGTATGTTACCTTACATGACAAAAGGGACTTTGCAGGTGTGATGAAGGTTATGACCCTGGAGATGGAGAGATTTTCCTAGATTATCCAGGTAGCTTGAACTGCATCTCTTGAGTGCTTACATGAAGAGAACCTTTCCCAGCAGAGAGTTAAAGAACCAATGAGTTGGAGAGTGAGAAGAGCTCAACGTCCTGCTGCTGCCTCTGAGATGTCGGCGTTCTGTGGAAGGACCCAAGAGAGGCCTTGAGGAGCTCAGGCAGCCCCCGGCTGATGGTCAGCAAGGGGAGAGAGGCCTCACTCCTACAGCCACATGGAACTGAATTCTGTTAACAACCCCTCTAAGTAAGAAAACAGATTGTCCCTTAGCACCATCAGAAAGGACACATCCCTGCCAACACTGCTTTTAGCCTGATGAGATCCATGCTAGAGCTAGACTTCTTTTTTTTTTTTTTTTTGAGATGGAGTCTTGCTCTGTCACCCAGGCTGGAGTGCAATGGCACGATCTCTGTTCACTGCAACCTCCGCCTCCTGGGTTCAAGCAACTCTCCTGCCCCAGCCTCCTGAGTAGCTGGGATTACAGGCATGCGCCATCATGCCCGGCTAATTTTTGCAATTTTAGTAGAGACAGGTTTTCACCATGTTGGTCAGGCTGGTCTCAAACTCCTGACCTTGTGACCCACCCACCTCGGCCTCCCAAAGTGCTGGGATTACAGGCGTGAGCCACTGCGCCCGGCCCACGCTAGGCTTCTGAACCTGCAGAACGATAAGATAATAAATGTGTGTTGTGTTAAGTTGCTAGGTTTGAGGTATTTTGTTCTGGCAGCAATAGAGAACTAAGCCAAGCTGCCATGTACTGTCCCTCTATGTGCCAGGCGCTGTCCACATTCTTGTTAATGTCCACAACCATCTAGCAAAGCTGCAGTGATAGATAAATGACCATTTTGTAGGTGATGGAACTGAGGCTCAGAGAAATGAGGTCTTCTTACATCCTGGCTACACAGCTTGGAATGGGCCATGTGGGATGGGGGCTGAGTTTGTCAGGCCCAGCTCCGATGTCCTTTCTCCAACACGAGCTCCTAGGATATGCGGATGGTAGAGCTTCCTAAGTGGTTGACCGTGTTCATTACAGGGGGCCTCAAAGGCTGGGGATACCCAGCCAGGCTGTGGTATGGATGGGGCATATGGACTGCCTGCCCCATCTCTGTAGAAGGCATGGGTCTGCTCAACATTGGGCCCTGAGGATGCAGAGACACAATTATTCAGGCTCTGTTACTTCCTGGCCTGGGAGAGCGGAGTAAGTTACTTACCTCTCAATGCCTTGCTTTCCTTTCATCTATAAAACAGGATGACAACGGGACCTACCTCGTATCGTTGTGAGGATTCAGTGTGAAGGGCTTAGCACTGTGCCTGGCACACAGTTAGCACTTGACAAATGTGAGCTGTTTGGGGGATTAGAGTGAATAGAGAATGATCTCTGTGTTTTAGGTGCCTACCTGTGCCAGCAACCTGGGAGGCACCTGGCATAGCTTAGCTGAAATCCTCACAGCTAAATCCTCCTGTAAGGAGGGGGCGAAGGTGTCCATGAGGAAGATGCAATCAGACATAAGCTGAGTGACTTGTCCAAGGTTGCATGCTGGTGAGCAGCCAGGCTTGACTCAAAGCCAGGTTCGGCTGCCTGATTCCAAAGCACAGACCCTTCCCACTACCTCCGGAACCTGGCAGAGGTGGGGTGTTCTGGGCTTGCTCAGGGTGAGATCCTTAAAGGGCGAAGGCTGTGTCCAGGGCAGCCCTGGAGAACGGCCAAGGGTACGGGATAGAAGCCCTGTATCAGTGAAATGCTACATCTCCCAGCCCCCAGGTCTGCAGGGCTGTCTGCTTGTCATTCGGACCTCAGCTTAAATGCCACCTCCTGAGAGAAGCTCTCCTCTGACTGCCCACTCTAAGGCTCAGCCTCCGTCCCTCCCTCCTGCCCCTCTCTGCCGTGGTCTTGTTTGTGGGTGTGGACAGGCAGGAGGGTAGTGTGGCTCACTCTGAATAGCTGGACTGACTCTTGGGTCTGCCACTGTCCAGCAGAGTGCACCTGGGTACATGGCATGACCTCTCCCAACCCCTGTTTCCTTACCCCTCAAGACCAGCCCAGCCTCTTTCCTTGGCGGCCATGAGCACGACTCATGAATATGAGGCAGAAAGGTGTTCTGGAAAGGCAGAGCGTGGTTTGAAGGCGGCATGATGCCTATACGAAGTCAGAAGACAGTTCTGGCCCCGGTGAATGCCAAGGGATTGTGAGCAAGGCCCAGTCACCTGCCCAAAAGAAACACTTTTTTGGCCGGGCGCAGTGGCTCACATCTGTAATCCCAGCATTTTGGGAGGCCAAGGCGGGCGGATCACAAGGTCAGGAGATGGAGACCACGGTGAAACCCTGTCTCTACTAAAAATGCAAAAAATTAGCCGGGCGTGGTGGCAGGTGCCTATAGTCCCAGCTACTCAGGAGGCTGAGGCAGGAGAATGGCTTGAACCCGGGAGGCGGAGCTTGCAGTGAGCCGAAATACCACCCCTGCACTCCAGCCTGGGCGACAGAGCGAGACTTCATCTCAAAAAAAAAAAAAAAAAGAAATACTTTTCCCTTTTAAGGCAATGAGCTAGATATTTATATATTGAATTTTAGGGTCTGTTTAAAACCAACCACTGAATGCATTTGTCTGGAAATCGAGTCCCCAGCCTCATTTCCCAGCCCGACTGCACTTCTCCACACCCCACCTCACCCCACGCTTCTGCGAACCCTTCTGAAAATGTTCGCTGAATGTTCACTGTGGTGCAGCCCCCTCTAGGTGCTGGCAAAACCATGGTGAGGAAAAGCAGACCCATCGTGTGCGCCGAGTGCTGATGATGGGGGAGACGAACAAGAACTCAATGATCAATGACACAAGGTAATATTTCTACCACGGGAACTAGAAGGCCCTGGCGCTGGGGCTGGGGAGGGAGGTGTCCCACCAAGTCAGGAAGGTCAGCGAAATGAGCTGAGGCCTGAAGGAAGAATGGGATAAGAAAGCCTTTCCAGGCAGAGGGAACAGCATGTGCCAAGACTCTGTGTCAGGGAAACCTGATACTTAGGAGGAACAGAAAGAAGAATCCTCCCTCCAGTTGCCTCCTGCACTTCCCTCCCCCAGGCCATCTTCCTTCCTGTATGATTCCATCTCTGCTTGCTAGAAGCCTCTCCATTCTTCAAAGTCAAGTTCAAATGCCTCCTCTTCCAGGAAGCCTTCCAGGACATACCCTGTGCTCATTCCCTAGGAGGATGATTTTCCTGCCTGTGATCTCCCTCATCTCCCCCAGCACCTCTTGGGCCCTCATCCATGCCATCTTGTATGTAGGCTCTGTGTCTGTGTCTTATTTTTCCAACTAGGACATACATCCTCAAGGGCAGATACTGTGTCTACACTACACTGGAGAACAGTGTAGACATGAAGTCACGTGGTCCTGGGTTTAAATGTTAGTAGAGGTCACTTAAGTAGTAGGACCTTGCATAAATGACTCTATACCTCTTTGGACCTCAGTTTCCTCATCTGGCAAAGGGGGATAATGGGGTGGGGGTGTGGTGTGGTTATACAGCCCCCAGCTGGGTTCTGAGCAGCTGTAAGAGAAGGGGCTTGCCAAGGGGCTTGGAATAAAGAAGAGGGGGAAAGACTTGTTATAATTCCCAAAGCCTCAGGGCTTTGAGGGCTTCAAGGGGGTTAGACCTGAGTTTCCCAAATTTGTCCGATGGTAAGAAACACGTGAGTCACTTGTTAACAATGTGTATTCCCAGGGTCTACGCCTGGGGTTCTGATTCAGCAGGACTGGGGTAGACTGATATCTGTGTTCTGGAACTTGTGCTCATATATAGTTCTTATGTAAAATTTGGTGGGGAAACTGAGGCCTCAGAGGAAGGAAGTGATTTTCATGTGCATGGTAGATTAGATCAATGACCCCAGTCATTGATCTTTTCTGTGATAGGATTAGGTACCCACATCCTTTGCCAAGTAACTCTGCAGGGCTCACTCACTGCGCATAGAGTATACTTCCCCATCCCACTGATGCTGGGCTTGGCCGTGGGACTTGTTTTGGCCAATGAGGTATGGTTGGCTCCCTCCATGCTCCTACCCTTTACCTTGAGAGAAACAAGTCTGGGGTGGCTGCCAGTCCAAGGAGAATGAGGAGAAACATGAAACAGGCTGAACCCAACTCACATTCTGGACTCCTGCCCAGCACAGAGAGCACGGCCAAGATTAGTCAAACCCCAGCTGACCCACACACTGGTGAGTGAGGAAATAAATGTTTATTGTTTAAACTACTGAGTTGTGGGGTGATTTTGTTATGCAGCATTATTGCAGGAGTAACTGACTCATACACTGACTAAATGAATGCTGTTCATTTGCTAATGTCATGCAGCAAATGAATGGCAAAGCCAAGCCTAGGTCTCTGCTCCTAATCTACTGCTTGTTTCTCATTGCTTCTCTGTCTTCAAATCCTGAGGGCTCTCCCTGTATGTCTATTCCCTGGAAACCCCTCACTTCCATAGTCTGCCCCATCTCTACTCCTGGGTACATCCAGCTCCAGACAGCAGGGTCCTTCCCAGCAGCCCAGAACCACTTCTAGCTGCTAATAAGCTGAGGCGTCTTGAGTAGGCAGTTCCACCTGCAGAGCTCCCAAATGGATGTAGGAGAGTTCCCTGCAACCAGGGAAAGGGCTCCAGGAGCTTCCTTCTGGCTTCTACCAGTTAGAAAGAGTTCTCTCTCCACCACCCCCATGGGGTCCTGGGTTTCTCCAGTTCAGAGCTTTGTCAAGCCAGAGAGACGCACAGCTGAGGCTTTCTAAACTGTTAGAGGTCTTTTCTATCACTTGCTGGCTTTTTTTCTTCTTTGAGATGGAATCTCGCTTTGTTGCTCAGGCTGGAGTGCAGTAGCACAATCTTGGCTCATTGAAAGCCCTGCCTCCCGGGTTCAAGTGATTCTCTGGCCTTAGCCTCCCGAATAGCTGGGATTACAGGCACTCACCACCACGCCTGTCTAAATTTTGTATTTTTAGTAGAGACAGGATTTCACCATGTTGGCCAGACTGGTCTCGAACTCCTGACCTCATGTGATCCATTCACCTTGGCCTCTCAAAGTGCTGGGATTACAGGCAAGCACCACTATGCCCCGCTGGTTTTTGAGGGTCTTCTCAGATTGCCTCCTTTGAGTCAGCTCCCTCTGGACCCCAATCTGAGTGCGGCTTAAAGGCACCCAGGACCTCAAAAGAACTACAGTTCAGTCAGTCACAAACATGCCCTCTCAGCCACAGCAACACCACCAACATTCCCAAATAAAACCACACTCCTCAGACCCAAACACACAGACAGGCAGAGGCACAGTTAGATGTACAAACTCATGCTCAGATACACAATACCCCCTACGCCTGTCCCCAAGGCCCCACAGGTTGACAC
The DNA here is from genome assembly GCF_043159975.1 of Macaca nemestrina. Taxonomy (NCBI): domain Eukaryota; kingdom Metazoa; phylum Chordata; class Mammalia; order Primates; family Cercopithecidae; genus Macaca; species Macaca nemestrina. The sequence continues at coordinate 211,222,431 of NC_092125.1, forward strand.
ATCCATGCTCACAAATGCATGTATACAGAACCCACATGGCCACAGTCATATGCGTTGTAAACACATGGTCACCAAACACATATGACAGTACACTCACACATACACAGACTCAAATGCACAATCAGACCCACAAGCTCAAGGTGCTGTGGATACATCAAGGACTTCGCCCAAGGACTGGAGTCTGTCAGAGCTAGTCAATTCTTGCCTCTCACTCTTCCTGGCTTTGCGACTCAACTTGTCTGAGCATCATCTGTGAAATGGGGACACGGATGCCTCCTTCTCAGAGAGGCCACAACAATGCAGTGAGGTCATGCACGGAAAACACCCCTCAACCAGGTGGAGTCAGTTGCCCTCTCTCTCTCTTTTTTTCTTAGAGTTTCGCTCTTGTCGCCCAGGCTGGAGTGCAATGGCGTGATCTCGGCCCACTGCAACCTTCGCCTCCTGGGTTCAAGTGATTCTCCTGCCTCAGCCTCCTGAGTAGCCGGGATTACAGGCATGTGCCACCATACCTGGCTAATTTTTGTATTTTTAGTAGAGATGGGGCTTCACCATGTTGGCCAGGTTGGTCTCGAACTCCTGACCTCAGGTGATCCTCCTGCCTTGGCCTCCCAAAGTTCTGGGATTACAGACGTGAGCCACTGTGCCCAGCCAGTTGCCCTCTTTCTTTCTATGTCCTTGGCATGCCCTTCCTCCCTTCAATGCCATTTTTTTCTATTGTTCCTTTCAACATTCTACTGGCTGGGTGCAATGGCTCTTGTTTGTAATCCCAGCACTTTGGGAGGCTGAGGCAAGAGGATCATTTGAGGTCAGGAGTTCAAGAGGAGCCTGGGCAACATATAAGACTCCATCTCTAAAAAAAAAATTTTTGACTGGTCCTTCAAACTGCAAGTCAAATTCCACCTCCTCCAGGAAGACTTCCTGGGTCTGGACTTCCACATCTGGATCCCTGCATGCTTACCGTGTGGGCCCTACCCTACATCAGAAAGATCAGCTTGGAGGCCCACTCACTTTCCCTCCTGCGGCCTGGCCTCCCTCAGCTCTTCCATGGACACGGCCCTGACCATGCTCACTGCAGGGGTTTGGCAAAGGTTGCTGAGTGAATAACTGAGGGGCACGCTCACAGTGCCAACCGTGAGATCTTCTACCCACAGGTAGCATAATGTCCTCGATAATCACATGTGGCCCTCAGGTGGGGATGAGGCTGGGAAGCATCTCTGGGACTCAGCCTCACGTGACACTGAGGACAGCGGTCCTGGTGGAGAGGGGAGGCTAGGAGCCCAAGTGAGTGGGGACTAGAGAGAGAACAGGGTGGAGGGGAGACTGCGGTGTTCGGCAACTTCCTTTTTCGCTGTGAGGGAAAGAAGGGTGGTGGGTGGAGGATGACGCGAGGCCACAGAAAGGGTTAGTAAAGGTGAGCTTCAGGAGAGTTTCGCTGGAGTTAGACTGGAGTGGGCTGAGCTTCACAGAAAGCACTTGTGATCGAGGTTCAAGTTAGGCTGCAAGAGATGACACCTCCGGGCTCTCCTGGGTCTCAGTGAGGCCATGTGACTGAGGCCCCTCCCGTGGAATGCATGCAGAAGAGAAAGATGCTGCCTCTACCTACCTTGCTTCAAACATCATGCTGCCCTGTCTTCCCTCTCTTCCCACAGACATGCCTGAGACTCAGTTTGGATCATACAGATAAGGAGCAGGGGGCATGGGGAAACGAGGAAATCACCTGGGTCCCTGAGTCTCTGAGTGGATCAGAGCCACCCCGCTAACGTGGACTGCTCACCTCTGGATTCTCCCATGAAATACGTCCACGTTCTTTAAGGCACCTAATGTTGGATCTTTTCGTTACAGCAGCTTAACTTTTACCTTCAATAATATGCACTCAACAAGTGGGAGCAATTATTACCAATACCACCACAATGAAGAGGTAGCGCTTACTCTCCCAGGTGGACGGATCACATGAAAAACCTTTGAAAAGAAGAAATCACTCCACAGATGTGAAGGAGTCTTTTGTGAGTCTTGTGTGTGCCCTCCCTGGCACAGCACGATGGGGCACTACCCTGGCCCACGTCGGAAGCGCTTACCTGCCTGGTTGGTGGTGATGTTCACAGAGGCGAACTGAGGCGAGAAGGGGCTCTGGTCAGTAACGCCATTCACGGCCTGGATCTCGAAGGTGTACTGGGTGTGGGCCAGCAGGTCACTGATGTAAATGCGTGGCTCGGTCAGGCCCAGCTGGCGCGGTGCGTACTGCACGTTGTCCCCGCAGCGGGTGCAGGCGCCCCGGCCCGAGCCACAGCTCTTGCAGATGATGTTGTAGACGAGGTCCTCTCGGCCTCCAGAGTCGCGGGGAGGGGTCCACTCCAGCATGAGGGAGGTCTCATTGACACTGGAAATCACAGCCTGGGGTGCAGAGGGGATGGCTGGGGCAGGGGAGAGGTGTTGGTCAGTGGGGGGCTCAGGGGGTACTATCCCCCACTGATCACTCTGTACCCACTGCTCTGGCTCCAGCCCAGGCCTCCGAAAGGACCTCCTTAAATTCTTTCTCCTGTCTCCCCACCAGAGAGGTGTTTCTGGAGTATAACTTAGCCTGCCGTACACCTGCTCAAACCTTTCCCTCCAGGTTCCAACCTGCTCAGTGTTTGTGACTGAGGATAGTATTTTCACATTTGGAATTATACCTGCCCAGTATGTATTTTCGCCTTCTTCCTTAGAACAGCTCAGCTTTATTCACGGTGGCAACATGTCCAGCTAAAAGATGGCATTTCCCAGCCTCCTGTGTTTAAGTGCTTGCCACTGATATAGAGCAGAAGCTGTTGACTAGGACTGTTTCTTTAAAAAGAGACAGACAACTATGGCATGTCCCTTTGTCCTTCCCCCCTTCTGCCGCCTAAAATGTGTGTGATGGCTGGGACTTCAGCAGCTATGTTGGACTATGAAGTGACCTTAAGAACAGAAACAACAGTGGCTCACACTGTAATCCCAGCACTTTGGGAGGCCGAGGCAGGCGGATCACCTGAGGTCAGGAGTTCAAGACCAGCCTGGCCAACACAGGAAACCCTGTCTCTACTAAAAGTACAAAAAATTAGCCGGGTATGATAGCGGGTGCCTGTAATCCCAGCTACTCGGGAGGCTGAGGTGGGAGAATTACTTGAACCCGGGAGGTGGAGGTTGTCATGAGCTGAGATCACGCCATTGCATTCCAGAGCCTGGGTGACAAAGCGAGACTCCATCTCAAAAAAAAAAAGAAAAAAAAAAAAGAACCAAAACTAGGTTGGGTGTGGTGGCTCATGCCTGTAATCCAGCACCAGCACTTTGGGAGGATGTGGGAAGATTCCTTGAGCCCAGGAGTTCAAATCTAGCCTTGGCTAGATAGAACATAGTGATACCCTGTCTGTATGAAAAATTAGCTGGGTGTGGTGGTGCACGCCTGTAATCCCAGGTATTCAGGAGGCTGAGGGCAGAAGGCTGAGGGCACTTGAGCCCAGGAGGTTGAGGCTACAGTGAGCTAAGATTATGCCACCCTGAATGGCAGAAAGTCAGGCCCCAAAGGCCATCGTGGATTGACCATACTGTTCCAGGACTGTCTGCCTTGGGCTCCTTTTGGGTGAGAGAATAAATCTGTACAGTTTCAGCCACCAGGGTCAGCTCTGTTACTTACAGCTGAATGTCATCCCTGACAGATACAGGGGTTGTGATGCCGTGCTCTTAGTCAGCCCCTTCCTAGAGGACCTTGGGCTGTGATTCAGGCAGCCGCTGCCAGGTTAGAACACTGGGCAGCCTCTTCTGCCACAGACACTACCTGTGTTGCTTCATCTCCTGCCAAGCCTCCCTTCCCTTGTCCCTTTGTGAATCCAGACCTTGACTTGATCTTTCATGTGACTCAGCAGCAGGGGGTAAGGAGCCAGACGCCAGCACCATGGTGTCTGCATGGTGGGAGCACGGCCACCCCAGGATGCCCCTTTCTTGATGCCCCTTACTTTTCCATTTCTCTTCCCACCAGGGAAAGACTGGCTGTAACCGGATGGCACCCAGCCCTCGCTCTGAGCCTTTCTGCAGGTAGACCTGGGACTCGGTCAGGCATCGCCCTTGAGGGGCCCCGGGACTTACTTGTGCAGGGCATGTCCAGGGGATCCAGGTCTGCTCTGTAGTAGCCATTGCGGCAGACACAGTTGGTGGCCCCTTCAGAAGTGGTCCGGCTGTTGATGGGACAGTGGGTACAGGCCTTGTCTCCTTGGTTGGCCTTGAAAGTTCCAGATGGACAACCTGAGAGAGAAGACAAGGAGAGTCACCAGGAAACCAGATGAAGACTCAGGGAGGTCACGAGCCACGCAGTCTCACGCAGGGGCCACGGAGCCTCGTAGAGGGGCCCTGCAGCACCATTGCTGGAAAATCTCATCTCTTGAAGCGTTTGAAGTCTCCAGACCCCAACATGGGCGTTCTTATTCTGCCAGGGCTCCCTAGTTTCTTGTCCCTGAGCTGTCTAGGGCTCCCAGCAATCTTCCCTCACCTATCCCAGCCTGGCTGTGTCACGGTCTCTAGAATCAATCCTGACCTAGTTATGAGGCACATCTGAAGACATCTGGGGCAGTGTGCATGGGTTCCGGTCTTGCTTACTAATGTCTGGCTGGGCGCTGATTCTTAGAACTAGATTCCTGGGTTGCAGACAATTGAGATGACTACACGGCAGAAGAAAAGTCCTAGGGCAGCATAGAGAGGCGATGTGGCAGAACAGAAGAGAACACTACTTTTGGAATCAGACCGACCTGGCTTTGAGTACTGGCTAGGCCTTTTACTAGCTGTGCAGCCCCAGACAATCTGCTTAACTACTCAGACTCAGTTTTCTTATTTGTAAAATTAGGATTCTAAGGCCCATCCCTGTAGGGTCATTGTGAGTATTCTGCTTAAGCGTAAGGCACATGGCACAAGGCCTTGCACAGTATAGGTGCCCAATGAATAGTAGCTGTTATAGTTGGTATGTGATCAATTTATTAAAATATTAATAAAAGGGGCCTGCAGTACCAGGGCCAGCCTAAGGAGGGCACTGCTTGCACTCGGCCCACATTTGCACTCGGCCTGCATTTGGCTTCTCCCATGGGCTGTGGCCATCATCCTTGATACGGAGTCCACCCCCCATGCAGCTCTGAGTATGAGGTTAGGGCCTATAAGAGGCAGCAGCCTTGTGTGCACACATATTCAGATCCACCTTCCTCTTCTTGCTGGCCCTGGGCTGAGAATTAGGAGGCTGAGGGTCTAGACCCTGCCCCTCTCCCAGCTTCAGCCTGCTGGGTTCATGAACCCAGCTCTGCTATCATACCTTGAAGGGATTGTGCAATGGGTAAGTGGGTGGACACGAAAGAGCTTTGCAACAAACATTTCGTCTCCTTGGGATGAAATGCAGCTAAACCATCCACAGGCCCCCAGGCCCTCACCGGGAGTACATTTCATGCCTGGGTGCTGTGGGTTCTTCAGCAAGTGACTCAGCCTCTCTGAACATTAGTTTCTGTGTATATAAACAATTAACATAAATTTCCCTAGTTCATTTTTTTCCACCTCTAGTCTTCAAGGCTTATCTTCCCAGTCCAAGTATTAGCAAACCACTCTCCCTCAACCCTCAACCAGCTCTGGCCTCAGAGACTCTGCCTTTCTTGGTGCCCAGAACATTGCTTGGGTTCAGAGTGCTCTACTTACCCACCATAATTATTTTTCTGGGGGTCTCCTGGCCATGCTCTCAACTCCCCCAGGATCAGAGCCATGTCTGACTCACAGCTGCTTGTCCTGTGCCTAGCTTGGAATCTGCACTCAGCAAGTGCTCTATAAATACTTCTTTTGTTGTTGTTATTAAATTTTTTTGGTTTTGTTTTGTAGAGATGGGGGTGTCACTATGTTGCTCAGGTTAGTCTTGAACTCCTGGGCTCAAGCAGTCCTTCTGCCTCGGCCTCCCAGAGTGCTGGGATTACAAGCATAAGCCACCACACCTGGCCCATAAATACTTCTTGGAGTTGCCTGCTTAAGTGGAATGAGCATGGGCTTTGGAGGCCATGCAAGCCGGAGGGCAGTGAACACAGTGGTTAGTGTGCAGGCTGCTGGCAAACCCAGAGCCCCCCGTGTGAGCAGTGTGGCCTCGGGGAAGTCACTTAAACTGTTTCCTTATCTGTAAAATGGGACAATGGTATCTATCTCCTAGGGTTGTTGTCAGTTTATATTGCTTAACTTATGTAAAAACACTTGTAACAATTCCTGGCAGTATTAAGCCATCTGGTTCAAAAGCAATTTGCTGAGTGACCTTTGACAAGCTGTTTGACCTCCCTGAGCTACACTATTCTCACTGGTAAGAGCATCTACCACACAAAGGGGCCATGAGGTTTACTGCACTGGCTCTGGGTCCCCTGAGTCCTCCTGCCCTCCTTCTCTTCTTCCTCTTGGGCACCGACCTTTCCCTGATGGCTGGATGAAGGGGCAGTCTCACCATCTTGGCACTGCCCAGAGCTTCTGGGCAGTCAGGACACGCAGGCTGCAGCCCCAGCTCTGGTCAAGCAGTCGGCCTCTCTGAACGGCTTTCCTCCTCCACAGAATGGGGGCACAAGGTTCCCAGGAAGGTCTAGAACCATCCTTAGAGATGCCAAAGGGTTTTGGCCCCAAGATCAGGCTGCTCCTGCTCCCTCTCTGCAGACAGCCTACCCGATTCAGCATCCCTCGTCCATCTGTGGGGCATTCCCGGGGGGCTGCCAGTGGGTAGCTGCTCCCTCTCCCCTCTGTGTGGTGCCAGCCCTTCCATCTGGACTGCCTTCCTGGCTACCCTCTCCCCCTGGCAGTGTCCTGGCTCCCTCTCAGATTCCCAGACCACCCCTGCCCTAAGCTGCCCTTCATTTGCTGTGTTGCCTGGCCAGGTTCGACCCCCACCACCAGGCACTGTATCATTTCTGTACCTATGGCACTGTGCTTCATGAAACTCACTCTTCTCTGTCCTGGGAAGTGGCGTCACTCTCTACCCTGTCCCCCTGTAGCCGATCAATTACTAGGTCTTCCCTCCTCAGCAGTCTCTGGTCTTGTCTTGGCCGCTCCCCCCGCTGCCAGCATCTAGAAAGCTCTTTCCACCCATGCCTCAGCCTCTCATGCCATCTGGCCTCCTCCCGCCCACCCACTCTCCAAACTAGCTCTCTGGAGTGCAGACCTTTCCAAGTCACTTAAAAATCCACAAAGGCACATACACTGGAATACTATTCGGCCATAAAAAGGAACAAAGCATTGACACATGCTACGGCCCAGGCGACCCCCGGACACATCGTGCTCAGTGAAAGAAGCCAGCCATGAAAGCAGGATTCCATTTATATGAAACAGGCCCAGCACAGGCACATCGAAAGAGACAGAAAGTCGATGCATGGCTGCCAACGGCTGGGCATAGAGGAGCAGGGGGAGGAGCTGCTAATGGGGAACAGGGCTTCTTTTTGGGGTGATGAATATGTTCTAAAATTGATGGTGGTGATGGTTGCACAATTCTTTGAATACACTAAAAACCATTGATTTGTACAATTTATTTTATTTTTTTTGAGATGGAGTCTCACTCTGTCACCCAGGCTGGAGTGCAGTGGCGCAATCTCGGCTCACTGCAGCCTCTGCCTCCTGGGTTCAAGCGATTCTCCTGCCTCAGCTTCCCGAGTAGCTGGGACTACAGGCGCCCACCACCACGCCTGGCTAATTTTGTATTTTTAGTAGAGACAGGGTTTCACCATGTTGGCCAGGCTGGTCACGAACTCCTGACCTCAAGTGATCCACCCACCTCGGCTCCCAAAGTGCTGGGATTACAGGCGTGAGCCACCACACCTGGCCTGATTTGTACAATTTAAATAGGCAAATTGTATGGTATGTGAATTTTATTTCAATGAAGCCACTATTTGAAAACGTCCACACCAACTCCCCAGCAGACATGGGAAGCCCAAACTCTGCAGGGCCCCTGGGCCCCAGGGGGCTGGTACTTGCCCACCACTCCTACCTCAGTGTCTGGTGCTCTCCCACACTCAACTAGGTACAATGTCCACCCCAGGCCCACCTCACGCCCCTGGCTTTTGTCCATCTGCTGTTGTTGCTTAGAATGCCTCCCCTTCGCCATCAGGCAAACTCCTAGACTCTTTTAAGACATCATTTCTTCTAGGAAGTCTTCTCTGAGCCCCCTGGCAGCGTCTATTTTATTTATTTATTGAGATGGAGTCTCACTCTGTCGACCAGGCTGGAGTGCATCGGCATGATCTTGGCTCATTGCAACCTTTGCCTTCCAGGTTCAAGTGATTCTCCTGCCTCAACCTCCCAAGTAGCTGGGATTACAGGCATGCACTACCACGCCGGGCTAATTTTTTTGTATACGGTATCTATTTTAATTACTTATGAATGTGTCTACCTGGCTGGACTGTAAACTCCCAGTATAATGTTGGGTTCCTAGCGGGTGATGGGTGGATGAATGAGGAGCTGGAAGGCGATCGAGCCCTACCCCCTTAGTTGACATTTGAGAAAACTGAGGCCCAGAGAGGAACAGACAGGCATAGCTCTTCAGTAGCACAGGCCAATTCTGATCCCAAGTCTACTGTGTGACCGTGGGGTGCGCTGGGGCCTCAGCTCCCATCAGCTACCTCTGAGAGGTCTGGGTGGCCACTGTCCACAGCACCCAGGGGGCCACACTGCTCCCAACTTCTGGGTGGGAAGGGAACCTGTCCTGCTGGCATCTGCATGTCATGTGCAGTAGTGGAAAGAAGATAATGAGACCTGAAACACAGGAAGGCAGCTGTACCTCTGACAGGTGTGTGGGCTTGGGAAGGCCTTCTCCCCTCTGAAACTCAGTCTCCTCATCTGGAAAGGGGGCTAATGATGCCTGCATGGAATAATGACAGAGACAGCCACTGAATGGGTCTCTGCTCCACTGTGGCCTCTCTGCCAATCCTCCACAGTCTCTGGAGTGATCTGTTTAAAATGAATCAGACCTGCGGCACCTTGTCTAAAAACTCCCTCATGTGCAATTTATCCCCACTGCACTCAGAATAGATCCACACGCCTAGCCTGGCTACAAGGCCTGTGACGTTGGTCCTGATGGTCTCCTGGCTGCTTCCCCCTCCTCCCCTCACTCACTGTGCTCCCGCCTGTGGTCATCAAACCCGTTCTCACCTCCAGGCCTTTGGCCAAGCTGTTCCCTCTGCCTGGAATGCTTTCCCTGCTCTTCCCATGGCTAGCTCTTTTTCTCCTTCAGGCCCCAGCTTAAATGTCACCTCCTCTGAGAGGCCCACCCTGACCACCCTGGCTAAAGCAACTGTCTCTTGCTATGTTCCGTCTCAATCTCAGTTTCCTTACTGACCCTCATCACAATTCGTAATTATATTAGAAAATGGTTTGTCAACTTATGTGTTGTCTTTTTCCCTGCACTGAAAGTACCTGGAGAAAGGGAGGAGGAGCCGGGGTTGTCTGGCTCTTGTGGTTACCCCAGGCCCTAGCAGAGCAGCGGGCCCGTAGTAGGCACTTGATGTATACAGGTTGATGGAATCAATGTGCCTCTTACAGGCTGCCATCAGAATCAGAGGAGAAAGTGGGTGAGAAAATGCTTAGCTGAGTCCGTGCCTGTCTGGGTACCACCAGAGTCATCTCGATCTTACCAGCCCATCATCAGGCTCACGGTCCTCTCTGCCTCCCATTTGTTCTCCCCATGGTCTTCCCAGGGATCTGTTGACCAGGGCGTTGACCAAAGCATCTCAGTTTTCAAACTGCAAGTCCTGTATCCCAGAAACTCCCTGGGATTGACCGGGAGGATTGACCATTTTACTGTAACCTCTCTGGCCCCATCTGTCACCTCTCTCATCTGCTTGCAGTTCCCTGGACGTCGGGCCACATATGCTGGTCCCTTTGCCCGAATGCCCTTCTCCCCCATCTCCCTGGCCCCTTGGATTGGTGAGTCTGATGTGTATGCCCACTTCTAGGCGGCCTGCCCTCCATTTTCCTACAGTGCCAGCTCACACCTCCACTGTAGCACACAAGACATGCTCCGTGTGCAGTGGTGTGCTGTTAAACTGGCAGGGGAGGGGAAAAGAAGCCCTGATTGGTTGGGTTTGCCAATTTGTGTGGTATAAATACTCCCACCAGAGCAAATGCCGAGCTACCAACTTGAGATCACTGAACGCTGACTTGGGAAAACATGTGCACAGTCGGCTCTTGCAAGTCAAGCTCCAGACCACCACTGGACTTACATGGCACATGACTTTGTTCTGCCCACTGGTTGGTGAACCTTGGTTGGGGCAGGGGCTGGGTCTTTCACTTCTGCATCCCCAGTGCCTATCCCAGGATCTGGCACATGGTAGGTGTTCAGCCAATTTAGTTTTGCTGAATGAAGGCAGGTCTGTCTCCCTGGTTGGACAGTGAGGAGGAGGGGCTGTGGATTTGAATGGATTGATATACACAAGGCACTCAGAACACACAGTAAGTGCCATGTAAATGGCTATTATTACTCATCCAGCATGGAATGACAAAAATAATTCCCATTTATTATGTACTTTCCAGGTGGCAGGCCCAGTGCTGTGTCTTACATGGATTCTCTAACTTATTCCATAAACCGCCCACCCAACTAGGTACCATTATCATTCCCATTTTACAGATAAGGAAACTGAGGCTCAGGGAGAATGAAGTGACCGCCCTAAGGTCACATAACAAGTCAATGGCACAGCTGGGGTTGACCTTAGATCTTCGTGATCCAGAACAGCTTGTGTCTAAATGCTACTGGTCCCAGAAATTAGTGAGTGGTGAGTGTCACGGCTGAACACCATCTTGTCAGGTCTGCCGAGGGGACGGGATTTGCTGGAGCCTCTCAGAACGGCAGAAGTAGCGCCTGGACCTCAAACCCAGGACTCAGGGCTCAAAGCAGCCAGCCAGCGCCAGCCTTCTGCAATCACCCAGAGCCCTTGGCCAGGCAACCCAGGGCAGGATGGCAGCGGGCCGGGGAAAGGAGGGAGGGTTACAGGGAAACAGATTTTCTCCCCGCCTGCCCCCTGGGCTCTGGGGATAGGTGATAATTGACCGAGTGAGCCCTGAGTCAGGCCGAGGCAGGACTCCATCTGGGCCTGGCACGGTGGGGCTGTTAATTGGCATCGGGTGATCCTCAAAGCCTCAATGGCTGGCCTGCTGCCTCTGCTCCCCCCTCTCCTCCCAGGGACTCCGGCTGAATCCCAAAGACAACTGATGCCACCTCGGAGTCAATCGCTGGGTCAGGCCCAGTGTGTCAGGCTGCCAAGGCTTGGAAGGAGCATCTCTGTCTTCCTTGGGGTCCTGTAGACCAGAGGGCGCTGTCTGTGGTTCTGGGTAGAGGTGGCATCTGAAAAGGTCTGCACCCTGGGGTCAAGTTCCTATTCCCCAGACCTGAGCAGGATGTCTGATGAAACTGAACCTGGGCATGGACTGTGGAGCTACGGCCAGGGCTTAATCCCAGTTCTACCTCTCATTAACTCTGTGACCACAAACAAGTTACCTAACCTCTCTGTGCCTAAGTTTCTTGTCTGTACAATGGGAATAATAATATTGATTATATTTGCTGGGAAGATCAAACAAGTTAACGAAAGTAAAGCACCCTAGCAGTGTCTGCCTGGCTCATGTTAAGTGCTACGTAAGTATTGGCTATTATTATATTCATTCATTCTTGGCCTCCATTTGCTATGTGCTAAGCACTGGAGATAATAGAGATAAAGAAGACATAGTCCCTGTCCTCAGAAGTTCAGGCCCAGTTGGGGAGATAGTGAGTTGTAAATTTATTCTACAGGCATTTACTGAGTCCCCTAGTAGGTGCCAGGTACTGGGACTTTGAGACAAAAGGCCTCGGCCCTGGAACATAAGAGACCATGACTAAGCAGGGGGCTGAGATGCCTTCCTTGAACCAGGCTTGCCTGCTGGCTGCTGTGGGCAGAGGGGCCAGGGAGCGGGTTCTGGGGTCAGCGGTGGCAGGTTTGAAGTGCAGCCAGCTCGCTTTCCCACCTTGGACTCTCTAGGAAGTCAGTTCTGGGTTTCAGTTGGGGAGAGGAGTTTGACTGGATGGAGAAAAGAGTCTTGGCCCCAGGGTAGGGGGGCTGGCGGCCCCAGCAAACTGCCGTTTGCTCCGTGAGCCTAGGTGACTTCCTGCCCACTCTGGGCCTCAGCTCTACTAGATTTGAATGGATTGATATACACAATTCAATCCAATCATTCAATCCACAGTCCAAGGGAGGTGCTGCCTGGCACCCCCTCCAGGGCTTCTTCCAGCTTGGGACTCCAGCTGTGGGTGGCTCAGACACCCAGTGCTGGGCCTTGCATTCTCTTTGAACTGTGGAAAGACTGATTTGCATATTTTCAGGGGTTTGTGCTGTGTGTAGGGCAGGGCTGGGCTTGCTGGGTTGAGTGGGTGGGGTTTTGGGGTCTGCCTCATGCAAAGTTGGCTTTTACATTTTGCACGCTTCCTGCTTTGGCTGCAAGGTTAAGCCAGCAGAGTCAGTCCCTCTGGGCTGGGCTGGGCTGGGCATGATGCCTGATCCTCCTCCGTACTGTGGGCAAAGCTGCGCTGAAAGCAGGCAGCTACCTCCTGAGATGGAGAGGAGGTGCTTCTAAGCACTGCGTGCCTAGGATGTGCCCAGTGCTGGGCCAGGAGCCTCCCTGGTCCATGCCCTCCTTGGACCACCCTGTGCAATGGGAGGTGTTATTCCCATTTTAGAGATGAGGAAACTGAGGCTAACAGAAAGGAAGCGCCCTGTCCAAATCACATAGAGACTTAGGCTCAGAGCATGTGCCTCCACAGTCCAGGTTCTTAATTTTTTTTCTTTCTTTTGAGACAGGGTCTCACTCTATCACCCAGGCTGCAGTGTAGTGGCACAATCACAGCTCACTGCAGCCTTGACTTCCTGGGCTCATGTGATCCTCTCACTTCAGCCTTCTGAGTAGCTGGAGCTACAGGTGCACACCACCATGCCTGGCTAATTTTTGTTATATTTTGTAGAGATGGGGTTTCATCATGTCATCCAGGCTGGTCTTGAACTCTTGGGCTCAAGTGATCCTCCTACCCTGACCTCCCTAAGTGCTGGGATTACAGGTGTGAGCCACTGTGCCCAGCTTTAGTCCATGTTCTTTCTAAAACCCCCGTCCTCAAGGTCCCTGGAGCTCCTTCCCACTTGATGAAGGGTTTCCCTTCTTGCCTGTTTACTCCTTCCTTTCCTCCCTCTTCCCCCTTCCTAGACAAGACAGCTTAAGTCCAGCGAGTGCCTCAGGGCCATGCCCTTGCTGGGGTGGTTCCCACGAGGACCACCCAGGGGCTGTCAGTCATCCTGCCCCAATGCCCAGGTTCCCCCTGTCTGCCCCTGCTGGGACCTGGCTTCGTGGAACCCAGCCAGCAGCTGACAGGACAAAGTTGAGGCAGGGAGCTGCACGAACATGCCTCCCCTTTGCCTGAGGGGGCACCCGGGCCTTGCCAGCCAGGCCGCCACCCCTGCCATCTGTCGAGTCACTCCTCTGCTCAAGACCCTTTGGTGGCTCCCTCATGCCCAGGGATAGTCCAGCCTGCTTTGGCCTCCCGTTCCACAGTCCACCTGGCCAGCTTCAGCTCCCTCATGCTCCCAATCACACCTTGGGCTCCAGCCACTGCAGGCACTGCCAGTTCCCAGAACAAGCTGTGCTTGGTCTCACCTCTGGGCCTTTGCTCAGGCAGCTCTCTCTGCCTCACATGCTATCCCAGCTCCCACTCAGCTCTTTCTTGTCCTTCATCCAATCTCACTCCAGCCCAAATCAGCTGTTGGTCCTTTTCTAAGATGTCCCCTGCCAGGGCTGGGTCTGGGGGCACTCTCCTGTGCTCCAGGAGTGCCTGGCACTGCACCTCTGCCACTGCATGAGTATATAGGATGGTGACTGTCTACCTCTCCTACCAGTCTGTGAGCACAGTGATAGTGATGGTGGGTAACCCCAAGGTCTGGCACCAGCCCCAGTGTCTGCCTGAGAGGTGATCGATAGAGGCTTTAGGAATTGTTTGTCGCCCAGGCTGGAGTGCAGTGGCACGATCTTGGCTCACTGCAAGCTCCACCTCCCAAGTTCAGGCCATTCTCCTGGCTCAGCCTCCTAAATAGCTGGGACTACAGGCGCCCGCCACCATGCCTGGCTAATTTTTTTGTATTTTTAGTAGAGACGGGGTTTCACCATGTTAGCCAAGATGGTTTCAATCTCCTGACTTCATGATCCGCCTGCCTCAGCCTCCCAAAGTGCTGGGATAACATGCGTGAGCCACCAGGCCCGGTCAAAAGATGGAATCTTGTGCTTAAGCTCACTCAACTTGTGTGTGGACTGCAGATTTTGCTCGAGGCCTCTGGAGTCCTCTGAGCTCCTCCTGGAGCCCCTGGTGACAGGCTCTCAAGGCCTCCTACCTTTGTCCTTGGCATTTGATTAACATCTGTCTCTCCACCTCCATCTCCCCTCCTCCCGCCAGCTGTGAGCTCCATGAGGGCAACCACCGCACCTGCCCTGCTGACTGCCTGGCACAGAGCTGGCACAGAGCAGACGCTCCGTAACAGCTCTCTGAGTGACAGGCTGCAAGGCCTGTAGGTCCCCTGGCCCCAAGGCCGGAGCAACCAGGACTTTTATGACTGCTGTGTGTTCCCCAGTAGTAGGGGGAGCTCACAGTCTCCCAGGGGAGCCAGACACTGAACCCCACAGTCTGTAAAGGCTGGTGAGCCAGTGAGGGTGTTTCATGGCCTGGTCTTCCCAGCCTCTGGACCCCCGCGTTGCCCCCAGCCCCAGGTCTGGCCTGCCTCCCTTCGCGATATCCCAGCTCCCCCACAGTGGGGGCTGAGAGCTCCCGCCCTCCCAGCAGGCAGCCCCATTCCTCCAATTTCCTCCCAATTAATCAAGCTCTGAACTTTTTAATTATCTGCCTGCAGGGTGACTCCCCACTCTGGTGAAGCAATTAAGGAAGGACATTTCCAAGTGTTGTGTGGCTGCCAGCAGGCAGCGTTGACCAAGCCCTGATGGAGGAGCTGGTGACAGGAGGGGTGGGCAGGAACCCCCTCCCCAAAATGGGCTGCTGGGAGGTTGTCCTGGGGTCCGCGCTGGAACCCTTCTGGGAATCTGGGGCCACACTGTACAGGGTAACCCCCTCCCATTCATTCAATGGCTCTTTCTCTGCAGCTAGAATCTGACTTCAAAAATCCTAGCTACCACGTGCTAGGCACTGGGTAGGTGCTTAACAATGTTGCTGCATCTTCACCTTGACTCTGGGAGTAAGAATATGATGATCTCTGTTTTACAGATGAGGACACAGAGGCTCAAAAACATGAACGACTCCAGATATGTAGCTGGAATCTGAGGCCAGCTCTGACTCCACGGCTTCCTCATTCTATTGTCTTCTGAAAATCAGTGTGTGGTCTGTCAAAGTGCTCAGGGCACTGAGAAAGGGGAGTGGGTCAGCCTCTGGAGGAGATGCCCCCAAGCTGGAGACCTGCTGAAGAACACAGGCCGTCTGTGTGCAGGGCTGCTGCTGGGAGAGGGTATTGCAGGGAGAGGCAGTGTGCAAAGGCACAGAGGCGTGAAACGGCGTGGTGTGTGTGCGGAGAGCTACAAATAGTTCAGGGTTGCTAGCACGTGAGGTTCAAGGCCAGGAGAGGAAGGAGATGAGGGTGGAGAGTAAGGCAGGGTCTCAGGCCTTGGAAGTCAGCAGAACCTTCACGATCTTCTGGGTTAAGCTCCTTACTTTATGACTACAAAATACATGACCCAGACAGGGACAGGGACAGGGACAGGGACTTGCCTAGGGTCACACAGCAAGTGAGTGGCCGGCAGAGCTGGGGTTGCAGCCCAGCTGTGCTGATGCCCACATTGGAGGGAAGAGAGGGGGGCAGTGGAGTGGAAGCATCATCACATCAGGCAGAAGCCTAACTGGCTGCCTGGCTTTCTCCCTTGCTCCCATGTCCTTGCTCTCCTCCAGCTGCATTCAGCCTTCCACAGCAGCCAGGATTCTGCAGAACAGCGATCAGCTCATGTTGCCCAAAGGCCTCCAACAGTTTCCCTCTCACTTGGAGTAAAGGCCAATAGCCTGGGCACAGTGGCTCACACCTGTAATCCTAGTCCTTTGGGAGGCCAAGGGGGAGGATCGCTTGAGCTGAGGAGTTTGAGACCAGTCTGAGCAACATAGTGAGACCATGACTCTACAAAAAATTTTTTTAAAAATGAGCCGGGCATGGTGGCGTGACCCTGTGGTCCCAGTTACTTGGGAGGCTGAAGTGGGAGGATCTCTTGAGCCTGGGAGGTTGAAGTTGCAGTGAGCTGAGAGCCCACCACTGCACTCCAACCTGGGCAACAGAGCAAGACCCTATATCTAAACAAAGCCGAATTTCCAAAAAGAAACAAAAACCCCCAAAACAAGAGCCTACAAAGCTTCCTTTTCCTCTCTGAACTCCCCTCCACCCGCCTGGCCTCTTGCCCACTCCACCTGAGCCACACTGACCTCCTGGCTGCCCGCAGAACACCAGGCTTCTGCTAGCCTCAGGGCCTGTGCTCCTGCCTGGTTCAAGTCCTGGTTCGGTCACTTCTTCCCTGAGCCCCTCTCTGGGCCTCACCTCCTCATCTATATTTGGGGTTCATGCCACATCCCTCCCCGTCCTGAGAAAATGGGGACCGATCGAGTATCCCCTTCCTCCCAGCTGGAGACTATCACTGCCACAGGGCTCATAAGGCTGCAGCCTCCCAGCCTGTAATCCCTGGGACTCACAGATGCAGGAATAGCAAGTGTTAAACAATAATCACGATGTGCCCGAGGGGAAGCCGGATGTGTTTGCAAAGCTTGACACATCTGGCAGGGCCAGGCCCAGGCCCCTCCCACACATCTGGCTGCTGTATTGACAGGTGGTGTAGTGGGCCACTGAGGTAAGGCTTGGTAGGCCCAGTCCTGGTACCGTGAGGGTGAGATGGACCTGGCGAAGCTGGGGAGCATCTCCCAAGCTGCCCTACATGCGGGGCCCCTGTTCAGGCCATCCACTGTACCTTGCTGGCTGTGTTCTGAGAGAAGAACTTAGGACCCAGAACCCTGCCCTCAGATTCCTAAATCCCTGCATCATTCTGTCGGTGTCTGGTACTGGCCACCCCTGCTGGGATTTGGGGAGCCTGGGAAAGCCCCCTCCCCCTCCAGAAGAGGGGGGCGCTTTTTCAGGGTCACCTCACGTAGCACTTCCCCTTCTGCGGGATCCAGAAATGTGGTCATCAGCTGCACCTGGGGGAGCCGCTCCGGGCTGAGACTGGCCTCCTCCCTCCTCCCACCTGCCCCAAGAAAGCCATGGTCATTAATAAAGGACACAATTAGCTGTCAGCAGAGAACATGTCTGGAATTTTTTACCTGCTTGGTGAGCTCGGTTAAGGCAACAAACCCCCGGAGCCCCCGGGGACACAGCTGCCACACACCTTTCAGGGCCCCTTTACCCGGACCCAGGGCAGCAGGGCACCTGTGAGCTTTTTCAGTGTGGGTTCTGCAGGCCTGGGCCTGCGCAGGGCAGTTTTTTTCCAGGCCAGTGGAGAAAGTGACAGAGCAAGAGAGATTCCTAGCAGAAGTTTTTTTTTTTTTTTTTTTTTTCAATCCAAGAGGCGATACCATTCAATACAATTTTCTCCCGCTTCCTGGGCCGACTTAGAGTCTTTTAGGGCTCAAAGGACTTTAGAGAAAAAGTTAGTCTCTTTATCATTTCATTTTACAGCTAAGGAAACTGAGGCCTTGCTCAGGGCAGAGAGGACTAAGTATGCTTCTGTCTTTGGTTCTATAGATCCCCTGGTCCCCTGGATCCCACAGTTAGAATTTGTTGCCAAAGTCTGAGAGAACATTCTGAAATCTGCAATGGTTGTTCCACATATGCTGCTGGGTTCTGGTTATGTGCTGGGGCTGGGGAACAGCGGGGACTGAGGAGACACAGTTCCTGACCTCATGGAGCTGACAGTCTAGTGGGTGAGAGAAGGAGGGAAAGAAGCAATAGACAGACGGAAATGACGTGCACACCTCGTGATGGGCCACGAAGGAGACAGACAAGAGCTGAGATCAGACCTCAGAGGGATCGCTTCATGGACCATGGGCAGAAAAGGCCTTTCTGAAAAGGTGACCTGGAAGAGGCGACACCTGAGGAGAAGAGCATTCAGCTCAGCAGGAGTGATATTTACAAAGGTGGGAAAATCTCAGCGCCGCAGATCCTCATCAGTGCAGTAGCAATGGGAGCGGGGTATTCACAGAGACTTAATACCCATTTGCTCTTAGCCCCAGCTGCCCATGATCCCAGACAGAAAGAGGTACCAAGCCCTGGGAGGGACTTCCTGCCTGGGTAGCTTTGTCCTAACAGTGCCATGATGTTGGAGACTTGTCACCCCCATTGTACAGATGAGAAACGGAGGCTCCAAGCAATGAAGTACCATCCCCAGCGCACATGGACATCAAGCTCAGAAGACTGGGCCTCCACCACCTGTCTCTCTCTCCCTGCCTCGTCTAGGTGCCTTCCAGGATCACTGCATGCCCCGGAAACCCAGAAGGTTGGTCTGCTTGAGCCCCGCTGGCCTGTGACTTGAATGCTAATGAAAATCCCACTCAAGAGGTCCCAGCGTTTGGCACCTCTGGGAGAAGGGATTAGGAAATACAAACAACAAGGATCTTGATTGGGAGGCCTGGAATCGCTCTCCCTCCTAGGGGTACAGAACCCGTCGCCTTCCTCCTGTTGGCTTCTGGGGAGCAGGAGAAGGCCTCAGCTAACCCAAGTCATAAATCAAATGCACAAGATGTGGCTTGGCAGCCATCCCAGTGAAAAAGATCTGGGGGTTTGAGTTGACCACAAGCCAAAAGCTGCTGAAAAAGCCAATGTGATTGTAGACTGTAAGAGTAGAAGTAGAGTGACAGCCAGCATCCTCCTGGTAGCTCAGGCAGGGCTAGTTTTGGGCTCCACATTTTAAGGAGTTCCACTGAGTGATAGTGGACAGGCTATCTCAGGCCTCTAGCTCATTTTCCGCTATCTCTGAGTGGTGCTGGAGTGGATCGGGGTTGAGGTCCCAGGTATGAATTCTCTCCGCAGCAGTTGCGGGCACACAGCAGAGTTCTGGAGCCCTCCTTGTGCGGGAACATTCCCTAGTCTGGATCCCTGAGAAGTATGAGTTCTCTTCTTAATCTCACTTGGTTCTACCTCCAAATCTAAGCCCTCCTGGACACCGGGGATTTGAGATCGTGTGTGTGGTTCCATGAGGGCCTGCCCTTGATTTGAGGATAGATTTACTCCATAAAAAACTCAACAAGCTGTTTCTCAACGATCACTTTGTGCCCAGCTCTGTGTCAGACACTGGGCACAGAGTTGAGTAAGACACAGTCCCTGGCCTTGAGACTCACTGTCTAGCAGGGGAGAGAGAGTATGATTAGCTAGGGGTACCAAGGAAGGCTCTCTAGAGGAGAAGACATTTGAATAGGGTATTAAAGGATGAGTAGGAGTCTGTCAGGGTCAGAAGAGATCAAGGACATTTCAGACAGGCAGAACAGCGTGTGCTGGAGGCATGGAGGGACGAAGCACAGGGTGTATGGGGGCAGGGTTCAGACACGAGGTGAGACAGTTGATCTGGGATTATGTCACAAAGGGTTTTGTGTGCTTGGCAATGGAGTTTGGAGTTTTATTTCCCAAGAGCAGGGAAGCCAGGGGTGATCCTATTCCAGTGCCAAATGGCCACATAGCCCTGGTGCCCTCAGCCCTTTCCTCCAGTAGCCTGCCTGGGCCCCGGCCCCCTCACACTCCAGCCCACCTGCTCTGGCCCTGGAGGGCCCTCTCCCCAGTTTCAAAGCTTTCCTGTTTCCTTTTTGTTTCCTCCTGTTCTCTCCCTCCCATAGGTCTTGAGCCTTCCTCCCCTGTTGTGCCCAGTCCCACCTCTTTATCATTAAAAATGAACCGAGCACCTATTAACAGCAGCAGCCACCATTTATTGAGCACTTGCTCTGTTCCAGGCTTTATATAAGTTATCAGGGGGCTGTGCTTCCCAGTGGTTAGGGGCACAGGCTCTGCAGCAGGGTCCTTCTGGCCTTGAACTCTGACTCTGCCACTGACTTTGGGCGAGCTCCTCAAACTCTCTTTGCATCTCAGTTTCCTCATCTGGAAAATCGATTCATGCATAGGACTTACCCCGCAGTGAAGACTTGGAGTTAATAAGCATAGAGTGTGTGCTTGCATCATCAATTCCTACAGCAACCCCATGAGTACTATTGATATTCCCACATCTAGAGGAGGTGATGGAGGTTCTTTGGGGCTGAGGAACCCACCCCCAGCTAGTGTTGGAACTGGGAGGGGAGTGCGGGAGCATTACCTCTGAGGCCAAAGGCAGGGTCTTAACTACTGTATCACATGGCCTCACCTCCTCAAGGCTGGGGCCTGGGCTAGGCTTAGGGATCCACAGCTCAAGGGGCTCCCAGCCTGGTGGGGAAGATGCCCAGGTCAGTAAGCAATTTCCAAACAATGTCTGCGGAAGCGGGTGGGGAGGAGGCGATGGGCCTGGGAGCCCAGAGGAGGGGTCTTTACCACTGTGGCTCCCTGGAGGTGCAAACACTTGAGCTGTGTTGAAAGACTAAGAATGACAAGACAAAAGCAAAAACGGAGAAGCATGCGAGGCCGAGGGAGCAGCCTGGGCGGAGGGGTGGAGATGGGAAACTGCATGGCAAGGCTGAGGACCTGCTGCTTGTTTGTGGCAGTTGGAACCCAGGGTCTGTGAGTGCAGGGATGCAGGACAGGAGGCTGGGCAGGCCTACCCAGCAACAGGTGTGTGCCGACCCGTCTGTGCCCCGTGCCTGCAGATCGGGCAGTTCTGTCTTTGGCAGGGCGGTCTGTGAGCCTCTGGAGAAATCAGGAGGAAGTCTGCCCAGTCCCTGACCTGGGACTTTCTTTTTTTTTTTTTGAGACAGAGAAGTTGCCCAGGCTGGAGTGCAGTGGCATGATCTTGGCTCACCGCAACCTCCTCCTCCTGGGTTCAAGTGATTCTCCTGCCTCACTCTCCTGAGTAGCTGGGATTACAGGCACGTGTCACCACGCCCGGCTATTTTGTATTTTTAGTAGAGATGGGGTTTCACCATGTTGGCCAGGCTGGTCTCGAACTCCTGACCCAAGAGACCTGCCTGCCTCAGCCTCCCAAAGTGCTAGGATTACAGGCGTGAGCCACCGCACCTGGCCACGCCCTGGGACATTCTTGAATCATTAAGTACTTTGCAGCAGAGCAGGTACCAGGGAAATCTAGGCTCCTCTGCAGGGATCCTTAGGGTCTAACTGATCCCAAACGTTCCCAGGACCAAATGGCTTCTTAACAAGTTACTTTAAAATACTCCCATCCCCAAAACTTACCAAGATCCCACAGCTTCTCAGTTTTAAAGGGTCAAAAGTTGAAAATTATAAGCCAACAGCGAGATTTGTAGCACAAGTGATCTCTGGCCAACAGCCGGGAGACTTCATGACAAATTGCCTAGACATGGCCATTTAGAGCAATCACCTTTAAATGGTGCTTCAGACTTCCCCTAAACGTCTCCTTTATTTGAACAATGTGTTTACAGGGCCTGGGGCTGCCGTGCTGTCTGTGTATGTGTGTGTGTGGGTGTGTGTGTGTATAAAGAGAGAGAGAATCAAAGCAGAGGAAAATGACAAACCTCGAATGGTACAGACCATTCTCATCTCAGCCCTTATAGAAATGAGGAGGCCTGGCTGTTTCTAAAAATGGCTCTGAAAGTTCATAAACTTGACAAGCACTTAGCTCTAGCACCCACAGAGAAGGACTAATCCTTGAGAAAACTGGAGATGAGGAGTCGGGAGGCAACTTGCGGTGAAGGGCAGCCTGCAAAGATAGCCCACCCTGTCACCAAGTGAGGGCTTGAGACCACAATTTCCTAGCTTATTTTCTCTGACCTCATGGCAACCCTGCTTAGAAGGGTCTCTTCAGTCACAAAAGAGGCCAGAACTAATGTTTTAACATTTATCTTCTATTAAATGACGGTTCACACTTAGTGCTTACTGTGGAGCAGAAGCTGTTTTAAGTGCATTATATGGATTAATCATGTAATCTCAAATTATACTATAATTATCCCCACTTACAAGGGATACAGGCAGCGAGGGGTAAGTCGCTTGTCCAATGTCACTGATGCAGTGAGTGGTAGAGGAGGGATTTAAATTGAGCTGGACACCACGTGCTTTCAGCCCCTGCTCGCTCACCACTCAAGGAGTGGGACTCCACGCTGGATGGAGCCTAACTCAGCATCGTCACCTCCCCTGCTGTCATCCCAACATCCTGATGAACTCCTGGTCCTGTTTTATGGCCGACGAAACTGAGGCTCTGAGTATTCAAGCAGCCTGGCCAGGAACACACAAATCTGGGTGTGGGCTGGGCCAGGGTCTACCCCTGCTGCCTGGTTCCAGGGCCCGAGTACCTTGCAGGGTACTGAGCTGCCAAAGGCCTTTAGCTGCAGGCAGGACCTAGTGCCCTCTTGATGACCAAGGACCCCAAAGGACTGGCTGGGATCAGTGAAGGTCCCAAGGATGCTGGCCCTGGGCTATAGGCTTCCTTCTTGGGGGCTTCCTGGAGGCTTGGTGCCTGGCCCAGCTTCATCTCCTCAGAGAAACAGTGCTGTGCTGTGGTTAGCAGTGTGTGCTCTGGAGCCAGCATCACCACTTCCCAGCTGAGTGACCTTGGGTAAATCATATAACTTTTCTGTGCCTCAGTTTTTCCACCTGCAAAATGGAGATAATAACACTCTCCCTCCTAAGGTTGTCGAGAAGACGGCTAATCCTCGTGAAGCACTTAGACCCTGCTGTCAAACTGGGCAGCCTCCTGCCTAACCCTAAGGCCCCTCTCGCTATAGACAGCTGCCTGGCTGGGCCAGCCTCTCAGCTGCCTGGGTCTCCTGCCAGCCCCTGCCTCTGCAGAGACAGCAGCACTCTGGGTTCCAATCCCAGCCCTGCTCCTCCCGGCTGAGGCTTTGGGCACATAAGCATATACCTCTCTGAGTCTCTGTCCTCTTACGTGTTAAACAAGGGCAATAAGCCTGTTTTAATAACAGTGTGGCAATGTATGTTAGCCCAGTCATTGTGGAAAGCAGTGTGACGATTTCTCAAAGAGCTTAACACAGAAGTACCATTTGACCCAACAATCCAACAATCCTAATATTAGGTAGATGCTCAAAGGAATAGAAATTGTTCTACCATAAAAATACATGCACATGTATGTTCACTGCAGTACTAGTCACAATAGCAAAGCCAAGGGATCAACCTAAATGCCCATGAACAGTAGAATGAATAAAGAAAAGGTGGTACATATACACCATGGAATACTACACAGCCATCACAAAGCCTTTGCAGCAGCATGGATGGAGCTGGAGGCCATTATCCTAAGTGAACTAACGTAGGAACACAAAACCAAATACCACGTGTTCTCACTTATAAGTGGAAGCTAAACACTGAACACACATGGACACAAAGAAGAGAACAAGAGGCCGAGTATGGTGACTCACGCTTGTATTCTCAGCACTTTGGGAAGCTGAGGCAGGCAGATCACTTGAGGCCAGGAGTTCGAGACCAGCCTGTCCAACATGGCAAAACCCCATCTCTACTAAAAATACAAAAATTAGCCAGGCATAGTGGCAGGTGCCTGTAATCCCAGCTACTCGGGAGGCTGAGGCAGGAGAGTCACTTGAATCTGCGAGGCAGAGATTACAGTGAGCTGAGATCGCATCCCTGCACTCCGGCCTGGGCAACTGAGTGAGACTAAAAAGAAAAAAAAAAAAGAAGAAAGGAACAAGAGACACTGGGGCCTACTTGAGGGTGGAGGATGGGAGGAGGGAGAGGATCAAAAAACTACCTATTGGGTACTACACTTATCACTGGGGTGACAAAATAATCTGTACATCAAATCCCTATGACATGCAATTTATCTATATAACAAACCTTCATGTTACCCCTGAACCTAAAATAAAAGTTAGGAAAAAAAAAAAAAAAAAAAAAAACCACAGTGACAAGAGCAAGGACTCAGAATTAGACAGACCTGGGTCTCTGCTTCTTGCTCTCTGCATGGTCTTGGGAAAGTTGCTGGAACCCCCAGAGCCTCAGTTTCCTCAGGTGTAAAATGGGGACACTCCCTTGCAGGGCTTTATACTGTGAGGACAAAATGAGGTTACAGATGGACGGTGCCATGTACTCGCAGGGGCTCGGTAAGTGGCCACTAGTATTACCTATTTCTCCTTGTAGGGATCCTTCATTCAACAGATACGATGCCCAACCATGTGTTCTAATCGCTCAGATACAGCCACAAGCAAAAGAGCTAGGTTCTTACTTGAGAGTTTATAATCAAATGGGGAAGACGGCAAATAAACAGGTATTAGATAAACACAGGGGGATGTGCTAGAGAGTGCTGGGGGGCTGTTTGGCTCGTGGTCAGAGGAGGCTTCTCTGAGGATGTGGCATCTGAGCTGAGACCTGAAGGACAAGAAGGTGCCAGTTAGGAGGAGTTAGGGGGAGTGCGCAGGGAAGGGTATTCCAGACAGAGGGAACAGAATGTGCAAAGTCCCTTCCCCAGAGGGAATAAATAAGCCTGGGGCTCAGTTTCAGGCTGTACAGAGGTCTGGCCGCTGAAGCAGGTGAATAAGGGGGAACTCAGTGGGAGATGGGGCAGAGCAGGAGGAGGAGCCAAAACCGTGGGCCCCATGGCCACAGAAAGGAGGCTGAGGGTGGCTCTAGGTGTGATGGCAAACCATGGGAGGGTTTTGGAGGGGCTGGGAAGTGGCTTGTGATGTGAACAGTTTCCTCTGTCTGCTGAGCGAAGAATGGGCTACGGGGGCACAAGGAGGCCAGGGAGGAGGCTGCACCGAGGTCCAGGCACGGATGGCTATGGATGGATAGGGTGGTGACAGCGAGGGTGGAGGGGCGGTCAGATCTACCAAGGACCCGTGACCAAGTTCTCCAGCCTTCGAGAACACCCTACGCGAATGCGAGGTAGTGACGAGTGAGATGCTGTGTTATCCTTCTGCGAAGGAATAAACGTATTTCCTTTGGAATATTTCACAATTTCAGCACTGCCTCTCCCCAAGGACTTGCAATCAGTAAGCTGGCTGCCCATCGAGAGCCAGTAATTAGGCTTCTGGGACAGGTGCCCGGGGCGCTGGCAGAGCCTCCTCTCCAGGCTATGCAGAGCCTGTAGCCACGCTGCTCCTTGGCAAAAAGTTGAAAGAGAAGAAAGTTACTCCTGGCAGCTCTTTGCTCCATTTTTAGGGTTCTCCTGTTGCCCCTCACCCAACCCCAGGCATGTGGCTCCTCCAGCTGTCCCGAGGCCCCATGGGACCCCTGCTGGAAGCCTCAGATCTTGCCCAGCTCCTGGCATCGGCCCTCTGTTTCCAGCCCTGCCTCATTCTCTCTGATGTCAGCTCATGCTGAGAGGGGCCAGGGATGTGTCTTTGCCAGGGAATCAAAATGTTACACTGTCTGTACCCTGCATGCATGAAAACAGGATCCCTCCTGGAAATACCAGGCCTTCATCCCAGATGTTCATCAAATGATGGACACTTCCGGCATTGTGACACATAGAGCAGGAGTGACCGTGGGGCCGACAGGGCATGGGGCTGCCATTCACATCTCACCATGGCCTCCCCCTACTCCCACCTTCAAGACTGAGTCACCCCTGAAGCCAGCCTGCCAATCACCTCTTTCTAGAACAACCCTACCTTCTACCTCTGTGTTTCCTAAATGTGGCCACGTGTGTGCCTTCCACCCCCACAGCCTTGAGGGGGATGCCATCTCTATTTCCCTGTCCTGATGAGGAGAGTGAGGCTCAGAGAGGGAAGTCGCTGTCCAGGGATATACGGGGTGTTGGTGGCAGAAGTGGGCCAAGGTCCCCACTGGCTTGGAGTTGAGCATGGCCTCCTTTGCGCCAAGCCCTCCCTGCAGTCCAGACTCCCTCCTGCTCTACAAGGACTTAAATGACAGCAAGACGCTCTGGTTAAGATCCAAGGAAAAACAAGAGGCCATTCATGGGTAGTGACAGCAGGAATGGACAGCAAAGCTTGTGTCCTCCACAAGCTTTATAACTGACCATGACAACTACTTAGATAAGACAGTCATCTTGGATCATTCAGGCACTAACCCACTGCCCTTTGTCTACTAATACCATGATTAGAGCCCATCACACTGCTCTAGGGTTGGTGGTACGCAGATTCATTTGTTTATTCATCCATTCATTCCACAGACACTGATTGAGAACCTGTTACGTGGTGGGCACCTTGCCGGGGTCAGAGATGCAATCTCTGCTCCTAGTAATTGCTACTTAGTGTCCTCCGTCAGAGAGTGAGCTCCTCAGGAGGCTAAAAGAGTGGCCTTGGGAGTCAGACCACTTCCTGGCTGTGTGACTTTGGGTATCTTTCTGTGCCTCAGTTTCCCTATATGATAAATGAGGGTAATAACAGTACTTAACACAGGGGGTTGTTGTGGGGATTAAATAAATTAACATGTGTAAAGTGCTAGGATAATGTGTCTGCACAGAATAGGTGGTTAGCTCCATTATTTCATGTTCTAAAATGACTTGGGGGGTCGGGCATGGTGGCTCATGTGTGTAATCCCAGCACTTTGGGAGGCGAAGGTGGGTGGATTGCTTGAGGCCAGGAGTTCCAGACCAGCCTGGGCAACATGGCAAGACCCCATCTCTGCTAAAAATACAAAAATTAGCCGGGTGTGGTGGTGTGTGCCTGTAATCACAGCTACTTGGGAGGCTGAGGCACAAGAATTGCTTGAGCCCAGGAGGCAGAGGTTGCAGTGAGCCAAGGTCGTGTCATTGTACTCCAGCCTGGGCGACAGAGCAGACTCTGTCAAATAAATAAATAAAATAAAATAAAATAAAATAAAATAAAATGACTTGGGGCATTTTCCATCCAAGGTTTTACCACCCTGATGGTCACCACTAGGCTTGATTTCTAACAATCGTGTCCCAGGCTTCCTCCTCTTTTAATCATCCTGTTAGAATATATGCAAAATTTATTCATCAGGAGTTTATCTATCAAGAGTATCTTTACACTTGCGCTCAAGTAGCCATCGTTATTCCTTCAATAAATATTCTTTTTTGAATGCCATACAGCATGCTAGAGGCTTTCGTGACATCATCTCCTTTAATCCTTAAAACATCCCTATGAGTTTGGCACTATTTCTCCCATTTTGCAAAGGAGAAAACAGGCTCAGAGAGAGGCTGCATGACATCTATCTGTCCATCCACCCATCCATCCATCCATCCATCCATCCATCCATCCACCCACCCACCCACCCACCCATCCATCCAAGATTTACTGAGTACTTATGATGAAGCAGCCAGGCACTGTGCCACGGCTACATTCAAGTCCCAGCTAGTAACAAATGCGATTAAGTCCCTGCCCCATCAGGGCTCCCAGCCTAGATCTATGTTAAATAATTAGCAGTATGATGAGGGCTACAAGTGAAGGAGTGTAGGGTACGATAGGTGAGTTCAGTAGGGGCTTGATGGTATAGTTCACTGGGCTTCAGCTCAAAACAGCCTAGAAACTTCCCTTCCTACCTCCTGAGTTGCTCCTCCCAAGTCCCGACTTTGCCCATTCACCAGGGTTGGTGGCCCTGCTATGATGCCTTCTAATGTCAGTTCGTAGATGTCCTTCATCCTCAGAGACACCTGAGGCATCTGGACCCTATCCAGGATCCCAAGTTTGCCATATATTTGCTGGCTGAGTGCTGATTTCAATGTCCTTTCCTTTGGGAAGCCTTCCTTAACCACCACTCTGCTCCCTAACCCTGTCCTTGAATATACAGGTTGTTCTCTTCTCCAAATTCCCACAGGGATTTGTGTATATCCCCGACTTCCTCCCCATATCACAATTACTTCCTCTTTGACTTTCTTCTCCCCCAGATTTTGAGCCTCTTGCTGATGGTCACCAGGCTTTATTCATCTTTGGTGGATACTCCATGAGAATTGGTTTCAGGAATAAATGGAGATGCAGAGTGGGTGAAAGACCCTAGGTCTGAGTGTCAGAACAGATCGTTCTGGCCAAATGGCCTTGGGCAAGTCCAGGGTTAGGATTTAGGGTTGGTATGCATAGTTCCATCTTGCCCTCCAGCTCTGACCAATTGACGGGTGGATGCCCAGAGTGTGGTGTTGAGAAGATCCTGAAGCAGCATGTGGGTTGGCAGGAAGAGCATCGTGATTGATTGGCACTGTCTGCCTTGGATTCAGCAGAGAAGTGGCAACAGGTATTCCTCATTTCTGATATCCTGGGAAAGCTGTTTTGCTTTTTTGGGCTTTGTTTTTCCCATCTGCAAAATGAGCAGACTGGACTCAATTATATCTGACCCTCTAGGATTCTGAACCCCATACTCTTCTCTAGTATGATTTTTCTTTTTTTTGTTTTGTTTTGTTTTGTTTTTTGAGACAGTCTCACTCTGTCGCCCAGGCTGGAGAGCAGTGGCATGATCTCGGCTCACTGCAAGCTCTGCCTCCCGGGTTCATGCCCTTCTCCTGCCTCAGCCTCCCAGGTAGCTGGGACTACAATCATCCGCCACCAAGCCCGGCTAATTTTTTTTGTATTTTTTCTAGTAGAGATGGGGTTTCACCGTGTTAGCCAGGATGGTCTCGATCTCCTGACCTCGTGATCTTCCCGCCTCGGCCTCCCAAAGTGCTGGGATTACAGGTGTGAGCCACCACGCCCGGCCTCTAGTATGATTTTTCTACTAGAAAATCATACTAGATTTTCGGGGACAGGAGCTACATGCTAGCCTATCCCAGGGCCTGGTGCATGGAAGGTCCTGGGTAAATGCTGGTTGGATGAATAAACTTACTTGGTCACCATAAGACCCTGTAGAGAGAACAGGGCTTACGATTCCATTTTAACGTAAGTGGAGCTAAAAGGGATAATGAAGCAAAAGCGCATGCCCAGAGCCACACGGTAACGCCTATACTATCCCCTGGGTCTTCTGACTCCTGGCCTATGCCCCTTCTCCTGATTAGTTTAATGTGCCTTTCTGAACAGATATGTTCCCTTATGCCAATCTAATAATGACTGTAATCACCAACCATATTGCATTTTGACTCTACAAAGCATTTTTACATTGGTTATTGCACTTGAGCTTCACTGGGATGGGGGTGACCATTGCCCTGAGATGGCAGAGTGGAACATGATGTCCAGAGAGAGCATGGGATCTGCGAGGGTCACACAGATCTGGGACTCAAACCCAGGTGTTCCAGCCAAACCCCAGGCTCTGTTTATCTGCCCCTTACTAACCAGCGCTTATGTTTGACTCCACTTCTTTCCTCGTGGCCACCTCTGCTTTTTCAGGAAAGATGAAAGAACAGAGACATAAAGGGATGAAATAGGAGCCAAGCTCCCCTCTTCCTTGAGGCCAAGCCCCACCTTGGGTCACCTCTTTGGGGGAGGCCTAGAAAGGGAGAGAAGGGGTCATTAGACCCAAGCAGTGGGGCACCAGCTGGACGACAGGCCTCCTCAGTCTTCCTGGCGACCCCAGTCTGGGTTCACACCAGCTGGGTAAACAAGAGCCAGTCCTTCCAAGGGCTGGGGGTGGGCTGGGGGATTCCAGCCCCTCTCAGGCTGTCAGTCTGTTGCTAAGGATTCTGGGAAGGAGTAGGGAAGGCCAAGGTGAGAAGCTGAACAGGAAGGATGGGTCTGGGACTGTCCTGAGGAAGACAGGGATGATCTGGAAACAGATGGGAAAATGGCTGAAACTTGGTGTTCGCCTTCTCCCTCTCCTTGCTCCATACACGCCTAGTTTAACCTGCTAAACAATGTGCAACTCTGGGTATGTGACTTGGTCTCCTGTGACTCAACTTTCTCATCTGTAAAATGGGCCCAAATTCTTCGTGACTTGAGAAACTCTTATTTCTCCCCCCTCCTCTCATGTTAGAGAACCACCATTCCTCTCATCAACTTGTGACTCTGTGAACATCACATCCTCCCCACCCCACACAGCAGCTGGCCAGAATAAGGAAAGCAGGCATCTATGTGTGTGCAGGGAGTCATACTAGTAAGTCTCTCTCCTCGACTGTGGAAATGGCCCTAGAAAGGGGACTGGGGGTCCCAGGGGCCCTCGTGACAGTGGGAGAATGGCTTCCCCTCTTCAGGCCTGGGCTGCTTTCTTTATAACACTGAGAGCTGAAATAATTAGGACCCTCTGGTTGGGACGTCTTTTGAAAGACTGATGGCTCTCCCATCCCTGACTTTGCTGATCCAGTGCCTACGGCCGTCTGCAGACTTCTCCATCTCTGCACACTCAAATCCAGTTCAAGTCCCCCTCCCCCGCCGTGTAAGGCCTCTCCTGATCTTGCTCCAGCCACTTGGAACCACAAGGGCCCTCTTCCCACCTCTTGTACCTCACAGGACTTTATCTGCATCTTTGAGGAAACAAAAAGCTTTCTACCAGGGCCCTGGGCCGTTTACCTCCTGGGCCTGTGGGCTCTTAAAAGAAGGCTCTGTCTTCTCCTCAGTTTCCCCAGTGCCCAGCACAGGGCCCAGAGCACAGCAGGTGCCCATCACAGCTTTGTCCATTGGACAGAAGAAATGAACAAGAGGGCTGGCCTCATTTCTGCCCCTTCCTGGCCCTGGCGCATGCTATAAAAGGCCAGGGGTCACCGCGGCTCTGAAATCTACTCCTTTTCTTGAAACACACAGAAAAGGTGAGACAAATGGTGGGAGAGGGCTGAGGTTTTCAGCCATCTGGCGGGATCTGAAGCTGCAGGTCACGCACAGGTCCCCGGAAGGTCAAGTTCAATTACCGGCTGGCTGTAAGGGCTTACCTGGTCGATCCCTGGCCTAGCAGCAGCCATTATGCACTCCCTCCCGCATGCAGGATAAAAATGTCCAACGTACGACAACATTCTACGGATTCTACGGATCAATGTACCAAAGTACATGCCCATTGAAGCAACTGCTCACAAAACCACAATAGCTGTCTTCCTCCAGTGTTTTCAAACAATGGGAAAATGGGGACAAGCGAAGGGGCCTCGCCGCACTCCTTGTCTGGTTCATCTTTGTGCCTCCGAGAGCCTGCTGTAGAGTTGGACTCGGCAGAGTCTGAGGAATGAGTGGCTCTCCCCCACACCCTGGTGCAAGCCGAGCTCTCTCTTGGACACACACACTCCGTGGAGTGGAGACAATCAGAAGGCTTCGGGGAAATCAAAAGCGGCTACGCTGGAAAGGCCGGGGCCCTGCTGGTGAGGCTGCTCTGTGGGGCCACTGGGCCCCCAGGCCAGTGATTCATGTCTCGCTTGCTCGGGGTGGGAGCACAGGCCGAGTACGAGCTGAATTCATAAGACCTTCTCTGTTTCATCTCACAGATGTTTCTGGGATGGATGTGTCAAGGAAAAAAAAAAAAAAAAGGCTGAAGTTGAAAATTCCAACCCAGCACATGTCCTCCAGCCCTCAGAGACGTGATGAGGGATTAAAACGCCTTTTCTCCTCATTTGCCCAACATCTCAGGAGAAAGCCAAGTGAAGTCCCCGTCAGGGCTGTCCTGGGCACCCGCTGGCTACGAAGACAACCTCCTCATTAGCCTGGCTTTCCTCTGAAAACGAGCTCACACAGACTGCATTGTGGGTGCCTGTGTGAACGTGTGGGGTATCAGGTACCCCTTACCATGCTCCAGACCCATTTCCATATGGAATAAAGTCGACTTCTGAGTACTTACAATGTGCTAGGCGTCGCACGGATCACCATGGACTCGTTTGCTCACAACCCCATGAGGTCCATGTTCTTATCCCACTTCCTAGACGATTTGCCTACATGTATGAAAGCATGCCCACATGCGTGCATATCTACTCATGTGCACAAAATGTGCTTACGTGTGCAACCCAGTCTTTACATATCCACATGCAAACATATGTACATATTCTGTGTGTCTCTGTACACATATGTGTGTATGTGTGTACACATTTTCCTGTTATGTCCTCTTTCAAAATGGGTACCCTCCTTTTTTTGTGAGATGGGGTCTTGCTTTGTCACCCAGGCTGGAGTGTAGTGGCGTGATCATGGCTCACTGCAGCACTGATCTCCCAGGATCAAACAATCCTCTGGCCTAAGCCTCCTGAGTAGCTGGCACTACAGGCACATGCCAACATGCCCAGCTAATTTTTGTATGTTTTGTAGAGATGAGGTTTCACCATGTCACCCAGGCTGGTCTCAGACTCCTGGACTCAAGCGATCTGCCCGCCTTGGCCTCCCAAAGTGCTGGGACTACAGGTGTGAGCCACTGTGTCTGGCCCATAGATACCCTTTATTGAACTCCTGTGCCGCATACAATGTTTTACTTTACTTACCATTCTTTATATCATCATCAATCTGGGCAAGGCAAATAGTATTATCTACATCACAGGTTGGCAAACTATGCCCCCACAGGCCAAATTGGGCTTGCCTTCTTTTTTTTTTTTGAGTCAGAGTCTCTGTCGTCCAGGCTGGAGCGCAGTGGTGTGATCTCAGCTCACTGCAACCTCCGCCTCCCAGGTTCAAACGATTCTCCCACCTCAGCCTCCCAAGTAGCTAGATTACAGGTGCGTGCCACTACACCCAGCCACTTTTAATATTTTTTGGTAGAGACAGGCTTTCACCATGTTGGCCAGGCTGGTCTCAAACTCTTGACCTCAAGTAATCCGCCCGCCTCAGCCTTCCAAAGTGCTGGGATTACAGGCATGAGCCACCGTGCCTGGCATTGCCATCTGTTTTTGAAAATAAAGTTTTATTGGCACACAGCCAGGCTCATTTGTTTATGTGTTGTCTGTGGCCGATTTCAGGTCACAATGGCAGAGTTGAGTGGTTGCGACAGAGACCGTAAAACCCACAAAGGCTAAAATATAAACTTTCTGACCCTTTATAATTTGCTGTCCCCAAATTGACATGTTTTACATAAGGAAACTAAGATTCAGACAAGGTATTTTAATCGCCCAAGGTCATGGAATTGTTTAGTTAGCCAAACACCTTGGCCACCATGCAAGACCCCCTCTCACATCTGGATGTCTTTGGGAGAGTTAATTGTTCCTACACTCTTGTCTCTCTGTCCCCATGTACTTACACACCTGGGGAAGGTTTGTGGGCCTGTATGAGACTTTCTGTGTGGTAAATCTGGGGGGAAAAAAGTGTAATTTTTCTTTGTTGGGAGCAGGGCTCTTATTAGTCAGCTCATTTGAGTCTAATAGTTTGTGTCTGCTTACTCCCTTGATTTTTGAGAAAGCTATGCTAAAATATCCCACCAAGTGGATCTGATTTGACACTTTCTTCTTGCACGTGTATCTGCTTTTTTTTTTTTTTAAGTGTTTTGAGACTAAGTTCAGGATTATTATATCTTGTCATTACAAGATATAATGACCTCCTTTGTCCCTAATAATGTTGTTTTGTCTTAAAGTCTCTTTATCCTCTGAAATGTATCTTGCTACCTGTTTTATTCTAGAGAATATTTGCTGATACATAATTTTCTCTTCTTTTACTTTTACCCTTTGTGCCTCACTATCTCTTTTTTTACCCTCACTATCTTAGGCCTGTCTGCAGTAAACAGATAGAGCTGTACTGTTTTTCCTCCTCCAAACTATGAATTTCTGTTTTTTAACAGTTTTGAACCCATTTTCATTTATTGTGAACACTAACATGTATTTGACTTTATACTCTTATGCTGTATGTTTTATTTGTAATCCATTTAAAACTTTTTTCTCCTTTCTTAATTCTGTGGAATTCATTGTATTTGCTGTATGCCTTTTTATTCCCTCTGCTGGTTCAGAAGTTATACACTCCGTCTTTCATGGGTACCCTGACATTTTTAACACTCACATTGGCCTCAACCAAGCCAAAAGTTAATTGCTGTCCCTATCTACCTCCCAAACAATTTTAGTATGTTGTAATTCCAATCCTATTCCTCCCAGCTTCTATTTTATGGCTGTATTTTTGTTCCATCTACTATTTTAAAAATCCCTTAAATGAGGCTGGGCGTGGTGGCTCATGCCTTTAATCCCAGCACTTTGGGAGGCCGAGGAGGGTAGATCATGAGGTCAGGAGTTTGAGACGAGCCTGGCCAATATGGTGAAACTCCGTCTCTACTAAAAAATACAAAAATTAGGCAGGCATGGTGGCATGCACCTGTAGTCCTAGTTACTCAGGAGGCTGAAGGCAGGAGAATTGCTGGAACCCGGGAGGCAGAGGTTGCAGCGAGCTGAGATTGTGCCACTGAACTCCAGCCTGGGCAAAAGAGCGAGACTTTGTCTCAAAAAAACAAAAAGAAAAAAAAAATCCCTTAAATGAAAAAAACAAGTCACCCAAGGATTTTCTTTTTTTTCTTACAAGGTTGTATCAATATCATCTCTAGTATTTGTATGTGTTTATATGGGGGTGGGGGGATGGGGCATCCACATCAGCACAATTCATGCTCCAGAAAATTCTCCCTGTCTGTAAACATGTGTACTCACTAAGCCACATGTGCATGGCTGTGCATGCATGACTCTGTTACTTATACATGTGAGTCCGTGGATACCTATCTGTCCCTTTGTGCAGGTGCTATAGTCATTAACAAAATATTTATTATGCCCCCTCTTCTTCTATTATACAGAAAGTACTGGCTGAACCCTCAGAGTCTTAGGTGGGAGCACCTAACGGTTGTGACGACTGCTGATAAATGCTCTGATAAATGTCTCAAAGGCTGTGGGAGAGCAGAAGAGTTGTACTAACGAGGCTCTTGTGTGGTCAGGGAGGGCTTCCTGGAGGAAGAGGCATCTGACCTGAATCATGGCAGAGGAATAGCAACCACCCAGACTGCAGAAGAGTGGTATAGCCTGGCTGGGGTGGCCCACTCCATGACAATCACTAGGGGTGCATCCCAGCCCAAGGGTTAGAAGCTGTGTGATTCTGAACAAGTCCCTTAACCTCTCTGGTAAGAATCCTGGACACCTTGCAGAAGTGTTGTGAGGCTCCAAGGAGAAAAAGGACAAATGTGGCTGGCAAGCTGAGAAGGGATACATGGGGTCAAGATTGTAAAATTATAGCACTGGCAACAGCCACCATTTCTTGAGGCCCAGTATTGCAAATCTGCCCAGCAACACTGAGAGGTGGCATTGCTTTGCCCTTACTATTGAGAAAGAACCCACAGCTCAGAGAGGTGACACGACTCACCCAAGGCCATGCAGGGCCGGGCAGGCGCAGGGGGCCCCAGGGCCCATTGTTCTGATGACGTGCACCCTGTTCCTGCTATTCCTGCTGCTGCACCCCAGCCTGGAGTGTCTTGTCCCTACTTTCTGGCTCTCCATCGCTCTCCCTATTCCCTATTCAAAGAGCCAGGGGCCTCGAAGGTCCTCCTGGACTGCAAGAGAGGAAACTAGTACCACTGGCTGCTCCATTTGGTGCCTGGGGAAGCCCAATTCTCCCCCTCCCCAGTACCCCTCCCTCCAGGGGCTCCCTTTGCAGGTTTATGTGGGGCAGAGAATCAGGTTAATGGAATCCTGGCTGCCTCTGGCTAGGTAGGGGGGTGGATAGCCCCCTCTGGAACCCACACAAGGGTCAACCCTCTGTTTCCAGCCCAGCCTAACACAGCCCCTCTTGAGCCCTTGAAGAGCCTGAGGGGAGGGTGTCAACATTTCACACCTTTCTGAGGAAGCCCAGGTCAGCATCTCCCATCTACTGCCATGGGGACTGGATTCCCACGATCATTTTGGCCCTCCCCTTATAATCATCTCCAACAACTCTTGCTGTCTCTGCCAGCACAGTGTGGCATGGTGTTAAGGCTCTGAATTTGGAAAGCCCTGGATTCTTGCCCTGCTCTGCCTGACCTTAGGCAAACCGTTCAGGCTCCTTGAGCCTCAGTTTCTTCATCCATAAAATGGTAATACTAGTAGACTCACTTGGTAAGGGTTGCTGGGTTGAAATGAGAGGATTCACGCAAAAGGCTTCACAGGCTGCCTGGCACACAGTAGGCACTCAATATTTTTGGATAGATGAACGCTATTACACAATGCCTACAGCTGAGCTTTTGTGCAAAATGCTTTCACTTTTTACTAAGCGGGGAGGTAGCAAGGGGCAGCCACTCGCCATCCCAGTTCTGGGTTTGTATCTGATGCTCACTTACCTCCCAGGACCTGAACACCTTCTATGTGCAAGACACTCTGTAAGTTGTTCTATATAAATTGCCCCACGCAATGCCCATCACCGTCCCTGCAGCCGCCCTTCATCCCCAGTGGACCTGCTGGTCTTCAAAGTGCACAGGCTGCCAGCGTGGACCTGCAAAGATGCAGTTAGCACTGCTGGGTTGATCTGGAGAGCCCCTGGGTTTACTGCCTGCCTGGCATCCCAGGTTCAGACTTTCAGACTCTGGTAGTCAACACGGAGCATTACCCCTCTTCCTTCATCTAGCTTCCTCTTCCTGACACCCACACACTTGGCCATTCTACCTTTGAAATGTCTGCTGTCGTTCTTGGAGCCTCTGTTTTCCTACCCGTAAAATGGGGTGATTGGACTAAATGCTTCTTGTTGATCTAAGACTGCTGGCATAAAGAAATGAATATGAGGCCGGGCGTAGTGGCTCATGCCTGTAATTCTAGCACTTTGGGAGGCCGAGGCGGGTGGATCACGACATCAGGAGTTCAAGACCGGCCTGGCCAAGAAGGCGAAACCCCATCTCTACTAAAAATACAAAATGAGCCAGGCGTGGTGGCGGGCACCTGTAATCCCAGCTACTCGAGAGGCTGAGGCAAGAGAATCACTTGCACCTGGGAAGTGGAGGTTGCAGTGAGCTGAGACTGCACCACTGCAATCTAGTCTGGGCAAGACTCCATCTCAGAAAAAACAAACATAACACCAAAACAAACAAACAAACAAAAAATAAATGAATATGAATTTTGAACATATTAAGGGCCAGGTATCCCTTGCCTCCTGGTGGCCCTGTGAGGGAGGTTCTGCTGTTAGTTCTCACATTACAGATGGAGAAACCAAGGCCTGGGGAGGTAACGTCACTTGGCCAGTGAACTCAGCAATATGAGGACAGTCAGGGATTCAAGCACAGGCCTGTCTGGCTCTTTCCTTGGTCCGCATGGCCTCCTCCTCTGAGCAGGCTTCTACAGAGGCTGCAAAGAACCTGAAGGAATCACACGGGTCCCCTTCAGTGTCTGCGAACCGCCCCTCCCCTCAGAGCATGGCGCCTCATGCCAGCCTCTGGGGACAAAGGCTAGGCAGCCAGCACCCCTCAGTGCAGCCCTGGAATTCCCGCCGAAGCCCTTTCTCTGTGTTTTTGGAGCCCAGCCCAGGGTTGGCCCACCAGTCCTGGGAAGGAATTTGCAGTTTCTTGTTTCTAAAGGAAGGAAAAGCAAATTGTCAGCCCTAGTCCCCCCTTCCCACCAGTCAAACTTGAGCATGATCATGAACTTGCACAGCCATTTATTGTTTACAAATCCCGACCTCCTTAGCCTGGCACTCAAAAGCCTCTACTTGGTGCCTCGACTTACCTCTCCTGCCCCATCGCAATCACTCGGAGCCTTCATTGCTGCCCAAACAGAAGTTCCTAATGATTCCTCAACACATCACACGCAGCTGTCTCCTGGGCCTTTCCTCCTGTCACTGCCTCTGCCTGGAATGCCCCTGCCATCCGTCATCCCTATGGAGCCAAATTCTGCCTAGTCTGAGACCCAGCCTCACCTCCAGGAAGCCCTCCGTGATGCCCTGGCCATCCCCACCAACCCCAACCCTCACAGCACTTCCTCTGTGTCCCCAGATGGCCCTACCATTCTATTCTTTAGAGCAGGGGGCTGTCTTGATTCACGTCCACCTCCCCAGTGACCTCAGAAGGTGATCTGAAAATGACAACTGACAGAATGGATGAATGATGGATGGGGGAAGGGTGTTTGATGAAAATCAGTGTGGTTATTTGCGCACTAGACAGGCAGGTGAGGGTCAAGGCCAGTTGTGGGGAGGCCTCTGGGGACCACGCGCCCATGGTCTCACACCCTGGCTTGGAATCCGGGTGGGGCCTGTAGAGCCCAGCCCATCAGGCTGCAGCGTCCTGCCCATACGCTGGAAGCTGATCTGGTGGGCCCCTAAGAAACACATTAACAAAGGGAGAGCCGCTGACCTGAGCCTCCCCGCTGGGTGTGTGCTGGGGGTGGGGAGGGGCTGACTGCAGGCCCAGGCAACTGCTCCCACCTTCCCTGCCAAGGCTCCAGGGCCTGGGGGCTGCATGTGGCTCCCGCCTCCCAGCCCCGTAGTGGATCCGCCCACTTCACCAGCGCTCTGAGGAGTAATGAGTCAGTCAGTGTCACGTGCTTTGCACAGGATCTGGCACAAGACACGTAAAATGTTCTTGCAGCAGTCACAATCTCTAATTCTTGATGTGACACTACGGCACCTGAATACTGACTATTCTACAGTTCTTGACTATGACATTCTATGACTGTAGCATTCTGTAATTCCTGCCTGTAAGTCTACAACTGAATATTCTACGTGTGTGTGTTTACTGTAACAGTCTACAGTTCTGTGACTGCACCCTTCTAAAATTCCTGCTTGTAAGCCTACAATTTTAATATTCTATGGTGGTACAATTCTATAATTCTACGATTCTGACCCTTTTATGCCTGTAACATTCTAAAGCTCCTGCCTCCGTGCCTTGTCGTCTTAGTGCTTCAATGATTAAATGATTGTAACATTCTATAATTCCATGATTACAACCTTTCTAGGCCTGTAACATTCTAAAATTCTTGCTTGACTGTGATTTTAACACTGTGCAATTCTGTGGCCGTTAACAGGTGGTGACTGTGATGTCACGTGAGCCTGTGACCTTGGGTTGCCTGACCTTGTCACCTTCCCCTACTGCTAGCCCCTGGCTGCTTGGCAGTTCTATCAGTGTTCACAGTTCTCTCCGAAAGGTCTCCAGCTTTCTTCTACAGTCTGGACCCTCTGGCCTCTTCCCGCCAGAACAAGGATTGGGTTAACTCAATGTTCATCCATGCAGATGTTTACAAGAGGCTCCAGGAGCTGCTAGGTGGGGTGGGCAGGGC
This sequence comes from Macaca nemestrina, assembly GCF_043159975.1. Taxonomy (NCBI): domain Eukaryota; kingdom Metazoa; phylum Chordata; class Mammalia; order Primates; family Cercopithecidae; genus Macaca; species Macaca nemestrina. The sequence continues at coordinate 211,261,434 of NC_092125.1, forward strand.
TGGGCTGGGGAGCTGGAGGGGCCCAGATGCCTCGACTGCATCCTGAGCCACAGTGTTGGGTGAGTCGTGGAGCAGTGTAGGCCCTGCTGCTGACACTTCTGCCAGGGTCCATGGAGAGGCATAAGCACCCACTCATGAACCCCACACTGCAGTCCCTGAGGAGCTCAGCCCCTGGTGGTGTCCCTGCTCTAGTCACTGACACAAGATCTAAAACAGCCATCAGCCCGGGCAGCTGGCTCAACCCAGAGAGAACTCAGTGGGGATGGCTATAGCCCATCAGTGGCCCAGGGCTGGGAAGGCAGAACAGAGATCCCCCCGGCCACCTCTGCTTTGAAATGTTTGTCTTTGCCTGGGCATCAAAAGTGGCCTCTTTCTCCTTATTCTGAGCGTGCGGCTGTGTGGACACACACATGACTGTGAGTGCTCATGTTTACAGCCCTGGCTGTGTCTCTGTGAGTATCACTGTGCATGTCCCCCGCGTGTAGGTATCTAAATGCACGTGGATGGTAAGGCCCCCCGGAGCAAGGCCAAGGGTCTGTCACCTTTTGGCTTGTTATCTCTGCAGTCACCTGAGCCCTGGCGGAGCCATTTCCAGGCGTGAGTGAGACAGGGAACAGGAGGGTTAGCAGGTCTCACTCAGAATTAGGCTTCTTTTAACTCTGCTGGCTCTGTGGAAAGCACTCTGCCCCCAGGGCTGTGGCTTGGGGGCTCTAGCGCTTCATCACCATCATCACTGGCATGGTTTTATTGAGGACTTACTATGTCCCAGGTGCTTTACATGAGTCCCCTAAATTAAGTCTTCACAGTGACCTCACGAGATAAGTGCCATCATTACCCATTTTCTAGATGAGAAAATTGAGATTTCAAGAGATGCAGCCCAAAATCACCAGCTGGTTAGTGGTCAGGCTGCATCCAGGCTTGATGGACAGCAAAGCCACTACTATGTATAACACCACCATGCTAAAGGCCAGGCTGGCGGCCACTGGACCCTTGTGGAGAATACCCTGGGGACGAGGGGTACCTCTCTTCCACCTGTTCCTGCGGGCCTCTGCTGTGAGCCAGGTTGGGAGCAGAGGACACAGAGATGGGAGCAATCCAGTTCCTGCCATGAATATGGTCAACGCAAGGCAAGAGAGGACCTGGGCCTGGGGGTGGCACATGTTCCAGGGGCTCCAAGGACGGACTGACACATTCATCTGGGGAAGCCAGGGAGGGCTCTCGGCAGGTGGCCTGGTCTGAGCTGGATCTGAAGAAATGTGTGGAGCTTCCATGAGCAAGGGAGGGGAATCAAGAAAGGTGAGGGTTTCTTCTCCTTTCATAGAAATCTTGCGCTCTGGTGGGGAGGAAGCGGGGCAGGAGCTCTGGATTCCATACTCATGTACTAAGAATTTCAGGAAAAACTGGTTTGGCTCAGACTGGACTGAAAGCAAAGATCAACTGGAGGTCAAAGGCAGGGGGGAGGGGGCTGTGGGACATCCAGAAAGAACCTGGCTCAATTCATAAACCCTCTCTAGGTTCGGACCTCTGTCAGGCCATGGGGACACGGTGAGCCAGACCGGCTCCAGCATTGCTGAAAGAGCTTGCCGTCCTGGGGGAGGCAGGCGTGACAGCATTTCTCAGGGCCAGACAAGGAGAGGGCTGTGGGACATCCAGAAAGAACCTGCCTCAATTCATAAACCCTCCCTGGGTTCGGACCTGTGTCAGGCCGCGGAGACACAGTGAACCAGACCGGCTCCAGCATGGCTGGAAGAGCTCACCGTCCTGGGGGAGGCAGGCATGACAGCATTTCTCAGGGCTGGACAAGAACAGGCTCTTTAGAAACGGAAATGGTCTTTTGTGGCCCTTGGAGACTACCTCTCCAGTCCTCCGATGCCAGAAGCAAGGACGCCTTCCCCCTTGAGAGATCACTGGGAGAGAAGTGTTGCTTTAGAACCGGTCAAAACCAAATTGTCTGTTTGAATCAGCATCCAAATCTAAACATCAAAAGTTTAAATTCTCCTAGAATTCCTGGGCCCCTGAGAATATATTTGGGACCCTCTCCCCATTCTGGGGTTTGCAGACCCCAGTTGCAGAAAGTGTGAGCTATATTCCGGGAGCTGGTACCATAAGGAAACTCCAAACATACGCCGTAAGCCCAAGGCTGTGGGGAGAGAGGCAGGTGCGCTCACCTTTTCCTCAAGAGTGCACTATCTATACTTCTGGAAGTCATGCTGAACGCGCTTAACAGACTCACTGCCTGCAGCAAGGCATCCTTCCTGCCTCCTGCTTCCTCACTCCAGTTCACTCCCCTGCTCCTCTCCTGCTCAAAATCTGGCCATGGCTCCCCAGTGCCCTCAGGGGTACAGCTTAAATCCCTGAGCTGGCATCCAGGCCTCAGCAGGGGCCTCCTCACTCCTCGGGCCTCAGCCTTCAACCCACCCTGCAGTCTTAGCTCCCAGCGACTCTGGGACAAGAGTCTGACTCAGATCCTGGACTCTCCCCTCCCCACCTCAGCCAGCAGCCAGCATTCCCCCAGACGATCCTCATTTGTCTAACTCTCTTGGCAGATGCTTCTCTGGCTCCTGCCAGGGGCAGACACGTTGATTTGGTTTCCCACCTGCAGCAGGGTCCTGGTAACCAGGGCGGCCACTGCCTCCTCGGCTAGTTCCTGCTTTGCCTTGCAAAAGGCAGAGGCCGCACCTGGCCCCCAGGGGGGCCCTAGCCCCCGGCTCCGACTTGGTCCTCCTGCTCCAGATGTCAGGTTTTCTGAGCCAGTTGTACATCTATTCTCTAACCTTGGCCAATGCATGAGAGGGTTCAGAGAGCATCTTGTTCTCCCTCTTCCTGCCCCTTCCAACTTATGGATGGGAGTGAGGTGTAAGTAAGCCCAGAGAGGGCAAGAGACTTGAAGGTAGCAACAAAGCTAGGCCTGAGACCTGAGTATCCTGAGTCCTGGACCAGTGCTCGGCTCGCCCCTGATCTAGGCTCCTTCCCAGCCCTCTCCACTCTTGACCCAAGGGTGGCTGTCATAGTGTGTGTTCTGCCTGGATCATCCAAGGAGTTAGGTGTGCATGCAAATCACCCCTGAAAAACTGCATCTTTGGTGAAAGCGGGATGCCAGCATCCAGGTTACCAGCCCCACCTCATTGGCCCCATCCATTGATTAGATCTTCTTTCCTTCGGACCATCTATCCAACTGTGTAACTAACGAATGGGGCTGATAACCTAGAACGGCTCAAAGAGGTCAAGTGGTTTTCCTAACCTGAGGTCGCACAGAAATCCAGGTTTACCTGAATTAGAGCTTGTGTCCAGAAAGTGTGGTCAGTTTATGAGGTCTGCTTGAGATCAGGGTGCAGTCACAGACTATGCTCCTGACCTACGAATGTTCTGGGAGCTCCTGGTGACCTGAGAACACTTCCTTGAGAAGAGAGGAAAGTGTCCCATTCCCAAGTTCCCTTCCCCCAAAGGCTGCAGAGGAGCCAGGCTCTGTTGCCAGCTCTGCCCATCTCTGGGCTGTCTGGCAATGCCCCTGGGAACCTGGCACTGGACAACCCACCCTGCCCTGGCCACAGGTGCCCTGGGACAGAATGCTCACGGGGCTGCCATCCCAGGCTGGAGCTGAAAATTAAATTAAAACCACGACAGGGACAGTTAATTAAAGCAGATTAGCGCGAGACTAATTAGGGACACTGACACTGGAACCATCGCACTCTAAGATGTTAATTAGCTGTTCATTAATGTCAGCTCCCTGTTCAAGGGAGAAATATGAACAGCCCTTCTCCGGGGCTTCATTCCGGAGCTGAGTAAACAGGGGCGGCTGTCCAATGGCAGACCCAGCCTCCACTTGTCTTCCCTCCCTCTTTCTGGCCCTGGTATCTGCCTACTCCCTTTGTCTCCCTCCTACACCAGTTTCTGAACATTGGCACCGCCAGAGAGACCTTGGACCCATGGAAAGGAAGAGCTCAGCTGGGGCCCAACACACAGCAGCTCTGGAAGGTGGCGTACCTGCTCTGTAAGCCAGCCTTGTACCCAGAAAACCCTCTGTCTCTGCCTTCCTACTCGTGGCCTGAGTCGGATGGAGGCCTTTCTTCTTCTTTTCTTCTTTCTTTCCTTCTTTCTTTCTTTCCTTCCTTCCTTCTTCCCTCCCTCCCTCTCTCCCTTCCCCCATCCATCGATTAGACCAGCCTTCCTTCTTTCCTTCCATCCATCCATCCAATCATGTATCTACACATCCATTCACAAATCCATCTATGATCCACGTATTCATCATTTTCTCCCATCCACTGACGATTTTATAAAAAATCTACCTACCTATCCAGCCCCTCCCAAATATTGAAGTTTCCCTTTGCTGAGCCATTCATATAGCCATTCATTTAGCATGAATATGTCCACTCACTCTCTCCACCCATCCATCAACCTATCTTCCTAGGCACTGTTTTACCTGTCCAGCCAGTGAACCTACCAATACATCTGCTGGGTCTTCTACCCACATACAGCAGCCACTCACTTGCTCACTGTCGTTCATTCGTCTAAACACTGATTCTTCCACCTGCCTACCAATCGCTCATCTTTCCATTCCTCTCATACACATCTATGAACACCTACTACGTGCCAGGCACTATGCTAGGTGCTGGGGTAGAGGAGGAAAACAGAGATGAGGAAAAGCTTAGACAGTGGAATCCTCACTTTTGTTCCTATTTTGTAGATGAGAAAATCAAGATTGAAAGAGGTGAAGTTACTTGCCTAAGGTCACCGAGCAAATTGACGAATATTCATCCAATGTTCACTTAATTAATATTTATTATATCACCTACTTGTATTGTTATATATCACTTGAGGATACAGTGACAGACACAGTTCCTAACTGTATGAGCATCACAGTCTAGAGTGGTAATTCTCAAGACACTCTGATGAAAGTTATTACTGCTGCCCACTCAAATGCACATATAGCCACACAGGAAGCATTTTGTGAACAATTTCAGTAAGTTCACAAACCTCCTTAAAGGCCATCCACACAGGTTAGGTCAAGACCCATGGGGCTAGCTGGAGAGATATACAAGTAAAGAGAAAGCCAAACCCAGTGTTCTATACATTATAATACAGACGTGAAGAGGAGTCAGTGAAGGCTTCCTGGAGGAGGTGATACCCCAGTTGAGTTATGAAGAATGGGCAAGGTTAGCTAAATAGGCTAGCTAACCGCCATTTGCACATTGTGTTTTGTGTGTAAAACTTAGAGGAGCGAGGCATTCGAGGATGCTTTCTGGGAGCCCTGGTAGGCCCACCTGGGATGACTGGAGCCTGATGTGTGCAGGTGATGTGGCAGAGCTAACTTGGACCCAGGTCTCCTGTCTGGCTCTTCCTAAGAAACAATAAGGACCTGCCGATGGCCCCACTGTTGCCCTCACTCTGGGAATGGATAGGGTAAATGTAGGTCTCAGTGGCTCCTAGCTTAGGGCTCGGCCGAACCATGGCCAGACTGTCTCCCGGAGGCCTCAGGCCTGCTGTTCTCTGCCAGGCAGAGGGAACTACATTCCAGGCACGAACCTTAGCCATGTGGCTCTGTGGGACGGGTCCTCTATCATCCCAGCCTCTGCCTGAGACTAGGGATTGGAAGGTGGGGAGCGGAGACCCCTGTGGGCACTGGGCCTGAAGCTGGATGGCAGGCCACAGTAGCACATGGCTGGCTCTCTGGGAGTCGGTCCAGGCTCTGGTCCAGATGCCAGTGCGTGCCCTGACCCAGGACTGGTCCCTTTGGCCAACAGGGACTTCCTTTCACTTTTGCCTGCTCCAGTCTGGTCTGTGATGGTGGGCACCTGGATCCAGATCAGTATCCCATCAGGGCAAGGTCACAATGCTGGCCGACTTCATTGGAGGCAACCAGACGTTCCCAAGGAAGCAGGAATTTAAGAGACAGAAAGACCTGGCTTCAAATCACACCTCTGCCAGTGAGGGGCTAGATGACCTCAGGGGAATTACTTTATCATTCTGAGCCTCAACTGTGAAATAGGCATGATATTAACATTGCTGCTCTTGCTTTCTTTTCTCATCTTCATTTTAAATTTAATTTTAGCATTGTTTGGTAGGTCTTTTCCATCATTTTCTTTCTTTTTTTTTTTTTAAATTAAAAAATAGAGATGGGGTTTCACCATGTTGCCCAGGCTGGTCTCAAACTCCTGGCCTCAAGTGATCCTCCTGCCTTGGCCTTCCAAAGTGTTGGGATTACAGATATAAGCCACTGAGCCCGGCTCATCCCTTTACCTTTGGTCCTTCTCCATTTTGCTTTAGATGCATCCGTTCAAAAGATCATGTAGCTGGACTTATTCTATTTTTTAACCCTATCTAAGAGTCACTGTCTAGCAATAAGGAGATACTTACTTACATTTATTGTAGCACTGTAATTACTACACAGGAGATGTCTAACAAAGATCATTCTTTCCTCCTGGCATCATCCAACGACCTTAGTTTTTTTTCTCCCTTATCCATTGCTCCTTCCACAAGTACCACCTCTGAAGCCTGATATGCTGAGGAATATATGGATCTGCTGGTACCAGTAACCACATTCACTAAGCAAAAGCCACCCTTAGCTTCAGAGTATGTCGTAAACTGACTGTCAGAGCAGGAAAGATTTTTAAGATCCTCAGACCAGAATGCTAAAGGCCAAGGTCAGACATCTTTTGTGTCCATGTTGGGAACAGAATCAGATGCTCTGTTACTCAATCCAAAGGTTAGTAGAAGCCCCAAAGGGCAAATACCCTAAGGCCCAGGCAAGGGAGAGAGGAAAATGGGAAAGTGAGAGAAACAATCCAAGAACCAGAAGAAATGTCCCAGCATATAGGAGGGACAAAGGGTATTTCTTGTGCCAATAATTCAGGTTTTGTGATTACTAAGACAGGCTTCTGAACACGATTCTGCTCCCATTTTTTGTTCAATCCTGGGTGAGTGCCCTCCCCTCTCTGGGCTTCAGGTTCCTTTTCTGGGATACCAGAAAGCTGGATTTGATGACTTATCAGACTGCACTGTAAATTTCCATCTAAACATCAGCATTAGAATAACGCTGATGGAAGTCACTGATGATTGTCCCAGTATCTGACCTCTCCTTATTCCTTAACAATAGGCTCTACTTTTTAGCTGGGTACATGGCATTCCAGAATCAAGCTTATGCTTCCCATCTGTCTTGCATCTGGGTAGCATAGTGATGTGATTTGGTTCTGGCTGATAAGGTGTTAGCAGAAATGGTAGCTGCAATTTCTCGGAAGTGTCCTCAAAAGAAGCATGTGTGTCTATCGTTACCGCTTCCTCTTTCCTCCTGGCTGGAATGTGGATGTGATGGTTGGAGGGTTGGCAGCCAGCTTAGATCTTGGGACCAAGACAGGAACCTGAGTCCTTCACGATTATGGAGCCGTACCAGCTGCCTACTTCTGGATTTCATTTACTTGAGGGAAGAATAAACTCCAATCTTGTTTAAGCCACAGTTATTTTTATTTTCCGTTACTCACAATCCAAACTGATGCAAATGGTTAAAAGTGCGTGCCGTGGATTCAAACATAAAGTCCTAGTTCTACTAGCGCCAATAATCTGAGCAACCTTATGCAAGTCACTTAACCTCTAAGTCTTGGTTTCTCTATCTGTGAAATGGTTATAATAACAAATACTTCTTGGTGTAGTTCCAAGGAGAAAATAAAACACGCATGTAAACCCACTGGCATAGTCTGTGTTTCAAAATTAAGGGCTCAGTAAATAATAGTTGCTAATTTTTTTTTTTTTTTTTTTTTTTTGAGACAAGCTCTCACTCTGTCACCCAGGCTGGAGTGCATGGAGTGCAGTGGTGCAATCATGACTCACTGCAGCCTCAACTTCCTGGGCTCAAGTGATCTTCCCACCTCAGCCTCCTGAGTAGTTGGAACCATAGGCACACACCACCTCACCCAGCTAATTTTTTTTGTATTTTATGTAGAGATGGGGTCTCACTATGTTGCCCAGGCTGGTCTCAAACTCCTGGGCTCAAGTAATCCTGCTGCCTCAGCCTCCCAAAGTACTGGGATTACAGGCGTGAGCCACCGCGCTCAGCAATAGCTGCTATCGTTGTAGCTATCATGATTATTCTCATCAGCTAATCTCTGCCCTAGGAGCTCCATGAAAGCTGTAACTCCTGTCACTCTCTGGCTTTCAGGGGAACCATCTTCACTCTGTGTTATACTTGGGATGACACATATTAGAATGGGAACACCGAGGCTTAATGCCAGAAAGACCTGGGTTCAAATCTCAACTTCACCATTTATTAACTGTGTGATCTTAGCTAGGTCTCACCGCCTTTCTGAGCCTGCCTCCCCTTTTCCTGGGGATGGTGAGATATATCTCAACAGGGTTGTTTTGTGGGTTTCAACCTGATAGCCTTGGGGAGGGCCTGGGGCGGGGTTACTGCTGGAGAAATGGGAGCTGTGGCTATGGCTTCAGGAAGTGCCTGTCTTCAGCATGGAGGATACATGAGTGGTGTGGGTATGACCAGGCTGGTCTCGGCTCTTCCAGAGAAGAAAGTCACGCCATCACTCATCTTTTGGTCTAACTGGCCCTAAGGGGGTGGTTAAGACACGGGGAGGAAAACCAAAGCTCCATTAAAAAAAAAAACAAAACAAAACAATCAATTTGTAGCAATCCAAATAAAAGCCATTAGATGTGGCTTCCTCACTGGAGGTACCCAGGAGCCTCTTCCTCACCAGGCTCCCAGGAAATTGATTGGCAATTACTGACACTAATGGGAGCTGGGGAGGCCTGGTGATTTCCCCATCACTCTCCGGGGACAGTGATGACATGTCAAGATCTGTCAGGCTGGGTCTGTCCCGGGGTGGTCGGGACCCCAGATCTGGGCAGAGATGGGGCAGCCAGCTGGGGTTGAGTCCCCTTGGGGACCCTCACCCCTTTACTTATTTATAAGTTGGTTTGACTCATGGTGACTTAATGGCCCTACTGGGGCTATGCAGATGGCAGGTCCCAAGACAGGAGGATGGGTGGGGGTACCAAGAGGCTTCCAGGCCTGCCCTTCGACCTGGATCTGGAACTCCATAAAGAAGGCCTCAGGCTTCATGAGAAGTCTTAGGGCAGAAAGGGAAAGGAGTGGCTGCCAGAGAGGTTGGAACAGAGGTTGTGAGAGGCGGTGGCCGGAGACGGAGTTTTGAGGCAGAATGAAAAGGCACAAAGACCAGCAGAGAGAGAGAGAGAGAGATACAGACATCTGCTGGGCGACCAGGCTGTGGAACTGCAGAGCTGGCAAGGCCCCGAGAAGTCATCTAATTCAGGCTTGTCTTTTTATAGCTCCTCGGCAGTGAAGGCACAGAGAGGGGAAGACACTATCCTGAAGTTTCACAGCATGACTCCAGGGGAGCTGGGACTAGAACTTCATTAGCTGCCCCCAGTGAGCCAGGAAGTAAGAATTCCCCTGGGATAGGGGAGCCTAGGTTGGGGGTGGGGGGCATTCACTCTAACCTATGGGGGCCATCTTTGAGCCTGGGGGTGGGGACTCTGTGTAGTGGAGAGAAAGACACATAAACAGATGGTGACAACTCAGAGTGACAGGGGAGGCATGAAGCGTGGGAGCTCAGGGGATGGCCAACTACCCCAGTCTTGGGGGAGGGAGTGGTTAAGGGAGGATTCTCGGAGGTGACGTCACAACTGAGACCTGACGGTGCTAAGATGAATGGTGCAGAGGAGGGAAGAGAAATAAGGGAATTCTATGCCTAGAGCACAGCACGTGCCAAGGCTCAGAGGTAGGACTCAGCACATCCCAGCTGCACAGCATGGCTGAAGGCAGAGTGGCAGTGCCCAGGGCAGGGGTGAGTGGGAAGGCTGGGCCGGAGGGTGTGAGGTTTTCCTTGTGGGAAGGGAAGGAGTTTGATCTTTATACTGTGTGTAATCAGGACATGTTTTAGGTAGATACACACCATGACCAGATTTCCATTTTAGAAAGATGATTCTGGAGCTGCCAGAGGGAAATGGCTGGATGGGGAAGAGGGCAGGCAGGGGCCGCAGGGAGACCGCTGCCCAAATCCAGAATTACGACAAGGTCTGCTGAGCCAGGGCAGGGGTTCATGGGGCCTAGAGGGAAGGTGACTACTCAGGGATATTCAGGAGAGAAAATGGGCAGGACTTGGTGTCTGTCCCCATAGCCAGCCTGAGGTGAGGGAGGGCTGGAGGATGACTCCGGGTGGGACTGGAGGAAGAGGTCGTGGGGGGCTGGCCAGGTACACTGAGCTTGAGACAGATGGATCGAGCACAAGGACCTGAAGGCAGGTGGATCACGTGGTCTGACGGAGGGCGAAAGGGCCACCTGTAGTAAGGGAGGTAACAGACTAAGGATCAGAGAGGTTAAGTGTCTAAGCCCAGATGACACAGAAGGCAGGGGCTTCGCTGGCTTGAATCCCAAAGCCCAGACATTTCCTATCACTCGGGCTGCCCTTCAGGGAAAAGACAAATGGGCTGGGCCCTTCTTATTCGGCAGTTCCACAGCTTATGCGCTGACCTCTGTCTCACCTCCCAGTCTAACCCCAGGAAGCTCGGCGATGGAGTCCTCTTCCCGTCCTGCCCGTCAGGTAGGCCCATCCTTGGCTACGGGTATGCAGGCCCCTAGCTGACGGGCAGTGAGGCTGAGACCACTGCAGTCCCAGGGCTCGGATCCCTGAGAGTTCATGCCAGGCAGGGGGTCCCTCATGCCCAGAGTGTCTACAGGGGCCAGGCTCGCCTTAACCTGCCTGCTCTGAGCTCTGGAAGAATGAGGTTGAGCATGGGCATCTGCTAGGTAGGTGTCTGTACCTGTCAAGGAGCTCTTGGCTAAAGCAGAGTCCAAGCTCTGAAAACTCCAAGAAGCTCAGGCACGGAAGACCCCTGTGCCCAAAGCACACCGGGGGCTGGAGACAAGGCCCCTGATTTGCCATTTCTGAACAGGAAGGAGCCTGTGGGCAGGTGTGGCCACAGGATGGTCCAGATGACTAAAAAGGCAGCAGACTATCCCAGCAGCAAACATGGGCTTTGAGCCAGGCAACTGCGGGTTCTAAGCTAACTGTGTGACCTTCGGTGAGTCATAAGCCACATTTCATCTGTAAAATGGGAATAATGTCAGGACCTGCTTCAGAGCGTGGTTATGAGGATTCGGTGAGTTAACACGTTAGGAACAAACAAGTTGACGAGAGTTTATGTCTAATCAGGCTGCTCGGGATGATGATGGGATAATGCCACAGGTGGTCCCATCAAAGCTGCAGCATTCTCGTTTGGCCTGCTCTGACCCTGTGGAGGGAGCAGGCCTGGTTATATTTATTCTTGGCCCGTTCTCACCCTTGGGGGCTGGCTGTGGCATCGAGCGAGGCTGCCCATCCACCTTGGTATTGATCTTCCTGTCTACCGGAAGGCACGATGCATTTCACACATCAGCCAGCGGCCAGTGATTACCCAGCTGGGAGCTGGCCTGCCTGCTTGCGGCTCTGCAAGTGGGTCAGGGAGTTGGAGAAAAGTAAAACTTCTCAGAGGGGCACCCATGATGGTCTGGGGCTCTAGTGGTCAACGTCCTGGCCAGCAGACCTGGACTGAGGTCCTGGCTTGGCCCCCATCCCCCCCAAGGTGACCTTAGGCAAATCACTCAGCCATCATTAGCCTCATCACTTCAGACTTCATACATCTCCTGCCTATCCATCATCTCATCTGACCTTCATGACCACTCCGGGAGTTGGCAGAGCTTGAGTTACCATTCCCACTCTACAGAGGAGGAAACTGAGGCTCAGGAGGACCCAGCCACCAGCCTGCCTGAGGTCACACTACAGGTAACAGGCCTAGCCAGTCTAACTCCACACCCCAGGCTTACAACCTACAGTTGCTATGAGGGGCTACCTGGTGGCAAGGAGGCAACGCAGACCTGGAGGGTAGACTGTGCCACTCTAATCAGCAACGTGAGACAGGGTGGAGGTTGGAGGAGAGGGAACCGCAGGGGTCTAGGTGGGAGGGTTGCAGGGGGAACGGCAGAGATGGGACAGGCATTCCAGGCAGAGGGCACAGTGCGAGCCAAGGCCCAGAGGACGGCAAGAGCAAGTTTGAGACTTAAGGTACTGGCGGGTGGGGATGGGGGAGTTGGGTCAACAGGCTTGGAGGGAAGAGTGCTGGAGAAGGCAATGGGGTATGAAGAAGCCAGGAGGCAGGACTGGGATTGTGACCAGCCAGAAACTTCCATGGGGCATAGATAGGAATGGACATCCTGGTCAACCAGGGCCTTTGGCACAGTGCATGGCTTCTCCCCAGTGACAGACACAACAAGGCTGGGGCTCAGAGAGGTCTGGTTTTAGGAGGGCCGGCAGAGCTATGATAGAAAGCCAGGCTTCCACCCTGGATAGAGACCCCAAGTCCACACCCAGGAACAGTGTTAACTAGTTCTGGATGGGGGTGTTCTCTGACTAATCCCACAGATGCCTGAGATGAGATGGGTGGTGGACAGTCAGGCCTGCAGCACAGGTGGACTAAGTCCCACTGTATAGATGGGGGAAAAGAAGGCCCAGAGAGGTTAAGTAATTGGCCCCAGGTGACACAGCATGTGAACGGTAAAGTTGGATTTTAAATCCTGTCCTGCTGCTGCCAACACCCACACACCTTCTGCCTCTCAGAAGAGCAGATGCCCGATGGACATGGCAGCTTCACAGACTGAGCCCTTGGAGAGAAAACTGGGAGCTTAGACAGCCATCAGTTCCACTTCCAGCACTGCCCCGGGCTCCCAGCCATGCTTCCAGCCCCAGACCCCCACACTGCCTCCGGACCTTCGCCCAGGGCCTGCAAACCACTCTGGAAACTATGAACAACAGCCCTTACAAATATAACAGATTCTGGAATCTTGAAACAGTCTTTGGAGCCTCCTAGCAGCTTCCAGGACTGACAAATTGCTTCCAAAATGTTCACATGCCTTCGGAATCTTTGAACAGCCCCTGAGACTTGGACCAAAATTGAGAGCCAAGAAGGGCCTGGGGCCAATGCGGGGCTCAGGCCAGCCTCCAGCGGGGGCTGGCTGCACCCGTCACGGCCAGATCCTGGACCCAGCCCCACCTCAGGTTTCACTGAGAAGCTTCATGGTGGCCTGGAAGGAGCACTGAACTCAGAGTCAGGGTCCAGCCAGGCTTCCTCTGGCCTCTACCTTGATGGGTGGCCTTGGGCAACTCATTTCTTTTTTATGGGCCTTGGTTTCCCTATTTGGAAAATGGAATCTCGGTGTGAGGGTGTTAGGCTTTGTGAGGCTGCACTTTGGGACTCAAACCCAGTCCCCTGTACCCACCCCCACAACCACCCCCCACCTTCCATCTCTAGCCTGTCCTGATTCCAAGGGTGGCGGACTAAGGGAAAGCCCAGCTTTACCCAGGAAGAGCGGGCATGTGGTGGGACAGAGAGGCGGCCCTGGCCCACACGGCTCTGCTGTCAATGAAGCAGACTTGACCTTTTCACTTTTCATGCGAACTGGAATTAAACCCTCACCCCTTGGCATCCACAAGCACCTCTCAGGAAAGGCCTCTATGGGTGCCCTACCCAGCATGGTGACGGCCCCAGCACCTGGCAGCCTTCACGCGTGGCCATAGAGGGCGACTGGTTCCAGCCACCCAGAGCTGTCTCCATGGTTACAGGCACAGAGCCGAGCTGGGCTTTTGAAGAACGCTCATAAAGGCGTAAATGTACCCCAGATGAGCCGGCGTGCATTTGTGAAGCAAAGCAGTCGGGCCAGCCCCGTGCCTTGTAAACCACGCTGCCAGTGGCCTCAGCTGGCCTGGTGAGAACATAGCTCCTGGGCCGCTGGGCTTGGAGCCCCTGCTTCTTCCCAGCCTCCCTGGGCCCTACCTCAGGCCCACTCACCCAACCTTGGTGGCTTTGAGGGTAGATGCACCTCAGCTGCGGTTGGCTTCTTGGCTGTGTGACCTTAAGCAAGCGCATTCAGTTTTCTGAGCCTCAGTGGCCTCATCTGTAAAGTGCACACGAGGAGGCTACCATGATGCAGTGCAAGAAGGCTTGACAGGGAAATGGATGGAAAAGGCAGAGCATGGTACAGAGCAGGTGCTTAGTGGTGTCTGTTTCCTTCCATTTGTGCCTCCCGCTCCTTTCCAGCATCACCCTGGATAGGTACATAAGCCCACCTCCTCCAGGCAGTGTAGGGGATGCCGCCTCCTGCTCCCGCTGCACCTTGAATGTCGACTTGCATTAGGGCAGTCATCACCCTGAGCTGCAATGGCCTCTCTGTTGTTTCTCAGATAAGCTTGAGCACCTGGCCCCAGTGCCCTACTAGCCTCACTGAGCAATGTTCACGTTCAGCACTCAGTGGGTCCTTGGTAAATACATAAAGATGAGCCAACAAATCCATGTGGTGAGTATCATTTCTTTCTCCTTTATTTATTTATTTATTTTTTGAGATGGAGTTTCACTCTTGTTGACCAGACTGGAGTGCAATGGCGCAATCTTGGCTCACTGCAACCTCTGCCTCCCAGGTTCAAGTGATTCTCCCACCTCAGCCTCCTGAGTAGCTGGGATTACAGGTGCCTGCCACCATGCCCTACTAATTTTTGTATTTTCAGTAGAGAGGGTTTCACCATGTTGGCCAGGCTGGTCTTGAACTCCTGACCTCAAGTGATCTGCTCACCTCAGCCTCCCAAAGCGCTGGGATTACAGGCGTGAGTCACCGCGCCCAGCCACGTGACCATCATTTCTGAGCCTCAGATACAGGGGTGTGGTCTTTGGAGGGCCAAAGGGCATATTTCAGGGGGGATGAAATAGAATACTGGGAACTGAGAGGAAGGCCAGCCGGGGTGCCCAGTGCTCTGGGCAAAGGACTGTGAAGTCTCCCTCACTTCTCTCATTGTAGCCCCCATTTTGCAGAGGAGGAAACCAGGGTTCAGAGAGTGAAGTCACTTGCTGTGGTCACACAGCTGGTGGACAGTGATGCTTCATTCGGGACACTTCATTCAGGAAAATCTGGGCATGCCCACCCATCTTCCAATGCCTCGTGGTGCCTACTGCTGACCCTACCTCCCAGATGGCCCCTCCACAGCCTCTGCCAGCACCCACCTCAGCTGCCCATCTCGAGGTCAACCTCCTGTGGCACAGGCCCTTTGTGCTCCCACAAGGAGCTGGACTGTACCCCAGATAAGGCCTTGAGCTTTCCCCACCCTCAGCCTCTGATCTCAGATGCCCAACTTCACCCTATTCTTCTTGATCCCACCCCTAGTGGCCCCCTCACCCTACTCTACACTTTCAAGTCAGGCTCCAGACCACCAGAAACGCCCCAGCCCTGCTGGCAGTGCCTCAGGAAGACAAAACACCCAGGGTGTGAATTCTGGTCCTGCCACTCAGGAGCTGTGTGATCTGTAACAAGTTACTGAACCTCTCTGAGCTTGGGTTTCCTCACCTGAAAACAAGAGAATCCGCCAGACTGGCAAGTTGAAGGGTCTAGATATGCGTTGTAAACAGAAAAGTACTAGGTAGGTGCTAGACTTTACAGAATGATAACAGAGTACGATATTGAAGTATAACACAAGTATATAATATGCCAAATTATAATAAATTACGGATCATCAATTAAAAGGGTACTAGATGTCAGCAGCCAGCTGGGGGCTTGTGGGTGAGAGAAGAAAAATACATGACACAGATTTAGGCTCCTGTGGCCAGTGAGGGTGGTTTCTAGTCATTCACTTGTCCCTTTACCTGTCCGTCAGTCCATCCACCAAGCTGTCAGTCTGGCCGTTCTACCAACACTCATCAAACTCCTGCCAGGTACCGGGTGCTTGCACAGCCTCAGATGGTTTGAAGACGGCAATGCTCAACTCCCACCCACGATGAAGAGCGATGCCAGCTGCTGTTTATGGAGGCCCGTCTAACCAGGCTTGCTCCAACTTCTTCCATCCCCATAGCTGTTACTACGCCCATTTTACAGATGAGGATGCTGAGGCTCAGACAGGCTGAGGCCAGGACCCAGTTCGACATGAATGGCCCTTCTGGCTGTGGGGCCATGTTCCTCTCCCTCTGGTTGCCCTGAAGTCCCCTCCCTCCTGCCTTCACAGGCAATGAACATCTCACTCTCCACAGCCCCCGCCCTCAATTTCCTTCCTTCTGAGGGTCCCCCCAACTCAACCGGGTGGTTCTGGCACCTCCGAGTACCACACCCCTCCTGCTGTGGCTTCCAAGGGCTCATAATTTCCATCTTCATCCGTTCCTTATTAATTTTCTTACAAAATGTGTTCCATGATTTCACTGACATCATTGCTGTCCACTCGGAGTGGAAGCCTTGTGGAAAATCCCCAGGTGGGCCCAAGGTGTGCCAGCCTCCAGCAGTTCAGGCCCTGTGGGCAGGGCCGCAGCTTCACTGCCCTCCTTGAAGCTCCCCTTCCCTCCCTGATCAGGCAGGACAAGTAGGGTATGACTGGTGGTACCTAAATTCACTACAGTTTCATCCTCCTAGTATCTGGAGAGAGAGGTGTGGCGCCTTCATTTCACAACAAATGTCTGGGGGCTCAGAGAAGTGAACTGACTTGCCCCGGGCCACACAGCTAAGCAGGGTTGTGGCTGGGGTTTTTATTTCATTTTTTTGAGACAAGGTCTTGCTCTGTTGCCTAGGGTGGAGTTTTGCAGTGTGATCATAGCTTACTGCAGCCTCGACCTCCTAGGCTCAAGTGATCCTCCTACCTCAGCCTCCTGAGTAGGTGGGATTATAGGTGCATGCCATCACGCCTGTCTAGTTTTTAAATTTTGTGTAGAGATGGGGTCTCACTATGTTGCCCAGGCTGGTCTGGAACTCTGGGACTCATGAAATCCTCCTGCCTTGGCCTCCCAAAGATTTGGGATTACAGGTGTGAGCCACTGTGCCCGGCCAAGGGGCTGGGATTTTAAGCCCAGGCCTGACTCTGCAGGCTCCCTCCCCTCTGCCTCCTGTACATGGTCCTTGTCCTCCATCCCCAGTGCCCAGGCAGTTATCTTTAGCCCTTTATCTCACCACCCACAAGGACAGACAAGCTTGGGGACAGCCATCCTGAGAGTGAAAGAGAAGGGAAAAGATGGCTTTCTGCCTAAACCTGGCCTGGACATCCTAAGTATGGTGGGGACTGATGGAGTGGACGCTGTCTTGCTCTGAGGTCCTGGTCATTAGGGTCCGAGGGGTTAAATGGAGAAGCACAGAGAATCTGAATCTAATGCAGAGTTCACAAATGTTGGACCTGAACTTGGCCCTCAGAGATCTAAACCAGTGGTACCCAAAGCACAGGATGGCTGGTCCCATTCTCAGACCAACAGCATCAGACATGGGATTAGGGGCCCCGGAGATTCTCATACACACATGGGCTATGAATCATTCATCTTTCCAACCCATATCTCATTTAACAGATGAAGAAAAAGAGGCTCAGAGAGGGCAAGGGACTTACCCAGGTCACACAGCACATAGCTTGTCAAGCTGAGCCAGGACCCTTCCTTCTGACTCCCTAGTTTAGGTCCTTGATACCTCACTCCAAGGGGCAGGGAACAGGGTGTTTTAATAAGAGCCTGTTTGGGAGCTGCCAGTGGGCTGGGTGGCATTGAGGAGGGGGACTTGGGGCTGCCAGGGCCTCTTGGGTGTGTTAGGGTGCCTGAAAGTCCCTCATTTGAACTGTATTTCTTTCCTGGCCTTGGGGTGGGATGACAGGGACCGGGTGACATTTCAGGGGAAATTAAGTGACAAGGAATCAGATGGGGCCTGGATGGGAGTAGGATGGGAAAGCAGAGACTGGAAGATAAACTTCCTGCCCTGGCAGCTCTGCTGGGGTCGGTTGTGTCTCTGAATGTGCCCCTTGTCATGGGAAGTCCCTGCACCCCTGCCCTGATCCCCACCCACTGGGAAACTCCCAAGAGGTGGAGATTTACCACTCATTCTCTCAGGGAACTCTAGGACGCAGAGGTATAAGGACGACCACTGGTTTAATGCCTTCTTTGACTTTTGGGGAACCCAGGCCCAGAGAGAAGTGACTTGCCTCGGGTCACAGAGTGAGTCAGTAATGGCCCAGTGTGGGGTGGTGCTGGACAGGTGGATGTGAAGTTCCTGGAGGGCAGCACGAAGAGGAGGCTCAATGGCCAAGCAATCCACCAGCTCCCTCCACCCCACCACCGTGGGGCACAGGAAACAGGAGAACAGTGGAGGGCTGGGGGATACCTGGCCAGGCTCAGCGCCCTGGCTGCGTGGTGTTGAGCAGGCCCTTCCTGCTGTAGGATCATGTTGGCAGTGGCAGGGTCCCGCTCCCATTTCCTGTGTCTCTTCTTGGCTGGTGCCCGGGTCTCCTGCACAAGAGCTGCCTAGTCCAACCCTCTAAGCCCCACAACCCCAACGATCTTATCAAACATCCCATCAGACTGAACTCCGGTCACTTCCCTAGCACGCAAAGCACTGTAATGTCCATGCTGAATTCTCCACCTGGAATGCCCTTTGACTCATCTCCACCAGGCAGACTCCTATTCAACCTTCAAAACCCAGCACAAAGTTTGTTTCCTAAGTGAAGCCCTACCCTACCTTCAGAACCAATCAAGCTGGCCAGACCTTGGGCTCACATATTGGGCAGCATATGTCTTTAAAATGATACTTCTCAGAGCAGGGAAGGGGTCTCGTGCTCTTATTCTTCTCTGTGCCTGCTGTGGAGCGCCACATAAGTCCACAGCACACACTGGGTCTTCTCTTGCCCCTGGCTCAGTCTTGGTGCCTCATACAGTACTACATACAATCAATCAGAGACCAAGAAGGAGGTCTGTTCTGTGCAAAAAGCAGAAGCTTAGAGTTAGACAGTCCTGGGTTCAAATCCTGACTCTCCTGTGTGACTTGGCAGATGTCTCCTAACCTTGCTGGGAGTCAGTTTCCTCATCTGTAAAATGGGGATAATTGTGTCTACCTTGCAGAGAGATGGTGAGGATTCAACAAGGATCCTGGCACACAGTGAGTGCTAAATAATTAAATGAGTATGTATATAACATATGTTATATATATTAATATATCATATACTAATAAGGATGAATAAAGACTATAGTTCCCTGGAAACTTGTTCGTAGGCACTGATCCCTTGGAAAAACATCTTAGGGAGGTTTCTGTCTGATCTGTGGACATCTCTGCACACCAACCTAAGCTCCACTTAATTGTCTTGCTCTGAGGGTGCCGAGTAAATACTCCAGGCCAGCTGGTGCCTGGAAACTGCCAATTGCTGGGGAGCAGCTCGTTAATTTTCCCTTCTCTGCACAGACCCTGCAGCTTCTGCAACTCATCTTGGGAAATGGAGTGGAGTGGGTCAGGTCAGGGCCAGGGGTCACAGGAAGTGGGACTGAGGGTGCCAGGGGACTTAAAAGGGCCTGCAGAGGCACCGCCGGGAAGCTGTCTGGGCCGGAGGAAATGGGCCCAGAGGCTGCTGAAAGGCAGATGGATCCCAGGCCTGGCCCGGCCCTGCCAGCTCTGACTCAGCTGTCTGTTCTCCACTGGAGTGGGAGAAGCCAAGGTCTTATAGCAAGGCAAGACACCCAGCAGCCCGCAGGGTAGCCAGCTCTGGGGGCCACGAGGTCCCACGCCGATGGAGGACAGGCCATATGGCCTAGTGGTTGACAGCATGACTCCGGAGTGAGGTTCCCTGGGTTTGAATCCTGGCCCTGCAATGTACTGATGTGTGGTGTTGGGTAAGTTACTTAACTGCTTTGTGCCTCAGCTTTTCTCATTGTAAAATGAGAAGATGAAGATTAATACCCGTGTCGTAAGGGTGTTATGGGAATTAAATATACATTAAGAGCTTAGAACTGTGCCTGGTATATAAATATCATTCAGTAAATGTTAAGCTATTAATCTTATTATCTCTTCCTCCTCATTCGGAAGCATACTATTTGGATGTTCTCATCTGCAAAATGTGAGCATTGGACTTGACTCTGCGGTGACACGTCAGTTTCACCACACTCACCAGCTCCCAGGAGCTGGCCTTGGGCCCCTTCTGGACTGGGTGGAAGAGGGCCATGGTTAATCTGGGATGTCTGCAGTGTGCCCAGGAAGGGAGACAGGTAGCCTGTGGGCCTCTCACTTGCCATCATTGGAACATTTTACTTACTCAGCAGATATATCCCCAGCCCTTGCTCTGTGCCAGGCACTGGCTGAGGTCCTGGATTCAAAGGTTAGCGAGCACAGTCATGGTTTCCCACAGGAGCTGAGAAATGGGGTGGGTGCAGCACTGCATTCAGGTTTGGGGAACCCCATCCACAATGGGCCCAGTGACATCCTTCCTGCCTGAACTGCTCACCTTTCCCGGAATTTGCTTTTCTTTTTCTTTTTTTTTTTTTGAGACAGAGTCTCGCTCTGCCGGCCAGGCTGGAGTACAGTGGTACCATCTCGGCTCACTGCAACCTCCGTCTCCTGGGCTCAAGCAATTCTCCTGCCTCAGCCTCCCAAGTGCCTGGCACTACAGGCACGCACCACCATGCCCGATTAATTTTTGTATTTTTAGTAGAGACGGAGTTTCACCATGTTGGCCAGGCTGGTCTCAAACTCCTGACCTCAGCTAATCTGCCTGCCTCGGCCTCCCAAAGTGCTGGGATTACAGGAGTATGCCACTGCGCCTGGCCGGAATTTGCTTTTCTTTTATGCCCCTGGCCTTTGGCTAGAATACTTTTGCCCCACTGTCCTCTTTGAGAACCAGCTCAAATGTTCCACCACTCCCTGCAAAGTCACTCCCTCCTCTGTGCTACCCGGGAATTCTGTAGAACCCTCCACCATTGCAGAGCACTGCCACTGTGTAAAGGTCTGTTGGTGGCATCTTCCCTTTACTGGGACCATCTGGAGGGCATGGTTGTGGCTGTGACTTCCCCAGTACCCACTACCTGGCACATGGAACAGGCTCAGACCATGGGGGTAGAGGCTGGCAGGGAGCTGGACCAGCTGACCTTTTGACTTCTAGGAGGCTGGGCTCCTCATATGCGTAGATCCAACCAGTATGCTCAGGTCAGAAGGCTTGACCTTAAATGCTAGTTCTGCTATGTCCTTGTCATGCCTGGCCAAGACACCAAGCCATTCTGAGCGCCTTGGCAGCTCCATCTATAAAATGGGGATATTTCAGAATGATGTTGTGCAGAGCCAGAGTCTAGCAAGGGCCCTAACATACAGCAGGTGTTCAATAAAAGCCATTCCTCCCTTTTCCTTCTTTCCTAAGGTAGTACTTAGGGTCAACATCTACACCACACAGTGCCCAGGTCAGAGACAAGATTCTGGGAGAAAACATGTGGACAGCCCAAATACCAGGAAGCAGGCCCAGAGGAGCAGAGGAGACAGAAGGGGAGAAGGGGAGGTGGCAGGTCCCTCAGAGGTGCCCCAGGTGGCTGTTCCTTGAAGCGTGGGACCCATGGCCCACATGTGCCAGGCCACCCCAGGGTCCTCAGCTCTTCCTGCTCTCCCGCCTAGCTGGGAAGCGTTCCCATCCTTCCTTTAAGCAGAGGCGCTTGCCTCTTGGTGCTGCAGCCGGAGCGCTGATAATAAAGGCACCTCTGTGTGTCTCTGGGGAAGTAGGGCTGGGGGGTGGTGACAAGGGGGGGCCCACAAAGCTCCCGCAGCTGTGTGTTTGCAAACAGGGGAGCTGAGCTGTGCAGAGGGGCTGAAAGCACTAATTGTCTTTAATTAAAGGAGGTTGGAGGCAGTGCAGGCTTTGACAAAAGAGATTTCCAGCCTGTTAGCAGCTTCAGCCTGTGCAGGGGCTGGGCCGCCCAGGCGCGCCCTCGGCTTTGTCCCTGTGGGGCCTGGCCCTGTGGAGGGCACAGCTAACACCTGCCTGGTGGGGGTGGGAATGGGGGCGGCAGGAGCCAAGCACACACAGTAGGACCTTACTGTGCTGCGAAGCTGGGCTCCTGGGGCCTGGGAAGCCATCCTCATGGTGAACTCCTTTCTCATCCATCCATCCATCCATCCATCCATCCATCCATCCATCCATCCATCCATCCATCCATCCATCCACTCATTGACTCAGCAAGCACTGTTAAGCATTTGCTATGTGCCTAGACAGTGCTCAGAGCTGGGGGCACAGAAATGTGACGATCCCTGCGGTTCAAGGACTTGCCATTCTAAGAGGTACACCAAGCACAGACTCTGGAACCTGCTGGCTTGAATCCCGGCTCTGCCACTTATTAGCTGTATAACCGTGGGCAAGTTACATGACTTCTGTGCATCTCAGTTTTTTCCACCTGTAAAAGGGGGATGATTACTGCATTTGCACTGTGCACTTTACAAACATCAAGGGCCATTATTCATTATTTCATTTATCTAACTTCATACCTGGCTGGAGTCTCTAGCACTCCATTGATGGGAAGAACCCTGGTCTAGGAGGCTGGCTGGGTTCCAGTCCCAGCTCTGCCAGTCACTTGCTATGTGGCTTCCCAGCCTCAGTTTTCCCACCTGTACAGTTAGGGCTGGACAGGATGGAGTGTGAGGGAGGGCTCTGCGGGCGTGGATGGTCTCAGCTCCCTCCAGATTCCTGGGAATGGAGGCTCCTAGGAAGAGCCAGCCTTGCTGGGCTCCTGCCCCCTGCTGCATACAAATGGGCTCGGTCTCCCACCCCAGGCGGCTGCTTTAGCTCATTCTATTCTTTTGTCTTCTCTTTCACCAGGCTCCCCCTCAGACACATCTGCAGCCCCCGGCAGGCACATATGCGCTAGTGAGCTCCCTCTCCCTCCCTCTCTCTCTCTCTCTCACACACACACACACATGCACACGCACCTGCCTGATTCTCACCCTCACCCCCATTCCCACCCAAAAGAATCATAGCCTTTGCATCCCCACCCCCTCCTTGTTGACCCTGGGTCCAGGGTGGGTGGGAGGAGGCTGCTCACAGTCTCTGATCCCCTCCAGCCCAGCTGTCTGGACTGGGTGGTCGCAGAGAGGTGGAGAGAGGGGCAGAGGGTGAGAGCATCCTGGGCCAGAGTCCTCAGGCAGTGGGAGGGAGGTCAGCTCCTGAAAGGGAGGGCCTGAGTCAGGCCACAGGGGAGGGGCAGGTCTGGAATGTTCACCTTGGGGAGCATCACGGGAGGTCAGGAGACATTTATCCCAGCCTACTCTGGGCCAGCAGCCCCTCGTTTAATTTATTCAAGGACCTAGTGGGGAAACTGAGGCTCAGAGAGACTGAGTATGACTCAGAGACACACAAATGGGGTCACACCAAACCAGGACACACTTCTATCCCTTTAGAACACATTTTCTGAAGTCCTTCAGAATCAACAGGCCAGGCCCCCTGGGGGGGCATGGATTTGACAGGTGTCTGGTGTGGACTCCAGGTGCATGGCTCATGCCATACCTGCAGGATGCCAGCCCTGGGAGGTGGTGGGGGCAAGGAGAGGGGGCAAGGTATGGCCCTGGTGTGTAGGTACCTGTGCCCCTTGCTAGGGGGGAAAGTTGGGGGGCGTGTTCTGACCCCAATGTGTCTGGGTTGAGGAGGGAGGCTTCTCTCTCTATCCCACAATTTGCCCAGGGTCCCTGGCATGTCCAGGCACAGGCAAGTGGCCTCTTAGAGAAGGAGATGGGGAGGGAGCTAGAGAGATGGGGAGAGAGAGAAGTGGGGAGGCAGGGGAGGGAGAGAGAGAAACAGAGAGCGGGGGAGATGGAGAGACTAAGACAAGGAGAAGGAAGACAAGAGGACGCTGAAGGAGGAGGGGATGGACGAGGGGGCAAGAGACAAGAGGAGGAAGGAGAGAAGAGGCAGGTGTGAGGGAGGAGTCAAGTACAGAGAGCTGAGAGGGGCAGGAAGGGTGTGGGATGGGAAAGAGCAGGGCCAGTGGTGGCCCAGAGAAGCCTGACCTGGAAGGGGCCCAACTGAGCAGGGCAGGGTGCGGCGGGGAGGTTCCTAGAAGGGCTAGGGAGGGTGGCTGAGGACTGTGAGTGGGTCTGTGTGACTGTGAGAATACACTTCCGAGTGTGAGTGGGTGTGAGCATGCACTTTCAGGCCCAGGCAGACTGGGGTGTTTTGTCTTGATCTCTTGGCTTCACACACCCTCTGCATTTTGTATTCATGAGAACTGAGCTGAAAGATTAATTCGTATTTAATACAGCCTTCGCTGGCAGGATGGGGAGTGGTGCAAATTTTTTTAAAGGTACTAGGTAAGGAAGAATTGATTGATTGGTTGATTGATTGATTTTCTCCATCCATCCATCCATCCATCCATCCCCCACCCACTAAGTACCTCCTATGTGGCAGGCACGGTACTGGGGCAGGAGGACCAAACCAACCAACTCAATAAGCTCATTCCCACACTGGCCGCGGCAGCCTAGGACGGTGGGAAAGGTCTAATGCGGTCCTGAGTGTAAAGGACAGTTCCATTAATGTGCTCTGTGAGGCTGCACAAGCCCTTCTGCTTCTTAGAACCTGTTTTCTCACTTGTAAGACAGGGTGGGCAACTCCTGCTCCCGGGCGTTGAAGATGTGTATAGAAGGTGCCTAGCACCACCACAGAAATTCCAGACCTCTAAGCCTGGCTTGTGGCACTGTAGCCTCCTAACCACTATCTCTAAATACTATTTTTTTCTCTCTTGAGACACGGTCTCACTCTGTTGCCCAGGCTGGAGTGCGCTGGTGCAATCACAGCTCACTGCAGCCTAGAAACTCCAGGCTCAAGCGATCCTCCCACCTCAGCCTCCCTAGTAGCTGGAACTACAAGCATGCATCACCACACCCAGCTAATTTTTAATTTTTATATATGTGTACACACACACACACACACATACACATATATATTATTATTATTATTTTTTGAGACAGGGTCTCACTCTGTTGCCCAGGCTGGAGTGTAGTGGTGAGATCACGGCTCATTGTAGCCTGAACCTCCTGGCCCAAGTGATCCTCCCACCTCAGCCTCCCTAGTAGCAGGGACTACAAGTGCATACCCCCACACCTGGCTAGTTTTTAATTTCTTTGTAAAGATGGGGTTTCACCATGTTGCCCAGGCTGGTCTTGAACCCCTGGGCTCGAGTGATCCTCCAGCTTCAGCCTCCCAAAATGCTGAGATTACAGGTGTGAGCCACTGTGCCCGGCCTAACCATGATTCTTACAGAAGATCCTGAGCATCTGGTGGCTGCCAACTCCACAGCAGCTGCAGCTGTGCAGCCTCACTAGGGTACCAGGTGGGAGGTGGGTCAGCCCTGCCCGGCCCAGGCAGCTGTGGAATGAGTGCAAAGATTTGAGGGACAGGAGATGCCCTCCCCTTAGAAGCCCCACAACTACCCTGCCTCTCAGGCCTAGAATAGCCAGAGTCTCTTCAGGCTATTTCTTGTTTGTCCTCTAGATCTCTGTTCTGATGGCCCTTCCTCTAGAAAGGCCTCTGGGCCTCCCAGGTTCAGGGTGGACCCATCCCCATATCCTAGTCCGAGTCTCCCCAGTGGGTCCCCATAGTCCTTATTGCTCCATGCACACACTCCATCCTCTCTGTGCACCAGGGGCTCCTTGTCTCTCTCCACTGTGGGCTCCCGGGGGCAGAGGCCATGGCAGATCCCACTGTGTTCTGGCCCAGCACAATGCCTGGCACATTTCTAGAGGGGCGGGGGCATTTGCTGGTCCACGGGCTGAGAGTCAGACCATATTCTACCTGGTGTTGCTTCCCCTGAGGGCCTGAAATCTACTTCCTTAGATGCCACATCCCTTTGTGGGGAAGGGCATCAGGGACTCTCCCTACTCAGGAGGTCCAGGGAATTCGGGGTGGGGCCTGGGTGATGAGGGTGGACAGGGGGATGAGACATCTCTGCTATGGACTACCTTTGTGTCCTTGAGCCAGACCTTTCTCCTCTCGGAGCCTCAGTTTCCGCAGCTGTAAACCAGGAGGGTAACTTTCATGGTGCTGGGTGGGGAAGGGCATCGTCTTCGGCCTTAGACTGGTGGCCCTGCCAAGGGGTGGCTGGTGGTGGGAGATTCTCTAGACACATCTCTCAAAGGCTGCCGCTTCCCCATTCCTAGGGTCCCCACCTCCATCATATATAAAATGTTTTGCAAATGAAACTTCAATACCCACTCCTGCAATCCAATCAATCCCCCAAAGCCCCTCCCAGGTGGAAATCCTTCTGGTGCCCACTCCACAGTAGACACAGCTGAGCTTGGCTGCCAGCTCTATCCTCCAAGCCTCAAATGGGGAACCAAATGACCCAAGTGGGCCATCATTTCCCCCATGCACCTCCTATAGGCCAGGGTAGTCTGCCCCCCCGCCCCTTCTCTTCTCTTCCCCAAGCTGGATTCAACATTGGGCGGGCCCCCTCCTCCACTCTCTGCCTGGACGTGACATTCACCAGCATCACTTCTGGTCCCATCTGCGAGCACCCCACCCCCCAGCAGCTAATCCCCACAAAGCCCTGCGCGGGGCCCAGCATGACAAGCAGGCCCTGCGCTGCTTGCAGCTTGGCTGAGCGTGCTCGGAGGGGCTGAGGCGGGATTCGGCGCGGCTGTCACTCTCCCCGTCCGCTCCTCTAATTGGATTCCCAACACGCAGAGGTCAGCAGAAACGCTGGGGAGAGGAGAATCAAAGGGAAGGGGCGTCTGGGAGATAAAGAGAGGCATTCTTCCTGGGCCACAAAGACCGCAGCACGAGGGGGTGGGAGGGGACCCCACGAGGGGCTGCCCATCTGGAGGGGGAAGGGGATGGGATGGGAGAGCCCAAGGCAGGCGACAGAGGCTGAGGGCCTATTTCCTCTAGGCCAGTATTTCCCTACGCTGCACCTCTGCCCACATGGTGCCTCGGGCCTGTAGGCCATCCCCTCGTGTGGGGTCTAGGCATCCTCCAAGGCCTGGCCTCTCACTCCTGCCTGCTGGAGGAAGCTTTCTTGGAATGCGGTGGGAAGGTTCCGGAATCCACTGGACCTGGGTCCCAATCCTGGCTTGCCACCTGCGTTCAGTGAAGTTTGGCAAAGCCCTTGCAGTTCTCTGGGGCTCAGTGCCTCTTCTGTGGAAGGTGGATAACACCAGCTGCCACCCAGGGCGGTGGCTGGAATAAAATGAAGGGATGTGAGCAAAATGTTTGGAGCAGAGGGCCCACAGTAAGAGGGGCATTCGTGGGTGTCCCTTCCCAAAGCTCCTCTGCTGGCCTGGCGAGGACAGACACAAGCCTCTCTCCTAGGCAAAAGTGATTCATAAACATAACAGCCAGGACAGACGAGAGGGGAATGGTGACCCTCAGCCTGGGCAGGGGCTTCACCACTCACATCTTCACCAACACCCTGTGCCTATCAGGCAGAGGAGGAACCCAAAGCTCAGGAAACGACGGGAAATGGCCAAGGCCATACAGCTAGAAAGCAGCAGAGTCTGGCCAGGGAGCCTGGCCCCTGTACCCCTGCAGGGCTGCTGTGCCCACCTGAGCACAACAAGCAGGTCCTGTGGGTACATGTGTGTGTGCAGGCACAACCAGTGGAGGAGGCAGGCAGGCCAGGGATGGAGCCTTGCTGCAGAACAGGCCCGTTTGCTTTAAGAACATTGGAACCACTGATTTTGCTTCATGAAAGAGGCATGAATAGGACCTCAAAGGGAATTTCTAAGAGACAGAAAATCAATGGCCCTGACATCTTGGCCCCCAGAAAGAGAGAGAGAGTGTGTGTGTGTGTGTGTGTGTGTGTGTGTGTGTGTGTGTGTGTCACACTCCACAAATTGATCCAGTCATATGCGTGCGCGCGCGCACACACACACACATATACACACACAGATAGGGCTCACATATGCTGACAAGTACCCATTTTCATGTACATCTGGCTTGATAAAATATACAGATGTACACATGAATCTGAATACTCTGGCTGATTTCCCTGCGGGTGGGTGGGCACCCATGCAAACACATACCTGCATGACCCAGTGAGCATACTCAACAGCAGTGGCGTGTACAGACGGGGACCTCCCTCCACGGCTGCACCCACACATTCTTAGGTGTGCACTTTGATCCACCACACTCATGAGTGTGCTCCTCCCTGCACACATATGCTGAGGCAGGTCAGGCAGACACAGGAACCCACCAATACAGGGAGAGGAATGGCTCCCAGCAGGCTCCAGCGTCACCTGCACAGGCAAGCGCTGCGCGCGGCCCGCCCATGAAATGTACGTACATGCCCATAGCTCCAGAGACGTCCCAACTGCACGGGCAGAGGCTGGCTCAGTGGGTACACTAGTGCACATATGGGTACACAAACGACTCCCAGCAGGCCCAGCACACACGCATGCGTACCAGGGACGCTCTGTGCTGACCCAGCACGTGCATGCACATCCCTCCCGGGTCTCCAGGGAGCTCCCACAGACAAGACAGCTCTGACAGCAGGGTGTGGGGGAGGGCAGCTCAGGACCAGGGTTGCCAGGGATACGGATGTGGGGCTCTCAAAGCTGCATGGCCTGCCCAGGCAGCACAGACAGGCCAGTGACCACTCTTAGGTCTTCAAATGTTGCTAATCAGATGGCAATGCCTTTCAGGGAGGGAACCGGGAACTTGAGGGTGGTTTCCTAGAATGAGCCAGTATAACCCTGACAGGTCCCAGGTCAAGCCTGCAAAGCCCCCAGGGCAGAATCTTTTCTCTCTAAGGCTGACATGAGGCTCTGGGCCCAGAATTTGCTGGGGACACAGCAACAGACAGCTCTGCATGGCCCCTAAGCCTCATCCAGGCCATATCTCCTGCTCCACCAAATGACCTGTGTTCAGTGACAACTATTTACTTGCTGTGTGGCCTGGAGCAAGTCACTTGGCTTCTCTGAACCCCAGTTCCCTCGTCTACAAAAGGGGATGGTCGCAACTTCGAGCATTTAGATCGCAGGGCCAGGCTGTGACAAACAGAGCTAACATTTTCTGACCATGTGCCTCGTGCCAGGTGCTGTGCAGACATTTTCTTTTCATTATCTCCTTGAGTCTTCACAACTTGCCCTGTAATACTCCATTTATTATTGAACCCATTTTAGAGATGAGGCAATCAAGGCTCGGGTAGGTGCGTCACCTGTCCAGGGCCACACAGGTAGCAGATGTCAGAGCCAGTATTTGAACCCAGGTGGCTGGCTCCCACCTACTTTGCTAAACCTTCCTGCTTGTGGGGGTCTGGAGTGGTGGGAGGCAACACAGGTCCTTATCCTCATGCCGCAGAAGGTCACGGCTGTCCTGATGGCTTCTCGAGGAGTGCCACAAGGACCAGGTAGAACAGAATCACGGACTGTTAGGTACATTCTACAGATGGTAACACTGAGCTCCAGGGTGGGAGGAGCAGGGGGAAGTGCTCTGCCGAGGTCCCAGAACCCACATTTGTACCCAGGGACCCTGACTTTGTGAGCTGCTCCTGCACTATGCAATTCACGCACCCTGGCTGGTTAAAACAGTGCCGTGACACACGCACATATTAGGTACCTGCTGTATGCTCGGACCTGCTTAAAACTGAGGGCTCGTCCATTACCATGCCCCCCCAACTTTAGACATGTAGGCACTGCCTTGCTTTCTAGAAACTCTGCCAGCACTGGGCTGGTGCCCACCCTGAGAAACCATCCTTCCTGTGGCCGGACAATGCCTCCCTTCTCATCCTGCTCCTGTCTCCTGAGCTCCTTTGACTCCTCGGAGCCTCCTTCAAAGCCTGGGTAACTGGGACTACTGCTCTCATTTAACAACAGGGAAACTGAGGCTCAGGAAAAGGATGTAACCAAGTCAGTCAGTCTCATGGGTGGCTAGTGGCAGAGCAGGGAGCTCTCTCTGTGCAGGGCTCCCCCGGCAACTTCCAATTCTGGGTCTGCACAGACCCAGACACACGGTGGGCTCCCACCAGCTCCTTATGAGAGAATTGGGTCCCACAGCAGCTTCTGGTCTAGGATCACACTGCAGAAATTCAGAACATGGTCAGGCCAGGGCAGGGAAGGGAAGGGAGCAGGAGCTGAAACTGCAGTGGTTTATGTTAAAAAAAAAAAAAAAAAAAGAAAAAGAAAAAGAAAAAAAAGGGTAAGACTGAAAAATGCTCTAGTTCCAAGATGGAGTTGAGATCTGAGGGAAATCTCAGTATCAAGAATAAGGAGTCTCCATCCATGCTTAGAAACATCTATTCCAACCACAGACAGACCTGTGGGGCGCCGTGGCCATGTCAGTCCCTCAGGAGCCCTCCAGAGGCGGCAGGAAGAACCCCATTCTCTCCATGGGCCTTGGTTAGTAGCGTCACTCCCAGCAGGGTTGAAAGGGTCCATGTCTGAGACTGGGGTGACTGAGACTCTGCAACAAGTATTTATTGAGCACCTTCTGCGAGCTCAGCACCATCCTAGAACCTGGAAATACAGCGGTGAACAAAACAGACGAAATGGCTGCTCTCGTGGAGCCCACACTCCACCCGGGAAAGACTGGCAGCTGGGGAACACAGTGGGGAATACGTGGTATGTCAGCTGGCGATTAGGACGACAGGGAGAACACAGTGGGGAAATACGTGGTATGTCAGCTGGCAATTAGGACGACAGGGAGAAATCAATCACGGAAGGGGACAGGCTGCGTGCCTGTATACAAATTGGGTGACGGGGGACCTCAGTGAGGTGACATTTGGGCAGAGACCTGAAGAAGATGATGGAGCAACCACTGTGGGTATCTAGGGAAAGAACATGCCTGGCAGAAGGAGGTCAGAGTGCCTGGAGAGCGGGAGGGAAGGAGGAAATGGGAGGAGACCAGTCAGAGAGGTGAGAGGAGGGAAAGATGATGGAGGGACTTGTGAGCCATTTCTAGGAGCTTGGCGTTTGCACTGTGCAAGATCGGGAGTCTTAAAGATTCTGGCTAGACCAAGCATCCTAGGGACCCCAGACTGGAGGAGGCAGGGTGGGAGCCGGGTAGAGGCGGTCAGGAGGCAGTGGAGTGAGTCTGGACTTCAGAATAGAGGTCTGGGCTGGAGTCAGCCCAGAGAAGGCATTTGAAGCTGTGGGACTGGGTGGAGTCACCCAGGGAGAGAGAATAGGAGGCCAAGGACACAGCACTGGGGCCTTCCAAGGTGGAGAGGTCGGGAGATGAACAGGAACTGGCCACAAAGTGCTCAGAGCGAGAGGTGGAGGCGGGTGGCACCCCGGGAGCCAGTGCGTTCCCAGAAGAGAGAGCAGTCACTTTGTCAGATGCTGCTGGCAGGTTGAAGAAGACCAGGTCTGGGACATTGTGTCCATGTCTCCCACTGGCCTGGCGACATGGACATCACTGGAGGCCTCGATGATGAGCTGTTTTAGTGGAATGAAGGGGACGAATGTCTGATATGAATGTGTTCATGAGCCCTAGGAACGGGAGTCAGCAGCGAGGTGGGCTTCAGAATCAAACCAACCCAGTGACCCCGTTCCAGTCCCAGCTCTGACCCTTTCTAGCAGTGAGCCTTGGGCAGGTCACTTCACCGTGCTAAGATTTCCTCATCTGAAGAATGGGGACAATAGCCCTTTTACTTTCCTAGAGTCCTTGAGAATCCAATGAGGTAACAGTCATGGAGAAAATTTACTAATGATGAAATACAGGAACTATTCCAGCAGGACAAGTACAGGCTTTGGATTTCACTTCTGGCTCCTCTGTCCATTAGCTGTGTGACCTTGGCTTGGTTATTTAACCTCTCTGAGCTTCTGCTTCCTTTTCTCTAATAGTTGTACCCAGCTTCTGGGGATTGTAAGGATTCAGCAGAGTGTTCACCAAGCCCAAGGTAGCAGCCTGGCACAGGGTGAGCACCCAATTGATAGTGCCTGAGCCTGCCTCCTCTGGGGATTCTTATTTCTGTTACTTACAAGAAGGTTCCAGCAAGAGGTACAGAGTCAGGAGTCGGACCCTGAGTTTGAGTGCCAGTCCCCAGACAAGTCATTTCATCTAACTTCTTGGGCCTCAGTTTTTACAGCTGTGAAATTGGCAAGCTGTGGCCTTGGCCCCCTTTGTTTGGGGGATGGGGGGACAGAGAGGACAGGAGACAAAGCTCACGAGTTGCAAGTGAAATGGAAATGGCTGTGCACGCATGGCCCTCTCCTTGGCCTGTCATCTCATTGGGCAGGCAGGTTACTGTGACCAGAAAACGCACTCCGGTTATGAAAACAGCAACTTAAACCAGCCTCCACCAGGTCCCATGGGAAGAGACTGGGAAGGCCGGAGGAAGGAGCAGAAAGCCCAGCATACCAGCAAGAGCAGGAGTCCCAGGCCAGCCCACCCCACAGGGTGACCCCTGGCCCCCCAGCCATGGGGGCTACGCAGCCCATCCTCTTCCCCGATTGATTTCTCCCTGTCGTCCTAATCGCTGTCTGACATACTGTGCATTTCCCACTGTGTTCTCCAGCAGCCTGTCTTTCCCAGGTGAAGGGTGGACTCCACAAGAGCAGCTATTTCGTCTGTTTTGTTTGCCGCTGTATTTCCAGGTTCTAGGATGGTACTGAGCTCACAGAAGGTGCTCAATAAATACTTGTTGCACCCACTTCCACCTCAGCATTGGTGAGACCCCCGGGCTCCCGTGAAACTCCAGAGAAGACCTTGGTCTCTGCCCCGGGTGGGAAGAGGCAGGCCAGCCTCAGTGGGAGCTCCTCACGGACCTGAGAACATACAGCTCCTGTGAAGAGGAGTGTGGGGTGGGGGGGTTTGGCGGGATGGTAACAGGTCCTGGAAGACCTCCCCTGGTCGCGGGAGCTGTGTGATTGGACATCTTAGAGATGACAAGGGGCTCCAGAAAGAGCCAGGCCTAGGAGCCTGCCGCGCTGGGTTCTAGTCCCGGCTTCTGCCTGACAAGTACCTGGGACCCTGAGAAAATCATGCCTCCTCGTGGCCTCAGTTTTCCTTGTCTCTAAAACGGTGCTAACAACCTTTGCCGTGCTTCTCGCATGTGGGTATCATTTAGATCAAAATATCTCATGGAGTGAGTCCGAATGTTACACAAAAGCAGCCTCCAATCTTTTCTGGAACAAAGCAGGGTGTAAGTAAAGAAATACTGTACATATGTAAGACATTATCATTACAAATGGCATTTTTCCCACCAAGCTATGGGGAAAAAAAAAGGAAAACAAAACAGAAACCAGTTCAGTATGGCGCGAAGGATTCTCATTAGGATTTCAGGAGGCCTGAGTTCTGATTCCAGCTCCGTAGGCACCTGATAAGGTGAGTGAGCCTGAGCGAGCCACCTCCAACTCCCTGCCTTGCAGCCCTGGTAGGGAATCAAACAGATGTTGGTTTTAGAGAGGCTTTGCAAGTTCTGCCAATGAAGAATTAACAATAGAATGTTCCCTCCTCTCCAAGGCAGGGGGTCTGGGATGGGAGAAGGGACTCAGGCAGGTGTTGGTTTAAGAGTCTCACCTGCCATGCAGCCTTGGGTAACTCTCTTCCCCTCTCTGGGCCTCAGTTCCTCTTGTGAGGTGTGAGGTGTAGAGGCTTACGGTGGGGGGAGTGAGGATAACGGGCCCCAGGGAGGGGGGTGCCCAAACAGGGTGGGTGAGGCCAGAGCAGACCAGTGGGGCCTGAGCCAGCTGCCGCAGAGCAATGAAAAGCTCTTAACCACACAGAATTGTTAACAGCTCCCAAATCCTGTTGTACCACAGGCTTAGAAAGGCTTAAACTGTTAAATGCATAAACTTCCTCAATAAACGGGCCTCTCTTGCCAGATTCTGAAGCCCAGCCAGATGAAAAGGCAGTGGTCGGAGGGCGGGGAACTTCCCCAGCTGTTTATGGTCCTGCTGGAGTGATCTGGAGGCAGCCCGTGTGCTTTCAGGGTCCAGATGAACCAGTCTGGGGCCAAGAGTGGACAGTGCAGGGCTCTGGGGTCAGATGGCCTGGGTTCTAACCCTACTTCTTCCTAGCTGGGTCATCTGGGACTTTTCCCCTCAATTTCCTCTTCTGTGAAATAGGGATGACCTTACCTAACCCTGTAGGGTGACCAAGGGCCAGTGGATACTGCTTGTATCGGAAGAAATCAGGAGTGGAAGGCACAAAAGCATAGACCTGTCTCTGCCACCTAAGAGGGCTGTGATATTGACCAAGTCTCAGTTTCCTAGTCTGATGAGAGGACACAAGGAGGTGACTGGGCAGGAGCGGCCCACCCAAGGTGAGCATTTGGTATGTGCGGTGTGGGACAGACTGGGGGCTCTTCTCTCTGGCCAGAGGTTAGCCAGGGTTGGGGAGCCTCCTTCCCTGAGGCTTCCTTACTCCCGAGCCTTCGTCCTGGGACGGTGTTCCATCCTGCCTCGCATCTCTTGATAGGAAAGCACCTCGTCATTCAAGGCCCAGCTCCGGGTCTCCTCCTCTCCTGAGAAGCCCTCCTCGTTGCCCCAGTAGGGTCAGCCCCCTCCTTCCTTTGAGGTCCCACAGTCCTAACCATGAGCCCCTTAGCCGGTTATCTGCCAAGCTCTTCACTTCCACCATCTTGGGGGGTCCTCCGTCATCTGGAGGTAGGCAGGCCGGGGCGTAGTGTTTCTATTTCCCAGGTAAGCAAACTGAGGTTCTTTCTATCACACCCTGCTGGCCGCTCTGCATAGGGTCTACAGGATCGGGACTCAATGACCAGGTGGACAAGACATGGGCCTCAGGTATAAAAGGTGAGTACATTCTGGCATCCGTCCTCTTCAGGTTAATAAGTTGTCCCAGCAAGCTACAGAAAGCCAGGTGCAAATTCTAGCTTGGCTACTTAGTGGCTGTGCGGCCTTGGGCAGCTTGATGACCCTCTCTGGGCCTCAGTCTCATCATTGGTAAAATAGAGCTAATAATACCAACAGAAGTTTCAATAAGATAATGGAAGCATAGCATATACCACAGTGCGGGACACACAGGTGGCACTTTTCACCTCCCTGTCTCGGGCCTCCTCCAGGCCTCTTAGGACTCCCCTCAGTCTCTGAGGGCAGTAGAACTGAAACCCTGGCAGCCCTTCCACCATCCTCCCTTGGCCAAGAACACTTTTCTTCTGCTCTTCCCTGGATGGCTGAACCTTGTCTGGGGATAAGCAAGAGGCCAGGGTTTAAAAAGAAAAAAAATCACCATCATTTCCAATCATTTTTTTTTCCTGGACTAATTGCCCTTTTAACCCTTGGTTCTTCTCATCCTCCCAAGCCCTGGGAAAATGGCTCCTCCTCCAGGAAACCTTCTTGGCTCTCTCCCCATTCCCTCCGAAGCACCCCGAGTCTGTAGTCATGGATGGAGCTCTCTCCTGCGCCCTAGACTGGCAGCCCCAGGGAGGGTACGGAGGGCCTTCAGCATCTGGGCAGCTCCCACACCTGGCCTAGGAACTGGTACACAGCAGGTGTCCTGGAAGTGGTATTTGAGTGAAAAATGAATGAGCTGTTCTGAAGCCCAAATTGTCCCATACTTCCTACCCAGACCACTGGGAACTTGAAGACCAGAGAGAAAGAATCATCTCATGTCCTGAGATCCAGAACCTTCCATTTAGCTGAATCAGAGAGGAGAGAGGATTGAGGTGACTGACCCCCGCCCTTCCCAGAAGCACGTACTCTGGCTGCCTCCGGGCCTTTCCACGTCCTCCTCGCCTGCCTAACTCTTGCTCCTCACTCAGCTTCCACCAGAGTGGCCCATCTTCCTGGAGGCCGTTCTCTGATCGCCTGTTCCTGGCTAACGTTCCCCTGGATGGGCTGGGTGCCTCTGTCTGCTTCCACAGACCCTCCCCGCCTGCTGTGCTTTCTTCAGCATGACCCCAGTCCCCCTGCACCTTCACTGTCTGTAGAGGTATCTGTCACCATCTCTAGGCTGGGTGGGCCTTGGGGACAGGGGTCATCATGGCCATTTCCAAGGCCCCCTAATGCCTGGCACATGACACTCAACAAGTGTTAGCTTCCTCGTCCTCTATGAAGACATCATTGAGCCCTCCAAGAAGCAGAAAAATCAAGAGCTGAATGATTTCAGTGGATGTCTGATGGATGGATGTATCATAGACAGACAGATGGATGGATGGATGGATGGATGGACCAATGGATGGATAGGAAAGGGGAAGCTGGGGAGGGTGTAGAATTTTTCCCATTTTTAAGAGCAAAGGCTTGAATTGCTTGAGTACACTGGCCATGGTCCCTATCCAATTCCCTTCACAAAAGGCTGGCCTGTGTGGTCTCAGCCCTGGCCTGAGCCTGGGGGTCTGCCCGAGTTTTCTGTACCCCCTCCTTTTCCCTCAACTGGGTGTCTCCACCCTGTCCTTGAAGAAAAGCAGCAGAATTTTCTGTGTGGGGGTCTAGGCCTCCCCTCCCACCCAGCACTCCAACCCTCACACCCTTCCCCAGTCAGCACAGCACAGGCTGCCAGCTGGCAGCCTCCCTCCCGGAGCCCACCCCATTGACCGCACCCCACCCCTGCAGACTCCCCCAAACACATCTGAGCCACTGGTCCAGCCTCTGTAAGAAGGGCTCGAGCTGAAAGCAGGGTGGGAAGGAGGATCCAACTCTGAAGGCCCAGAAAGGACCCCTGGCCCCTCCCTCCCTTGGCTGGGAAGCACAAGATTCTGGAGTAAAAGAGAAAATAAAGCCACAGGCATAACATCTCATGCTGGAGAGCATGCCAGCAAACAGGCACTCTCAAAGGCAGCTGCTAGGAGGGTAACTCGGTCCAGCCTTTCTGGAGGGTAATTTGGCAATGTTAGTCAAAAGCTGTAAAAAAAAAGTGCATGCCCTTTGACCCTACAATTCCACGCCTAGAAATGTATCCTACGCAAATAGCAGCAGCCATGCAAAAAGACAGAGAAACAATGAGGCTCACCCCAGCATTTGTTTAAGATAGTGAAATACTGCAAGCAATCTATCTGTCAATCAACAGAGCAGTAGTAAATAAGTTACGGTACATTTATTCTATGGGATCCCAAGAGCTTCCCCACAATGATGTTATAGCTCTAACATGATATGCAAAGATGTCCACAAAATATTATTGTCAAAAATTCTCCTCCTGGGCATGGTGGTTCATGCCTGTAATTCCAATACTTTGAGAGGCTGAGGTGGGAGGATCATTTGTGGCCAGGAGTTCAAGACCAGCCTGGACAATATAGTGAGATACTATCTCTCTGAAAGAAAAAAGAAAAAAAAGAAAAAAGAAAAAAAACTCATGTAGTTTAAGCAGGAGTCCATTTTTTCTTAAAACAAAAAATCAATATGTGTAAATACACATAAATCCACCTGGAAGAACCTATACCAGTTGGTTTCACGGTGCTTATTTCTAGATGATAGGATTATGGGTGATTTTAGTTTCTTCCTTTTTGCTTATCAGTAATTTCTAAAGATTCTACAAATAACCTGCATTGCTTTTGTGATAAAGAAAAGTTATTTTTTCCTCAAAATAAAAAGCTAACCAGGAAAAAAAAAAAAAGTCCACAGGCAAAGACAGTGTTCATACAAGTCCTTAATCTTATTTTTATAACACTCTTCTGGGTATTTTCTGATTTACTCTGTATAACAGGCCTCTGTTTATTCTGTTTTGCAGATGAGAAAACAAAGGTTGGGAGAGGGTCAGCTGCTCACCCAAGGTCACACAGCTAGCAAGAGGCAGGGCTGGGGTTTGAAAGCAGGTCCCTGAAGCCAAGGTCAAGGAGAGGCCATGAGCTGGGGAGAGAGCAGGAGCTGCACAGCAGGGCAGGGCAGAAAAGAGGGAGAGGCTGGGAGGAGAAACCCAGCAGCTGGGAACTGGGGAGTCTGAGCTGGAGCCAGCGAATCAACATGTGCGTGCAACCACCCTGGCTAGCAGCCCCTCTCCCCATCCAAGCTAAATATTAAAAATCCCATGACGCCCGATAGCATCGCAGCAATCATGCTCACTGCGGAACTGCCTCTAGATCCCTCACAGATGCGGGTTGGCCACTGCGAGAGAACACAGCAAGGTCCCCAAAGAAGGCTAGGTTGGGGGCTCCTGCTGGGCTAGCGGAAGTCGGGACTGAGGTGGGTAAGGAGAACCAAGGAGAACAGGGATCTGGAGACAGGCAGACTTGGAGAAACTGAGGCAGGGGCACATTCACAGTCACACCTATCATACTCTGGAAAGAGTCAGAGAAACAGACTTGGGTGCAGGCGGCTGCTGCAAAGAAGGCATTCCAGGGACACCTTCTGCCACTCCCAGCAGACCTGCTGGCGGGAAGCCCCAGTGGGGACTGGGGTTGGGGAGGGAACACGGCTCTTCTAAAGCCTTCCAAGATGCCCAGTCATACAAGATGCCTTCTTCTTCGTGTCCTCAAAGCACTTTGCCTGCATGGACCTCATTTGTGGCAGGACCATACTCTGCCTCGTTCCCTGGGTGTCTGAGTCCCCTGCTCACCCAGGAGCCACTTCAGACCAAACCCTGAGTGTCAGGGTTTCTCAGGGACCCTCTGCCTGGAATGCTTTCCCCCAAGCCTTCTCAGGCCCATCAGTTCAATGATGTCTCTTCCGGGAAGCCCTTCCTGAAGCACGGCCGCTTTCTCATCTCTATTGTTGCACAGTTCTTACCCCCTTCACTCATCACAGTCTGCAACTAGTTTGTTGATTTGCTCATTGACTTTTTCTTCTGTCTTCTCCTATCCACCCACTCAGACTTAAAAACTCTGGGAGGGCACTGAATGTGCCTGTCTTGTTCATTTCCGTATCCGACTGCACCCGGAACGTGTCTGGCTCATAGTGGGTACGCAATACATATTTGTTACAGGGCTAAATGGCCCACAGAGGTTACTCAAAACGTGTGTTGAATGGTTGGCTTCCCCAGGCCCCTCCCCTCTCCCACTGTGCCCTGTACACAGTAGGCACCAGAGGAAGTTGGTGAGATTGAATCAGTTTAGCCCCCATCACTGTATTGGGAACTAGTAAGCCTTTGAACGCCATCACCAGCCACACCAGGGATGGTGGTCACTCCCTATGAAGACTCCCCCATTCTCCATCTGCCAAGAAGACTTAATCCAGCCTTATTTTCTCTCATTTATATTAACAAAGCAATGGATGTTTTCCTATTAAATTATATCTCAATAATAAACGCATCTTTTCAAACCACATCCTCTTAGAGATTCTGCTAATGTTCCGCTGCCCCAGCGGGGACGATCCCTGAGGTGGTGTTGGGGCTGGGCTTGTGTCCTCTCTTTGGCCTTAGGTCCCAGCTTGGTCCAAACATGTGTTATCACATCGTGTGTCTGAGCTCATGGTCCTGGCACCAAATCATCAGGCAGGGCTGCTTGTTTAAAAATGCTGATTCCAGCTGGGCATGGTGGCTCATGCCTGTAATTCCAGCTTTTGGGAGGCTATGGCAGGTGGATCACTTGAGGCCAGGATTTTGAGACCAGCCTGGTCAACATGGTGAAACCCCAACTCTACTAAAAATACAAAAATTAGCTGGGCATGGTTGGTACACGCCTGTAATCCCAGCTACTCAGGAGGCTGAGGCAGAAGAATTGCTTGAACCCAGGAGGCGGAGCTTGTAGTGAGTTGAGACTGCGCCACTGCACTCCAGCCTGGGTGATAAAGCGAGACCCTTTCTCAAAACAAAAAACAAACCCTGCTGATTCTCAGCCCCCCATCTCAGAGCCACATTCCCAGACCTGGGGGAGAGGTTTGAGTCAGACCCAGAAACCTACACTTTAACCAACTAACCAGGTGACTCTGATCCACAATAAAGATTGAGAAGCCCTAAGCTAGAGGACGAGAAAGCACTTGACCAATGTTACTTGAATGTGAGCTGGAATCACCATTCCTACACGTCCTGCTCCAGTGGGGCCAGTGCCTATGGGGCTTGGCCTGCAGCAGCCTCACATCTGGGTGACAGCAGCACAGGCCACAGCAACAGCTGGTGTCCTTCTGGGTTCCCTGAGCTCATTAATCACACCCTGACTGGCCCCCACTCACACTCAGTGGATGGCTGAGCTGGCTGGGGCCTTGGGGAGGCTGTCAGGTACAGGGGAAGATGGGTGTGGAAGGGAACCTGGAAGGGAGCCAGGGCTGGGCACACCTTACCCCTGCCCCACCTTGCACCCTCACCATCTGCAAGGAGCAGCTCTGACTCTGAGTTGGGTGACTTGCTTTTAATGCAGAGAATATGGCAGAAGTGGTGAGATGTCACTTCTGGATTAGGTTATAAAAGATTGTGGCTTCTGTCTTGGGTGTTTGCTGGTATTCTCTCTTGGCTCTCTCACTCTGGGGAATGTCACTGCACATGCAAGAGGCCCATGTGGTGAGGGACAGAGTCCTGCAAAGAACCCCGTGAGTGACCTTAGAAGCAGACTTCTCCCTGGTCGGGCCTTCAGATGAAACCGCAGCCCCAGGCCACACCTTGAGTGCAACCTCACAGGAAAATCTGAAGTACCAGAAGTACCCAGCTAAGCCACACCTGGATTCCTGACCCTCAGAAGCTATGAGATAATGAACGTTTGTTGTTGTTTAGAGACAAGGTCTTGCTCTGTCACCCAGGCTAGAGTGCAGTGGCATGATCATAGCTCACTATAGCCTCAAGTGATCCTCTCACCTCAGCCTCCTGAGTAGCTGGAACTACAGATGCACACCACTACACCTGGCTAAATTTTTTCTTTTTCTTTCTTTGTAGAGATAGGGTCTCACTATGTTGCTCAGGCTGGTCTGAAACTCTTGGGCTCAAGCAATCTTCCTGCTTCAGCTTCCCAAAGTGCTAGGATTACAGGCATGAGCCACCACACCTGACCTGTTGGTTGTTTTAAACTGCTAAGTCTTGGAATAATTTTTATGCAGCAACAGGTAACGAACATACCTTCTCATCTGAACACCCTGCCTGTTGCAGTTCTTCCTACACCCCTCCACCAGCCCTTAGCTATGGCCATACCAAACCTGCCTCCCTAATGGGCCAAGTTGATTCACGTTCTCAGGCCTTTATTCATGCAGCTGCATCCTCCAGCATTCCTGGGCCACCCACCCAAGACTCAGCTCCAATGTCACCTCCTCTGTGAAGCCTTCTGTCATTTTCTGTGCCCACTGTAGCCTGAGCAGTTCCTATTAAAACAAGTCTAACACATCACCACCTTTGTACATTTATATGTCTGTCTCCCCTGCTAGACTCTGAGCTCCAGAAGGCAGAGCCACAGTCTGATTCTTCTCTGTACTGCCTGATGCTCAGCATAAGGTCTGACAGAGCAGGCTCAGTAAAAGTTTGATGAATGAATGGACCATCAAAAACGAGTGGCTGGTTTCCCATTCACTTGTTCTGCCACCCACACCCTGTCTCACCACTGCCGTCCCCCAAGGTTGTGCACTTTTACACCCAAGGACGTAAAACCAAATTTGTTATCTTCCCCAAGAAACCAGCCCTTTCTCCTAACTTGCCCATTTCTTTCCTAGAACCATCACCTTCCTGCAAGCTGTAATGCCCTGTTCTCTGTGATTCTTCCCTCTCCTCCCTTTCCATCCTGTCTTCCCATCCCATCCCTTTCATTGGCAAAACATCCTTTGATCTTACCTCTCCTCTTCCCCAGCACTGGTGCACGCCCCACTCCAGGATGCCACTGTCTCTTGAGATGACAACAATGGTTCCCCTATAGGCCCCCTCCTCCTGTCTCTGGCACCCCCATCTGTCCTTCTAGGTATCTTGAAAAGCTGCCTTGCTTATCTCAGAGGGCTAGAGGGAGGAACCACAGAGCTGGTAGATTTAACAAGCATTTTATCAGATTGAGGATCACTGCAACCACCCCCCGGCTAAACTTTCCCTGGCTCTCCAAGGACACTGGATTAGGGTCCAAACCTTTAGCCTGGCATCTGAGGCACCCCAGGATCTGGCCCCAACCTCTGAATCCAATGGGGAATGCAAGAGGACATGACACAGGCAGCTTCAAGTCCCCTACACCCCCAGCACCACCACTGCAGTTCACAGGCTGAGCACCTGGGCTTTGTACACATCCTGTCATTTAGTTAACATCTATTAAGCACTTCCTGTGTACTGGAAACCATCGCAAGTACTTTGCATGCATCAAGTACCTGACTCCTCACACCAACCTAGGAAGGAGGGTTTTACACTTGGCCAAGGTGATACTGCTAGTGACTGGCAGGGGTGATTTAACCCAGGTCCTTCAACCTTCACAGCCTTCTTAGCACCAGGCTGTACCTCTCACAAACTTCTCGTGTTTGCAGACCACCTTCATGGTTCTCTGCCGTACTCAAACATCACTTACACTTACTTAATAGTTCTCCTTAAGCTAACTGTGTGGCATGGTGGTTAAGAGGGTGGGTTTTGGAATCCCAGATCCTCTACTTAGTCTCTGCTTCAGCTCTCTGAACCTCAGTTTCTTCATATACAACAGTACTCTCTGTCACAGGGTCCTTGTGAGGATTAAACGAATTAAGTCACAGAAGTGCTCAGCATATAGTACAAGGGGGAGTCGTGGGCCTGGCTCACGGTAAAATCGCACTTCTCCATCTCTTTGAATAGGAAGTAACCTTGTGACTTGCTTTGGCCAGTGAAATGCACACAGAGGTTACGGCGGGGGTGCATCCCAGGTGGAAGCTTTAAAGCCAGTAATCCATCTGCCACACTCCTTCCATCCATCTGCCCTGCGGATGGCAACATCCCGAATGGTGGCACTCCATCCATTTGACTCTCAGAGGGAGGAGTCCCAAGCTGATCCACAATGGATATGGAGCATTAAGGGGAGAAATAAACTTGTATTGTTTCGTCACTTCAGCATTGTCCGGTCTATACTGACAGAGTAAAAGCTCAAAAAATGTTACCTTATTAATACATAAATGTTACTTACTATAACATACGTTTTCTTAAAAGGGGAACCATATCACCTTTGCAAATGAAGAAAAAGACACCACTTGACATACTCGTATGATGACGTAAACAAAAAACCTTTATCCTACGCCAACCCAGATCATCTGGAATACCACCTGCAGGATGTGCATGGATCGTTTTCAGGAAGTGCGATATTCAAGTGCCTCCCTCTAAGAAGCCGAGCGATGGTTGCCAGTTTGGAAAGCCTGGCCCTAGAGTGCCTCATGGTCAGCTCTGAGCTTTAGAGGCCAGGCCCAAGTCTGCAGCCCGAGTCTGCAGCCAAGACCAGTTCTATGCATTTGCAGGGGCACGTGCCCCGCCCTGGCCCTTACCTCGGCAGACGGTGCCATTCTCAACGGCCTCGAAGCCTGCTTTGCACATGCAGCGCCCGATGGGCACCAGCCACTCGCCGTCCCCGTTACAGTAGAGCTTGATGGGCACATCCACCTCTTCCGCATTGGCGATGCAGCTGCCCCGGGCAGCCACCAGCGATGTGCTCTCAGCTCCCGACAGGGTTTCCTGGAAGATGGCGCCATTCTGGATGATGCGGGGGCACTTGCGGTAGAAGACACGCACGGCGATGAGGGACATGCAGCCGCCATAGTCCTGGAAGGCCAGGTAGAAGCCGCTGCGGGACACAGGTCCAAAACTCCGCACCTCCGTGTTGATTTTCATGACGCGGCCACCCAGGTCCACCTGGGAGAAGCTCTCGTCGGCTGCAATGGTATCCACCTTCACCCATGGATTCTCCATCCAGTTGGGGAAGGTCTTGGTGGCCGAGTCAAAGTCAGCCTCATAGTAATAGAGGTTGAAGGTCTCCTTGCAGGAGCCAGGCACGCTGGGGATGCTGCTGCAGTCACGCACGGAAAACTTCATCTCCACGTGGATGCGGTGGGCGCCGCGGCGCCGGATAAACTTGGTCCGTAGCCAGTTGTTCTGGCTTGACTCAAACACGTTGCATACCTGGTACGTGCGGATCGTGTTCATGTTCTCATCGTAGCCACTCACCTCTTCCCACTGTGGGTAAAATGCTCGTCAGGTGGGGAGGTAAGGGCTCAGCCCCAGCACACACTCAGTCTAAGGTGGAAGACACAGACTCTGCCTTAGGGAATCCTCCAGTCTAATGGTGAAGACATCAGAGAATTCCCAATCTGATGGGGGAGACATGCCAATCAGGTGGGAAAGGCACACATCCTTCTCTTGGTATTCTGCTAGCTGACAGGGCAGACGTGGCCCTTATTGTCAGCGGTACACTAATCTGATAAAGGAGACAG
Source organism: Macaca nemestrina (assembly GCF_043159975.1). Classification (NCBI taxonomy): domain Eukaryota; kingdom Metazoa; phylum Chordata; class Mammalia; order Primates; family Cercopithecidae; genus Macaca; species Macaca nemestrina. The sequence goes on from NC_092125.1 coordinate 211,305,307, forward strand.
GGACTCTGGCCAGGAAGTTCCCACCTGGAAGGGGAAAATAGGGAGAACCCTTCCCCGCTTACAGAATTCTTTCTGATGAAAGTAGACACAGCTTTGTGGTTGGGGGGGCTACCAGTCTGATGGAGGAGACAGAACCTCTGCCCTCGGAGAGCCCCCTGTCTGATCAGGGAGAGAGAGCCCTTGCTCTTGGGAACTCTCAGTCCGATGGAGGAAGACAGTCCTCATCCTCAGTGAACGCCTAGGATGATGGGGAAGACAGGGTCCTTCCCCATGAGAACAGCTCTGCTCTGGGGCTTTCGGCTGCTAGAATTTGCTCTCGGGTACCTGGAGGGAGGCCGCCCACCCTCCCTGCCTGGGGAAGGTACTCCCGTACCCTCTCTGGGGCAGCCTGGGATCTCACAAACCCAGCAGAGAGGTGCCAAGCCTCACTGCCGCAGGGGGCTGGGCCCAGTGGTGGAAAGTTGGGGCGGGAAGGGCCTAGGGCGGACCCGGGTTATCTCCTCACACTCATGGACCAGGCTCGTTCCCACTGCTGAGCCTTTTGCACACTTCTGTGCCCTCCTGGAGCACCGTCTCTGGTCTCCTCTGCACCAGGCTCTCTGGCTGCTGCTGTTTGCATTCACCAACTTTCCCAAGGGCCTTCGGGAACAATCTCCCTGCGTGAGGGCCCAGTACACTCAGCCCTCTTGGGCCAGTGTCAGTGGGACTGAGAGCTTGCTGAGGGCAGCCACCCCTCCTGTCCTTCTCCTGTGTCCCCCTTGGTGTTGGCTGGCTTCACCTGGGGTAGACCCAAAGGAGCCCCAACAGCAGAGTCCCCTCTCCCATCCACATCCGGGGCTGGGCACCCTAACAGAATCTCATTTCTTTGGCGTGATTATCACACATGGTCTATATGGTTAGACCCCTTTTACAGAGGGATAGGGCGTAGAGACCAGAAGTGAGGTCACTTGGCCCAGGCCACACAGACCCAGAGCTGTTCGTGTGCTTGCCTGTGCTGCCTGGAAACACAAGGACCCCACGTGTGCCCCAGGAGTCCCGGGTTCTAGTCCCAGCTCTACTAACTTGATGAGTGGCCTTGAGCAAGCCATTTCTCCCTCCTGGGCCTCCAATTGCCAAATGTGCCTGTAGGAGTGGCAGCTGATGGAAGAGGTGTCCCCCTCAAGTGGGTGTCCTTTATCCTGTGCTACTCAGATTCCCTGGGCCAAGTCTGTGCGTGTGGAGCAGGGGCTGGCAGCCTGGGGAGGGTCAGGTGCGATGAAGGGTGAGTGCACACAGGGAGGGCAGGTCTGGAGCTGACTGGCTCAGCCTCTTCTTCAATGGCGACTCTGAAGCTCCCTACATTGCATTAATTTTTTTTTTTTTTTTGGTGGCACCATGTGACAAAGTCAGCCCCTTGTTACAACCGCTGCTCTTCTTCAGAACTTAATTAGAACACTTAATTAGAGCACTCTGCCTTTCTCCCCTCTCTCTAATTAACATGCGGAGGCCCTGCAGCCTAAACACCCCAAATAATTGCGTCCGGGGGCCCTGCAGCCCAGCCTGGCCTCATTACTGGCAGGGTGGGGCTGTGGGCCCAGCCGCCTTCGCAGATGGAAAATTGGTGACAAGAAAGAGCCACAGAAAGCGGCCTGACCCTGGGGCCCTGCCTATTGAGAACACAGGCCTGGGGGGTGGGAGGAACGCAGTTCCCTGGGGCAGCAGCTGAGTCCCAGCGGAGCAACCGGGGTGGGGGGAAGGGAAGGGCTGGGTTGTAGAGTCCAGAGCCCTCCCCAGAGACCACGGGGATGAGGGATGAATATTCAACTTCATGACAATGACAATGATGATGATGATTAGAGCTCTCTTGACTGGGAGCCCAATCTATGCCAGGCATTGTATTAGACACTTTGTAGGAAAACCTCACAACAGTCTTGTGAGGTCTAAGACATCATCACCATTTTATAGAGGAAGAAACTAAAGCTCAGAGAGATTAAGGAACTGGCCCCAGATCACACAGCTGGTGAGTGGCAGAGCTAAGACAGATTTTCAGGACTGTTTGACCCCACAGCCTGTAATTTATGCCCGATTTTGCTCTTGGAGAGCTCACAGCATAGACCCTAGGATGATAAGAGCCAAAGGATGGGGAGCTTTGTGTTATGGGGACCCAGAAAGCGGGCAGAGAGGGCTCAGTCATAGTCCTGAATACAAACCTTAGCCCCTCACTTATTATCTATAGGGCCATGGGCAGGTGGCTACACCTTGTTGAGCCTCAGTTTTCTCATCTGTAAAATGGAGATAATTCCTCTGTATGGGATTAGAGATGATGTGTACAAAGGTGCTTAATACAGTATCTGACATAGAGTGGGTACTCAGGAAAAGACAGTTCACTTTCTTCATCTGTAAAACGGGGGTAGTACGAGCACCTACTTCTCAGCCTCGCCCTATGGATTCCACGGGATAAAGGCTGAAAGCATCCAGCCTGTTGTCATGGTAACTGGCTCCATCAATGGTAGGGGATCATGGCTCCATCAATGGTAGGAGATTGGGAGGGTGGGGCTGAGAGAGGCCTGGCTCTGGGCCCTGAAGAGGGAGAAAGGGGTTAGAATATGATGGGGCATTCAGGTCCTGCAGCAGGGTTTGAGGGATCCTGGGGACCAATGCAAGGTTTGGGGACCACTGACTCACCCCTGATGGAGGATGCACCATCCAGCCCAGCTCAGCCGTCGCTGTAGTGGAGTCCATTAGCGTTTCTGTGGGGAGAGCAAAGAGTCACCGCTCCGCCCCACCTACCAGGTGCTGTCAGTCTCTCTGTTGGGCCCTCATCCTTCTTTACAGAGAGCCCCGCCTACTTCCACTGCCCCAGTCATCTGGCTCTAATTCTCCAGACTGCTCTTGGTTTAGACTCCGCCTCTCTACTCCATTATCCCGCCTACCCCCACAGCCTAGCCAATCATCTAATGCCACTCCTCTAGGCCCCGCCCCTCCAGGCCAAGTCCACCCTTACATCGTGGTCAGGCTCTACCTCTCAGCCAATCTAATCCCACTAACCTAGGTACTGTCCTTCCCTTCCTTTTCTGGACGGGGAGGGTCTTACATCCACTAAACCTGGGGTCTACTGGATGGGTTTCAGAGGGTCTGCCACTAAACTCTTGGGTCTTGCCACTAAACATCAAACTCTGGGGATCTGTTTGCTTTTCAGCATGCATGAAACTCTCAAAAACGGGAACTTGGGCCTTAGACGGGCTGTTCTTGTGTCCCAGCTGAGACCCCCCAGTTTCCCCTCCTTGCCCCTCTGGCGCACATATCTTGTCAAGACACTCTCCCTTTCTCTAGAAACCTGGAGTCTTCCATCATGTTCCTGTGGCTGAGGTCCCTCCCCCGGGGCTCAGGTAACTCTGCCCCCAGGACAGGGTCCCAGGAGTGGAGAAGTGTTGAGAGCAAGCACTGCACCCAGTAGGGGCCAACTGTCACATGGCCTGTGGGGGTTCAGGAGATACATCAGCGTCTGGGACCATCCTGAGCCCCACTTGCCTCCCCCAATTCCAGCAGCTGCAGGGAGCCACATGGCCTAGGGGGAAGAAGAGCCACATGGCCCTGGAGACCCCCATTCTCCCCAGGTCAGGTTCAGGACCCCTCTCTTCTACCCCTTCCTGGCCTCTTTGGCTTCCAAACACTTTCTGAATGGAATTGCAATACACCGAATGAATTTAAATGAACCCCTTTCAAGCATTCATTCGACAAAATATCCTGATGCCCATTATGTACCAGGCACTGCACTGGGCACCCTGAGAGAGAAAACCGTGGCTAGCGAGACCCTACCATGGAGCAGTTCCTGGTCTGGCAATGGAGATGAGGTATGAATATAAATAGCTATGAGACAGTAGGGGGAGAGACCTAGAAGGTCACAGTGACACCACCTCGCTCGGTGAGAGTGGGTAAGAGGTATGCTTGCTGCCATGCTCCAATTCTGTGCCCAGGGCAGGCATCACTCATCAATTCCTATACTATGGCCACATGATACTTCTTGCCACAGTATTCCAGGAAACAAATATAAACCAGAGATGCTGTCCCTGGCCCAGCCCAACTGCCTCCTTTCGGAGACAGGGCAACTGAAGCACAGGGGTGAGAAGGGGCTTCCAAAGATTGCACAGGAGTTGGCGGCACAGTGGGAAGTGCAGGTGTCTTGCCTCCTAGCCTATAAACCTTTAGGCACTTCAAACAATTAGTTTAATGGTCTGGGCTAAATGACAAGGACCAGGAGATTGGGGCTGTGTGCCCAGTGTCCAGGCAGCTCAGAAGTTCCAAATGGCAGATAATTAGGGCTTGAACTATGGCAGGAGTGGAGGGGATAAAGGGTGGGGACAGGAGGAAGCATTTGGCCAGAGGTGACCCCAGTCAGACCCCTGAGCTGACAAGAGAGGATGCAGAAGTGTCCCCACGACCGCCTGTGGCTTGTGTCCCTGTGCACTGGCATCCCCGTGACCGCCTGTGGTCACTGTGTCCCTTTCCACTGGGGGCTGGCACAGGGAGGGGGTGTGGGGTAAGGGTGCCAGGGACGGTGGAGCCAGTGCCAAGGGCATCTTTTTGATGGCAAATTGGAGGGAAGTTCTATTATGCAGCTTTGGAGCTGAAAAAAGGGTTCCTTTTCACACTCCGAATGCTACAGATTTTTCTTCCTGGAGAGAACAAGGGCTGAACTTTTAACCTGTTTTCTCTCATCGGCCTCAGCCAGAGACACGCCAAGTCGGGCTCTCTGCCTGGGCCCAGGGAACAGCTGCTGGGAGCTGTGTCGAACAAGGCAGAGGAGAGACTCTGCTTGGGACAAGAAGAGGGTCGGGCGGGGGAGGCAACCCCACCAAGCAGGTGGCCCCATCCCTTGGCTAGATTCCTGGGCTGACCCAGAGGCCAAACACTAGAGGATTCCATGGCCCAGAGAAGGAGGGGCCGGGAACTGACATCTTCATCGTACGGGTGGAAACTTGGGCTCAAGGAGGGCAAATGGCTTGCCAAAGTCACACACTAAAAGTTGGTGCTCAAACTCTGGGCTCCCAAGAAGCTTAGGGTGGGGGGACCCACTGTCTGCCTGTGCCTTCTACCTCTCCTGGCCCAAAGCAGTGGCCCAAAGCATTGGGAGGATCTCAGAAGGACTGGAAGTAAATGGACTGGCTGGTTTGCAGACACAAAGGAAATACGAAGGAACATGAAGTTTGCAGATCCCCTTGGGAGGAGGTAGAGGGCCGGCATCTCCTCTGCTCCCTTCTCCAGTGCCACTCCTGGCTTTGCCTGGAAGCCTGGCTCTGGGAAATCTGTCACCCCTCTGGGTTGTGGCAGGAGGCAGCACAAGCATGCTCTCTCCCCAACCTGGTCTTTTGCTTTTCAATTTTAACACCTCCCTCTACCTCTGCACGAAAGGCAAATGAGCAGAGCACACAGACCTGGGCTCTGGAGATCACAGAGATCTGGATTCTAACAGCAGTTCTGTCCCTTCCTTGCTTGGTAACCAATATCACTTGCCATAAAAGGAAGGAAAATAAACACAGACTCTTACAAATGAACCTTTTGAGGCAGGCAGATCACTTGAGGTCAGGAGTTTGAGACCAGCCTGGCCAACATGGTCAAACCCCGTCTCTACTAAAAATGCAAAAATTAGTCAGGCATGGTGACGCATGCCTGTAATCCCAGCTACCTGGGAGGCTAAAGCACAAAAATTGCTTGAACCTGGGAGGCAGAGGTTGCAGTGAACTGAGATTGCACTATTGCACGCCAGCCTGGGTGATACAGCAAGACTCTGTCTCAAAAAACAAAACAAACAAACAAACAAACAAAAAACAAATGGACCTTTATTTGTTCTATCTCTTGTTAAGTCTCAGTTTCCTCACCTGGAAAACGGCCAAAATACCTTCCGAGTCTGGAAGTATAGCAGCTTGGATCCCAGCACAAAGTAGATCCTCACTTAGTAACAGCTGCTGTCTTTAGATGGTGTGCAATGCTTTTTGGCACACCCAGTGCCTGCACACACTGCTTCCTCCTTTGGGCTTATTAGGTGGCCCCTGAAAGTGAAGGCAGTCCCAAGAGGCTCCAGCTTAGTCTGCCTGCCTTCCCCCACCTCCCAGATACGCCTGCCAACATCTGACAAGCATCAGTCTCTTGCTCCACGGCCAAAGCCTCCATGGAGCCCATCCCAGTCCATCTGATGCTGCTTTCCCTGGGGTGCCCTGAGTTTTCTCTTTGTTCCTCTCAAACCAAGCACAAAAGTCAAACTCTGTTCTCTGGGGAATCTGGAGTTAATAGTTATTGCCTCAAGAACTTAGTGGGTTCAGGAAACCAAGCTCTGTTTCCACCACCATCATGTCCTTTTTCCACCCTGTAACACACCAGATGCCTCCCCTCCAATCCCAAAAACCTACAGAGGGAGAGAACTCATGTCTGCTGAGATCCTATTAGGAGCCAGAATCTCTCACCAACATTCTCACAATAATGCCAAGAGGTACTTGATACTGTCCCATTTCACAGATGACCCATTTCACAGATGAGAAAGCTGAGGCTTCCAAAGCCTCGGGAACTTGCCCAAGATCACACATCTATTCCACCCACAAGCTGCCTTCCAGTCAGCAATGAGTAGGTGAAGAGACTGGCCGTCTCACTCTGCACAGACAATGTGGTCTTTTCTCACCCTTGGACCTCACACATACTGTTCCTTCTGACCTTCTCACCTCTACATCTTCTCTGCCTGCCCTACTGTTCGTCTGTGAAGTCTCAACTCAGGTCACCTCCTCTAGCAAGTTCTCTTAAATCCATTCTGCCCCAATGCTCTGCAGCCAAGGGTGTTTCAAGGTATCCCGGCACTTGAAGATATTCTGGGTGGTAACTACCCCTGTTTGCTATCTTCTCCCAAAGCTCTGTGGTCCCCTGAGAGGTGGGTGCTGGGTCCCGGTCCTGGGATCCCTAAGACCTAGCACAGGGCTTGGCACACAGGCCTCCTCTCCCCATCTGCAAGGCTTGAGCATATGCCAGTGTTCTGCTCCACTACGGTTGCCCAGGCTTGAGCCTTTCACATAGACAACGTTAATGACTTTAGCCATTTCCACCTACAACCTGTACAATTATTTAGTTACTACTTTTTCTTCCACTTGACTCCTTTTCTTTCTTAAACGCATCTTAAAGAGGAAAAAAACGTAATCATGATTATAAATGGAAAACCAATATCTCTTGCCATAACAGGAAGGAAAATAAACACAGACTACTACAATTAAAAATGTTTGTCTGCAAAGTACCGAACATCATTTCACTTCCCATACTTTGGGAGCTGCTGGGCTCCCTTGAGCTGCCTCTGAAGCTCTGGAAATGTTTCTATCTCTATCCCCACTGTGACGGTGACAATCTCTCATGCAGGGGAAGCTGTTGTCACTGTACACAGATAATTAATCACCACACTATGTGGCTGAGACCACAATGAGGACGTGCGTGGTGTACTGCAGGTTATAGGAAATGAATATGGAAGCAGGGGAAGAAAATGCCAAATTTAGGGATGGCTTCCAGGAGAATGTGACGCCTGCATGGAGGCTTAAAGACTGGGTGAATGGGGAGTGACTGATGTGGAGCGGGAAGGGCACGCTAGGCAGAGGGGAAGCGGAGGCAAAGGCCAGGAGGTGAGCTGAGCCACAGTGGGGTTTGTGGGAATCAAGCGCTGGCTGAAGGATGGGGCTGGAAGCAGTGGGAGCTGACAGCTGAGCCTGGAGAGGTTAAGCAGGGGCTGCCCAGGTAGCACAGGACAGGGCCATGAAGGGTCAGCAGCTCTCCGAGGCCCCTCTGCTGGATCATTCCTGTCTCTCCACATCCTTGCCAGCCTCGCTGTTATTACCTGCTTCCCACTCTGCCCACTGTGCTGTTTCACCTGCTCTTAGGCCCTCCCACCCTATTGAAATGTCTGGTTCCCAGACCTGGGCTGCTCTTAATGCCCATTTTAAAAAATCCCAATGGATAGATGAAGAAAGAGACTCACAGATTCTTAGCATCCAGGCAAAAGCTGGACCTGGGGCCACCAGCCCAGAGCGTCTTCCTCAGTGTGAAAACAGGGGCCCGGCCATGGGAGTGACTTTGGCGCTACCCCTACTGTCCCCACACCCCCTCTCCTTCCTGGAGGCTGCACAGAAGAAAGCAATCAGGAGGCCCTGACTGCCGGGCTGGGGAGGCCCGATGGCCCCTCTGGCTATGTGTGAACGAGCAGTGTACATTTCAGAAATATTTGAACTTAAAGGGGAGACACACTGAAGTCGTTAGCGTTGGGCTGAAAGGAGGTGGCTGCAGGGGGGCCCCTTGCTCTCAGGCTGGAGCGGGTGGTTGCCCCCTAGTCTCCAATCCACTCCTAGTCAGCTCTGTCTGATCCCCTCGTAGGCTATAATTCTCTAGGACCACAGATGCCGCTTGTCTGCACTAATGACAGTATGTGAATGTTCCAAAGTCATGAAGAAAGAACTTTCATTAAGCACCTATTGCATGCCAAGCACTGTCCAGGGCCCTCTAAATGCCATTGCAGGCTCAACCTCCAGAAGTATATACTAGTATTAACCCCATTTCACAGATGAGGAAACTGAGGTCAGAGAGGAGAAGCAACCTGCACAAGTGCACACAGGAAGGGCTAGGACTGGAACCCACATCCATCTATTTTCACAACTGTGTTATTTTTAAGATGCCATGGCCATAGCCTTAAAAAACAGACAACACAAAGCAACAAAGTCTTCAGGGCTTGTGTGTGTTTATCTTCTCTCTCTGCATGGGCCTGTGTGAGAATAGCAGGGGGCGGGAGAAGGGCAGCAGGGGAGTGGGGCATAGACTGCCCAGGCCAGAATCTTGGCTGTGGCACTCTCCAGTGTGTGATTGCAAGCACGCCAGTTCTTCTCTCTGGGCCTCAGTTTCCACATCTGAAAAATGGGTCATGGTGAGAATTAAATGACACCATGTAGGTGAGTCCTGTTCATCTGATGTCTCCCAGGGCCCACATATAGGGGAGGTCTGCATCCACCTTGTTCACCACTGTACCCTCAACACTAAGAACGAGGCCTGGCACTAGCACACGCATCCATCCTCCACATGGCAGCTGGGTGATGTTCCTAAAGTCCACGTGTGATCACCCTTCAGAGCTCCTGCTGCCTGAAAGATCAAGTCCTAGCTCTCAACAAGCTACTCGAGGCCCCTGCCAAGCAGGCCAGCTAATTACCTTCCAGCCAGTCTTCCTCATCTCTCATATCCAGCCATCCAAAATTTCCTCCTGCTTGCAGAAAGCACTTTACCTCCCCGAACACTGGTGACTTGACCCTTCTAGATTTTTCTGCCTGGAACGCCTGGCCCTTCTTGCTTTGTTGGCCTGGCTAACTTCTCTTCCAAAACTGAGCTCAAAGCCTCCTTCTTCCTTCTTCCTGGCAGCTGTCCTGACTCCTCCTGCTCTGGCTGGGTTAAGTAACAAAGTCATGGTCATTCAATGAACATCTCCTCCACCCGATGTGTGCCAGGCCCTGAGCCAGGCACTGGAGACACAGAGGCAGATCAGCAGGCCCTTCCCTCAAAAAGCTCCCAGACTAGTGCCCGACGTGTGAACTTACTGCAGGGAGAGGCGGAGTGAGACGGCTGGTCCCGGCCAGGAGCCAGGAAACCCAGAGGAAGAAGGGAGTAGCTTTGAGCAGGAAATTTGGAAAGGCATCTCAGAGGAGGTGGCGTGTGAGCTGGAAGGAGAGGGAAGGGCACACCACATACAGGGCCCAGCAGAATCAAAGGCACAGAAATGTAAGACATCGGGGAAGGCTGGGCAATCATAAAACTGATGACTGGCTCTCAGTGGTGGGCTCCAGGCCAAGCGCTTAGCACTCATTATCCCATTTCATCGTTAACTATTTGTGAAGTAAGAACTTTAGGATCTCCCTTTACAGTTGGAGAAATCAAAGTTTGGAGAGGTTGTTCAAGGTTTCCATGGCCAGGAAGCAGTGGAACTGGGTCTGCCTCGCACCAAAGCCCATGTCCTTAGCCACTGCGCCACGCTGGAGTATCCGTCCCATGTAGTGGGAGCAAAATGCTTCATGGAAGGAGATGGTAGCACAGGACAGGGCATCAGAATGTGGAGGGCCTCTCAAACGTGGGGCTGAGGAACTTGGGTCTTATCCCACAAGCAGCGGGGAGCTATGGAAGATTCTTGAAGAGGGTAGTGATGTGATCTGCCCTGAGAACCGCTGAGTTACAGAGTGGCCTTGGCAGAGGAAATTAGGCTAGATTTGGGGGACAGCTGGGGGAAGGGTTGAAGCTGAAGATGAACAGACACCTGGTAACCGCACCCACGGGTCTTCACCTACAAATTGACTAGCAGCCTGCAGCCCAGGCAGCAAACCAGCCTGGCGTGAGACCCATGCAGCAGTTGCAAGCCCGGGCTCTTCCCAGTGGCTCCTGCTGCACCCTGTCTGGGGCTGGCGGGGCTGAAGTGGCCTGAAGCTAGGCCTGGCTGGGATCTCATGGCCTGGTAAGGCCAGCCTGGAGGCCTGACCCAGACTGTCCATGGTCACAGCACTCTTTCCATGGTCCAAGTTAGAAATTCCAGGAGGAGGCAAGGACACTGACAAGCTTGGAAGAGTCACTTCACCTCTCCGAGCCTTAGTTTCCTCATCTGTAAAATGGCGATGACAAAATCCTTGCTCTGTATACTTCACTGCATTGTTCTAAAGATCAAAGGAGGCATTGGCAGCCAAAGGTTTTCACAGCATGCGAAGGCTGGACCATACAGAGCCATAGGGAAAGTCACTGACATTGATGGCGGCCTCCTAGGGGCAGGCACTTCATTGATATTGTCTCATTTACATCCCAGAGCAAACTTAGGGGGAAACCAAGGCTCAGAGGGATCAAGGACTTCCAAAAGGCCACATGGCCAGTAAGGGGCAGTGTAAAATTTGATCGCTTTGGTCCGATCCCAGAAGCCACTAGATCATGCTGCCTCAGGAAACGGAAGGAAGAATCACTGCTTTCATCTCCCTGTGCCCTCGTTGCCAGGCCCTGAGCTAAACCCTCTACATGCCCTGTAAGGCCAATACCTTTATCCCATTGTACAGATGAGGAAACTGAGCCTGCAGAGGCTCAGAGATCTGCCCCAAGTCCTACAGCCAGAAAGAAGCAAAGCTGAGATTTGAACCCAGGCCAGCCTGACTGAGTTTCCTGAGCCCTCTCCTCTATAAACATCATGAGAATGGGAGCCCAAGATGGCCTTGGGTTCCCTGGCCCAAAGCAAGGCAAGAGGTGGAGACGCCAGAGAAGACCCAGACTAGCTCCTAGAAGAATGCAGATTTTCTAAAGTGAAATCTACCAACAAGCAGCACGTTGTTTTTCTACCTCGGCCCCCTGCTCAGCCCTCAGTCTCAAGGAAAGAGAACCTGGCTAATGTAAAATCCTTCTGCCCAAGGACTCTCGTAGCACACACCCCTTCTTGTCCTCCCACCGCTCAGAGGCCCTTCTCTGCCTCGGTTGCCTGCTTGGAGCCTGCTCTTGTTTTCTCAGGCCCAGGCGGAGGAATCCCTGTGACGCCAGCTCCTCTGCTCTGTCCCCTGCCTGCCTGCCGCTGGCCTGGGCATCCGCCAGCGCCGGCCGCCCCGGCTGAAACCCAATCCTCTGGGCCAGCCCGGCTGCTCACTAACAGCGGGCCACATTGTGCAGCCGGGGCTTCGGGAGAGTTTGGATTCGCTGCTTGGGGACCCACTTAACCTCGGCAAAGGACAGGATGATGGATGGGGGTCTGGGACGGGGTTGCTGGGGGTGGGGTGGGTGGTAAATGAACACCAGGGCTTGCTGGGGAAGGAAAAGAAGGGAGGCAGGGACGGGAACAGCCCTGGACACATTAAGCGCTCCTTTAGTTCCCACAACAACCCTGAGGGATGCCTGCGACTGGTCCCATTTTAGGTGACTTGACCAAGGCCACATAGTGAATCAGAAACTGAACCCAGGCCAATTGCCCTCAAGTCTTCCTGATACACCAGGCTGCATCTCACAGCCAGCATTTGCCGAGTGATTTTTTAATTTTTAAAGCCTTTTACTTAAATGAACCCACACAGTTTTCACATCTATTCAGTAGGTAAAGAAGTATCATCATGGCAGCTGGCATTACTGGGCAGCTACCGTGTGCACGGAACAATGCCTACCACATTAATACTCATCTCCTGAGATCCTAACGGGACATATTGAGGGAGGACCAATCGTCAGGGCCATTTTACAGAAGAGGGGAGGAAAGCTCAGAGAGGCAGTCACTTGCAAGACACGGCAGAGCTGAGATACGCTCAGGCTAGCTAATGAAGGCAGGGGCCCTGGGCACCCCAGTTGCTTATAGCTACATCCCTTCTGAGTGGTTCTAAATTGTGTGCATCTCCCCTCTGCCCACTGGACACAGCCTCACTCCACTGTTGGCACTCGAGGTGCTGTTCCTTCTCCCTGCCATGTCCCTCGCCCTCCTGGCCTGCCTAGGACACTCAGACATGTTCATTAAGACCCATCTCAAATGTCTTCTCTGAGAAGCCTTCCCTGATGACCCTGGCGCTGGGGCTCCCGGAGTCCTATATGTGTCTCCCATCATTGTACTTGTCACCTTGTCCTGCAACTTTCTTTTACTCATCTGCCCCTCAACTGGACTGTAAGTGCCTTGTAGGCAAGACCAAGGCTGGTTCACTGTGGTAGCCACCAGCCTCTAAAACCACCTTACTCCTGATCACCCAGGCCCACCCAGACCTTAAATGCTCTTTCTTGCTGACATCATCAGTCTGGGTGTCTGAGTTTTTCCTCCAGGAAACGCGGTCACTGGTATCAAGATGACTCCATATAGTAGATAATCCAAAGTACTTACTGTGCTGAGCTGTCACATATATTATCTGTTTTGATGCTCACAATGCCCCACGTGATAATGATTATTGTCCCCATTTACCCACCCACCCATCTATTCATCCAGCCACCCACCCTGTCACCCCATCCATCTGTCCCACTCCACTCACCTAGTATTCTACCACCTGTTCATCCACTAGCATCTCGCATATGTATCCATTCATCTTCCTACTGAACCAACCTCCCTTCATCCCTTCCTTCCTGCAGATGGGGGAAAATAACCTTCAGAGAGGTTAAGTAATCTGCCCAACATCACACAGCGAGTACATGGCAGATCCAGGAGCAGAACCAGGTACTCTTTTAATCACTCTGCTATGTGGCCTCTTAGCTGTCTCACTTTATTTCTAACTGTCCTGTTGCATGCAGGTTTAATCTTACAAGTCACCTCAAATCCTTCTGCATGTGAATGGAGTGTAAATTACAAATCAATAAGACACAGGCCACTGTAAGTCCAAGATGGGGTCTGTCGGGTTGGAGTCAATTAGCAAGCCTGCTGCAGGACCTGCTGGGACTTGATGGATTTGCCTAATTGGCACTGGTTTCCCCCAGTGAAGGACAATTAACTCAAATCCCAGAACCCAGACCACCCCTCTGCTTCTGGGCAGGGTGTCAGGCATTGAGCTACATGAAATTTACTGTTTATTCATTCACCCATTGACCCATACGCCCACTCATCCATCTATCTTTCCAACCATCCAATCCTTGCAATCATCCATAAACCATCTTGACATCTGCTCACTCACCCACCTACCTATTTACCCACCCGCACACATCTATACGCTGATCCATCTGCCCGCCCATGTAGCCACCCATTCACTGATCCAGCAGTCCACCCACCCACACGCTCACCTATCCATCCATCCATCTAATCACCCAATTCAAGCAGCTATTTAGGAAGTCATTCTGCCATCTTGTCTTCCACTCACCCATCTATTTATTCATCTACTCATTCTCTCATTTACCGCATTCATCTGTCTATCCTTACACCACCAATTCATCCACTCACCCCATGCCCAGCATCCCACTTAGGTTTTCTCCCTTCCCCTGAAGTAATCTCCCTCCCTACCTCTCCTCTTTCCATTCATCTATCCACTCGACCATTCATTTACCTGTCCATCCATTCGCATCATTTATTTATACATCTATACATCTGCTACCCACTCCTCCCATCCAGCCAGCCTGCATTTGTTGAACAGCTACTATGTGCCAAGCCCATGCTGAGTACTAGAGAATCAGGCTGTATGTGGTGGCTCACGCCTGTAATCCCAGCACTTTGGGAGGCTGAGGCGGGTGAATCACTGTAGCTCAGGAGTTCCAGACTACCCTGGGTAACATGGCAAAACCCTGTCTCTACTAAAAATACAAAAATTAGCTGGGTGTGGTGGTGCATGCCTGTAATCCCAGCTACTTGGGAGACTGAGGCACGAGAATCAACTTGAACCCAGGAGGCAGAGGTTGCAGTGAGCTGAGATCTCACCACTGCACTCCAACCTGGGTGACAGAGTGAGTGAGACTCTTGTCTCAAAAAAGAAAAAGTAGTAGTATTGGAGAATCAAAAATAGATACTATCACTGACTTAGAGAAATTTACTGATTTGAAGCAAACCCTGTATGGCTCCTGCCACTAGTTCCCAAGTACTTTCCAAGCTCCACATTCTACCTGCGGATTGGGCCCTTGCTGAGTCTGGCATCCTGGGCTCTGTTCTGTGGCCTTGGAACTTGGCTTCCCTTTGCCTTCAGATAGCCTGCTTCACCAGGGCCCCATGTGGCCTGAGAATCTGTTGTCCACATCACATTATGAACATGCACATGGCTGGGGCCCGTCCCACCCCAAGAGGGGCCAGTGAATGGTAACTTAAACCAGGTTCAGCCCCACCCCTGCCACAGTCTCCTGTCCTACAGTCTGTAAGGGAGATCCCAGACATAAGGGGTCCCAGTCTATAAGGGGGATCCCACAGCAAAGGAAGAATCCTAACCCTGCCTGGAGGTTAAAGGAGACTTCCCAAGTGAGTGGCAACTGGCTTGAACCCCAAATTGAGTAGAAGACAGCAAGGCAAAAGGAAGGAGGGAAAGAGAAAGCACCAGCAGAAGGGGAAAGGGTGTCTCGGGCAGAGAGAACAGCTTGTACAAAGGCCAGGAGGAGAGAATGATCAGGGCCCCTTCAAGAACCTGCAGGAGGGAGAAGGAAGGCCTAGGAGAAAGAGAACTCCAGACACCAGTCTTTTTTTTTTTTTTTTTTTAAATGGAGACAGGGTCTCTCTCTGTCACCCAGGCCAGAGTGCAGTGGCAGCATGACTCACTGCAGCCTCAACCTCCAGGGCTCAAGTGATCCTCCCACCTCGGCCTCCTGAGTAGCTGGGACTACATGCGCGATCACCACACCCTGCTGGCTTGTTTGCTTGCTTGCTTATTTATTTATTTATTTGTTTATTTATCTATTTAGTAGAGACTGGGGTCTAGCTATGTTGCCCGTGCTGGTCTTGAACTCTTGGTCTCATGTGATCCTCCCACCTCGGCCTCCCAAAGTGCTGGGATTACAGGTGTGAGTCACTGTACCTGGCCTCACAAAGAGTCTTGAATGCCAGGTTGAAGGACTAAGACTTCACCCCTAAGATAGCAGGGGACCATAGAAGAAGTGGCCTGACAGCTGTTGCTGTGTTCTCTTGTGTAATGGATCCATGTTATAGATGAGGAAATTGTAGGATTAGAGAGGTACGGAGGGCTTCTCCAGGCCACACAGCTGGTCAGGAGCAGAGAAGAGATTCCACTTTAGGTCTGGTGGCTCCAAAGCCCTCGATCTTTCTGAGAGAGGCTGCTGCCTTGGAGGAGACGTTTCCAGAATGCCTGCATCCCTCCCACATCAACGCTTGGCTCCAGGACCACCTCCGCAGCCCTCGGGAGTGTGGGTGCAGTGACAGAACACCCCAGGGTGCCATCTCTGCTCAGCATGACTCCCTGGGCTCTCTTGCCAACCGCACTTGGCATCTCAGGCAGTTAAGCAGTCACGGCTCTGCTGGGGCATTTTCTCGCATGTCGATGTTTCTCAGGAGAGCTGCTCAGCAATTTCCCATCACCATCTTCACCAGAGCCTCTGTGTTTTCAGCATTAGTGACCATTTCTTTCCCACCATTTCCCACTGACACCCTGAGAGGCAATGCCAGCCAAAGAGCCAGCTTCTGGCAGGGGCTGGTGGGGCCCTTGACGTGGAGCAGGGCTTGAAATTAAGAGAGCTTTTGGGGTGCAGAAGACACAGGGGGATGAGGGGCACCCTGAGCCAGTGGTGGGAAGGAGGACATGGGCCAGGAGGTGAAGGAATACTGCTTCCACCACTAGGATCTCTATCATCATAGCTACTGTCTACTGAGCACCTACTACCTGCCAGGCACTATCCCATGCAATGGACATCCAGCACAGCACCTGAGCTCCTCTAAGCTTTCCAAAACCCTTCAAGGGATGGGTCATTGCCCCCATTTTGCAGATAAGTAAACCAAGGGGCAGGGGGAACAAGTAAGCCGGCAAGATCCCTGCAAGTTGGCTGCCAGTTGGTGAGGGAGGCAGGCTTTGATTTCCGGGCTGTGTGACCCAAACTCCTTTCCTGATCCCAAGGAGCCTTTTGGGAGTTGAAAGTCTCCGGTGACAGCTGATGCAGGCAGCGGGGTCGCGAAGGGTGCGCTTCCAGGCCTCAGGTGGCAGCATGGGATCAGACCACCTCCACTTCCCCAGCTTGAGCTAGACGCCCCTTCTCTGGGCTCCAATTCGCCCTCCAGAGTGTGTCTGAGGCCCTTTCCTAGTCTGGTTTTGGACTGGGCCCGGGGCCCTGCAAGCTGGGCTGCTAAGTGGAGGATGAAGGCCATTGGTGCCCAGCGTGACCTGGAGACAGCTTCCCCTGAGACACAAGGAGAGGCTATGTCAGATGGCCTTGTGCTAAGCCCACAAACATGGCAGACCCGGCCTTGTCTCTGAGCCAAACAGAAGCCTCCCAAGCTGCTGGCTGTGCCACTCCGCTGGTCCACATGAGAGCCGGAGGCCACAGGACCACAGACCACAGCTGGGCCCAGTGCCCTGCCCGGTCAGCCCATCAGCAACCCAGCCCCACACTGGGGTTCCTTCTCACCAGGAATTCTGTATTGGTGGTGGTGGCGGCAGCCTGGGGCAGCACAGTCAGACCTACTGATGCTGGGAGCAGGCTCAGAAATGTTTTCCTATAAAGGGCAAATTGGACCCGGAACCTCAAGCATCTCACCACGCTGGCTCGCATCCCACTGGGACAGGATACTTCTCTGATGGGGTGGGTGATGGGTGGTCCCCTCAGGCTGATGGGCTCCCAACCCCTTCCCTGCTAGCCCTCTCCTTCCCCCACCCACCACAGGATGCGGCCTCAGTGACCTCATCTGGGAAATGGGAATAGTAAACAGCACCTACTCATAGGTATGGACACAACACCCTTTGCACAAGGCCTGGCACAGTCAGCCTAGCTCAGAGGAGGCTAGTACCACAATCATCGTCGCCCCTCCTTCACCTAGAGGCTGACATGGCTGAGAACAGCTCCCAAAGAAACCTCTGGGGTGGGGTGGGATGAGTGGGACAGGTGAATCTGAACAGGGATAATAATCATAATCCTTATTTCCAGCAATTGAGTACCTACTAGGTGCTCAATGTACCAGGCACTGTGCTAGCGACTTTCCATAGATGATGCCATGTGGTCCCCATTTCAAAGATGAGGAAACTGAGGCTCAGAGAGGGGCTGTGACTTGCCTGGGGTCACCAAGGAGGCAGTGGTAGTGCTGGGACTCTGAGTGCCATTTGAGGCTTCCTCCCGGCTGCCTCCCTTCAAAGCTCAGAGAGTCCCCTGTGCTGTGCCTGGGAGGGAGCGTTCACTTGGCCTTATTTAAAGTTGCAATTATCTGTCCCATTTCCCACTGGCTACAGCTGAGCTCTCCAGGGAGGCAGGAAGACCCTGATGGAGGAGGATGCTGCGAACAGGGAATGTCTAAGGAATCTTCCCTGAGCCTCCAACTGAAGGAGCAGGGAAGACATGTACTCCTGCGGGAGGCCCTCTTCCTGTACCTGGCCTCTGTCCCCTCTGCCCCCGCCCCAGGGAGCAGACCAGGCCAGCAGTGGGTTCCCAGGGTGGGGAGGTTCCTTGTCAGTCCCGCAAAGGTTGTGAAGGGGTCACATCATGAGCTGAGGCCTTAGGGATTGCTGGCATGCAGCATGAAGGCAGCACCCAATGCAGACACGGAAAGACTGAAGTAGCCTGGGGGTTGGTCCAAGATCCCATGGTGAGGTAGCAATGTGTGGGGCCTAAGACGCAGAGTGACAGAAAGCCCGTGGAGAGGTGGAAAGACAGAACTGGGGAAGGTCCCCAGGGCTCCAGCAAAGGAGAATGCTGGTGCTCAAGGGATGGACTCAGGGTTTCCTTTTTTTTTTTTTTTTTTTGAGACAGGGTCTCTCTCTGTCACCCAGGCTGGAGTGCAGTGGCGCCATCTCGGCTCCCTGCAACCTCTGCCTCCAGGGTTCAAGCGATTCCCTGCCTCAGCCTCCTGAGTAGCTGGGATTACAGGGGCCTGCCACCACGCCTGGCTAATTTTTGTATTTTTAGTACAGATGGGGTTTTGCCATGTTGGCCAGGCTGGTCTCGAACTCCTGACCTCAAGTGATCCTTCCGTCTCGGTCCCCTAAAGTGTTGGGATTACAGGCGTCAACCACTGTACCTGGCTAGACTCAGGGTTTTCAACACACTGGTGCTTCCTAAAGGCTTTGCAAGGAGCAGAGTGCAGTGGGGATCCTATGCTACAGACAGCCTCAGAGGTTCTGGGCCAAGGCTCCCTATGAAACACTCAGTGGTGTGGCCAGAATTGGTTCCCAGAATGTCCGGCTCCTCACCCTCACCCAGATACAGAATTAGACTCAGACAGACACCCACTCCGCTCTCCCACAAGCAGCCCTCAGCACCCCTGCCTATCCTCCCAGGCTCCGCCCTCCTCCCGTTTTAACATCCCCTCTGAGCGCCTCCTGTGCATCTACCCCAACCGCAGTCCCTGCTTGGAGGAACCCAAACTGGCGAGGGTGACACCCCATCAAGCAGTTCTTGTATCTGCCACTGGAGCGAGGGGCAGGGGAGCGGGAACCTGGCAGTGGAACCCAGGTGTTAGGTCCAAACAGCACGGAAATGGCCTATCCAGCGGCACATCCCAGGGTCTGAGGCAGTGGCCTCAGCAGTCATTTAGACTTTTTTTTTTTTTTGAGAGTCGCCCAGGCTGGAGTGCAGTGGCACAATCTTGGCTTACTGTAACCTCCGCCTCCCTCCCTGGTTCAAGAGATTCTCCTGCCTCAGCCTCCTGAACAGCTGGGATTACAGGTGTGTGCCACCACACCCGTGTAACTTTTGTATTTTTAGTACAGATGGGGTTTCACCATGTTGGCCAGGCTGGTTTCAAACTCCTGGCCTCAAATGATCCACCCGGCTCGGCCTCCCAAAGTGCTGGGATTACAAGAGTGAGCCACTAAGCCCGGCAGAGTCATTTACATTTGAACCCCACTTTCTAACCCACTACCCCAGGGTAAGTCTCGAGCTTCCCTTTCTGAGCTGTGGGATAGGAACAAGATTGGTACCTGCCTCGCAGGTGGCTGTGACAAGATCATGCATGTTAAGTTCTTAGCCCAGAACCTGGCTATAGTAAGTGCTCAGTAAAATGTTGACCGTGGTCATTATCACTCAAATTATAACACAAAGCAATCACTCAATAAGCAGATGTTATGATATTGTTATTATCAACATCAGCCAGCACCCTCTGGGCAAGGCTGAGCAGACTTGCTTTCTCTTTTATGAGAGACAGAATAATGTCCCTGAGGAGATGCCCATGTTCCTAATCCCCAGAATCTGGGAATGTTGCCTTATGTAGCAACAGTGACTTTGCAAATGAGATGAGATTAGGAATCATGAGATGGGGGGATTATCCTGGATTAGCCAAGTCGGTCTAATATAATCATAAGTGTCCTTGTAAGAGGGGGTGGGAGGGTTAGCATTAGAGAGGAGATGTGATGTCAGAAGCCAGGTGGGAGTGACACACTTTGGGGATGAAGGAGCCACAAGCTCTGGGATGCAGGCAGCCTCTAGAACGCTCTAGAAAGGGCAAGGATCCTCCTCCTGAGCTTCTGGAGGTAGTGTGCCCTCCACCGCCCCCGGCCATTTCAGCCCAGTGAAATCCTTTTCAGACGTCTAACCTCCAGGGCTGTAAAACAATAAATGCATCTTGTTTTAAACCATGAAGACTTTGGTAATTTGTCATAGCAGCAACAAGAAACTAACAGACCATCCTCAGTCAAGAAAGTGGTCATCTCTCACACCCCGTGATGGCGGGATCCGTGAACCCCACACACTCACTCCTTGCCGTTGAGAAACCACCCAGACCCTCCGCTGAAGGGCATTTGAAGTGGTGGGGGGAGCGGTCTGGCCACTTTAGTTGACATCTATGGTTGAGGGGAGCCACCCCACCTCCACTGTGTGCCCGTCCAGGAGAGGCTTGGAGCTGAGGCGGGGCAGGTGCTGGTCCTGTGTGATTGGTCCCTGGTGGGCCCAGCAACAGTTTCCGTCCTGGAGGGATGGGATTGCAGGTGGGGGTGTGCTGGTGCTCTCAGGGGTGCCATGGATGTAGTGTTTTCCACCTGCCAAACCCTGCCCAGGACTCGTCTTCCCAAAGCCCTATGAGGCAGGAACTATTATCAACCCCATTTTAGAGATGAAGAAATTGAGGCCCAGAGAAGTGAAGCAACCTGCCCAAGGCCATCCTGCAGGATGTAGCCTGGGTTCTGCTTGCACAGGCCCAGACTCAGGCAGCTCAGGTCCTCCATGGATGCCCTGTCCACTCCCAGATCACTCAGATCCTGGCAGCTAACCCCTGCGTGGGCCTAGCTATGTGGGTCCAGGGCTGCTCTCTGCCCAGCACTCTCTAGGCCTCGAGGTAGGAATCGTGCCCTCTTGTCTGCCTCACTGAGGGTCTGCACAGTGGCTGGCCATAGGCACCGGATGCTGCTGCAGAGAGCAGGACCCACGGGGGAGGAAGAGATGCTGGGAATCACTGGGCACCAGCACTCCTGGGTGAATGCCAGCCTTCCTCGTGATAAGCCACTGCAGCCAGCGCAGAGCTCACCCAGGCTTTCTATGGTGTGGGGCCACCACGCTCCCATTTCACAGAAAATCAAGATAATGAGAAGGATTACAATAGTGGCCATTGGTCAAGTCCCTGTCCATGCCAGGCACCAAGCTAAGTGCTTACTGATGTCTCCTTTTGTCCTCTGACACATCCCCTACAGGAAACTCCTAAATCATCCTCATTTCCAACTAGGTCACTGGGATTCAGTGAGGGGAAGGGGCTTCCCCAGCTCATGAAGCCAGGAAGGAGCCTTGCTGGAGACAGGAGCCTCAGAAGCCCACTCACACACCACCCCTTGGCCCCTACCAAGACCCTCATTGGACAGAGGAGGAAGTAGGCCCCCAGGGGTTCCTGGCTTGCTCAAAGCACAGGGGTTCAGTGAAAAGGTGGCCTGGGAACCTGGTTTCCAGGCCCCCAGAAGAGGCTGCCTTCCTTTCTGCCACAGGGTGTCCCTGAGCCACTCTTGGGGGGTAGAGGTTCCAGCTGAGGGTCCTGCAGCCCTGGGAGGAGTGGAGGGTGTCTGAAGTCTGCCCAGCATATGGCCCCGATTCCATTTTCTCCTGTCTCTGGTGGGACACCAGCTGCTGGGAGCTGGGAAACTGGAATCAGGGGTCCCCAGTGGCCCCTGGTGCCATCAGGGACACTGCTTGCACCCTGGTCCCTTCCCATACGCCACCAGGAGACGTTCGCCTCAGATGACTCCGGGTGATGTCGGTGCCAGGCTGGGAGGAGGGGGAGGCAGGCTGGGCGTCTGCCACAGCAGGCCTCAGAGCCCCGCTCGGAATCCCAATTGAGCTATTTTTAATGTGCTTCAATTTTCATTTTCTTTTATTGGAAAACACAGATGGTGACTTGCTGCCCCCTCACACACACTGAGCAAGGCAACGACAGGCAGAGATGCGCAGCAGACACGTGTACGCCCCCCTCCCTCTGCTGGGGAGCCAGAGCTGGCAACCAAGTCCCTCAGCTGCCCGGGGCCTTGGTTTCCCCATCTGCAAAATGGGCTTTGCTGAGGCAGCCCTGAAAGCCCCTGGCAGACTGCACACTCCATGAGGGTCTGGGTGAGCTGGGGAGGAGGCTTCAACTGCTTCAACTGGGCATTGGCAGGGAAGGGCGTCCAGGGAAGGGTTGCCAGGGAGAGAGAGGTCCAGGAGAGGGAAGAAAGAAGGAGAATTGTTAGCTCTAGGGAATTATTTCCTAGCTGTACTTTGAGAATTTCCATCCCCATTTTACAGAGGAGGGAATGGAGGCTCAGTGCTCAGTGTCAAGTGCCCTGCCCAAGAGCGGGTGGCTGACCTGGGTCTGTGTGGACATGGCTCCAATGTTCATTCTCACCCCTCTCCAAATGGTTCCCAGCCAGATGCTCTGTTACTTATTTTTTCATTATAAAAGCAATACATGCTCATTAGAGACAATTTGGAAAACACAGAAAAGTCAGATGGAAGTATAAAGTACAAAATAATAATTATCTCCCCCCACTATCCCTCCCCCTCTCCATGACCACTGCCAACATTTTGGTGTGTTCGTGCTACTCTTTGTTTTTTTGCTTCTCATAATCTGTTACACTTTGAACATCATTTGGTGGTGGCACAGGGTAGTGGCTGGCTGTGCATCACAACGGACTTGGGCAAGTTTTAAAAACATCAGTCCTGGCATTCCCTGATGCCCATAAAACCAGAAAGAGAATCATGGGGGCAGGCTCGTAATTGGTAGCTGGGAATCTGTATTTTCCACAAGCTTTCCAGGTGATGCTGATGCTGCTAGCCTAGGAAGCCTACAGACGTGCACTTGGCAAGACTACTGGCTCTGGAGACAGCTGGCATCACCTGGGTCAACCTGGGGCTGGGCTGTGTGGCCTTGGTCGCATGCATTCACCTCTCTGAGCTACAGTTTCCTTATCTGGACTCATGGGACCTTCCTTTGCAGGCTTGTGGGGAGGATGAGAGAAAAAGGCCAAACAGGCTCTTATATCCACCCGAGACTCTGAGGGGCTCAGCTTTGCGAAGGCTGGAGAGCTGCTCCTTGAGGACAGAAGCAACAACACCTGAAGCTGGGGAAGAGGGCACAGGTGGGGCAGGAGGTGCTTTTAGAAGCAAAACCAAAATAGATGTCGTCAAGACTGCCTCTGCAGACAGGGGACAGAATTGTCCCTGTCTTAAAAAACCCAGGCCCCCACTACCAAGCATGGAATTGACCTGAGCCCACAGTCTTCCCCAGTCCACCCTGTTTGCCAAAATTCTGCTCAGCTTTCAGGACCTGGCTACAAGGTCATTTTTGGGTTCCCTCGACCCCACTTTCTGTGAGCCTCCACTCCGTCCTCCACGCTGGGAGATCATTGTTTCTGAGTGCTCCACCTCCACCCAACTGTGGGGTCTTGGAGGGCAAGAATGAGTCAGGTTATGCTCTGTCTGAATAAGTCAAGCATGAACTTCTTTAAGTCTAAGTTTTCTCAGCTGTAAAACGGGTGACTTGTGTTATCCATCTGCCATGCCTCAGAGGTTTGGCATCTATAGCAAATTAGAGGATGCAGGTGCCTCTTGAACCCATAGCGTGCACAAGCCTCAGGTTGATAGGCAGTGAGAATGTTGCATTGGTGGGATCTGGGGCAGGTTCTTGAGCCTCTCTACCCCTCCCCTGACACACACGCAGGCCTGCTGTTAGGCCCAAAATTTGGCTTTGAAGCAGTGGGTGTGGCTGTGGTGAGAGAATCCCTCCAGAGGGTGCTACAGTCATCAAGGAAGGTGAGCTGCTAATTGTCCCCCTTGTGAGGATGACACCTCCTCTAAAGTGTGTCACAGAACTCAAGGGGATGGGGGTGGGGTGGTAGAAAGGGCTTTGAATTCTCTGCCCAAAGGCTCGGAGCCACCTGGTGAGGGAGGTGACTGGGCAGAGGTGTTGGTATAGACCGAGGCACAGCTGAGCTTCCTGAAAGGCAACAGCACAGTGCTAAACAGTTTGCAAGGCCCCTTCCCATCACTGTCAGGGAAACTCAGACACTCAGACACTCATCAGAGCCTCCCTGAGGGCATACTGCAGGGTTGTGCTGAGCTCAGCCGACTCCAAAAGGAATGAGATCCCACCATCCCTCAGGGCAAGGCAGATAATGGGGGCCAGGTGGCAGGAATGGCCTGGGGCAAATGGACCACCATTAAGTGCAATAAAGGGTAACAGGTACTGCAATTGAGAAGTACACAGGGAGCACCCGAGCAGTATAAAGGAAACAGGTAAGCCTCCGTGTCCCCATTTTACAGATGAGATAACTAGGGTTCGGTGAGGCCAAGGGTTTTGCTCAAAGCCTATGGTGATTAAGTTTCCTTTCAGGATGCTTCATGGCAGGTGAGGAAGCTAGACAGGAAAATAGCTGGGAATAATGTTCCGAGAGGAAGGACCAAGTGCAAAGGCCTGAGGAGGGAGCATTCATTATCCAATTCTGTCATTTTCTGGTGTGTTCATGAGTTAACTAGATAACCATCCATCCACCCACCCATCACCCATCATCCATCCATCCATCATTCATCTACCCACCCATCCATCCATCCATCCATCCATCCACCATCCATTCACCATTCATCTACCCATCCATCCATCCATTCATCCATCATCCATCCATCCATTCATCCACCCACCCACCCATCACCCATCATCCATCCACACATCTATCCATTCATCCATCCATGCTCCATGCTCCATCCATCCATCCATCCATCCATCCATCCACCATCCATTCATCATTCATCTACCCATCCATCCATCCATCCATCCATTCATCCATCATCCATCCATCCATTCATCCACCCACCCACCCATCACCCATCATCCATCCACACATCTATCCATTCATCCGTCCACGCTCCATGCTCCATTCATCCATCCATCCATCCATCCATCCATCCATCCATCCATTGTCCATCCACCAGGACCTGGCTGGGCCCCCAATAGGTACCAGGCTCTGTGCTAGGAGATGAGGATATGAACTGGTTCTGACAACTAGCTGCAACCTCACAGACTATAAAATCTTGAGTGGCCCTCAGAAAGAGGTCCAGCTTGCCCCCTTATACCACTATCTCGCAGAGAGGGAAACTGAGGCTTAGAAAGGTGACCTGATCATGCAGGGAAAGACCATGAGTGAGAGGTGGCACTGGGACTTGAGTCTCAGTCTCTGGAGGGCAGCCAGAATCCCGCCCTGGCTTTGGATCACAGCTCAGGTGTGGCACAAGGACAGCATGGTGTTCTGCTTTGAGGCTGCCCTGGGAGCCCCAGGGAGGCAGTGCTCATGCAAATGAATGCCAGCTGCCACTGGATACCCGGACCAGGATGGACCTTGACCTAAGCATTGCCTGGTGCCCTTATGACGTGCTGCTAGTATCATCCAACTGCCTAGGAAGCCCTCTCCTAGGAGAAGCTGTTCTTTCCTAGGAGGGTCCCTCTCCCTCTATATGACCCTTCCTGACCCTAGGCCTTTTCAGGCTGGGGTCCTGGACATCTGGCAGGGTACCTTCAAATTATCAGGGGCTATCCCCCAGCTTTTGGGATCCCTACACCTAAAAACATAGCTTACACATAGTGAGCATGGTGTGGTTTTTTTTGGGGGGGAAAGGGTCTCACCGTGTCACCCAGGCTGGAGTGCAGTGGCACAATCATGGTTTGCTGCAGCGTCAACCCCCCAGGCATAAGTGATCCTCCCACTTCAGCTCCCAAGTAGCTGGGACTACAGGTGTGCACCAACATGCCTGGCTAATTTATTTTTATTTTTTGTAGAGACAGGGTCTTGCCATGTTGCCCAGGCTGGTCTTAAACTCCCGGCTTCCAAAATTGACAAATGGGATCTAATTAAACTAAAGAGCTTCTGCACAGCAAAAGAAACTACCATCAGAGTGAACAGGCAACCTACAGAATGGGAGACAAATTGTGCAATCTACTCATCTGACAAAGGGCTAATATCCAGAATCTACAAAGAACTCAAACAAATTTACAAGAAACAAACAAACAACCCCATCAAAAAGTGGGCGAAGGATATGAACAGACACTTCTCAAAAGAAGACATTCATGCAGCCAACAGACACATGAAAAAATGCTCATCATCACTGGCCATCAGAGAAATGCAAATCGAAACCACAATGAGATACCATCTCACACCAGTTAGAATGGCAATCATTAAAAAGTCAGGAAACGACAGGTGCCGGAGAGGATGTGAAGAAATAGGAACACTTTTACACTGTTGGTGGGACTGTAAACTAGTTCAACCATTGTGGAAGACAGTGTGGCAATTCCTCAAGGATCTAGAACTAGAAGTATCATATGACCCAGCCATCCCATTACTGGGTATATACCCAAAGGATTATAAATCATGCTGCTATAAAGACACATGCACACGTATGTTTATTGCGGCACTATTCACAATAGCAAAGACTTGGAACCAACCCAAATGTCCATCAATGATAGACTGGATTAAGAAAATGTGGCACATACATACCATGGAATACTATGCAGCCATAAAAAAGGATGAGTTCATGTCCTTTGTAGGGACATGGATGAAGCTGGAAACCATCATTCTCAGCAAACTATTGCAAGGATAAAAAACCAAACACCGCATGTTCTCACTCATAGGTGGGAATTGAACAACGAGAACACTTGGACACGGGAAGGGGAACATCACACACCGGGGCTTGTCATAGAGTGGGGGGAGGGGGGAGGGATAGCATTAGGAGATATACCTAATGTAAATGACGAGTTAATGGGTGCAGCAAAGCAACATGGCACATGTATACATATGTAACAAACCTGCACGTTGTGCACATGTACCCTAGAACATAAAGTATAATAATAAAATAAAACAAACTCCCAGCTTCAAGCGATCCATCTGTCTCAGCCTCCCAAAGTGTTGGGATTACAGGCATGAGGCACCACGCCAGGTCAATTTTTAACATCATTAGGGTAAACGTTACACAGATGAGAAAACTGAGGTTCAGGGATGACAAAATTTGCTCAGAGTCCCATGACTGGTAAGGAAAAGAGCAAGGGCGTGGATTCACACCTCTCTGACTCCAGAGTCTGCTCTTAGCTTCCCTTCCAGAATGCCCGAGGCTGTCCTTCCCATCTAATCTAATTGTCTTACCTTTCAATGGCCACCACCTTTTCGAAACCTCCCTCACTGTCTCTAGCCCCCTCCCTGGAACCGGTCTGGGCCTGCCTTATCCTGGGAGCTCATCCATGTGGGGTCTACCCAGTGAGGCTGGGGTCTCTCAGAGGGTGGGACTCTCAGCAGAGAATGACCCAAGTATTCCAGAACCACCCAACCCTGAGCACCCTCAGGCCCCCACGACAGCGACCCCCTATCACCCATAAACACAAAGGCCCTCCACCACCCAACATCACCTCCTACCATTACTCTGTTTTTAAAAAAGTTTGTAAGTGAAAAAAGTATATGCTTACAAGATATTGAAACAATATAGATGGGTATAAACTGAAAGTCGAAGCTCTTTCCCTAGAAGTCACAATTAAACACCATTTAGGCATTTTACTGCACATAAAATGTATTTATAGAGGCACAGATGCATATTTATTCCTTTCAAAGTTGCAAATGGAATTGTACCCAGCATACTGTTAGTAACCTGCTTTCGTATCATAGACATCTTCCGACCCGGGTACAGAAGCTTCTAGCACGTTCTGTCTACAGCCCCCTCATGTCTAAGGTTCTTGCATGTAGCCTCTCTCTACTCACCCCTCGAGGTGTCTGTGAGGAGAAACTGAGGCAGCAGGTGCCGCCTTGTTCTGGGGCTGGCCCAGTGAGATGGGGCGGGGTTAGTTCGGGGTGGAAGTGGGGTCAGCACAGGTCCGTGGGCTGGAGAGCGTCCTCCAGCTCTCCCCTCTCCCACCAGGGCTGCCTCACACGCCCGCTGCCCCCGCCACTTCCCCTACACCTCATAAATCTGCAGGCGGCCAGGCGGGCTCAACCCAGACGGGACGCCCTCCGGAGACTCCCAGATAAAGCCGCCCACGGGCGAAGGGAAGGACTGGGGCCCAGTCCGCACCTCAGGCGGGACTCAGGGTCAGGGCCGGGTCAGGGCCCAGGACCATGAGGTCCTGGCGGTCAGTCTGATTGAAGGCTCCCTGTGCCTCTCCCAGGGGACTGTCCCAGGCCAGCCGCCCAGCGGAGCTTCCTGCCTCCCCTCCGGACCCTTCCGCCGCCCCCATCCATCCTGAAACCACAGCCACACAGACCTTTCCCGAACACCCCCTTTATCATGTCACTCCCTACTCGTGGCCTGCCCGTGGCTCCCCAGGGCCTGTGGGAGAAAGTGCAAGCTTCTTCCCACGGAATTCCTGAGCTAGCCCCAGCCATCCCTTCCAGCCTGATGGACCCCCAGCCCACCCCCGCCTCAGAAGCCCTCAGCTCAGCTGTCGGCCCCTCTCCCTGCGTTTCCACCTCCCCACTTGTTCTGAGTCCATGTAGTGAACATCTGTGTGCCCAGAGTCAGAATGTGGCTGCATCCCCACAATGACGGGACCCTGGGTTCGTCAATGACGGTCTCAGACAAAGAAATACCTTTCTAGAGTTGTGAAATTATATAAGATGAGCTGCTTAAATTGCAGGCACAGTGCTTGGCCATTCATAAAGACTAAATACAGGTTAGTTTCCTTCCTTTCTTCCCTGTGCCTAATAATAATAATAATAGTACCACTGGCAAACACAGTGTTTACGCCAGGCACAGTTGGAAGCATTTACATGTAGTAATTTATGAATATTTAATATCCTAAATGTTCCTTTGACATAGGTACTGTATTATTCCCATTTTACAGATGAGGAAACCGAGGCACTTTGCAGTGAAGTAATTGCCCAAGGTCACGTGGCCATTTTAGGGCAAAGCAAGGATTCAAACCCAGTGCATCTAGCTCCCCCAGAAGCCCCTCCTAGTGAGATGGCTCCCCTCTCTGTCCTTACCATTCGTCTACTATCAAGAGTTCTGAGCTCACCCTGGGTGCATGGGCCAGAAGGGCAGGGAGGAGGTGGGTAGGCCAGTGGGATGGATGGGCCTCTCTGAGGCTTCTTTCTCTAGACCTTAGCGTGGCTGAAGTTGGCCTCCTGCCCATTTGATTTGGGGCATCCCCTCCCCTGCATCCATCTAAAAATGTTTTTTTTGTTTGTTTGTTTTTTTTTGGTCTTTGTTTTTAAAAATAGTAACAGTGAGCATAAACAGATTCAGGGACAACAAGTCGGTGCATTGACAGGAGAGGCCATCTTTCTGGCGTGTCCATGCCCTGGCCAAGTCCCTTCCTGGCTCTGGACCTCAGTTTTCTCACCGGGGCCATCTGCAAGAGGATTTAGTGGCACCTGACACTGCATTCTAGGATGCCATAAACTGGGAACATTTTCCCTTTTTCAATTCTCTTCAATCCCCTGATCCCTCAAAGAGAAAGTCTCCACTGGGGCTGCTGAGACGTTAACACCTCTCCACCTCTCTGAAACACACTGGCCTTTTGCAACAAAGAGCAGGAGGGGGGGCCTTGGGCTCAGGGTCTCGTACGGAGCTGTCTCTAGTGCACAGGCCCCTCGGTTCACCTCTCCTGCCCCTCACCTCACCTCCCCTGCCCCTCATCTCACCTCACCTGCTCCTCACCTCACTTCCCCTGCTCCTCACCTCACCTCCCCTGCCCCTCATCTCACCTCCCCTGCCCCTCACCTCCCCTGCCCATCTCACCTCACCTGCTCCTCACCTCACCTCCCCTGCCCCTCACCTCACCTGCCCCTCACCTCACTTCCCCTGCCCCTCACCTCACCTCACCTGCCCCTCACCTCACTTTCCCTGCCCCTCATCTCACCTCCCCTGCCCCTCACCTTACCTCCCCTGCCCCTCATCTCACCTCCCCTGCCCCTCACCTCCCCTGCCCATCTCACCTCACCTGCTCCTCACCTCACCTCCCCTGCCCCTCACCTCACCTGCCCCTCACCTCACTTCCCCTGCCCCTCACCTCACCTCCCCTGCCCCTCACCTCCCCTGCCCCTCACCTCCCCTCCCCTGCCCCTCATCTCACCTAACCTCTCCTGCCCCTCACCTCCCCTGCCCCGCACCTCACCTCCCCTGCCCCTCACCTCACCTCCCCTGCCCCTCATTCACCTCCCCTGCCCCTCACCTCCCCTCCCCTCCCCTCCCCTGCCCCTCACCTCCCCTATCGACCTCTCTTTTCTGCTCTGGGGCCACAAAGATGCCCAGTGTCTTCAAGAGCCTCTGCCTCCTGACACATGGCACACAGGAACATGTAGGGGAGGCAACTCCCCATGAACAGCCTTGACAAGAGAGGGCAGGCGGCAGTTCTGAGGTATGCTCTCCATGGCCTCGTGCCAGGCCTGGGGGATCGAGCCCCAGCTGCCCACAGCAGTGGTCAGCTCCACTACACACCTTGCGCCACCTTTGCTTGCCTCCCTGGGTCCCTCTCTGGCCCCCTGAGCCCTGGTCTCAGGCGCCCTCCCTTCTGCAGAAGCCCAGCCAAGGAGTGAGCACAAGGCTGGAGCCGGACATGGTCACCCTGTCCTGCCTCTGTTGTATTTATGGTTACAGTTAACTTCTGTGTGTGTCAAGAGATGCTGGTGTTTTATTTATGGCAGGATATGGACTTTCCATCTTCATACATTAAATAGAAAAGTGAGTCATTTGTAGAACAACAGTGAGAACATGGCTTGAGATGGTAGAAGTTGAGACTGACCGCTGGGAGCCACAGGACGGGAGGTTTCTGAGCACCTTCGAGCCACCATTTTGGTTTGCTCTGGGGACATTTCTGCTATCTCCATGGGTTGAAAGCTTACTGGCTGCCTGTCTCACTCCTGGGGTGGCCACAGGGGGTCCAACGTCTCTGGGGTGCCCCTTAAGGAGCCCACAGAGCACTCAGGCCCAGGATTTGGGGTCCCTACAGCGGCCTGGAACCCCAGGGGATCACGAATCGGAGTCTCTTGGGCCCATGTAAGGGTGGAGCCAAGGCTGAGTTGCAGGCTCTAAGGCCTTCCTATCTCTTGGTGAACGAGGACTCATCCCCGCAATCCCAGCACCCTCCCGGCTTGAGGTAGAGATTTGGGGAAGGCCCCTTCACCACATCTGGAGCTCATTATGCCGAGAAGCTGGAGAGGCGGAGGATATAAATGGGTCCAGCAAGGGTTTAGATAAATACTGGGATGATAGATCCGCACCAGGTTATTGAGGGAAAGTGAAAGGATGTCCAAGGAAGATCTTTAACCTTGTCAAGCTCCCCGACAAACTGTCCCCAGGAGGCCCGTCCACTCAGCAGCCTCATCTCCTGCCTCTCCCCCACACGAAGCCTGGGCGCAGCCAAAGGAGAGGGCCCCTCCCACTCCGGCCTCCACGCTTGGGCCTGTGCTGGTCTCTGCACCTAGCCAGCCCTTGCCTTCCCCTCCGACTTGGCTCACGGGAGCCTTCCCTGACCACTCAGACTGGGCTTGGTGCCTGCATTTCCTCCGTCAGGGCAGGGAACTGACTGACTTTGGATGTCCACCAAAGCCACCTGACTGGACCATGACAGCCCAGTGCAGGACCCAGTGCCTCGTGATCATGTGACAACAAGAGGAGCCATCATTTAAGTGTCCACCACAGGCCAGGATGTGTGCCGAGTATTTTATGTGCAGTGACTCATTTAATCCACACGACAATCTGGCGAGGGACCCCCATTTTACAGATGAAGAACCTGAAGGTCAGAGAGTAAAGCAACTTGCCCAAGGTCACACAGCCAGGATTTGGGAGACTGGGCTATAGATCCAGGGTTGCCCAACTCGAGGGCTCACGCTCTTTCTTCCATACCACGATGTCTAACCCGGCAGTGGGTGAAAAAGACTGTTGACTGGAAGAACAGATGGGAAACAAAATATCAGCCTGGGGCCAGGTGTAGTGGCTCATGCCTGTAGTCCCAGCACTTTGGGAGGCCAAGACAGGAGGATCGCTTGAGCCCAGAAGTTCAAGAGCAGCCTGGGCAACATAGTGAGATCCTGTCTCAAAAAAAAAAAAAAAAAATATATATATATAGCCCAGCATGATGGCATGCACCTGTAGTCCTAGCTAATCAGGAGGCTGAGGCAGGAGGATTGCTTGGGCCCAGTAATCTGATGCAGAAGTGAGTCATGACTACAATGACTACACCATTGCACTCCAGCCTGGGCGACAGAGCAAGACCCCAACTCAAAATACATGTGTGTGTGTGTGTGCGTGTGTGTGTGTGTACATGTGTGTAAGTATACATATATATTTACTTTATAAATATTAAGCTACATGAAAATATTAAAAATGTATTTACGTGCATATAAATATATTTTTATATGCAAATATATAGATCAGCCTGGATCCAACTCTGCTCAGGCCTTCTTCAGAGGCTCTTACTAAAAAGTGGGTTTTAATTCCCTTGTATGTCCTGACTACATGGTAATTTTATTATTATTCTTTCTTTGAGACAGGGTCTCACTCTGTAACCCAGGCTGGAGTGTAGTGGCGCAATCAGGGTTCACTGCAACCTCGACCTCCTGGGCTTAAGCCATCCTCCCACCTCAGCTTCCCAAGTAGCTGGGATAACAGGTGCACACCACTACGCCCAGCTAATTTTTGTGTCTTTGCAGAGACAGGTTTTCGCGGTGTTTCCCAGATTGGTCTTGAACTCCTGGGCTCAAGAGATCTGCTTGCCTTGGCCCCCAAAGTGCTGGGATTAGGGGTGTGAGCTACCACACCCCACCTAGTAATTTTAGAGTGTTGCACACTTATTCTTCTGCCTATACAAGGAATAAAAACCATCATAAATAACACCTGTGAAGTACATCAGACATTTCCAAGAACATTCATCATGTTTAAGTTTCACAATAACCCTGCATGGTTTCACTGGACAGATGAAGAAACTGAGGCTGGGAGTGGAGAAATGACCCACCCAAGGCCACAGGGAACCAGTGAACGCCCAAATCCAAAGCCTGTGACTGGTGTCACTGTGCACAGGGTGGAACTCCAGACCAAAGCCCGATTTTTAAAGAAGCCAGACCCCAACTTGGGGTATTCTCATCTCTATGATGGGAACAATGGCCCTAATTCATTCTCCACTTCCCAGGACCCTCATGGAGAAAGCCGGTGGCCTTCATGACAAAGGAGGTGGCCCTGCAGCAAGGTGACTCCAGAAGGAGCTGACATCATTCCTGCCTTTCTGTGTGGCAGTGATCCTCCCGGCCCACTGTCTTTGATCTTGTGCATCCCCACTTCCTACATGAGGACGGCACAGCTTACAGGGGCTAAGCATCTGAAAGAAAGCCACATGGTGGGTATGTGGCAGAACCAGGATTTGAATCCAGGGTCAGCTCACATCTCCCAAGGCGGAGGCTATGGAAGCTTCTGGAAAGGCGTAAAGGTAGAGAAAGTGAGCCCTGACCAGCAGGCTGAGGACAGAGCTCCCCACTCAGGTTCTGTTGAGACTTGGAAGACAAGGTAAAGACATACAACAAAAGTCAGCTCAGCAGTGGCCAAAATGCTGACTTGGGCTTGGGCCTCGAGGCTCAGATCTGCCTGTTCCCGGAACAGCAGAGATAACAGGGATCCTGTTACAGCACCGGGACACTTCTGGGCAGGTGAGCACACCTCTGCGCTCCTGCCACCTGGCGCCCCATCAGTCCTGCGTGCAGGAAGCAGATGGGTGTGGGTGGCAGGTGAGAGCTCCCATCTGTCCTGGCAGCCTCCAGGCTCACTCACTGTGTGACCTCTGTTAGGTCCCATACCCCCTCTGTTCTTCAGAGCATCCTCCCCAGCAAATGAAGGGCTTGGACTGACGAGTGTTCTTCAAACTTCAGTAGCCCTTCAACTACTGTTAGGGCTTTGGCTATTTCCACACAACCACTTGAACTCCACTTTACTTTTAATATTTTCACGGAAATGAATTCATCAGTAAAGGAAAAATCAGGCTACTGCTGGAACTAGAAGAAAGGCAGCACCAATTCTGAGAATCAGAGGCAGTTTGGGGAGATGCTTAAGAGCATGGGTTCTGGGGCCCGCTGCCTGGATTCCTAGTCCTTGCTCTGACATTCTGGAGGTGTACCTGGGCAGGTTACTCAATCTCTCTGTGTATCAGCTTACTCATCTGGAAGGTGGATAATAGCACCTATCTCATAAAGTCATAATGGGATGAAATATTTGTAATATGTGCAAAGTACTTAGAAAGTGCCATGTATGTATAAGTTAAACTATTCACGATGAAAACAAGAATGATGTCCTGGCGTTCCGGCTCCCTAGCAGGGTCTGAGCTTGAAGTCTGCTTTTCCCAATTGAAAACGGAGATTAGGGGCTGTCAGAGAGGTGTTAGAGACGTGCTGGCAGGAAACAGAGACTTTCTCCGTGAGTAATCAGCAGGCACAGAGGAGAAGGGAAGGGGAACTTTCTTACCGTGTGATTCAGCGTTATTTAATGCCATTTCCGTGTTCCCCTGGAGCCTGCTCCGTCTGACTGTCATGTAAACACAGGACTACAGCACATCAGAAGTCTGGCTCTGGTGACCCACAACTCCAGAAAGAGAAGAGAGCAAAGCTCTGATGCCACAGAAAGGTCCGGGCCTCAGCACCCAGCCCAGCCCATCTCCCCTGCTTCCCTGCCCCTTGCCTGCTGAAAATCCTTCTACTGCCCTGGCTACTACCTTCCCTGGATTCTCGGGTTGCCCCAATGTAAACTACCCCACTGCCTTTCTTTTCCTGGAGAGGTGGGACATGGGAGAAGTTGAGATAAGGATTCTGAACTTTAAATTCCACATCTGACACTTGCTTGCCATGTGACCTTGGGCAAGTCACATCCCTGCTCTGGTCTGTTTCCTTATCTGCCAAATAAGAATATAACAGCCTTCTTCAGGGGGCCTTGGGGGCTTATTAATAAGATAATGCAGGTTAAGGTCTTTGCACAGCTCTGAGTGCACAGTTGGCACTCAATGAATGTCAGTTGTTGTTATAAATAAATTCAAAATTTGAGAAGAAAGTCCTTTGTCAAACCATGTGTCTTGATTGGGGTATCTTCATGCATCCCTTCCTCATCTCCATCCTTTTGTCCGTATGTCTTTCTAGGTGTTCCATGAGGGCAGGGGCCAGCTGACTCATCTCAGTATCCTCAGCCCCCAGTATAGGGTCTGGTACCCAGTGGAGGTCCAGCTGAGTAAATGAATGAATGAATGAATGAATGAATGAATGAATGAATGAGTGGCTCCGGTAGACCCAAGCCACCCTGTGGATGGGGAGGAGATAGCACCCTTCCCCTCTCCATCCTGGGCCCGATACCTTCACCTTCCTTTCCCCTTCCCTCAAAGAGGAGCCAGGAGGGACCGCTCCCTTGGCAATGGGAGCTGATGTCACATAGGATCTGTGACACAAGACAACCAAGAAACACCTGTTGTCACTCACAGAACCAAACACCTTAGTCTGAATCCTTCAATTCACCTCCAGGTTTCTGTTTGATCTTTATCATGTGCCTGGACCTGGGCGAGGCAGTGTGGGGGGTAGAGAGTTCTAGAAGAAATGTACATCCCAGTCCCTGCCCTGCATTCCTCTTTTTTCCAGGGCACCAACATGCTGGCAACAAGCAAAGCCACAAAGTAAAAATGAGGCTGGGCGTGGTGGCTCACACCCTAATCCCAGTACTTCAGGAGGCCAAGGTGGGCAGATCGCTCGAGGTCAGGAGTTTGAGACCAGCCTGGCCAACATGGCGAAACGCTGCCTCTACTAAAAATATAAAAATTAGCTGGGCGTGGTGGCACCTGCCTGTAGTCCCAGCTACTAGGGAGGGTGAGGCATGAGAATCACTCGAACCCAGGAGGCGGAGGTTGCAGTGAGGCGAGATCCCACCACTGCACTCCAGCCTGGGCAACAGAGTGAAACTCCATCTCAAAAGGAAAAAAAAAAAAAGCCACAAAGTAAAAAGGAAAGAATGGGACAGGCCCTGATGACCAGCAGCTCACAGACAAGAAGCCCCATGACATGTGTCGCCTACCTTGTTGGTTTTCATAAAACGCGATACATTCTACTAGATTGGTGCAAAAGTAATTCTGGTTTTTGCCATTACTTTCAAAGGCAAAAACCACAATTACTTTTGCACCAACCTAATACTATTTCTAGAAAGAACTGGAGGAAAACTTTAAAATAAATTATGTAATTTATTTTACTTTAATACTATATATATGTGTGTGTGTGTTTATGTATGTATATGTATCTCAGGACATTAGAATCAAATTTATGTAAAAAGAGGACCCAGAGCCGGGCACAGTGGCTCATGCCTGTAATCTCAGCACTTTGGGAGGCCGAGGTGGGCAGATCACAAGGTCAGGAGTTTGAGACCAGCCTGACCAACATGGTGAAACCCTGTCTCTACTAAAAATAAAAAAATTTGCTGGGCATGGTGGTGCGCACCTGTAATCCCAGCTACTCAGGAGGCTGAGGCAGGAAAATGGCGTGAACCCGGGAGGCGGAGCTTGCAGTGAGCTGAGATCACGCCACTGCACTTCAGCCTGGGTGACAGAGCAAGACTCCATCTCAAAAACAAAACAAAACAAAACAAAACAAAACCAAACAAAACAAACAAAAAAGAGGACCCAGAAAGCCCCTTGAGGTAAGGGAAAGATAATTCTTCCATGAACCTAATTAGGAAACAATGTTTGCTCTGAGCTTCCCAGCAGCCAAAGTGAGAAAGGAAGCAAGCTGGGAGGGTACAATGAAGGAATATTAAGAACAACAGCCAAACTTACTGAGTGCTTACTCTGTGCCAGGCATTAAGAGCTTCACTTGTGGAAACACATTGAATGTTCACAGTAACCCAGTAAAATCGGGAAGATTATTTGCTCCATTTTACAGATGGGGAAACTAAGGCCAGAGAGGATTAAATAACTTGCACAAGTGGCTAGCAAGTAGTTGAGCCAGGAAGTGAACTAGGAAATTCGGTTCTAGAGTCATACTCGTTCTCAGCTACCATGCTATTCTGCCAGGCCCTTACATGCGATTTTTTACTGGCTTCATACAGCTCTACCAGGTGGGTGTTATTATCTTCCAGTGCTGAATGAAGTTACTGAGGCACAGAGAGGTGAAGTAACTTGCCCAAAGTCACACAGCTCATCAGTGGCTGAGTGGGGCCGCCCAACTTCCTTGTCCTTTTCCCCAAGCAGACCGGCTCCACTCCACAGCACGATGGGTTCTAGAGTTCAAGCCACCAACCAAAGGAAGCAAATAGGTTCATTCCAGGTGAAGAGACAGGTCACACCTGAGTCCCCGAACGGCAGAGGAATCCCGACGGCTAGCTTGCCTGCTCTCCTGCAGGCCGCCCCTGCTGGCAGAGGTCCCTGATGACTGGGGGTCTGGCAATGCCAGCTCACAGACCACATGCCACCCCAAGGTGTTTGCTTTGCTCAGCTGGGTGGGTGAGTCATCTCAGAGCCCCCTCCCTTGCCTGTGACTGTGCAAGGGCTTTGGCAGCTGGGATTTGAAGAATCTCAAGCCCCTCTCGATTTGCTCTACTAGGATGACAAAGAATCTCTGGAACAGCCTGGTCGGTCTGGCATCCACAGACCTTGATTTTGAGTCGGACCTTGGGCAAGCTACTTCACCACCTGGGGGCAATGTCAAGGATTAAGTAATATAATTAGAAAAATATAATTCAGTAAAAGCGCTTATCAGTGCTTTGGCACAGAGAAAGTGCTTAATAAATTTCAGCCATTATTAATACAAGTAACCTTGCCTGGGCTATCTGTGGCCCACAGCGGCTCTGACCACAGTGAACAGAGGACATGAGTCTGCCTCGCTCAGGCCCTCAGCCCGGTGACTGAAGCCTGAGCAGAAGGCAGTTCTCCCTGTTTGCCTGGGTTTCTGGTAAGCAGCAGCTGATGCAGAACCCGAGTTTGGCTGTGTGATCTGGGGCCAGCCAATCTCCCTCTCTGGGCCTTAGTTTCTCCCTCTGTAAAAGAAAAGGCTTGGACTGAGGGACTCTCCTGCTCTGACCACCTGTCACTTCTTCCTTTATTTCATCTGACTTTAAAACACTCCCTAGGAGGGAGGCAGGGCTGCTCCTAACCCCCTTCCAGGAATGAGGAAAGCAAGGTTAACCTAAGAGATTTGCACCCTGAGGGGGTCACAGGTCAGGAGGGTGCAGAGGGAAGGGTGTGGATGTGGCTTCAGACAGAGCGGGGTCTGAATCCCAGCTCTCCCACACCCTCGTGGGAAGGTCATGAAGAAAACACACTTCATACCCTCGTGACCTGACTTCTGCACCCTGAAAGGTGGGGGTGAGGCCTCCCATGCAGGAGGAGGTCAGTATTTAGAGGTGTGTACTGGAGGGCCTAACACGGTCCATGGTCCACGGTCCACAGTAGGTGGTCGATCATGGAAGTTTAGTTATTCTTTGTAAAAGGCTAATTTCACCATCTCCTCTCCCCCGTGCAGGAAACACTGCAATGACTTCCTGTTGCTCCAAGTGTGAAGACACACAGGGTGTGGCTCGAGGAGCCCAGAGGCCTCCCTGGCCTCACCCTGCCCCTCTCCCCATCGAGCTCTCAGTTCCAGCCACTCTGGATCCTTCTGGCCACCAATAACTCACACTCCTGCTGGGCCTTTGCCCAAGATGTTTCCCCAGCTTGGTGCACCCTCCCTTCCCTTTGAGCCAGGTCAACTCCCGCTCATCTTTCAGGCCATACTTGTGTGTCACTTCCTCCAGGAAGCCTTCCCTGGCCTCCCTACCAGACCCAATCATTACAGCCTTTTTTGGCAGTTGTGAAAGATGCAGTTGCCCCATGTCTGTGGGCTCATTCTTCGAAAACTGTCTGATCTGTTGCCAGAGGTTGTAAGGTCCACAGGGCAGGTGTCTGGTGCGATCTTTCCACGGCTGCACTCACCTCCTTCCCTGGCAAAATGCCTGGCCCAGGGCACGGACTCAGTCATTACTGGATTTCGATCAGAGCAGAGTTGATCACTATGTGTTTGGACGTCTTTCTCACCAAACCTTGCTGGCATATAGAGAAGCTAAACATCCTGATCCTGCTGCATCCCCACTGTGCAGGCTGACTGCTGAGGTATGGATTATTTGGGTGGGGTGATAGGCTTTGGAAGGTAAGCTGCAGATTGTCACAGAATCCAGAGCAGTGTCAGCTAGACACACCAGCCACATCTG
This sequence comes from Macaca nemestrina, assembly GCF_043159975.1. NCBI lineage: Eukaryota > Metazoa > Chordata > Mammalia > Primates > Cercopithecidae > Macaca > Macaca nemestrina. The sequence goes on from NC_092125.1 coordinate 211,344,487, forward strand.
TGGGCAGACGTCAGGCCCCCCCTGCACTCACAGCTGCCAATCATCTGAGGCCCAGCCTGAGCCTTGCTGAATGACATCAACAAAGCCCCCCATTGCCAAGCACCCACCGTGAGCTAGGCTGCTGCATGGATTATAATTATCTCAGTATGTCCTCTCAACCCCTGTGACCACCCCCTTTCAGAGATAAAGGAAACTGAGGCTCAGACAGGTCACTTGCCCAAAGCCAAGCCATTAGAAAGTGGGGAAGGATGTTTGCAGTTTTTTTTAATCGAGGTATAGCTCATATACAGTAAAGCACGCAGATCTTAAGTGTACAGCTTGATGAATGTCTCAAATGCATATACCCATGTAACTACCACTCAAAAAGTTCCTCGTGTCCCTTCCTCATCAATATCCTTCCCTCACCATAGGCAATTGCGATCCTGATTTAATTGCCATTGATTCGTTTTGCCGGTTTTGAAGTTCCTATGAGTGAAACCAGTCGGGTATGTATTGTTTGGTGTCTGGCTTCTTTTGTGAGGCGTAATGATCTTGAGATTTATCCATGATGCTGCGTGTTATCGGCAGTTTGTTGTTCTTTTTTATTCCTGCGTCATATTCCATCGTGTGAATGAATACCCCACAATGTATTTGCCCGTTCTTTGTTGATGGATATTTGGGTTGTTTCCAGTCTGGAACTGTGACAGGCAAAGCTGCTATGAACACTGTGCTCTAGTCCCTGTCTTTCAGCGAACATGTGCATTCATCTCATTTAGGTATATACAGCTGACCCTTGGATAACCCCAGTTTGAACGGAGCAGGTCCACTTATGCTTGGACTTTCTTCTGCCTCTGCCACCCTCGAGACAGCAAGACCAACCCCTCCTCCTCAGCCTGCTCAACGTGAAGACGATGAAGATGACCTTTATGACAATCTACTTCCACTGAATGAACAGTGAATATGTTTTCTCTTCCTTGTGATTTTCCTTTTTTTTTTTTTTTTTGAGACATGATCTCACTCTGTCACCCAGTCTGGAGGGCTGTGGCATGATCATAGCTCACTGCAGCCTTGAACTGGCCTCAAGCGATCCTCCTGTCTCTGCCTCCCAAATAGCTGAGACTATAGGTGTATGCCACCATGCCTGGCCTATGATTTTCTTTTTCTTTTTCTTTTTTTTTTTGAGACAAAGTCTCACTCTGTCGCCCAGGCTCACTGGGCGATCATAACTCACTGTAGCCTCAAACTCCTGGGCTCAAGTGATCCTCCTGCCTGAGCCTCTCAAGTATTTGGAGTATAGGCACACACCACCATGCCCAGCTTATAATTTTCTTAATATTTTTTCTCTAGTTTACTTTATTGTAAGAATACAGTATATTATACGTATTATATTATATATTATATATAACATACAAAATATATAACATATTTTATATACATAACATACAAAATATGTGTTAGTTGACTCTGTTATCAATAAGGCTACTGGTCAACAGTAGGCTATTAGTAGTTAAGTTTTTGGTGAGTCAAATGTTATATGTAGATTTTCAACAGTGTGGGGGGTCAGCACCCTACCCTACATTGTTCAAGGATCAAATGTACTAAATAAGGAGGGGAATTACCAGGCTATGAGGTGGGCGTGTGCTCAATTTTATTAGAAACAGCTCAACTGTTTTCCAAGTGGGTTATGTGCCTGATTTCATTCATATCCTTGCCCCAGTCTGTTTCTTAGGGAAATCATGATTTGGGGTGATTTTGTCATTTTGAGTAAGGTGATTCATTGTGTTAACAATGAAATGTGATCTGATTCTTTTTAGTGCTACTGAGTGAGTTCCATTAGAAACAAATCGGCACATCAATTATAAACTCTTTGTCAGAACTCCTATGTTGTAATTTGGGGGTTCAGACAAGAACATGCCCCGGATGCCATGTCAAGCTTCCTGACGCAGAGCTTGGGGGCCCAGTCTAGAAGCAGATGACATTACCATTTGTAGAGGTGGCCGAGGAGGCCTACTATGTGCCAGGCACCGTACTCAGAGCTTTGGGGCTATGATCTACTTTAATCCTCCCGGGCCGGGCACAGTGGTTCACGCCTATAATCCCAGCACTTAGGGAGGCCAAGGTGAGCAGATCACTTGAGGCCAGGAGTTTGAGACCAGCCTGGCCAACATGGCGAAACCCCATCTCTACAAAAGAATACAAAAATTAGCTGGGTGTGGTGGTGTGTGTCTATAATCCCAGCTACTTGGGGAGGCTGAGGCACGAGAATCACTTGAACCCGGGAGGTGGAGGTTGCAGTGAGCCAAGATCACCCCATTGCACTCCAGCCTAGGCAAGAGAGTGAGACCCTGTCTCAAAAAAATAATACTAAAAAATAAAATTAAATTTAAAGAAATCCTCCCAAATGTATTATGAAGCAGTGATGACCATCCCATTTTACAGAGGAGGAAACTGAAGCTCAGAGAGGTGAAGTGCCTCAGCCTGAGTCTCAAAGAAGTAAGCTGATCCTGGTAAGCGGGCGCTGGAGGTCAGCAGCCCTTCAGGTGTAGGGGTGGCATCACCAAGCCCTGGGTTGCTGTGACCATTAATAGCCAATACATTCCAGAGAGCATGATGCCTAGTACAGAGTTGGCGCTCAAAAAGGCTTGTTTAGGCCGGGTGTAGGAGCTTATGCTTGTAACTCCAGAAATTCAGGAGGCTGAGGTGGAAGGATGGTTTGAGCCCAGGAGTTCAAGACCAGCCTGGGCAACATAGTGAGACTCCATCTCTACTAAAAATTTAAAAATTAGCGGGGCGTGGTGGTGCAAGCCTGTAGTCCCAGCTACTCAGGAGGCTGAGGTGGGAGGATCGCTTGAGCCCAGGAGGTCAAGGCTGCAGCAGTGAACTATGATTGCTTCTGTGAATAGCCATTGCACTCCACTCCAGCCTAAGCAGCACAGTGAGACCCTCTCTCAGAAGAAAGAGAGAAAGGAAAAGGAAGGAAGGAAGGGAGGAAGGGAGGAAGGGAGGGAGGGAGGGAGGCTGGAAAGTCAGTTAGTCGATTCACCCCATTTTCCTTTTGATCTGAGTGAGGTCCAGGAGCTGGGAACCTGGACAGACCTCCGGCTCTCAGCTTTGCCCCTGTCCCCACCCTTTCTACCAATATTGCTCCATCATTCCTGACTGTTCCCAGGCCCACCCTGAATGCAGAAGAGAGGGTTATCTATCTCAAACCTGTCTCATTCTGGGCATCCTTCTACATTAGCCGGGGCGGGGCGGTCCTCATGTCAATAACCCTATGGCTTGTCCATACCACGAGCCCAGAGCTTTGCACAGCAGCACAGCCTATGGGCTCATATGGGCCAGGAGGGTGATGTGGATGGACCCTAAGAGCAGGGGCCTGGGTCGGACGCCGGCTTGGACCCTGCCCACCCACCCACCCACTCACCCAGGGGACCTCGGGCAAGCTGTTGTCTCTGAGCCTCAGATTTCCCATCTGTAGCAGGATGAGTTTGTGAGTAAAATAAAACGGTGCAGAGGAGGTGTGGGGTACCAATGAAGTACATGGGCATTGGAGACACAGAACTAGTTCAAGTCCCGACTCTACCACTTCCCCACTGGGGGCAGGTGCCTTAACTACACTGAACCCCAGCCTTCTCATCTCTGAAACAGCGAGGAAAATAAAGCCCATCCCCGAGACAGGCATGTAAGACAACAAGCCCAGTGTGTGGAGATTTGGGGCTTCCACGCAGGTGAACTATTATTGCCCTTGTTTTTGTTATTGCACAGAGCCAGAGCCAACATGAGAAACTGAGGTTTTTTTGTTTGTTTGTTTGTTTGTTTGTTTGTTTTTTTTTTGCTGGGAAGAAAACCAGGCTGTCAAAGCAAATATATCCTGCCTTCCCTGAGCGTTTAGACCTCATTCCAAACCTCCAAACAGGAAGAACAGATGGGCTACAAGGTCCTTTCACTCATTCAACAGATATTTAAGTGCCTACTATGCGCCAGGAGTGATTCTATGCATCAGGCAGTGAGCACCTAGGATGTAAGTACAGTAATCTGCAGGGAACCCCTTATCTCCCAAAGAGAGACAGAAGGGCTTGGGATTTAGATAAGAGGGAGACTAGGGGGCGCAGGCTGGAGGGAGGCAGCCAGGTGTTGTCAGAGGAGGGAAAACAGATGGCTCCAGGAACGCGGTTTGAAGGAGTTTTACTTAGGGGGAGGATAAAGTACAGGGAATAGACTTGTGAAGTGTCGGGTTGGGAAGACAGGTCCCAGCGGCCCCACAGCGAGACAGGAGATGTCTCCCAGGGCTGCTGCTGGGAGAGATTAGGCACTTAGATAGAATCAGAGGATGGGGTCGGAGGGGTGGTCTCCAAAGCCAGTGCCCCCTAGGAAAATGGGACCTGCATCCCCCACCACAGAGGAGACCTGGGGACAGGGAGAAGGGGAAGCAGAGGGGAGCAGGGCACATGAGCTGGGGCGCCAATCCCTGCCGTCAGCAAGGAAAGGCTTGGCCTCGCAGGGACGGCTCACGCTCACCACTGGACACCAAGTTAAGAACTTTACACGGACCACCCCTCAGCCAGGGGAGGAAGGTTCTATTCTGCTCCCTATTTTACCGGTAAGGAAAATGACACTCTGAAAGCTGAAGAAATGAGTACAAGGCCACCCACATCAGGAAGCAGGGAGGGGCCGGTATGATGGTGAGGGGTCTGGGGCCGAAGGAGGGCGGGGCTCTGGGAGAGATGAGAGGGGCGGGGCAGGGCCTGCCAGGCAGAGGGAACAGTGGGAGTAAAGGCAGCGAGGTTTGAAAGGGTCAGGTGAGTTCCAGGCATGGCAAGACACTCAGGGTGGTGGGACACGAGGCTCTGGTGAGACCAGTGGGTCTTGCTATGCATGGTGTCCCCCAGGTGGCACTCAGAAATGCAGCTGTGGTTGTTGTAGTGACGAGTGAGGCTTGAGGGCACGCTTGCTCAACGGTGATGCCACAGAGGTACCATCCCAAGCCCACCAGACCGCAGGACCTCAGGGCCACGAGTCCCACCTTTTAAGGATTGTGAGGGCACAATGACCATACTGGGTACCACTGGCATTTCATGGGCTGGAGCCAGGGGTGGAAAACACCTTGACTGGGTAGGACAGTCCCACAAAAGGAAGAACTGTCCTACCCAAAATGTGAATAGTAACCTTGTTTAGAAAAAAATAGTAGATTAGACTGATCATGACACACTTCCCAAAAGAACAATCTATCCCAGCGACCGCAGTTGAAGAGCGTTTCAGTGATGCCACGTGATGGGGACATCACCCAGGTGGAGAGGGCCTGGCTGCGTTGGTACCACTGAAAAAGGTCTCAGGGTCACTGGGGACCTTGGGTTGAGTACAAGGAAGCAACAAAGGGCTCAGGGAAATCGTTTGGACCCGAAGCTTCAAAACCGGTTTATTTGGATAATCCCTCACCAGGCCTCCCTGCCTCAGCGCCTGGTTTCTCTAAGGATTTATTTTGTGAAAATGTCTCTCTCAACAAGTAAGTTATCCTAGTCTGAGCCGACGAGGGAATTCTTCTCTGTGTTCAAAACCACAAACCCCGGGCAGCCCTTCTACGTCCCGGCACAACTTTCTGCAGCGTCAGGTTATGAATCACTCATCAAATCTGAGAACGATTCCAGGCCAGGCCGGGCACGTGGGGGAGGGCAGCTTCCTTCTACTCCCAGTTTCTGGGCTGCTGCGCAGGCTCGGACCAGCTTCTCCTGACCCTGACTCCCCAAGGGGCACCTGCCTGGGACCCCAGAAATGCCCAGACTGGGTTGGGTCTAATCATCCGTGCCAGATCCTTTACACAGATGAATTCCTTGAGGCTGTGGATTGCCCAGGTGAGCTAAGGTCTGGGTAGCTCACTTCAGAAATGTGCTCCGAGATGGGGTGATGTGGTGAAATGGAAAAGGCGGCAGAGCTAAGTCTAGAAGCCAAAACCCTAAACAGGCTGAGCACAATGGCTCATGCCTATAATCCCAACACTTTGGGAGGCCAAGGCGGGTGGATCACTTGAGGTCAGGAATTTGAGACAAGCCTGGCCCCATCTCTACTTTAGCCAGGCGTGCTAGCGTGCGCCTGCGGTCCCTATTACTTGGGAGGCTGAGGCACGAGAATCGCTTGAACCTGGGAGGCGGGGGTCGCAGTGAGCCGAGATCATGCCACTGCACTCCAGCCTAGGTGACAGAGTGAGACTTCGTCTCAAAAAAAAAAAAAAAAAAAAATTAGCTAGACATGGTGGCACATGCCTGTAATCCCATCTACTCGGGGAGGCCAAGGTAGGAGGATTGCTTGAGCCCAGGAGTTTGAGGCTGCAGTGAGCTATGATTGTGCCACTGTATTCCAGCCTGGGTGACAAAGCAAAACCCTGTAGCTAAAAAAAGTACACAATACAATTTTTAAAAAAAAATAGAATAAAAAATAGATTTAAAAAAGCAACCCTGAGCATGCTTTACTGTGCCAGGGGAGACTTGGGACTGAGAACACTTACTCACTACTGGTGTCCTCCCCAGCCTGCTACTCTACAGGACCCAGGGCCGCAGGTCCAAACCGTTCAAGGACTGTGGGGGCACCTTGGTCTAGAGGTTCCTGCATCACGGCTTGAGAATGCCTCTCTTCCTTCTCTCTGCCAATGCCAACCTCAAGGTCTCACCTCCCCTAGCAGTTTCTGCAGCAGAGTCCTGGCACATAGTTGGTCCTCAGTAAACAACTGCTGAATGCAAGGGAGGAGTAAATGGCTACAATGACTAATAACAGCACATGAGCTTCGCGTGAGTGGCTACTGAACGAATGGCTCGATAATGAATGATTGAATTGCAGTATGGCCCTAGAACAGGAAAGCACACGGAACTCCTGTGTAGATCTGAATCCTGGCTCTGCCGTTTACTACCTGGATGACTTCTGGGAAATTACTTTGCTTCTGTGAGGTTTGGTTTTCTCATCTGCAACGTGGGGTTTAATGGTAGTACCTACCACGGGGGGTCGTTAGGAAGCTCCTATGGTTACGGTACCAGCAGAGCTTGGCATAGGACCTGACACGCAGGTGTGCTCAGAAATAGCAACTGTTATTCTCATGACCATCATCACTACATGCTTAAGGGTTTGGGGAGCTAGAACATTTGGGCACTCCTGGCTTTGGAAAGATCATCAACACAGATAAGCACAGAGCCAGGAATACTAAGGAACAAGAAAATGCCAAAGGAAAAAGAGGAAGAGAAACTAAGACGAGGATCCCAAGCGAACAAAGGCATCTGTGCTTCTGTATAAATCATCCCCAAAGAGGGGGTTGGGACAGGTAGCCCCTAAGAATCCATCCAGCCCCTAAGTAGAGAATTCTCAACTCTGCGATGAGTTAGTATTTTTTTTTTTTTTTTTAATCTTTAAACGGTTTGACCAGGTCTTGCCTCAAGGTAGAGCATGAACTCCAAGACCTCTGCAAGGCTAGGTTGATATAAGAGCTACCTTGTTCTGGCCTGAGACCCAGATCCAGTCTCATTCCAGGTTCTACTAGTTTCAGAGGCATCTGAACAGCCTGTGCATCATGATTATTTCCTCCTACTTCCAAGGTCTTGTGGGAGTGGCATGCTGAGTTGTAAAAGCCTCTAGGATAGAGGAGGAAGTTATTTTCATGGGCAGACAATGTATTCATTCATTCCCTCATTCATAAAACATCAACCCAAGAGCCTGTTGGTAACAGACTCTGTGCTAGGCACTGGAGGCCCACCGATGAATAAGACAAGAAAGTCTCTACACTCGTTTAATGGGGGAGGGTGATGTAGACAAAATTAGCCATACCTTGGTGTTATAAGAATTGCTAATCAAGGGCTGAGGGTAAGTACAAAGAAGGATATACCAAGGAGGGGACATTTGAGTTGGGCCTTGAAGGATGAGTAGGAGTTCACTAGACAGAAGTGAGAAGGGCATTCCTTCTAGGCAGCAGCTGGGGCCTGAACAAAGATCTGGGGGCACGGGAGTTTATAACATGTATGTATGAAACCTAGAGTTTGTGGATGAGAATGACATCCAACTAGAGTTTGTGGGATGATAAGGACAGGCAGAGAAGGCCTCAGGGACCAGGTCAATGAGCAGCTGTTTGACCTTGATTTTTTAAGATAAGGAGCCCAAGGTCAGAGCAGGAGGGTAATGTGGTCTCAACTGCAGTTTCGAAGACTCAGTGGTGATGCTTTGGGGTTCAGACGTCAGATGGTCCAGGTGGGGCAGGGGGAAGACTTGAGGTCAGGTGGTAGCTGTAGGAACAGAGAAGCAGGCAGTAGCTGAAGGGCCAGGGTGAGAGCGAGGCACAGCTGAAAAGGGCCATGCTAGCTCTGGCCCTGGTGGTCTCTCCTGAGAACCACAAGGCAGCCAGATTAGGAAACGGAAGCAGTGGACGACTGGCCCTTCAAGATTCCTCGTCAGGCTGATGGCTGGATTCGCAGACACCTGGAGGCCTGGGGGAGTCCCAGGTTCTCCCCTGTGTCTTCCCTTCTGAATCCACCCAGAGTGCCATGGCCAAGGTAGCGGCTGATCCAAGCCAATCAGTCTCCCCGTCTCCCCTCCTCCCCAGCTCCGACAGGGAGGGGGCCAGCTGAGTCCTGCCTCTCCATTGGCCCAAAGCTCCATTATCCTCCTAGGCAGGGTGACCCCCTGCCGCCGCCCCACAGTGCGCTGGGAAGAAAGGCTCCTCTCTGACAAGAAAGCCCCATTGCAGGCTGTGCCCGGGGTCTGGGCAGTGCCTTTATCCACAGTGACCCTGCCAGAGTGTCAGCGGCGCAAACATGCCGCGCCGCGGAGACTGCCCCCACCCCCAAAGGGCCTCGTGCTGAAGCTGTGAAGGGGCCCCCTCCAGGGCCTCTGGGAACCAGACCGCGGCCTGCAGGCCCCACCGAGGCTCCCAGGCTCCTTCCCACCCCCCAGGAAACCACGCTTTGGCCAACACAGTGACTGAGGCAGGTCTGTGGGGTGGGGGCTGCTAAACAGAGCCTCGGCTCATGCATTGGGAAGGGGGGCCCCATGGAACTCTTTGTCCGGCCTCCAGAATTATTTGGGAGGAAAGTTGAAGGGGAGAGGCTTTTGTGCCTCTGGGCCCAGCACCAGGCCTCATTCCCTACACCAACCAGGCAAGAGGGGCCTCCTTGTCCCCCAACGTTCCCCCATGCCAGCCTGATCACTCCTCGCCCAATCCTCTTCCAGGTACAGTCTTGCCAAAGAGGAAAGGGAGGTCTCCTCCTGAGCATCCTCCTGTAGACCCCCGTGTGTGCGATGTGCTCTCTTCCACAGCCCCCCCACTCTGCTCACGACAGCAACAATGGTGACCACTATGATTATCTTTACCGAGCACTTCGTTTGGGCCAGGGCCAGGGCCAGGTCTCTTAGTGCTGTTTATTATCCTCATTTTACTAATGAGGAACTGAGGCTCAGAGAGGGAAAGCAGCCTATTGAAAGCCACAGAGTGTGTAGGTGTAAGCCAGGATTTGAACTCAGGTCCCTCAGAGCCCACACTCTTATCCACCATACAAGATACCTGAGGCTGCTCCAGTCCTGAGGGGTACATAGGCAGGGGCTCTGCCCTAAGTCTAGTGACCTCCCAGCCCTACCGACCTCCCAGCCCTCTCCCTCAGTCCTGCTCTCGGGCAGACTCATTGCCAAGGGAGTCCCGAGTGCCCTACAGGAATCATTAGGCTGTCCTGTGGTGGGAAGACGATTTCAAGGAAGGCAAATTCCCATGAGTTAAGCCAAATGAGTCCAGCTTGAATTGCAGACTTTCCCATCATATAGAGCTGAGAGACAGGCTCTACCCAGGGCCGTCAAATCAGACCCCTGGGAAGTGGGAGAAGGAGGCTCCCTGCTGGGAGTTCAGAGGTTGCTAGAAACCCTGTCCTCAGTAGCTCTTCCTGCTCTCAGGGCTGGGGTAAGCCAGCAGTCTTTTCCAAAGGCAGAAAATATGGACTCTAAACTTCCTTAAGAGGCCCTGGTCCTTTTTCTTCTTCTTCTTCTTCTTCTTCTTTTTCTTTTGATACAGGGTTTCACTCTGTTGCTTAGGCTGGAGTGCAGTGGCATGACCATGACTCACTATAGCCTTGACCTCCTGGGCTCAAGCGATCGTCACACCTCAGCCTCCCAAGTAGCTGGGACTATAGGCACACGCCATCATGGCTGGCTAATTTAAAACAACAACAACAACAACAACAACAACAACAAATTAGTAGAGATGGATTCTTCTATGTTGCCCAAGCTGGTCTCGAACTCCTGGCCTCAAGCAATCCTCCTGCCTCACCCTCCCAAAGTGTGCTGGGATTATAGGTGTGAGCCACCGTACTCAGCAAAGGTCCTGGTTCTTAACACAGCCTCAGGGAGATGCTCCCACACCATGCCCCGCAGGCCACAGGAGTCGGTAGAGCAGGTTCATATCCCTGCTGTGCCGCCTTAGTGTCACCCTCTCTTGAGCCTCAGTTTCCCTACCCTGCAGGGGTATTCTGAGATAATGTATGTAAAGCATCAAATACCCTGCCCAGCAGAAAGCAGAGGCTCAATAAAACAAAGTTGTATTCATTATCATCAGCAGCAGCACCGCAGAGCAACACAACAGAGGCTTATAATCTGTCAGTCCCCCGAATTTGTGCATAAAAGTATCTGTGTGTCTCTAACTTTCTAGGAGGGGGGCAGTTCATAGCCTGTGGCAGCTTCTCAAGGCTCTTCATGACCCCAAAGAAGTTAAGAATCACAGCAAAATAATATTGACGTTCAGGCCGGGAGCAGTAGCTCATGCCTGTGAATCCCAGCACTTTGGAAGGCCGAGGCAGGCAGATCCCCTGAGATCAGGAGTTAGAGACCAGTCAGCCTGGCCAATATGGTGAAACCCCATCTCTAATAAAAATACAAAAATTAGTCAGGCGTGGTGGTGCACACCTGTAATCCCAGCTATTCAGTAGGCTGAGGCACAAGAATCGCTTGAACCCAGGAGGCAGAGGTGGCAGTGAGCAGAGATTGCGCCACTGCACTTCAGCCTGGGCAATAGAGCGAAACTCAGTCTCAAAAAAAAAAAAAGAATATTGAAGTTCTGGTGGTACTTTATTGAGTGTATATACCTCTGGGCTTCGGTTTCTCCACTTGAAGACTGGGGAGCCCTACCCTAACTGTCTCACAAGGATGTTGCGAGGCTCAGGTGAGACTGTGGAGGGGAAAGGATGCTGTGAACTACAGTGGGCTATCCAGGGGGGCGGCAGATTTATCCTGCTCCTGCTAAAGAGGCAGCCAGGGCCAGCTGTCTGCAGGCTGGGCCACAGAGGCAGCTGCTCCAAAGCCCCCTCACAGAGAGGCCTGATAGAGACACGAGCCCCCTGCCCCAGCCCAGGCTGGCCCTGGGTGGGAGGCCCAGGGCAGAGCTCTGTCTTTCTTGACTGAAAAGCTCCTGACAGGGCCACCCCTGTGGCCTCTGGGCTGGGGTTTTGTTTTTGGGGATCAAGAGGCCAAGAATCCAGTCCCAGGTTCAACTTCTAGCTCTGTCCCCACCAAATCATACCAGCCTGATGTAGTAGCGTGTCATGAGCATGGGCTTTGGACTTAGAGAACTGTGGGTTCAAATCCCAGTTACGCCACTTACAGGCTATGTGGCCTTGGGCAATTTACTGAACCTCTCACAGATTCAGTTTTCTTCTCTCTAAAACAAAAATAATAATAGTCCTGCCTCACAGTGGTGGATTCAGCATGGCAACATGGCACATAATAAGGCCATGATATATGCTGATTTCCACCGTGCAAAACTGCTCTGTAAAACCAATCCTTTCAAATGACTGTTATCATGAATGTGAAAATTGTATAACGCTAATATTTTCATCATTCATATCATCACTCATCACTGTGACTTTGCACAGGTCCTTATCCTCTTTCGGTCTTGGTTTCCCCATCTGAAAATAAAGAGGCTGGTTAGAAAGGCAGCCTGGGCCAGGGGTGGTGGTTCACACCTACAATCCCAGCACTTTGGGAGGCTGAGGTGGGCGAATCACCTGAGGTCAGGAGTTTGAGACCAGCCTGGCCAACAGGATGAAACTCTGTCTCTACTAAAAATTCAAAAATCAGCCAAGCATGGTGGCTAGGCACCTATAATCCCAGCTACTCGGGAGGCTGAGGCAGGAGAATCGCTTGAACCTGGGAGGCAAAGGTTGTAGTGAGCCAAGATTACACCATTGCACTCCAGTCTGGGCAACAAGAATAAAACTCAAAAAAAAAAAAAAAAAAAAAAGGCAGCCTAGGAGGGGGAACATAACATACAGAGAGTCTGGACAGTCCTGGATTAAAACTCAGGAAAAATCCACTTGGGCAAATCCTTTAATCTCTTTGAGCCTCAGTTACTTCATCTGTGTTATGCGTCTCATTCTTCATCTGTATTCAAGACAATAGCTGATTTTTTGTGTGTGATGGGCCAGATCTGGACTAGATGCTGCTGGTAAAAAGATGGTCCTACCTCTAAGTGATGGGTCATGGGGACAGCCCCTCCCAGGAGCAATGGAGATAGCAATGTGAATGCACCTTGTAAGCTGCAGAGCCGCACAGTGTCACCTGCTGTTAATGGACCCTAGAGGGCCTCCAATTGCAAATCAGAAAATAAAGCGGGTTTGGGGGTGGTCCCTCAATATTTACCTGCTAGGCAAAAATAAGAACCCCTTCAGTAGAGGCACAAAAGGCAGCTTTAAAAATCTAGACATTTGTGTGCGTGTGTGTATCTGTGTGCACACGCGCACTGAGGGTGTGGAATGAAATGAGGTCATATGGAAATGGACTATTTTTATTTCAACAAGGCATTTTAAAAATACTCTTAATTATATGAAGATGGGGAAAAGATTTTCTCAAAAATTAGAGAGAAGAGTTGGAGCCGCCCTCCGGCCCCCCACGCGCTTCCCCAAACCCTGCTGCCTCCGCCTCCAGGCTTCCACCCCCGTCTTCTCTGGCCCCCTCACCTTTCCCAGGCCCCTGCAGCTCTCGGCTCCCACTCCTGGGAGCCAGTTGGCCCACACATCTGGGCAGAAGGGAGCCAGAATTCACAGAGCCCCACCCTCTAAGCCCTTTCCAAGTGGGTTCGTATGTCATCCTCACTCTGGGAGGCAGGCCCTCTACTTCCCATTGCACAGATAAGGGGAGCTCATCACCTCTGGAGCTCAGGAAGGTTGTGCTCCCAGGCTGAGGTCACACAGCCTGTAAATGGTCTGTACAGCCTGGAGCCGAATCTCCTCCGCTAGAGGGGGCCGCCTTCCAGGGCAGCTGCTGCTGAAGTTCTGCAAGTCCTGAGACCCAAGAGATCCTTAGGACTGCTCAAACCAAGGACCAAGCAAATTCCTCTCAGGTGGGACAAAGACTGGGGCACAGGCCGGACAAAAGCATTCCGGCCCTGGCTTTTCTGCTCTGGCTTCTACACAGTGATTTTTTTTGTTGTTCTGTTTTGTTTTTGTTTTTGAGATGGAATCTTGCTCTGCTGCCCAGGCTGGGGTGCAGTGGCGTGATCTTGGCTCACTGCAACCTCCACCTCCCGGGTTCAAGCGATTCTCCTGCCTCAGCCTCCAGAGTAGCTGGGATTACAGACGCACGCCACCACGCCTGGCTAATTTTTATATTTTTAGTAGAGATGGGGTTTGACCAAGTTGGCCAGGCTGGTCTTGAACTCCTGACCTCGTGATCTGCCCACCTCGGCCTCCCAAAGTGCTGGGATTACAGGCGTGAGCCACTGCACCTAGCCAACGATGGTTATTTATTGAGCACTTACTATGTCTCAGCCACCTACTAAGGTAAGGACTATTACCATCTCCATTTGACAGATAAGGAAACTGAGGTTCCAAGAAGTAAGGCAACTTGTCCATAGTCACACCTAATAAGAGCTGGCACCAGGACATGAACCCAGCTGGTGTGACTGCAGAGCCCCTTGGTGGTCCGCTAATCCCCCAGTGCAGCCCCCAGCTCAAAAGAGGGAAAGGGCCTTGTGCACAGTCGCTCAGCAAGTCCTGACAGGGGTGGATTTGGGCCCAGACCAGGCTCTTGTCTGCCCCTCTGCCCTCCATTCCCCCCAGAATGATCTAGCACATGCCAGAGTCACCAACCTGGCTGCCAGGAGATCACACTGTCAATACATTATCAATTTACATTAGAAAGAAAGTGACATATGCTTCCACGCCAAAAATGCCAACAGAGCCTCCTGGGGTGAGTGGGGGCAGGCCAGAGGGAGAAGACATTTAAGGTCCATTTTCTCTCTGCCCCCTGTGGATCCCCCAAACCATGTGAGGCAGCCTGGGGAGCAAAACAAGGGCCACTTACTGACAACTCCCCACCACTGCCCCCTTGGTCCAGCCATCACCGTCTCCCGCCTGGACTCTGTGATGGTTCTTCCTGTCCCCTGCTTTGCCCCTGTCCCCCACTCTCTGACCGCTTATGACAGTCAGAGTGGTGCTTTCTGAACCCAGGTTAGATCCTGTCTCCTCCTCAAAACCCTGCACCGCTCCCATCTCACTCCAGGTAGAAGCCAAAGTCCTGCCATGGCCGGTCCCTCTGTGTCACCCACTCCAATTCTCCCCTGGCCCTCCCGCTGCAGCCACACTGGCTGCCTTGCACATCCTTGTCACAGGGTCTTTGCCCAGCTCTCCCCACTGCCTGAAACACCCTCCTCCAGGTATCCCCGAGCCCCCTCTCTTGCTTCCGTCTGGCCTTTGCTCAAACATCACCTCCTCAGAAAGGCCTTCCTGATCCCTCCTCCTGCTGGCCCTCCCATCTCTGCTGCAGTTTTCTTCTTAGCACCATCCCTACTTAAGCTACTCACTAGACATCTGGCATCAGTCCTGTCCATTAGAATAAAACCTCCATAGGGCAGGACAATCCATGCTGCCCCCTGTAAATTGTCCACAGCCACATGGCTGGCAAGAGTTTGGGATGTCAAGACCCCCAAAGGCCAGGGAGCCCTGACACCTCCCACCCAAGTGCCCGCAAGAAGTGGGGGAAGGGCCACCTGGCTTGATATCCATCGGATCTGAGTGCATGTCTGTCCTGCTGACTAGCTGTGTGGCCTCATCAAGCCACCCCCACCTCCGTCCCTGGCTCTGAGTATTAGGAGCCTCATCTGTCCACACAGGAGAACAATACCAGTGGGACCTTCCTCCCACGGGGCTCTGCACAGCCAGCGTGTGAGCTCCCCAAGGCCAGGCCCACGATGCCTAATTCACCTCGGATCCCACACCCCCACCCTGGGGCCTGGCCCTGTGCCAAGCCCCTGCAGACTTCAATCCCACTCCGTTCAATTAAAGGGAGATGACGGATGTCACAGCACTCTGCCAACTGTCACCCAAAAGAACAAACAGAAGCATATCCTCCTTTCACTCATCTGAGGGCCGTGCATTCATTCATTCATTCTCCCCATCAATATATATCAGTTGAGCACTTACTAGGGGCCAGGCGCTATGCTAGGCCCAGGGAATCTAAGTGATGAAGCTATTGGATCATGGTCCCTGCCCTTGTAAAGTTGGCGGTCTGGTAGGAGAGGTAGAGATGTTCAAAGAAACACACTAATTATTTTAAAACTATGATGTTGATAAATGCAGCAAAAGATTGGCCCATGGAGCCATGCAGGGCTCTGGGAAGACTTCCTTGAAAACGTGGAGGATGGGTGAGAGTTATCCCGGTGATAAGGGAACAGCATTCCAGCTAGAGGGACCAAGCAGTGCAAAGGCCCTGTGGTGGGAAGTCTAGGAGTTGCAAGGAACTGAAAGGCCAGAGTGGGTAGAACCCCTAGACCGAGGTGGGTGATGGAAATTAGACAGAGTGGGCAGGAAGCAGACTGCACAGGGCCTATGGGCCAAGGAAGAGTGACCCAGAAGCAACAGGGAGTCGTGGAAATGCTCTAGAGCAACAACATGACTAGATTCACGATCCAATCCTGGGTCACGTTCTCCTAATATAGGTCTGTGGGTTTCTGTCTCCCAGTGTGGCTATGGGCCACGGTGTCAGGCCTGAAATCCTAATCTGGAGATTTCAAGACAAAAGGTCATCGCTTTGCAGCATCTCATGCCCAGGTGAGAATGTCCACCCCCCTCAGGACGGGGCATTCCAAAGCTGTCTGGGTACCCGCTGGCCGAGGTCTACTTGCTGCCCAAGGTCTGCCCAACAGCACAGATGTCGCAGAGAATTAAAACCCACCCAGAAGTTCAGGAACCTTGGTGCAGCTCCCCCTGTGATCCTAACTGGGAGGCATTACCCCGAGTGAGCAGATTATCAGGATGTGTAATTTCTGGAATAAACACAGCTGTGTTTGTTTCTCCACGCAGCGCTCCAGACAGAACGGCAGCCTGGCCCGCCGCGTGCAGCTGGAGCCTCGCACCTTGGGACGGATGCCATCAGGGAGCCGAGAAAACACTCCTCCCGCAGGCCACTGGGAGCTGTCATGCAGGCGGATCTGCATGGAGGCCAATTCAAGGCCCCTAAGGAAGCAAGTGACGAGACCACAGAGGTGCTGGGGTCCCAGAGGGGAAGTGAGCATTGAGACACCTCCAGACGCCTTTTCCCTTCGGGATTGAGGCTCATCATCAGGCAGTACAACTGGCCTTAGAGTTGTCAGGCGTGGGAAGATCATCCCTAGTGTGATCAGTCCATGTGGGAGGACAGTGAAAAGGTCAGAGTCCAGCCCTGGAGCTTTCCAGGGGGGAAAGCTGAAGTCCAGAAAAGGGGAATGCGGGGATTAGGACAAGAGACAGGGTCTATCCAGCACCTACTTTGTGCCAGGCCCCACAATTGTTCCCAGAAGCACTCTCCCGGCTCTGCGCCAGCCGTGCAGCCCTGCAGCCTGTGAGGCCCCACAGAACAGGGCTTCTATCCCAGTTCCATCACCCAGGAACGGTATGAGCACGAGTAAGTCACGTGTAATCTCTCTGAGGCTCAGTTTCCTCCTCTGCAAAGTGGAGATAATCAAACCAATTCCACACCTCAGGATTGTTTTGAGGATTAAACAGGATTCCACATGGAAAGCATTTCCTGCAGCACCAGGCACACTGTGAGGAACCCATAAATCGTATGGATTCCTTATTCATTCATTCATTCAGTAATTTTTTACCGAGCATCTGCTAAGTCCTAGGTGCCATGCTGAGCATTTGTAAACAAAAGAGATAAAAAAAAGTCCCTACCTTTGTGAAGTTCGCATTCTTACAGGGAGGTAATAGGAAAAATGATGACTAAATAATGTTTTATTATTATTATCCCCATTTTACAGCAGGGTAAACTGAAGTTCAGAGTGATTAAGACTTTTTTAAAAGGCTCACTATTTATTTTTATTCCACCTTACTCTCAAGAGGGCTAGAGGCAGATGTTAAATAATATGTCTGAGTCTCAGCCAGGCGCAGTGGCTCATACCTGTAATCCCAGCATTTTGGGAGGCTGGGGCAGGAGAATTGCTTGAGCCCAGGAGTTCGAGACCAGCCTGGGCAATATAGAGCAGACCTCGTCTCTGTTTTTTTTTTTTTTTTTTTTTTTTTAAGTTTTTTAAAAAAAGAAAAGAAAAAGTAGGCAAAGACAGGAGAGGAAAAAAGAAAAGAAAAGTATGTCCAAGCCTCCACCGCTAGAAAAGGGAGCCACCAACTTATCTCCCTTGGAACGAGTTTTAGGCTATAGATCTAGCCCCAAGTTCCAGCCCTGCCACTGTCTCTGTGTGTCCTCAGGCAACTAGCTGTCCCTTTCTGGGCCTCAGCTTCCCCATATGACCAGCTCTGACATTCTGCATTCTGGGATGGTTCTCAGGGTGCTGCCTGGATTGTCCAGGCTCGATGGAAGAGCTGAGGCCCAGCAAGGTGCTGGTAACCCTTCCCTGGCTCAAGGAGTGAAGTGGGCAGGGTGGGACAGGATGCAGAGGAGCTCCCTGGGAGCTGTGGGGCTTCAGTGAGGGGAGAAGGCAGGCTGGCAGCTGCTCTGCCCTAACTCATTCACTGTGCCCTCTTCCCTGCCATTGTGGCCCATCCCCCAAGGATGTGAGCTACATCCTGGCCTCTCCCACTGCTGGAGTAGCTGGCTGGGCAGCAGTAGCCACATCCGGGGTCTGGCTTAATGGAGTCTAGGCCCCTATAGCCCCTCCTGGCCTCCAGCTTGCCTCTCCCTGCTCTGGATCCTCCTCCCATGCCAGGCTTCATGACCATCTTCCTGAACCTTTCCCTCCTTTTGATTTCTTTCAGTGGCTCCCTACTGCTTCCAGTGTCAGCCAGAGCTCATCACTCAAGGCTTCTCTTAACAGACTCAAACCTCTCCTGCCATTTCTTTCTCACACTTTGCTTCACCATGACTCCTACAAACCTGCCCCTTTCCAGCCTCCAGGCCTTTGCCTAGGCTGTTCCCCCTGCTAAGAATGCCCTTCTTTCCATCCACTATGTATCAAAATCCTACCTATCAAATAATGCCATCCTGACAGCAAAGGTTGAAGGACTTTCCCCTCTGCACTCAACATATGCCATCTCATACACAAGTATGTACTAAAAAGAGTGACCTTGGGTATATCACTGAACATCTCAGAGCCTGCTTTTTTACCTGCAAAATGAGTGTTATTAACTATTATGGGCCAGGTGCGGTGGCTCACGCCTGTAATCCCAGCACTTTGGGAGGCCAAGGCAGGCAGATCACTTGAGATCAGGAGTTCGAGACCAGCCTGCCCAACGTGGTGAAACCCCGTCTCTACTAAAAATACAAAAAATTAGCTAGGTGTGGTGGTGCGTGCCTATAATCCCAGCTATTCGGGAGGCTGAGGCAGGAGAATCGCTTGAACCCGGGAGGCAGAGGTTGCAGTGAGCCAAGATCATGCCACTGCACTCCAGCCTGGGCAACAGAGTAAGACTCCATTTCAAAAAAAAAAAAAAAAAGAAAAAAAAACTATTATGCAGGATTGTTGGGGGAATACATTAGAGCATGTCAGAACCTCACCTATGATGGTGCCTGGCACTTAGTGGGGACTCAACGGTAGAGGCTGCTGTGATCATCAACGAGGGAAAAAGAAAAGAAGAAGAAAAAGAGGAGAAAAGAAAGAAGAGGTAGAGGAAGAGGAAGAGGAAAAAGCGATGGAGTAGGAGAAGGAGAAAGAGGAGGAAGGAGGCCTTGCCTATCACCTCTACTGGGATATAATTCTTTGCCATCGGAACGTTGATTCTCTTTAATTTCCCTCTATGTCCCCTAGCATCCTAGAGTCTTTCAAAAATGATTGTTGAATGGATGGACAGATGGATGGATGAAGGAGGCAGGGTGGGATTGTGAGAAGGAAGGATATACGGACAGATGAGCAGAAACAGATCAGTCTGGAGGAGATGGAGTGTGCTATCCCAGAAGCCTAGCAGCAGAGCATCCCACTGGCAGCAGAGGCTTCTGGGACCAGATGCCAAATCTGCTCCCCTGCTGTTGCATCTCCTCCTGGCTCTAAGCTCCTGTGCTCCTGGCCAGCATCGGTCTGCTCTCAAGGTGGAGTGAGTAGAAGCTCAGGGCAGCTGACACCCAGGGGAGTTCCAGCTCTTCCCCCACCTGTCACCAGCCTCTGACAGCAGGAACATATCTCCAAAAGTGTGGGCCAAGTCAATGGGAAAATAGGATTTACTTTACAGAAATTCACTTTGGGGGCCAACTTCTCCAGAACTCTGCAGTGCAAAAACCTTGGCAAATCCATAGTCAATGGCTCAGAAGGTTTCTCCAAACCTGGGGAGTGTGCTGTTTGCTAGCTCTTTCCAGGGCCAGAAACTGGAAAATGAGGAAATGTCACAGTCCAGATACAAAAGGGAGTCTCGGGGAGAAATGCACTCTGGTTTTTGGTGTTTGTTTATTTATCCATCAATGTCATTGATTTATCCATCCGACTATCCAAAACAGGCAACCTTATCCTGCCATTGTCCCTTCACTCATGAAACCATCCTGTTATCTATCTATCTACCTCTCCATCTATCCAGCCAACTAGCCAACCATCAACCACCCAACAATCTACCTCACCATCAACCCAACCATCCAATCAATGCACTTATCTTCTATCTATCCAGCCACTTATCCATCTAACCATCAATCACTCATCTACTCATCCAACTGCTGAGCTGCTCACCCAACTAACTGTACACTACCCAACCAGCATGGATGAGAATCTCCCAGTACGATTGGGGAGAAACCTATATACATGGTATGGCATAACCTAGGCAATATAAAAGGGGTGCATATAAGGTGCCACCAAGGACACAGAGGCCACAAAGAGCAGAAGGGGGAGGGGCCAGTGAGAGAGATCAGAGCAGGCTTCACACAGGAAGAGATGCTCAAGCTTCATCTTAACAGACAGCAAGAATTGACCAGGGAGAGAGAGTGAAAAGGGTACCCAGGTGAGGAGGAGAGGGAAGAGCAACATAAAACAGCATGGTAGATTCTAGGAGCCCAAAGCCTTGAGTCCTCAAAACTACTTGGTTAGCTGTGGGCCCTGGGCCGGTCCCCAGTTTTTCCAAGTCCACCAGACTCTATAATTCCCTCTTGATTCCTAGAGAGAAAGGGCCACGTCCTGTGGCAGCTGGGTGGGAAGCTGCCATCTGCTGCCCTGGGCTGTGCTCTGATGGCTACAACAGGGTTAAACCCAGGAGGGAGGGAAAAGTGGGTGCCCTAAGATTTTGTGAAACAGGCTTTGCTACCAAGCGAACCCAGGTATAAATCCCAACTTCTTATTTTGTGACAAGTTATTTAACTTCTGAGTCTTTCTTCGCCCTCTTCTGAAAATGAAGAGAACACCAAGAGCTCTATGCTAGGCCATTGTGAGGACGGAACCAGCTAATACAGAGGGAGTACCTGGTAAGTTGTGGGAAATACTAGTTACTTTTCCTGGTTGCTGCCAATACTCAAGTCCTACTGTGTGCCAGGCAAAGTGATCTAAAACAGGGGTTAGACAGCCGGCCTTAGACAACAGGAGTCAATTCTCAGTAAATATTAGTTCTCTGTCCATGTATGCAAATTATGTACAAATGGTTCAGGAAAAAATACATCTACATTATACACACACACACCCACACACATGTGCAAGGGGGAAAGGGGGCCAGAGAGAGTGAGAACATACAGGAGAACAAATGTGGCAAACATGTTGATAATTGTTGAATCTAGGTGAAGGCTAGACAGGTGTTTTACTCTGCTTTCAACCTCTCTGTATGTTTGAAATGTGAAAAAGATAAGAAATCAGCTCTTTCTCCATCTACCTTGGAGCAAGACTGCCTAAGCTTGGATCCTAGCTCCACCATTACTGGCAGAATGGCCATGGGTACATGAATGCCTTCTCTAAGCCTTAATTTTTTCATCTGTAGGATTCAGCTAACAATAATACCTAAGCCCAGTGCCTGGTCCTTAGCAAGTCCTTAATACATGCTAGTTGCTGTTGTTATTATTACTACTATTATTATTGTCTTTGAGTGGCTGAGACACTGAGGATGAGAGAGGCTTGGTAAAACACCTGTTTTTTTTTTTTTTTTTTTAAATACATGAGCTCTTTTAATTCCTCAAACAACACCATGGGGTAGGTGACAGTATCCTCACTTTACAGATGAGAAACTAAGACTGCCGGTGAGTGGAAAGACTAGGATTTGAACACAGCTCTGTCTGTCTCCAAAGTTCAGGCTCTTTCCCCCAATATGTCCTCCCTCTCCTGGACTCAGGCCAAGAGGCCCAGCCTCATCACCCTTTCAACTCCAAAAGGGGCTGGTCAGAGGGAGTCTTGAGCTTTGCTGGCATGGCTGTGCTTCCGGGCCAGCCAGGGGCACCCAGTGTCAGGGGCTCCTTGGCAGCTCAGGAGCCCTTTTCCACTGTTCTCCCGAGAGCTGCGGGAGCTGCCATCCAAGGCCGTGGGGAGTGACAGCTGACGCTGATGGAGACAGGCAAGAGGATGTACCGGCCAGGGCCCTGACTCGAACAGACTCCCTGGGCCATGGCCTTTCGTGGGTTCCAAAAAGGCCCTGCGGGCTCTGGATGAGGCTGTTCCCAGGCTCTGCCTCCCCGTGAGAGGCGGAGAAGCCCCATTCAGGCGGGACGCATCCCACTGTGCGCTAAGCCGCTTTCTCCCCACTTACACGTTTCAGATGCTTTTTGTCCTTCCGGCTTCCCATGGACTCAGGCCAAGTGACAAGTTGGTGCCGTGGACATATGTCGTCGCCATAATGGGAATGTTGACCCCACGCTCTCTCCCTGCTGGGGCCAGGCAGCTTGCACCCCGCCCCAGTGCTTGGCATGCCCCGTTCTCAGTCATACAGGACTCCTTCCAGCTCCCCAAATACATCACACACTCACGGGCCTCCTATCCGGATCTTTGCAGATGCTGTTCCTGTTGCCTGGAATGGCTGCCTCGCTGCTTCTTCACCTGGCTCTTCCTTAAGAATCATCTTAGAAGTTGCCTCTTCTAGGACGCCTTGTCTAACCTCATTGTATAGTTCAAGAAGCTGAGGCTCAAAGACCGAAGAGGGCCAAGGTCACACTGTTAACTGTCAGAGCCAGAGGTCCAATCTAGCATGGTTCTATTCTAAGACCAGCTGCTTTTCATTCATTCTGCCAACTCTACCTCCCTAAAGAAGAAACCTAGGGAAGACATGCTTTCTGCCTTCGAACACAGCAGATGCCTGCAAGATGGATCTTATGTTCCCGGATTGTTCTGGAGGGTGGAAAACAGGGGCCATGCAGGGAAGTTACAGGGAAAGAGACTCCCCATTTCAAGGTGAGGAGGCATGTTTGAACACCTCCCAGTGCCTACCAGCTATGTGACCTTGAGTAAGTCCTTGAACCTCAACTTCCCCATTTGTACAACGGTGCCAACAATACCCTTGCTATTTCTTTACCCCAAATACCTAAACCAGAGGTTGTAAACTGCCAGACAGGGAGTCAAATCCAGCCAGCAAACATGGCTTGGTTTGGCCAGAACTGTATTTTAGAATAAAATGAGTAAACATTCAAAAACCAGTTTTCAGACCAGGCATGGTGGCTCATGTCTGTAATCCCAACAATTTGGGAGGCTGAGGCGGGTGGATCACTTGAGGCCAGGAGTTTGAGACCAACCTGGCCAACATGGCAAGACTCCATCTCTACCAAAAAGAAAAAAAAAAATGCTGGGAATGGTGGCAGGTGCCTGTCTTTACTAAAAATACAAAAATTAGCCAGGCATGGTGGCACTGTAGTCCTAGCTACTCAGGAGGCAAAGGCCCAAGAATTGCTTGAACCTGGGAGGCAGAGGTTGCAGTGAGCCAAGATAGCATCACTGCACTCCAGCTTAGGCAACAGAGCGAGACTCAAAACAAAACAAAACAAAAACCAGTTTTCCCATAAGCATCAGAACTTTGCAAATCAGGGTGGGTGCAATGGCTCATGTCTGTATTCCCAGACATGGGATTTTTTGGGAGGCTGAAGAAGGAGAATCGCTTGAGTTCACAAGCTCGAGACCAGCCTGGGCAACATGGTGAAATACTCTGTCTCTACCAAAAAAAAAAAAAAAATGCTGGATGCAGTGGCAGGTGCCTATGGATCCAGCTACTTGGGAGGCTGAGGTGGGAGAACTGCTTGAGCCCGGGAGGTCAAGGCTGCAAGTGAGCTGCGATTGCATCATTGCACTCCAGCCTATGAGACAGAGTGAGACCCTGTCTAAGAAAAAAGAGAGAGGAAAAAAAAAGAACTTTGCAAATCGGAAGATCTGGCAAAACCGAACACAGATTCCTGTGTGACAACATGGTCAGGAGTGGGTAGCACCTGCCTCCTTTAGACTGGACGTGTGCTCTTCCTGGGGCACTATTATACTTTCAACAGTCAAGTCACAACGCGGGCCAGCTCACAAGTCTGGGGTCTCTGAGCAAGACTCTTGTGATTTATTCCCTGTATTACGTTAGGCCAGATTTCCCGGTCAGTCAGCAAACAGAAGCCCAATTTCTTGCTCCATGGTTTAATGTATCAACTTTGACTATGTGTTGCTCAGGTCCCCCTCAACTATCTTTGGAAGTGACGCTCAGAGCTCAGTGATCTGACCCACTCACTTCACTGTCTGTCCACATTTTCATGTGCTCTGGGCCAACCTGTGGTCCAAACTTAATTTGACAACTGGCCCATGCCTTTAGAAATTTTTCTTTTCCTCTAATGCTTCCCCACTCCTGCGATGACCTCTAGCCAAGGTGGGAGTGACAACCACAGTCACCCCTTTACCGGGTCTTTCATAGTAGAATGAAGAACACAGTTGCTCCTCGGCACAGCCTTCTGTGGTGCCTGAAATTACGATGCCCCTTTCACTGACAAGGAAAATGAGGCCTAGAGGGGTGAAGTGACTTGCCCCAGGCCACAGGAGCACCTGGGACCCATCCTTTCAGTTAAATCCCACCAGCCCAAGGCCCCTTTCTCTGGCCTTACACCTCACACTAGGTCTTGAATATCTACAACTCCAGGCTACCATTTTTCATGAATTTTAGGTGCATGCATTGTGCAAACATCTATCTAATATCTGTCAGGAGCCAAGCTTTGTGCTGTACATGGTGAAGTGGAAAGTCCCTGCCTTCTCAGAAGAGGCAGATAACACTGAAGACAATTCAGGGGGTAAGTGCTGGGGGTAGGGTGGGAGGGAATGAGGTTTCTGGCTTCCTGTTACCTCCCCACCCCCATCCCTGGACTGGACAATAAACTACCTGTGAGAGGCTGTCTACAAATATGGCTGCCAACAATTCCTCCCACTCCTAAACACGAAGCCACTCCTCCCAGTAAGGGGGGTCTAGATTCAAGTTTGGACCACGGGTTGGCCCAAGAAACATGGAAAAGAACAGGGTGGAGTGGATCAGGACATGTTGAGTGGGATGCTGGACAACAACCCACCATTAAATTTTCTGTGCTAAACAGTTGAGCAAGAAATGGGACTTCTCTTCAAGGATAAAACAAAAAAATCAAGCCCAGTATAATTTCCTTTTCCTTGAACCTGATGAGGAAGCCTAGGATGAATCTGAGCTGGTGCTGTGACTGGCTTTGACCAACAGAAGGCTGCAGGGGGGGACACTTTGTGACATTAGAGCCCAGTCCTTAAGAAGTCTTGCAGTTTCCATTTCACCATCTTGCGAGCTACTTAGCATGGATAGAGGCGCAGTCTAGACTAGCAAAGGATGCGAGATAGAGAGGAGCATGAGTGGACCAGTCTTCCAGCCTTCTCTATGAGGGCCTCAAAGATGTATGTGAAGCCATGATGGAACTTCCAGCCCAACCTAGCTGAGTGCAGCCTCCTGAGTGATCCCGGCTGACAACCTGGTGAACAGAATAAGCGCCCAGCTGAGCCCAGCCAATCCACTGAATCAGGACAACTAAGAAATCATTATTATTTTAAGCCAGTAGGTTTTGTGGTGGCTTGCTAAAGATTAGTGATATGCTTTTCAGGAGTGGAGTCTTGTACTTTTTGTAGCTCTCCCTTCCCTTGCCTGAACCCTGGCACTGGCCACTGAATCCTGGAGCTGGAAGAGGCCTCCAAAACCACGGAGTCTCACCCCTGTCATTTTATAGAAGAGATAGCTGAGGCTCAGGAGGTCACACAATTAACTCCAGGTCACACAGGGTAACAGAGGTAGATCCAGGAGGCAAACTCAAGTCTTACAGGACTGAACACCAAGGGTACCTCTCCACTGACTTGCAACACACCAATACAAATGTATGTTGCAAGTCAGTAGAGAGGTACCCCTGGTGCTCATACATTCTGTCTTAAGAGGCAGTCACTATTCAGCTGCAGCCAACTGTGGCCATGTGGGAATGTGGGCCCAGCAAAATCACATTGTCTGACTTTTCAGAGATGCCAGAAACAGGACTTTTCTGTAAAATCTCTTGATTTTCGAACGTTGGCTAAGAATTCGAACTGGATGGATGAGCTATTAAGATTGGCCCTGGGCTTCAAGCTTGGTCCAGCTGCTGGCTTTGGGCAAGTCACATTGTCTCCCAGACCTCAGTTCTCTCATCTCTAAAGTGGGCCCCGTGGCTCCTGCCCCTTTCAGGATGGCTGTGAAGTCCTGATGAGCTATTGTATTTGGAAGTACAAGCTGCAAATGGCCCTGTGACGGTTCCATAGTCTCCGTTCTCTGTGGAAGCGCCCCTTACAACATAATGAGTTAACACCCGATTTGTCTAAGTTAGAACAACATTATTCTGACCATTATGACAGAGATTGCATTTTTATGGCAGGTTTGTGAGTTCCAGGACCCTCCCACTTGCATTATCTCAGGATGTTGATGGAGTTGGAGGCTGGACAGCTGCCTTAGAGACCCTCATCAGAGCCAAGCCTTTCCTCTGAGCAGGGAGGCACATTCCAGAAGTGGAAAAGAGCATGAGCTCTGGAGTCACCAGACTTGGGTTTGAATCCCTGCCTCACCACTCCCTAGGTGTCCTTGGGCCAGTCACTCCTCTCAGAGCTTTGGTTTTCTCATCCGTAAAATGAGCATAATAATACAAATGACCTGTGGGGCTCTTGGGGCAACTGCACAAGGCAACACACATAATGCTGTTAGTACAATGACTGACACAAGAATTGACAGCTGCTGGACGTGGTGGCTCACACCTGTAATTCCAGCACTTTGGGAGGCCAAGGCAGGTGGATTGCCTGAGGTCAGAGTTCAAGACCAGCCTGGCCAACATAGTGAAACCCCATCTGTACTAAAATATACAAAAAATTAGCTGGGCGTGGTGGTAGGCACCTGTAACCCCAGCTACTCAGGGAGACTGAGGCAGAAGAATCTCTTGAACATGGGAGGCGGAGGTTGCAGTGAGCCGAGATTGCGTCATTGCACTCCAGCCTGGGCAACAAGAGCGAAACTCTGTCTCAAAAAAAAAAAAAAAAAAAAAAAAAGAATTGACAGCCATTCCCATGATCATGGCAGGGAAGGTGGTGCCTGGCAGGCACTGAGCCAAGAAGGAGGGCACGGCCATGAAGGAGTCTACGCCTTTCCCAGATTAGGGAGGCTGAACTGGAGTGAGGAGGGGGCCTTTGAGAAAACCTGGATGGAACTCTGAGTGGGCAGGCTAGAGGGGCCTCTCAGCCACTTAGCAAGCCAGTCAGACCCTTGCCCTCTAAGGCTCAGAACAGAGTGGGTGGGGGAGAGCTGGAGATGGAAAACCTGGTACACTGGCCCCTTATTCCCCTAATGTGAATTGAGCTTCCCATTGGTAGAAAGCAAGGATGGCAACCATTAACATTTATTGCAAGCTTAGCACATCTGAGGCACACACTCAGCTTAGTCTTCCTCAGATTAACACATCCATCGCTCACAACCATCTCAAGAGCTAAGAACAACGATTACCCCCATTTTAAAGATGAGGAAACCAAGGCTCAGAGATGTGAAGACACAAGCCAGAGGACACACAGTACGGAGCAGTCTGACTCCACACACTCTTCCTGTAACCCCCCAGGCTCTGCTGTTTATAGAACAAGAGAGAAAGTGATCACGGCTAAGCAAAGGCTCTGTGGGACTTCAGAGAAAGGGGCAAGTCATTCTGGCCGGGGGCACAAGGGTGCTGCTGACATTTAATGGTTATGGAAACTAATAAAGAATGGGCACAGCTGAGTGCCAGGCGGTTCTGCCAGTCACAGTACACAGCATCTCATTTAATCCTTGCCATGAGCCTCTGACACATGCGCGGTACCTCCAGTTTCCAGATGAGGAAGCTGAGGCTCAGAGAGTGGATCACTTGGTCAAGGCCACACAGCAGGCAAGGTCCCCTCTTCTGAGGACACTCCCCCCCTCCCCGCAGGGGCTACGGCAGGGCAGCAGATGGCTCCAGGAAGCTCACCTAGTGAGGGTGTCCTAGGAAAGCCCCCAAATGACACGGGGGTAGTGGGGAGACAGGTGTCCCCCTCCTGCACCCTCCGGAAGGCAGCTGCTTTAAAAGGCCCTAAAATGCTTTCAAGGCAGCCTTATCAGAGGGCCTGAGCTGATCCCAATCAGGGAGCCTCCAGGTGCTGCCACAATCAACAACTGCCCGCCCGCTGCCCCACCCCTGGGAGCTGTGCAAACATTCTTTCCTTCCCTGCCTTCCCCCAGCTAACCCTCTTTTTATGCACAAGCCAGTGGCAGCCAGGGCTGGTGGGTGCTAACTCTGACTGATTTCACTTCATTTCAGTCTTTTCCAGTTTCCTGCTGAGGTTTCTCTTCCTCTTTCCCAGGAGTCCTGTGCTTTATCATAGGCCGCTGGGGGGCAAATTTACCTGCCTAATGGAAAGACCTGGAGAGTGTGTTAAAAATACAGACTTCCCAACCTTGTTCCCCATCTCCCAAATCTCCAGCTAAGTCAGGCATGCAGGTGCCAGGTCAGGAGACGGGTCCTTGTCAGAGGTGTGGCAGATCCTCCTCTGCCAGGAGGCCCACCCTGCTCTGCATCTCCTCCACCCTCAGTGGGAGCATGGGTCCCCTGCCTTGCCCAGCCCAGGCATCCTGTCACCCAGCGGGCTCCATCTGCCCCTTCCTGTTAGGGGCCTTTCTGTGTGCAGAGATCCAGTCTCCAGTCTAAACTCACAGGTGAGCTCTGGGCAGCCAGAGTTGACCAGAGGCTACCACAGGCTGAATGCCCAGCAAACTGGCCCATAGAATCTGTCCCAGGCAGGGTGCAGTGGCTCATGCCTGTAATCCCAGCACTTTGGGAGGTCGAGGTGGGTGGGTCACTTGAGGTCAGAAGTTTGAGACCAGCCTGGCCAACATGGTGAATTCCCGTCTCTACTAAAAATGTAAAAAAATTAGCCGGGTGTAGTGGCACATGCCTGTAGTACCAGCTACTTGGGAGGCTGAGGTGGGAAGATGACTTGAACCCAGGAGGCGGAGGTTGCAGTGAACCGAGATCGCACCACTGCACTCCAGCCTGGGTGACAAAGTGAGACTATCTAAAAAAACCCCGAAAAACCAAAAAACCTGTCTCCACTTTGGCACTGATGCAGAACCTTGAGGAAGTAGGGCCAAGGGTGCCTAGGATAATCCCACAGGAGGGAGGGGGCCCATCCAATGTTCTATGACAATTTCAGGGTGATTACAGATCCCCAGGACTTAGGAGGCTTAGGGACCCCAGACGAGAGCCCCCCTGGACTAGGAATATGAGTATTTTCCCCTGACGGGGCTCTGGAGAAAGAGGCAGGGATGGAGTCTGAGTCTATCCACACTTGGGGGGTTGCCATCCCAAGTCTGGGGGAAGTTGGGAGCTTGTGGGGTGGGTTAGGGGGAGACACTGAAGGTTGATCTGGTGCCTGGACAAACTAAATGCCAAAAAGGGGGCCACATCGCCATCACTGAGGGAAGAACTTCAGAGGGGTTGAGACCAGCATTTAATGTCCACAGCACTCAATGAGTGTCTGACACAGGAACCCAGGAGGCAACTGAAGTGCAGGGAGTCTGCGCTCCTCGCCCCAGAGCACACAGCTGGGATTTGAACTCACGTCGGTTTGCCCCTGAAGGCTATGCCTTTTCTCTACCACACACTGCCTGTGAAGTCAGCTGGCCCTGTTCCCCACCGCAGGCAGAATCCCTTCTCCAGACCAGCCCCTGACATGAACTAGGTGCCTGGTGACTCTTTAAAAATATATGGATGGATGGAGAAATGAATGAGTGAATAAGTTAACTGGCTTTCAAATTCTACAACATTTAGGTTTTAAATCTAAGCCCTGATTTCCTGGCTAAGACAAATACATGAAAGCAGCCTCCTTTAAAAATGAGAAGCAAAAGAAACAGACGTAAAAGGAAAACCAATTCCAAATTAATCCCATGGAAGGTCGCTGGGTCTTAGACAGGTAATGCCCCAGAGGTGGGCCCAGTAGGGTGGAGGTGGGGATGGGGGTGGGAGAGTCGAGTTAGGGGAGGGAAGGAGGCACGTTTCCCCCACCCCCCATCAGAAGTAGACTTGTCTACCTAGCACACAGTGGCTGCTGGCCCATCTGAATGCTCTGCTCCAGCTGAACTGGTCTATTCATTATACCCAAGCCCCTTCTTGCATCTCTACTCAAGCCATTCCCTTGGTATCTCCCTCCAGGAAGACCTCCTTGATTTCCTCTGCCAGATGGACCTTCCTCCATCTCCACATCATTCTCCCAATACTTATCACATAACACAGTATCATATATTCATCTGTCTGTTCACTCAACATTCAATTCATTCCACGTTCCTCAGCTGACAATGTCATTCCATTACTGAGCACCTGCATGGCTGGGCACAGTTCTAGGCACCGGAGATGTCATAGCCAACATGGCACATGAAGTCCTGGAGTTTATAGTGTAGTGGGCAAGGCAGATGCCAAACAAGTCTTTGATGCTTCTTCAGGTGGCGATGGGTTTTATGGAGCAAAACAAAGCAGGTGGGATGGAAAGCAGCAGAACTGGGTCTGTTTTAGAAGAGAGAATCAGGGAAGGCCTCTGGGGAGGTGGAATTTGAACACAGCTCTTCAGACCAGAACTGTGGACACAAAAATGAGGCAGATGGGTCTCTGCCTTCAGGGAGCTCACAGTCTAGCGGGGAATCGACAAGCTGGCTTTACCGGGACTGTCCAGGACCAGATCTGGCTCATCTGAACGTCATCACACATTGCAAGTCAGTGATCTTTCCAAGCATGAATCTGGCCAGGTCCCTTGATAGCTCAAGAACCTTCAAGGACTCCTTGCTGCCCTCAGCATCTGATCCAAACTCCCCAGCCTTCCATTCTAGCCCTTCAGGACCTGACCGCCCCACTCCCATTCTCAGTCTCAACCCGCACTGCTGCCCTCAACACCCCACCCTCTTCAGACACATCAAAGCAAGCACCTGATCATCCTGCCTCCATGTCTTTCTATGGACATAGAGACATGCTATTTCCTTTTTTAGGTAAAATTCTCCACATCCTCTAAGTTCCAAAGTCAACCTCTTTAACTCTTGAGAACACAGTTCGTTAGCATGACAGGTGGCTAAGAAAGTTTCATAGCAGGGAAAATGGGTGGTGAGAAAATGAGGCAAAGCATAACGGCATAAAAGATGAAATAACCCTGTTCTGTCCTCAACTGCCCCTGCCGCCCCGGGGAGTTCACAGCCTCCTCTGGGAAGCACGTTGGACCCCATATCACACTCTGTCTCACCCACTCTTTTCCCTGTCAGCTTGTCCTATCTCCTTGCCTGTCCTGGAGTCCACCACCCTGCCAGTCAGAGAAGAAAGTCCATCGATATTTGGAGAGCAAATGAGCAGATGTAAGGAGGCTGATTTTCTCGAGACCTCGACCTTTGGATTCCATCTAGTGGCGGGTCTGCCACTGGCCTCCTGTCCTGTTGGATGTTTCCCCAGTGCTCTTCCATCCTGCTCTAAGCCCCCACTTCACATGCTCCATGCTTTCTTTCCCTTGGTGGCAGGGGCGGTCTCACGGTTTAGGGGAGATGCTAAGCTTACCATCCTAACCTAGAAGCCCCCCGTATACACACACACTCTCTCCTCTCTCCCATTCCGAAGGTTGGAGATGGGGATTTCCTGGGGCCTTAACCGGCAGGACAGCCCTTTACGGGCTGAGGAGACAAGGAAGGAGGAAGGGAAGGAAGTGGTGACCATGTGGCTCTGGGTTCTGGGAGCCAGAGGGGTCCCCCTCCTACTGCTCCATGGCCCAGTCCTGTCTCTACAGACTGTGTTACTCTCAGGAGGACCCTGGTGTCTCCCAAATGTGCACAGGCAGCACCGTCCATCCCTGG
Organism: Macaca nemestrina; assembly: GCF_043159975.1. Lineage (NCBI taxonomy): Eukaryota > Metazoa > Chordata > Mammalia > Primates > Cercopithecidae > Macaca > Macaca nemestrina. The sequence continues at coordinate 211,376,136 of NC_092125.1, forward strand.
CTTCGAAGGGGGGACTTCTCCCATCCGTCATCTGTTCTGATTCTCACAAACACCCCAGGAGACAGGCAGGACAGGTGCTGTCATCACCCTCATTGGACGGAGAAGGAAAATGAGGCTCAAAGAGCGGAAGTAGGGTGTAGACGATGGACTCTACAAGAGATTTAGCCAGGCCATTTTACACCCAAAGAAACTGAGGCCCCTATAGGGAAAGGACCTGATCCAGGGTCCCATAGTAAATGAGAAGCAGGCCCTCTGACCTCCACCTCGCACCATCTCCCCATCCATTCGGCCAGCTCCTTATTAACCGCTGATGGACTAACTTCCTAGCGTCCAGGGGGCAAAGGGAAGAAGAGCCTGAGGCAAGCATTGGGGTGCCTGCTGCAGCCCTCCTCCCACCCTGCTGTGGCTTCCTTTCCCCACCCTGCCCCCAAGTGGCAGTCCAAGTAGCCATACCCTTCTGTGACATCAGCGCCCACCAGCCCTGTGTCCAGGGCCAGGGTCCAGACTGGCCACAGCTCACCAGATTCCAACCAGTCCCTGCCAGGGCAATGGCTGGACAGACGTGGCCCTTCCATCTACCCCGGAGTAATTAAAAACACACCCAGGCCTCTTCCAACGAAAGAGGGGCCAATTTTCTTCCCCTCCAGCACTGCTGACTGCAACCTAAATAGCAATATTTATGCCAAGCTCCCCATAATACTGTAAACATCCCAATGTATAGCGGGCCAACACATGAGTCATTTCCCCAAAGCCAGAGTTAATAAGTGGTACCTCAGTCATATTCCACAGAGCTCCCGCCAGCAGCCGGGCCCCAGGGCTGCCCTCCACACCCAGGGCCTGTGGCACCCTCGGTGCCCCAGTGGCCCCACTCCGGGAAACCGCAGGCAGCCGCCAAATCCCCCAGGAGCCGGAGGACAGCTGCCTCAGTGCCAGAAACTGTGGCTGCCATCCAGGGACACCACCCCCCCAACTCCCTGACTGCGGTCACTAAAGTGCTCATTACCGAAAGAGAAACTGAAGTTGTAGCACAGGGTCCCCCACAACGCCTTTCCCAGAGGCTGCAGCCCCCACGCCTGGTCTGATATGTTTTCTTAGGCTACAAGAAGGGAAGGGGCTTCCCACAACCCCAAAGTGGCCTGAGAAGTGCACACAGACATCATCCCTCAGCCCACGGGAGCAGAACCCTGGAAGGGCTCACGCAGTGTAGGGGCAACAAAACTCAGCTAAGTGAGTGCTGGTTTCAAAGAAAGACCACAGACCTGGGTTCTATTTTTGTCACCCAACGGCCCTGGGTGAGACATTGGACTTTCCAGGGCCTCAGTTTCCGTATCTGTTAAAGAGAAGTAGGAATCATACCTACCTGGCTTCCCTAGAAGGTGTATTTTGAGGTATCCAACACAATTGTGGGCGGGAAAGCACTTCGTAAAGCTTAAAGTACCTTGTCAACTGTGCAGCACGTTGTAAACCACAGAGAGCTGCGTATAGTGCGAAGTACTTCATAAACTGTAAAGTGGTTTGAAAACTGTAAAGTGCAGTACACGTGAGAACCATTATTCATGTTCGCTTCTTACCCTGCAAGCTCGGCCATTCCTGGTGGACACACCCAGACCGCACTAACTTTCCCTCCAGAGCAAGCTGGCTCGGGAGACCTAGCAGCTACCCCTGCCCCCCTGGGGGTCGGGTGGTACCAATACACGAAGCCACGGGGAGAGGGCCCGGCGACCCTGGCCAAGGCCAACACATGGCAAGAGCATCTGGTCCGGCCCTGGCGGCAGCTGGAGAGTTCCCGGGGCTCCAGCCGCCACGCTGAGCGCTGCGGCCGCGGGGCGGTGGCCGGCGGGGGTGCCCAGAGACCCCGAGCGGCGGAGAGATGCCCACAGACCCATCCCCCGCGCAGTCCTCTCGGGGAGGGGACCCCATTGTACGCCGCAGGCGATGGGCAGGCACCGACGCGGGGGCTGGCGCGCTCCCTTCCACTCTGCCAGTCCCCGCTCTCCGGGGCGCCGGGCCCCATCTCGGGGGCGCGGGCCGGGAGCCCCCCACCCCGGCCAACCGCGGTGCCTCCCACCCTCTGCTCCCTGCCAAACTTTCCAGCCCCGACCGCGCGCCGGCCTCCCCCCCGCCCCCGCCACCCTAAGGCCGGACCTGCGCCCCTCCACCCCGTGCCGAGCAAGACCAGGCCGGCGCGAGGCGGCTGCCCGGGCCGGGGGCGGCGAGCGCGCGTGGGCAGCCCCCAGCCCTGGGCGGCGCTCGCTGGGCTGGCTACAAAGCCTCGGCAAGATGGTCCCTTCGCCTCCTCCTGGCACAGTCAATCAGCACCCGCCGCTCCCCGGGCGCCCGCGGGGCCCGCTCCTCCCGGCGCGGCCGGACACACCTCCCCGCGGCCACCTGCGCCCGGCGCCGGCCCCCGGGCAAACTTTGCGGGCCCCAGAGCGGAGGTGGGCGCCGGCGGCCGCCCGTGCCCGGCCGCTCCCCGCCCCCATCGCCCGCCCGCCCGCTCACCTTCCACGGCGGCGAGCAGCGGCAGCAGCAGCAGCGCGGCCCCCAGCCTCCGCAGGGCCATGGCTGCGCTTCCCGGGGCCTCGGGCCGCGGCGCCGCGGGGCCCGTACGGCCCGGGCGGGAGCGCGCGCCCCAGGCTCGGGGGGCCGGGGGGGGGCGGCAAGGCGCGGCGCACACACAACCGCCGCCACCGCGCAGCCAGCAGAATGAGCCATCCAGCCCGGGCAGAACGGGGACCCGGGCTCCGCCAGCGCTGGGCACGGCCCACCTGAGCCGCTGGCGCGGGGGGAGCCTGGCCGGGCCGCCGTCCCCCGCGCGCGCCCCAGCCCCCGGCGGCCGCGCGCCGCCGCGAGCCCCGGTCCCCACACCACGATCTCAGGGTCACCCGGGGGCAGCGCGGGCGCTGGAGCGCGGCGACCCCTCTCGCCCGAGCCACTGAGACCCCGGGCTCCCCCCGCGCAGCAGTGGTCTCTCCCGGCGCTGTGGCTCCTCCAGATAAAGCAGCGATTTCAGCCCAAATGTTTCTCAATTTTTATTGAATGCTGCAAAGCCGGAGAGCGTCTGGCGCGGCTGACAGGGGCAGGGAGAGCGGACGGGGGGGCGGGGGAGGGCGGGGGAAGGGGCTTCCCAAAGCGGGGCCGGCACTACCTGTCAGGGCAGGGAGTCCCACCCCCTCGCCTCAGCCCTGCCACCAGGGTCCCTGCGGCTTCGAAAGGGACCGAACTGCTATGAATGGAAAAAAAAAAAGGGGGGGTGGGGGGGCATCTGGGAACAAAACAGGCGGCTTTCCCAGGCACTGGGGCTGGGCTGGGGCCTCCGAGTGGGAGATTGGGCCTTGGTGCTACCCGAGGGCCCGGGGTAGGGTTGCGCGGGGGGGCGGGGGGTCACTCGGCACTGGTGGGCTGGGTCCTGGCAGGCAGACCCCAGGCCACCCCTCCCTGCCCCGTTGTTCTGAGCGGGCCCGCGAGCCCCTCCCTGCATACTCGTCTATACATTAGATTTCTCCTTCTCTGTTGATCTTGCTTCCAATGCAGTTTGGGGATGGGGAGAAGGAAGTCCATGGGTGAAGCTGGGGAAAGCCCCAGCCACCCCCACGCTGTGGAATGGACCTGTCTGTGCAGCCGTGGTTTTGTGCATGGCCGTCCCTTCAGGGAGAACACAACCCGAGTCCCAACCCTGTGGGCCCTGCCCTGCTCTGACAGCCTTCATCACCATCATCATTAACAGACTTTACTGAGGTCTGGATGGTGGGCGGCTGCAGGGGGCCTGCAGCAATCACCCAGGCTGAACCCCTGGCGGTTGGGAGCCCACTCCTGACTAAGGAGACTTCATCAGGAGCTTGGAACTCTGTGGAGTGAGTGGAGGAGCAGGTGGTTTAAGTCGAAGGCAGTTTAAGTCTATGCTACCCACATCTCCTGTGTCTCTTTGTCCCACATACTATCAAAATGTCCCAGCAATCCCTTTCCTTCAGTCCATACCAAGAAAATGAGGTATCACAGGCTTTGGGAATCCATCTAAGGTTTGGAAAATTGGGTCGTCTCTTGAAGCTTCAAGAGTTCGGTTGAAATGGGTCTCATCCTGGAAGGCCACCAGGAGGAGGCAGCCTGGGAGGGAGACAGAATAGGAGTGAGCAGGGAGAGAGGAGAAACAGATTTCCCCCTATTAATCCTACAGACCCCTCACCAGGGTCAAGAGCCAGTGGGATGGGGCTGGCAGAGCCACTACTGTTCCTATTTGAGTGAGCAGGGGGAGAGGAGAAACAAAAGATTTCCCCTTTTAAGCCTACAGACCACTCACCAGGGTCAAGATTCACTGGCGTGGGGCAGGCCTTTATTTTCAGTTCCTGCCTGTCAGGCCTTCCAGGAGACCCAGGGTTTGAGGGACCCCAAGCTTGGCCCATCTTGAGGCAATCCTCCCTTTTCTGGACAGAGCAGCTTTAAGCTCTGCCCCCCTCCAGTGCATCCAGGTGCTAGACACTTCCAAATTCAAGAAGTCATTATTGAGCACCTATTATGTACTGCACAGGTTCAGATTTTTTTGCTGTTTCTATTTCCTGGGACCCTTGACTCCACCTACCCACGGCCAGTGGTTACTTCCCTTTTTGCTTCAAAATAGGAATACCAGTGACTCTGCTTTATTGAGGACCTGGTACCAGGCGCTAGGCTGAGCTTAATTTCTTGTCCCCCTTAATCTTTCCTACTCTGTGCAGCAGGTGCTGATCTTTTCATATGATGAAACTGAGGACCAGATAAGTAATTCGTTCAAAGTTAGACGGCAAATCAGAGCTAGGATTCAACCCCAGGTCTGTCCAACCCCAGTGCTGATCTCCTTGTACCTTTCACAGAAGCACAGAGCTCAGGGCTCTTCCCACAACCTATTTCACAGATAAGGAAACTGAGGCCTAAAGAGGAAAGTGACTCACCCAATGTTATCTGATGAAATAGACATCTATCCAGGACCTTTACCTGGCAAAAATAGAAAATTAGTGATCATAATTAAGTTCCCCTTCTCTCCCATCCTTTTCTCTCTAAACAGTATTTTATTCCCCATTTGGGATCCTATGGGGTGGCTGGGTTCTGCAGTCCGGCCAGGCTCTTCCTCCCTGATTTCTTGGCAACCGCCTTCAGCTGTGCTTTTGTCCTAGCTGTGCACTCCACCTGGTTGCCTTCTTGGCTTTAAAGACTTGGATTTAGCCTCACCCCGGCCCCCATCAAGAGCTTAACTGACATTGCCTTGCCCCTCTCTGACCAACCTATTTGCCTATTATCTGTTCCCCGAAAGATAATCAGCTCCACATGGTCCATTGCTGGTTTCTCTGATGGATTGTTTCTGATTTGCATGTTATCTCTACAACTCCAGCCGACTGTGAGCTCCATGAGGGCAGTGCCTGGATGCAAAACTATACTGTACACTGCCAGGACAGGAGGCCCCCAGGGAGCATCTGACCCAATCCCCTCCTCAGCAGAGGAGGAGGCGGTTTAAGCTTCATTTGTCTAATGACAACAGCTACTCGAATTTGCAATCACGCTTTAACAGTTTACAAAGCAGCGTTCACACCCATCAACTCGACTCATGCTAATTCAACCAGCCTATCCTGCGAGCCAGCCTGGCAGCCAGGGAACGCCATTTTTCAGAAGGGGAAATTGGGACCCAAAGAGGGGCCACTTGCCCAAAGACACGTGGAAGGTTTGGGGTTTTTTGTTTGTTTGTTTTTGGTGCAGCTGGAGTGAGGCTTCAGTGACCCATCTTGTCTATGTCTCTTTCCATCAGAGTTGATTGACAAACATTAGTTGGGCACCTCCTGAATACCAGGCACTGGGGAGGCAGGGACGCAGCTGTGCATCTGCCAGACAAGGCCCTGCTCTCTGGGAGCCTCCATTCTGCTGCAGAGAGACCCACATATGGACAAGCTCATAACGATAACAGTAAGTGCAAGAAAGATAATGATCAGGGTAATGGGGCAGCACTGACGGAGGGCAGGGGAATCAGGGAAGGCCTCTTAGGCAACATGACAGCTGAAAGCTGGACAGCGAGGAGTCCACCATGCCAACATGTGGGAAGAGAGCTACAGGTGGAAGAAACTGCGGAGGCAAAGGCCCTGAGGTGGGAACACACTGGGTACCCTCTGGGAATAGGAGCTGAAGTACGGCAATCAACTGGGGCGTGGAGGAGGTTATGTCGGGAAGGGAAAATATGGATTGTAGCTTAAGTGCAATGGGGGGTCATGGAGGATTGTAAGTTGAGACTGGATAGATTGGAGGTGGAGGAAATATCATGAACTCGGCCGAGCAGGGCCTGGGGGACCCCATGTGTTAACCCATGCCACCATCCTCCTGGTCTATGGGGCTGGGCTGGCCTCTAGAGCTCCTAGATGGAGACACCAGGGGTTCTCTTGACTTGCTTCCCTTAACTTGACTCCCTTAACTCCACTCCCCAGCCCTCCCTTCACTTACTGTGTGACCTTGGGCAGGGCACTCATCGTCTCTGGGCCCCACTTGCCACAAATGCCAAATGAGGGCATTGGGCAAGGTGGTTTCTCTGAGGCCACTTTCAGCCCTCTCGTTGTCGTGGATTCAGTGGGGGCAACAGGACCTTGGTGAGGATCTCAGCCATACCAGAGGATGCCAACGAGCTCTATAGGCTCCCTTTGCTTTCCCTGAGACTCCTTCTTCCTGAAGGGAAAGGTAGTGGGGCTCCTGAAGGGGGGCAACGTGTTACACTGAGTGGCAGAGCCCAGAGAAAACATAGAATAGACATCCCCTCTCGGTGTAACCAAGTCTCTGACTCCCATCCCAGTGGCTTTGCTGACTGATGCGGGATTGATGGGGTCGCATGGCCATTTGTGGGTCAAACTATCCCTATAGCCAGTGCCAGGCCACGGGAAATTTCTTTTTTTTAAAAATATATATATATTTTACTATACTTTTAAGTTCTAGGGTACATGTGCACAACCTGCAGGTTTGTTACATATGTATACATGTGCCATGCTGGTGTGCTGCACCTATTAACTCGTCATTTACGTTAGGTATATCTCCTAATGCTATCCCTCCCCACTCCCCCCACCCCACAACAGTCCCCGGTGTGGAATGTTCCCCACCCTGTGTCCAAGTGTTCTCATTGTTCAATTCCCACCTGTGAGTGAGAACATGCGGTGTTTGGTTTTCTGTCCTTGCAATAGTTTGCTCAGAATGATGGTTTCCAGCTGCATCCATGTCCCTACAAAGGACATGAACTCATCCTTTTTTTTTTTTTTTTTTGAGACGGGGTCTCACTCTGTCCCCCAGGCTGGAGTGCAGTGGCTGGATCTCAGCTCACTGCAAGCTCCGCCTCCCGGGTTCACGCCATTCTCCTGCCTCAGCCTCCCGAGTAGCTGGGACTACAGGCGTCCGCCACCTCACCCGGCTAGTTTTTTGCATTTTTTAGGAGAGACGGGGTTTCACTAGCCAGGATGGTCTCGATCTCCTGACCTTGTGATCCGCCTGTCTCGGCCTCCCAAAGTGCTGGGATTACAGGCTTGAGCCACCGCACCCGGCCGAACTCATCCTTTTTTAAGGCTGCATAGTATTCCATGGTGTTTATGTGCCACATTTTCTTAATCCACTCTATCATTGATGGATATTTGGGTTGGTTCCAAGTCTTTGCTATTGTGAATAGTGCTTCAGTAAACATACGTATGCATGTGTCTTTATAGCAGCATGATTTATAATCCTTTGGGTATATACCTAGTAATGGGATTGCTGGGTCAAATGGTATTTCTAGTTCTAGATCCTTGAGGAATCGTCACACTGTCTTCCACAATGGTTGAAGTAGTTTACAATCCCACCAACAGTGTAAAAGTGTTCCTATTTCTCCATGTCCTCTCCAGCACCTGTTGTTTCCTGACTTTTTAATGATCACCATTCTAACTGGTGTGAGATGGTATCTCACTGTAGTTTTGATTTGCATTTCTCTGATGGCCAGTGATGATGAGCATTCTTTCATGTGTCCGTTGGCTGCATAAATGTATAGAGACATGGCTCAAGTTCTAGTTCTGCCACCAGTTGGCTGTGTGACCTCAGACAGGGCTCTTCCCCTTTCTGGGCCTGAGCTGAGAGCCCCAGATCTACCCTCATGAAGCTCATGAACCAGTACTGTCCAATAAATTTATGATTTAAGCCCCATATATAATTAAAACATTTCTAGTAGCCATATTAAAAAAAAGAAATAAGTGGAGTTAATTTTAATATATTTATTAACCCAATATATCCAAAATATTATCATTTCAGCACGTAATGAATAAACCATTTTACATGCTTTTTTCATATGAAGCCTTTACCATGTAGCATGCATTTTGTATTTCAGCATAGCTCAATTTGCACTAGCCACATTTCAAGTATTCAATAGACACGTGTGGCTGGTGGCTAGTGACTACCGTATTTGATAGCATAGATACAGACACTGACAGCAATAGTTATCCTAAGGAACTCAAAGTGCTCTTTAATAGAGGTTGTCCAAGCCTTCTGTGGGCACAGAGGAGGGAGTCACTACTTCTGCTTAGAGAAGGGGAGAAGGCTTCCTGGAGGAGGTTACATTTAAAAGATAAAAAATTACCTTGATAGCTAATCCTCTTCCCACTTTCAAGAAAACTTTTCTTTCTACCTTATGATAAAAGAAATACACACTTAGTGTTAAAAATGAAGAAGATATAGAAGAGATAAGAAAGAAAACAAAAACCACCTCTAATCTCCCCAGCCTGAGAGCCACTACTACTATTTTGATCTGTTTCCATCCAGGTATTTTTTTTTTAAGGCACAAGTATTTTGCATGTAACTATAAGCTTGCTCTTTGTACAGTGCTGTGTCCTGTTTTTTCCCACCTAGCACTGTGGAGTGAGCATTCCCTTGGGTTGTTTAAAAAAAACCCTCTGGAAACGTCATTGCTAACCACTGCGTACTATTCCAGGGAGGTGATGGGCCATGAAGCCAGAAACTCTCCTGCTTTCCCACTTCTCCTGGAGGTACCTGAGAACCTAGCTCCACTTTGGAGCCCCTCTGAGGCTGCAGGGAGAGTGGAGAGAAGCAACCAGGAGGGGAGAGTTCCCTGAAAGCCACGCTCTGCCTGACTCCTCACTGTCAGTCCTGAGTCTTTGTGACTTAGGGCTGGAGGAGGCTGGGCTGGGCTGCAGCGCCAATTAGCCAGTCTCTTGACTGCCACCTGGTGGCCCTGGAAGTGAATGCATCCTCTAGGAGAACCATCAGGGAGGTGGCCAGAGGCAGAAGGTGCTGGGATCCTGGGTTTCCACTTTTGACCCCTGGCCCCGCACCCCACTTCATGACCAGCCTTCTGTGGAAGGGGTCATCTGAGTTTTCATTCTGGAGAAGGGGTTCCCTCCTGCTGTCATTTTAAAGGGTCATAGCCTGGGGAGAGGGCTGCCTGGGTGCAAATCCAGCACCACCTCTTACGAGCGCGGTGTCCTCAGGCCAGTCTACGTTTCTGTCTCAGTCTCCTGATCTGTAACATGGACTAATAATAGTGCCTATCCCCTAGAGCTGTGAGGCTGAAGTGAGATAATCCATGTGGACAAGCACAGGGCCTTGTCCACGGTACATGTTCAGTGTTTTAAATTATTTAATGTCAGAGGGAAATTAAATGCAAAGTACAAGGATGAATCTTATTAAATCTCATCCTCTTTCTCTGGTTCTCTGCTCTTAACCCTTAAACCCCTTTGATGGAGCCACTTTCCTGCTCACAAGTCTTGAATGCCCCTTATTCCCCCCTGCAATAAATATAAACTCCCTAGCCTGGCATTCAAGGACCCTCAAGGACGGGACCCAGCCACCTTCCCAGTCTTGTCTCACTGTTCACCTCCAGGTACCCTCTGCCCCAGCCAAACTGTTGTCCTCAGCTCTCCAGGAACTCCTCCACTATCTCACCTCCATGCTCTCCTCATGCTCAGCTTCACGCTAGACCATATTTCTCCCCATCCTGTCTTCTAGAATTCTGCTTATCCTCCAAAGACCTCATCACAGACCAGCTCCTCAGGAATCCTTCCACAGACCCACACCTCTTCTGGAAACTTCCCCAGCCTGCTGATGACACACACCTCAATTTCCTTCATCCTATATTCTTGCAAAGTAGCCTTGTGGAGCAGAAAGAGTGTGGCCTTTGGAGTTAGGGGAGGGAATGTGTTGGAATCATGTGTGATCTTGAGCAGGGAGAATACTCAACCTCGTCTAAGCCTCAGTATTTTTCTTTCTTTTTTTATTTTAGAGATAGGTCTCACTCTGTTGCACAGGCTGGAGTACAGAGGCGTGACCATAGCTCATTGCAGCCTCAAACTTCAGGGCTCAAACGATCCTCCCACCTCAGCCTTCCAAAATGCTGGAATTACAGGCATGAGCCACTGCACCCAGCCCTTAGATTTCTTTATTTGTCAAATGGACCAGATCCTTATAGGTTCATGATAAGCGTAGCATGGGACGACACACAGAAAACACCTGGCATTAGAGAATACCTGTGAAATGTCAGTTTCCTTTCCCTGCGAGTTCATGCCTCATCCATACAGGAAGCTGCCCTGGGGAAGTCTACATTCTGTTCACCCCTGAATCCAAGTCCAACAAAGGGCCTGACACATGCGCACTGACTCATTGCTTGAGAGAATGAATGGAAACTTCTCTCCCACCAGTAGAAAGAACTGTGTTGGTGTAGGAAACAAGTGGTAAAATGCTACCCAGTAGCTATGAGCCATGTAGCTCCCAGTCGCTCCATTACCATGTGCAGCCAAAGACTCACTTCCTCCTGGGAGCTGGGAGGGCCTGGCTTGTCCAGCTTGTAGGTGAGGCTCCTGGTGGGTGGGTGGGCGTCTAGCTTGTAGTGGGTAGCCTGTCTCCACAGTCTGTTCCCACCCATCGTCTGCTTTGATCCTTGCAACCACCTTGTGAGCCTGACAGCCCTGTCACCTTACAGTGGAGGAAACTGCAGTCAGGAGAGGAAGTGACTTAGCCAAGGTTGCCCAACAGACTCCTGAATGCTGGGCTGGGAGCCAGGTCTCCCGATTCCCCAGATTAAGGCCCTTTCGAAGTTTGTGGCTGTGATGTGGTTGCAAAGGCACTGGATTTAATGTCAGGAGAAACGAGTTGCAATCCCAACTCAGCCCTTTAATTTCTGCGTGGCTTTGGGTGGTTGTGTAACTTCTTGAACCTCGGTTTCCTTGTAGCCAGGGGCCCTGTTGGAAGCTGAAAGAAGACAGGAGGTGGGGAACACCTCTGTCAACTGTGGAGTGCCGTATCCAGGTTAAAGGTTGTTACGGTTATATACTGAGCCTGATATGGGATACTTTGATCTTTGCGCCCCACAGGAGTACACAGAATTTTATGGCTATGCCCCTGGCCGACCGTTTCCCAATCTGCCTCTCTCCCGGAGTTTGATAATGCTGTTTTGATGGGTTCCTGGTAACAGAGGTGCAGCAGGGTAGGGGAGTGAGCTGGGTGTGGAGGCTCTGAAGGCCAGGACAGCTGTCCCCTATCCAGGTATAATCACAGAAAAGATCCAGACTAGGCTGGGCATTGGGGTTGGGGACACATACAGAAGGGTAAGGCACAGGTCCCATTTTTTAAGGACCCTGGACGTGAAAAAGAAGAGTCATAGAACTGGGTATGGGTGTAGCTAAGCTCTCCAGGAAAGTTTTGGCTGATTCACATTTCAACAGGACCAGGCAAAGAAGATGTTCTGGAAGTGTTTGCCAAATGGACTAGTGGATGGATGGATGGATGGTTGGTTGGCTGAATGGATGGAGAGCAGAGGACATGACGATAAGCAGGCAGGCTTCTAGGAGGTAGTGACATGTGAGCCATGATGATTCTCTGGATTGCAAGAAATTGACTAAGGAGTTTTTGAAAGGACACATATGGCAATCAAAAACCAGGAATGTCTACTTTGTGATCAGGACTTATTGGAACCCAGCAAAAGCCTTAGGGGGCCTGAACAGGACTTGTAGTTATTGAGAACCAAAGGCATCTGTAACCACTGAGATAATGATAATAACAATGACTGGCTGGGTGTGGTAGCTCACACCTGTAATCCCAACACTTTGGGAGGCCAAGGTGGGAGGATCACTTGAGCTCAGGAGTTCAAAATGAGTCTGGGCAACATAGCAAGATCCTGTCTCTACAAAAATAAAAATAAAAAAATTAGTGGGGCATGGTGGTGCACACCTGTAGTTCTAGCTACTTGGGAGGCTGAGGTGAGAGAATCCCTTGAGCCCAGGAGGTTGAGGCTGCAGTGAGTTATGTTTGCACCACTACACTCCAGCCTGGGCAACAGAGCAAGACCCTGTCTTGAAACAAAAACAAAAAACAAAACAAAACAAACAAACAAAAAGTTGGTGCCAGGGGCAGTGCTGAGCATTTTACAAACATCATCTTATTCACTGTCCCAAATTCTCTTAGGATGCTTGACAAAGACTCTGTACCTTCCTTCTCTTGGCAGGTTGCTCCCTCTTAGTACCCACCTTGTCTGCCTGACTCTTTCTGTGCCATTCAGGAGAGACTGGGATTGGCCCAGTCAGCACGTCAGCCCAGTGTGGGTGGAGTACCACCTGGGCCCCTGGCCAGTCCAAAGCCCTATTGACTTTCGGTCTCCTAAGAGAGAGAACAGTCCTGCCCAGGGTCTCATGGTGGGTTGGAGCAGTGTCAGGAGTAGAACTCAATGTCCCAGGGCTTTTATATCTCTGCATTCAGATGGGAACAGGCACTTGGGGTCCAGGAGAGGAGCTGAGATAAAAGAAGGAGGAGCTTTGAGGGTAGTGAGCCTAAACTTCTTAGCCTTCACAGGTGTTCCTTGGATAGACTCTGTTCCCAGGAAATAGGCCTCAAGATGTTGAGGTGAACTGTGCCTATAGCCAGTTTTCAACCCATGTCCTTGATATTGATGATGACAGAATGCTATCATCTATTTTTTTTTTTAAAGGAGTTTTAGTCTTGTCATCCAGGCTGTAGTGCAGTGGCACGATCTTGGCTCACTGCGACCTCTGCCTCCCGGGTTTAAGCAATTCTCCTGCCTCAGCCTCCCAAGTAGCTGAGATTACAGGTGCCTGCCACCATGCCCAGCTAACTTTGGTATTTTTAGTAGAGACAGGGTTTGACCATGTTGGCCAGGCTGGTCTTGAACTCCTGACCCCAGATGATCCACCCACCTCGTCCTCCCAAAGTGCTGGGATTACAGGCGTGAGCCACTGTGCATGGCCAGAACCCTAGAATCTTTCAATTTGGAAGAGCCAATCTGGAATCAGCTTCTCCATCCCTCTCATTTTATGAATGAAGAAACTGGTTCTCATAGAAGGAAAGTAACTAACTCAAGGTCACACAGCAAGTTAGTAGGCAACGGTGGTGAGATGTTCTCCAGCTCATGGAGTGGAATTGGCAGTTGGCTTAAGATTTCCAACTGGAAGTCTGGGACAAGGAGCCCAAGCAGAGTCCAAGGAGATAAGGTGGGTGGTTTCTGTTTTTCTAGGACCATCTCAACGGCTGGGGCCAAGCTCAGCACTGCAACTGTCTGAGATGGAATTGGAATGCAGCCAGCTTGTCAATTCCATCTATTAACTAATAGTCTATTATTTTCCTCTAGGATTAATATTTAAATGCAAATGGCCTGTTTTATCACACATTTGAGCATTCAGCACCCATCGGTCCATGGCCTCTGAGCAGGGGCAGGCCTTCTTCCATTGGCTTCAGGGGCCCAGGCAGCCCCTGGGGAACACAGGAATGGGGGGGCACATGGGTAGAGGGTCAAACCTTTTGTTCCTGAATTCCGATTCTGCACCATGCCCATGACACATTTGGGAGGGATGAAGCAGTGGGGGGTGGCATGAAGGGACAATGGTTGAAAAACGGGAGCCAGTTCTTGTCCAGGACATTTTCCTCCACTTAATTAATATCACAAAGGGAAGCTGGGTCTGCATTGGATTGTGGGGATTATGCAAATGAGGCTGTGGACGGTGGCGGGGGGCCGGGAGCGGGGCGGAGGGGAGCGGGGAGATTTCTGAGCTCCTGGCTGTTCTAGTCGTTTTAAAAACCTGTCCTTTTCCAGAAAACCTCGACCAAGGCCACAGCTGGGACTGTGTCCTTTCTTGAGTCTAGGGCCAGGGTGTGGCAGTTGGAAGAATCCTGACTTAACAGGGTGCAGCCTGGGACTAGAACTTCTTATTTATTAATTTATTATTTTATTTTAAGGTCTGGGATACATGTGCTGAACGTGCAGGTTTGCTTCATAGGTATACATGGGCTGTGGTGGTTTCCTGCACCTATCAAAACGTCATCTAGGTTTTAAGCTCCTCATGCATTATGTATTTGTCCTAATGCTCTCCCTCCCCTTTCCCCACACCCCCCGACAGGCCCTGGTGTGTGATGTTCCCCTCCCTGTGTCCATGTGTTCTCATTGTTCAGCTCCCATTTATGAGCGAGAAGATGTGGTGTTTGGTTTTCTCTTCCTGTGTTAGTTTGCTGAGAATGATGGTTTCCAGCTTCATCCACATCCCTGCAAAGGACATGAACTCATTCTTTTTTATGGCTGCATAGTATTCCATGGTGTATATGTGCCACATTTTCTTTATCCAGTCTATCATTGATGGGCATTTGGGTTGGTTCCAAGTCTTTGCTATTGTAAATAGTGCTGCAGTAAACATACGTGTGCATGTGTCCTTATAGTAGAATGATTTATAATCCTTTGGGTATATACCCAGTAATGGGATTGCTAGGTCAAATGATATTTCTGGTTTTATGTCCTTGAGGAATTGCCACACTGTCTTCCACAATGGTTGAACTAATCTACACTCCCACCAACAGTGTAAAAGCGTTCCTATTTCTCCACATCCTCCCCAGCATCTGTTGTGTGCCTGGGACTAGAACTTCTAGAGGGAGTCTAGGGGTAGGTTTTACCAACAGAGGGGAGATTAGACTGGTCACCCTGAAGAGAATCCAGCACGGGAGGCAGAGCTTAATTCTTCTCCAAGAAGACAGTGAGGCATAGGAGAAAGGGCGAGGGTTTTGGAGTCAGAACTGGGTTCAAATCCCTGCTCTGCCACTTGGTGGCTGTGTGACCTTGGGTGAGTCATTTTACCCCTCTAAGCCTCAATCTCCTCATCTGTGGCTTGGGGGACAATGATTGTACCCTCATAGTGTTGATGAGAGGATTGAATGACGTAAAGTCTGTTAAGGGCCTGGGACTCAGCTCAGTCGTACCAATGCTTGCCTCTTCATCTACTTGCTCCATATGGAATAAATACAACAATAATTCATGTAATGTAATAATATTTTTTGTATGCACAATATAGCAGCAAATTATATATATACACACACGATAACAGCAAAAAGTAATATGACAGCGAATTCTTGGAGAGGACCTACAGCAGCAGCTGGGAACTGTTCCGAGCCTTTTATTAGCTCACTGAGGGCTTACAACAACCCCACGATAGAGGCAAATACGAATGCACCCATTTCATGCCTGAGTGTGTGTGTACAGGAGGGGTGTGTCTGTTGTCCTCCCACCTCTGAGCAGATCCTGGCTGGTCAGGGGCCCTCATCTCCCCAGCGGTATAGACACTATAGAAGGGCCCTGATGTTTATCAGGTTTGACCTGCCTATTTTACAGTTGGGATACTGAGGCCTAGAGAGGGAAAGTAACCCAGTCACCATAGCAGATGGAGTTACCAGCAGGTCTCCTGTCTCCCAGCCCAGAACTTGGTTCTCTTCCCACTCCCACCCACCCTGGGGCGATTGATTGCTGAACCACCAACTGCCTCATGGGCTGAAAATGTTTGCTAAGCCTGAGTTGGCCTAGCCTGAGTTAGGCCCTGGGGGTGGGCGGCACCAAAGCTGAACAACTTTGCACCCGTCTGACCTCAGACGGAAGCCAAAGAGCGGAGCTCTTGATGAGGTGCTGCGGAACGGGAGTGGGGAAAGGGTATGGACAGGAAGGGGCAGAGATGATGAAGAGACCCTGGTCCCTGCCCTTTGAGAACTCACAGTCTGGTGGGTAGTCAGACCTCTAATTGGTAGCATAAGTAGACCACCACAAGTAGCATTTATCAAGAGTGGTCTTGTGGCCGGGCACGGTGGTTCACACCTGAAATCCCAACACTTTGGGAGGCTGAGGCAGATGGATCACTTGAACCCAGGAGTTTGAGACCAGCCTGGGCAACACAGTGGGACCCCGTCTCTTTAAAAAAAAAAAAAAGAGAGAGAGAGAGAGAGAGAGAAACAAACAAGAATTAGGCTAGGTGCAGTGATTCACTCCTATAATCCCAGCACTTTGGGAGGCTGAGGTGGGCGGATCACTTGAGGTCAGGAGTTCAAGGCCAGCCTGGTCAACATGGTGAAACCCTGTCTCTACTAAAAATACAAAAATTAGCTTGGAGCGGTGATGCATGCCTGTAATTCCAGCTACCCAGGAGGCGGAGGCAGGAGAATCACTTGAGCCCGGGAGGCGAGGTTGCAGTGAGCTGAGATCATACCACTGCACTCCAGCCTGGGTGACAGAATGAGACTCCGTCTCAAAAGTAAAAAAATAGGCCAGGCGCGGTGGTGGAGGCCAAGGCGGGTGGGTCACCTGAGGTCAGGAGTTTGAGACCAGACTGACCAACATGGTGAAATTCTGTCTCTACTAAAAATACAACATTAGCCGGGCGTGGTGGCGCATGCTTGTAATTCCAGCTACTCAGGAGGATGAGGCAGGAGAATCGCTTGAACCCGGGAGGCAGAGGCTGCAGTGATCTGAGATCGTGCCATTGTACTCCAGCCTGGGCAACAAGAGCAAAATTCCGTCTCAAAAAAATAGATAAATAAAGACTAAACTAAACTAAAATAAAACAAAACACAAGAAGTAGCCAGGAGTGGTGGTGTACCTCTGTACTCCCAGCTACTCAGGAGGCTGAAGTAGGAGGATCACTTGAGCCCAGGAAGCCAAGGCTGCAGTGAGCTGTGATGGAGGCACTGCACAACAGCCTGGACAACAGAGCAAGATCCTGTCTCAAAAGAAGGGTGACCTTGTAGCATACATTGTGCAACAGGCTTTATACTCATACTCTTCATTGATCTTCATAATAATCACTGGCTGGAGATATTATAATAATGTATCAGTTAGTTGGTGATATAATAAATAATAATATAATATCACATATAGAATTTAACAGTATCACATATATAATAATGTCACATGTAGAATATCACTGCCCTTTTACAGATAAGGACATTGAGACTGAGAGAGACTAAATAACTTGTCCAGGATCACACAGCACTGCAGCACATGAGGGAGGCAGAATTCACACCCAGTTCTGCAGGTACCTACCTGGGCCTGTGCTCAGGGACCTGAGCACTCCTCTGTCTCAAGCACCTGAAATGTGGCTAGTCTAAATTGAGATATGCAATAAATGTAAAATATACATGGGATTTCAAAGGCTAAGGAAAAAAAAAGAATATAAAATATCTCATTAAGAGAGTTTTGTTTTTGTTTTTGTTTTCAGAAACTAGAGATGGGGATCTTGTAGGTTGCCCAGGCTGGTCTCAGATTCCTGGCCTCAAACAGTCCTCCTGCCTCAGCCTCCCAAAGTGCTGGGATTACAAGCATGAGCCACTATGCCTGGCTGAAGTGTTTTTTTCTTAATATTGGTGAAATGTTGAAATAATATTTGGAAGATACTGGATTACATAAAATGTATTAAAATTAATTTCACCTGTTTTGTTTTACTTTTTTTTTTTTGAGACAGAGTCTTGCTGTGTTACCCAGGCTGGAGTGCAGTGGCACCATCTTGGCTCAATAAAACCTCCGCCTCCCAGGTCCAAGTGACTCTCCTGCCTCAGCCTCCCAAGTAGCTGGTAGTACAGGCGCCCGCCACCACACCCGGCTAATTTTTGCATTTTTCGTAGAGATGGGGTTTCACCATGTTGGCCAGGCTGGTTTTGAAATCTTGACCTCAGTCAATCCACCCGCCTTGGCCTCCCAAAGTGCTGGGATTACAGGTGTGAGCCACCGCGTCTGGCCTCGTTTTACTTTTATTAACATCGCTAAATTTCCTAATTTGAAATTCCACATGCGGCTGCCTTATATTTTGGTTGCACAGTGTGGCTCTGGACCAGCGCTGTCTGAGAACTTTCTGTGATGATGAAACTGTTCCATTCTGCAGGGTCCAGCAGGGTAGTCAGTGAGTCACATGTGGCTATTAAGAACTTGAAATATGACTAGGGCCACTGAGCAAGTGCAGTTTTAATTCTAATTCACCGTAATTAATTTAAATTGGAGTTGAAGTGACCAAACATGCCTCGTGGCTACTGTATCATACAGCACAGCTCCAGAGGGGCGGGCTTTTCTGCCTTGTGAAGACAAACAAGTGCCACAGTGTGTTCTGGGTGTCCTGATAGATGTGTTTGTACAGGGTGTGGGGGACACAAAGAGGAGGTCAGTGAACAGGACTCAGAGAGGTTAAGGATTACTCAAGGGCACACAGCTGGGAGGTGGCAGAGTCAGGGGTTGGCCCCAGGTGAGCCTCCCTCCAAGCCCTGGGCTTGTTCTCAAGGTTTGCTGCCTCCTCTGTGGGGTGGGAGGGCGTCTCCAAAGAACCCCTCCAAGTCTACCACTGGCCTGTACCACTCCACCCCAGAGCACCCCGCCTCCTGGGCACCCTGCTGGAACCCCCTTCCAGGCTGAGGTGACCTGCTGACTTGCCTCAGTCTGTGCTCAGATACTGCCACCCTCCCCGCCCTCATCCCTCAGCACTTCATGCCTGAATGGGCCTCTCTGCACTGGCTACACCCTGTCTCAACCCACCCCTCCTACGTGCTCTCCAGGCCCCTCGCATCCTGTCCCATCCTCTGCTCTGGGAGGAGTGACGGCTCCTGCCTGTGGTCTGCTACTTTTCCATGGCTTCCGGGCTTCCCAGGTACTTTATTATTAATAATATTTTTATTTTTCTGAGATGAAGTCTTACTCTGTTGCCCAGGCTGGAGTGTGGTGGCACGATCTCGGCTCACTGCAACCTCCACCTCCCAGGTTCAAGAATTCTCCTGCCTCAGCCTCCCAAGTAGCTGGGATTACAGGAATGCACTACCATGCTCGGCTAAATTTTGTATTTTTAGGAGAGACAGGGTTTCGTCATGTTGGTTAGGCTGGTCTCGAACTTCTGACCTCGTGATCCACCCACCTCAGCCTCCCAATATGCTAGGATTACAGGCGTGAGCCACCGCGCCTGGCCCCAGGTACTTTAAAATGCAGAACTTGAACTCCCATCTCGTGTGGAAGCAATACTAGGAGCAGCCTGGCTCACTGCTCCCCTACCAGTCTGAGGATGGGCAGGGCTCCAACCCCAGGGCTGCCAACAACTGTTTGTGTGACTATGGGCAAGTCACTTCTCTCCAACTCTCAGTTTCCTCATCTGTAAAATGGACATAATGATAGCGTAGGGCTCTGATGAACATTAAATGCAGCTAAGGATGCAAAGTACCCTGTTAACTGTCAAATGAAATGCAAGCATGGGAAATCATTATGATCCTTACTGTGGGCCGGACACCCTCCTTGGTGTTACCCTCATGCTAACCTCGTACTGTAGTGACTTTGAATTGTGTCCCCAAATTCTTAAATCCTCCTCCTTTCGGAAGGTGGAGTCTAATTCCCTCCCCTTGAGGGTGGCCTGGACTTCGTGGCTTGCTTGTAACTAATGGAACAAAGTAGAAGGGATGATGACATGTGACTTTGGAGACTAAGTCATAAAAAGGCTTGCTCCTCTTGCTGTCTCGTGTTGGGGGATGTTAGCTGCCACATCTTGTGGACCCTTGGACACATATTGTGAGGCCCAGGTGGTGAGAAACAAGGCCTCCTGCAAGTGTCTAGCAAGAAATTGAGGCCTCTTGCCAAGAGCCCTGGGAGTGAGCCACCGGCTATGCGGGCCCTTCAGCCTCAGGCAGAACTTCAGATGACCACAGGCCCTGCTGACATTCTGACTGTAACCTCATGAAAGACCTTCACCCAGGGCCAAAGCCACTCCTGAATTCCTGACCCACAGAAACTGTGGTTTAATAAATGTTTGTTGTTTTTAAACCACTACATTTTGGGGATAATTTGTTATATAGTAATAGTAAAAACACATGCATGATCTCATTGAATTCTCATAATCTAATGTAGATACTGTTGTTACCCCCATTTTACAGAGGAAAAAACCAAGGCTCAAAGAGAAGACACTTGCGTAAGTCCACTCAGTAAAGATGAGATGGACTCAAGACCTCAGTCCAGGCCCATCTGAATGAAAACCTGATGATATGTATGTAAGTGCTCTGACATATCACCTCCTAGCGGGATTCTTTTTTTTTTTTTCCTGTTTTGTTTTGTTTTTGAGACAGAGTCTCTCTCTGTCACCCAGGACCCAGGCTGGAGGGCAGTGCCATGATTTTGGCTCACTGCAACCTCTGCGTCCCAAGTTCATGTGATTCTCATGCCTCAGCCTCCTGAGTAGCTGGGACTACAGGTGTGCACCACCATGCCTGGCTAATTTTTTTGTATTTTTAGTAGAGACAGGGTTTGGTCATGTTGGCCAGACTCAGCCCATCAACAGATACTGTTGAAATAATATATGGAAGATACTGGATTAAGTAAAATATGTTATTAAAATTAATTCCACCTGTTTCGTTTTACTTTTATGAACATCGCTAAATTTTCTAATTTAAAATTCCACATGTGGCTGCCTTCTATTTTGGTTGCACAGTGCGGCTGTGGACCAGCAATGTCTGATAGAACTTTCCACAATGATGGAACTGTTCCATTCTGCATAGTCAGTAGGATAGCCACTAAGTCACATGTCTTGAACTCCTGGCCTCAACTGATCCGCTCGCCTTTGCCTCCCAAAGTGCTAGGATTATAGGCATGAGCCTCCTAGAGGGGTCCTGATGGCTGAATCTAGATTTGTCTGGGCTCCACTATGAGCTGGTGCCCTCCCAAGAACAGGGGCTGTAAACCACACATCTTGACCCAATTCCCAATGCCTAGCAACTAGTAGGGGCTCATTAAATGCAGGTTTCAATGAGAGATGTTTGAATCCTGTGTGGTCCTAGGCTGGTTCCTGGGCCAAGTCCATCCAAACATTTGTGGGGTTTAGGACAAGATACAAATGGAGTTTGTATCTAATATTTAAAAGTTATAAATCAGGCCGGGTGCAGTGGCTCATGCCTGTAATCTCAGCACCTTGGGAAGCTGAGGCAGGTAGATCACTTGAGGCCAGGAGTTAAACATATGTAACTTATATGTGTGTGTATGTACATATATATGTGTGTGTGTGTATATATACACACATATATACATATATACACACATATATACATATATACACACACACACACACATACATATAGCTGGGCATGGTGGCACATACTCATAGTCCCAGCAATTTAGGAGGCTGAAGTGGGAGGATCACCTGAGCTCAGGAAGTCAAGGCTGCAGTGAGCCCTGATCATGTCACTGCATTCCAGCCTGGGTGAAGAGACTAAGACCTTGTCTCAAAAAATGAAATAAAATAAAAGTTATAAATCAAATTTAATAAACAGTTAAATAAAATATGGCAACTATACCTTTATTATAACAAAATAGAAAATATGCGTAAAGCTGCAGTTTTTATATGGCTAAAAGTCAGCAAGGTATCAAAGGTGACTGAATATAATATTGCATATGTCTGGGTAGTCTCTTGATAGGCTGATCATATTTGAATAAGCAATAAAACAAAAACCTGCATGATTCATAAATTATTATTTGTTCCATCAGTTTTGTCTTTCTTGCCTTTCTTTCAACAAAATAGTAATTGTGTGGTCATAATCAAGATTCTCATGTAATTTCTGTTCTGTTGATGGCAATGTGAAATTAGACAACCTTTCGCAAGTCATTGTATTTCTTAGCTAGTTTTTAATTAATTTCAAGTTGGAAACACTTGCTCTGTTGAGGATGTAGCAACAAATTGTCAATAAAATTCTTAAAGCAATATTTAGATTAGGAAATGAGCCATGAATTTTATGTAGTAAGCTCAAACATTATAATGGGGTTGCATATGATAAATTATGATTATTATGGAAAATGTTACAAGCTGTAAGTTCTTCGTGTAAATCATATCATATATATCATGATTTTTTACTGTCTCTCAAGGCAATATCGAGATCTAACAGCCACGTAAGTAATTGACGTCACATTTTAAGCATGTTACAGCTGGACCTACGTATACACAAATTTAAGAGTAATATCAAAGATTTAATATTGCAAAGTGTTCTTCAGCTTCCCTGTGCAGGTCTTGCAGATGCCATGCTCTTTTTTGAGCACCTCCAGAACCAGGACCTGGAACATAACAAGAAGTAAGGAAAATAGATGTTTGGTTCTAGTGGGAATTTACTGCATTTGTGCTCTCTTAGAGGAAGGATTTAGCAAGTTAATTAATTTGTCTTTTTTCTTACCTAAGAGCGAAAGCTTTTCTTACACTGCTCAGAGCCTCCCTGTGCCCCAAAGCAGCGTCCATCTGCACTGTCAGCAGCCGCACAACACACAGCCTTTGTGGCATTTGGATGCAGTCATCCTTTGTGTCAAGGACATAGAGCAAGAAAAGAGAAGTGAATCCCTTCTGCCTCCTGGGGCCTGAGCAGTGTCAGTCACGAAAGTGGATGTTGAGGGTTACATGGGGTGTGCTGGGCCAAGTGACCAAGACTCCATGTATCCTTTAATAAATTGTGTGTGTTTGTGATCTGGGGGTCCCTGTGCTACTCATGTGTGGTCTAGGCCTGAGGACTGTGGCTGGTGCATGAACTACTCAGAAACCAAGAATAAGTATTTTAAAACACTCGTAGCATTATTGCTACATCCAAGCTCATGTTCACTTTTCTAGTAGTTCATTTTTAAGTAATTATTTTATAAAATGTTCAAAGACAGTGAGAACATGTTTCTCTCATTTCCTGAAATTTTATTACCATTGCTTTAGGATGTATTGACTGTCGTTTCAAAATAGCACACATTGTATATTGGCATCTCTATCGTTGCAAGTTATAAAGCTATTTTTTTTTCGTTGTGGTGAAAAAAAACACATCACATAAAATTTACCATCTTAGCAATGTTTAAGTGTACAGTTCCGTGGTGCTAAGTCTATTCGCGATATTGTGAAATAGATCTCTAAGACTTTGTCATCTTTACAAAAAGATGAAAACTCAGTACCCTTTAAACAACTCCTCTCTCCCCCTCCTCCCCGCCCCTGGTAACCATCATTCTACTATCTGTTTCTATAAATTGGACTGACTTCAGATACCTCATTATGGATTCTTTTTTTTTTTTTTTTGAGATGGAGTTTCACTCTTGTTGCCCAGGCTAGAGTGCAGTGGTGCAATCTCAGCTCACCGCAACCTCTGCCTCCCGGGTTCAAGCGATTCTCCTGCCTCAGCCTCCCGAGTAGCTGGCATTACAGGCATGCGCCACCACACCCAGCTAATTTTGTATTTTTAGTAGAGATGGGGTTTCTCTATGTTGATCAGGCTGGTCTCGAGCTCCCGACTTCAGGTGATCCGCCCACATCAGCCTCCCAAAGTGTTGGGATTACAGGCGTGAGCCACCGTGCCGAGCAGATTCATTTTTATTGTCTCTTGTTAAAGTATCAGTCTGAGACAGATTAGAGGTTTAAAAACCAAAATGGTCCTTTGCCTTAGGTAGTTTGAGAAGCACTGCTCCCAAAATGCAGGGCCTAGGACAGGACCCCTCTTGCCCAGGTCTAAAGGCATTTCTGCTTTACTTCCCTGAGCCTCAGTTTTCCCCAGTGTAAAAAGGGGTGACCAAATGGTGGCCCTCTGAAGGCCTCACAGCCATGTCACCCGGGGATACTCTGGTTACTGAATTCACCGAGTTAGGACTGTCTGGCTGGGCAGCCACCCTCTGTCCCCTCCCGGTGGGCCCTGCTCCAAGTCCCATTTCACGCGCCGAGGACTCCTTTGTCTCCACTGACACCTGGTTTCCTGCCTCTGCAGTCACAGCGGGGCCTTCTCATGGATGACACACGCAGGCTGCTTCCACTGCTTACGTCCTGGCCAAAGGTTTATGGCATTACCCACTAGGTTCACATTCCTCTCTGCTTGACCGTCACTCCTGTTTTCCATGAGTCACACGGGGCTGAAAGAGATGAGTTGATGTTGACGAGGATGCAACCAAGCGAGGATCCCACATTCCAGAATTTCAGAGCTGAGGGCTTGATTCTATTTTTTCTCTTATTTCACAGTGATGCACATTTACTGCCAAACAACCCCAAAAGATCTCTCTGTCTCCTACAATCCAAGCATCTAATGATAACTACCTTTATTTATTTATTTGCGGTTTGTTTTTTGAGACAGAGTCTCATTCTGTTGCCCAGGCTGGAGTGCAGTGGTTCTATCTCAGCTGACTGCCACCTCTGCCTCCTGGGTTCAAGTGATTCTCTACTCAGTCTCCTGAGTAGCTCAGACTGCAGGTGCCTGCTGCCATGCCCAGCTGATTTTTGTGTTTTTAGTAGAGACTGGGTTTTACCACGTTGTCCAGCTGGTCTCCAACTCCTGACCTCAAGCAACCTGCTGGCCTTGGCCTCCCAAAGTGCTGGGATTACAGGCGTGAGCCATAACTACCTTTAATATTTTAGTAAATACTGGTTGAGCATCCCAGATCTCAAAGCTGAAAATCCAAAATCCAAAATACTTCTGGTCCTAAGTATTTCAGACAAGGGATGTTCAACCTGTATCTTGCTTGTTTTCTTCCATATACTTTTAAGACAATGTTAACAAGAATGTGTTGCTTCTACTGTTTCTAACCTGCTTTTTCCATCCAACCATGAATATTTTTCTACATCTATAAATGTGCTGCTACATCATCAGTATGAGTGGCTGCAGAGTATTCCCTTGTGTATATGTTTGGCAGGACCAGTGTCCTCTCTCTCTCTCTTTCTCTTTCTCACTATTTTGAATAATAAATAACATTCCTGTATTCAATTTCTTCATTATTTCCATAGGATAAAATCCTAGAGGTGAAGTCTCTAAGCCAAGGGATATGCATACCATATTTAAAAGACTTTGGCTACAGGATTTGACAGTATTGATTAACACTGCTGATCAAAAACATCAGGAGTGTCCATTTCAGCTCATGCCTGCCAACATTGGGTATTATCACTTTTTATTTAATTGTTGTTTTAATTTGTATTTCCTTTGGAGATGTCACGGACGTGTTTTCCTTATGCTTATTGGTCAATTATACTGAAACAGATTTTGGAACTTATCATCCAGCTTTTAATTTTGATGTGAAATGTGAAAACAGGCACAGAGGTGAGGAGCTGCTTCTTCAAGCAGGTTAGGGATAGATCAGAATGGAAACCAGGTTTTCTGATGTCCAGGTGAGGGGGATGTTTCTCCATGATTCTGGGGCCCCCCAGGTTGATAGAGGGAGATAAGATTATAAACTGAGAATGGAAAACACCCCTTCAGTGTTCCCTGTCATTGTGTGACATTAGACAAGTGACTTCAGACTCCTTCTCTCTGAGCCTCAGACTTCTCACCTGTAAAATGAGAAGGCTGGATGAAATCGATTGCTCAGGTCTGTTTTTTTTTTTTTTTTTTTTTTTTTTTTTTAAAGACAGAGTCTTGCTCTGTTACCCAGGCTGGAGTGCAGTGGCACCATCTCAGCTCACTGCAACCTGTGCCTCCCAGATTCGAGCAATTCTCCTGCCTCAGCCTCCCGAGTAGCTGGGACTACAGGCGCATGCCACCACGCATGGCTAATTTTTTGTATTTTTAGTAGAGACAGGGTTTCACCATGTTGGCCAGGCTGGTCTTGAACTCCTGACCTCGTGATCCACCTGCCTTGGCCTCCCAAAATGGCAGGATTACAGGCATGAGCCACCGCACCCGGCTGATTGTTCAGGTCTTATTCAGCGCTGAGATTAAGGCTATGATGCCATCTCCAGGTCCCTTCCGAGCTCTAATAGTTACAATGAACATCTTGCATGTGTACAGTACTTTACAGTTTGCAAAACATTTCTGTGAAGCAGGGAGGAGAGGTATTGTCGTTAACCCCATCTCACAAGTAAGCAAACTGAGGCTCAGAGAGTTCAAATGGCTTAACCTATGTGAGTCACTACGACTTCAGTGAATTCCTCAGCCATCCCGCAACAGGCCTTCTAGCAAGATAGCTGCCTTGAAGCTCCTCTATATAGAAATTCTGGACCCACCACTATTTGTCCACCTGTCACAGGCTACTCATTCAGCTCCAGGATTCACTGAGCAACTACTCTATGCTAGGCTCTATGCCAGGGATGGGGATGCAGAGACCAGCATGGGGCTTCAGTCTTCTGGGGAAGACACACCAAAACAGACCATTTCAACAGAGGGTGATGGGTGCTCTGAAATGCTTTGACAGAGGGCAGTGTGAGAATGATAGGAGCAGAGAGGGGCATCCAGCTCAGATGAGAGGCATCTGGGCAGGCTTCCTGGAAGAGGTGATGCCTGACTCTCATCTTGAAGAGGGAATTAGGCAATAGTCAGGTGAAGAAGGACAAGGAAGGTATTTGGGGCAGAGGGACAGAGTGGGCAGAGAATTGGAGACAAAGAGGGAACAGCACCTTCGGGCAACTTTAAAAAAGCCATGGGGCTTGGACTAAATCCAGTGGGCAGTGAGGAGTCAAGGAAGGGTCTGGGTGGGGAGGGGGACATCTTCATTTATTTGTTCAGTAAGCATATGTTGAGTGCCAGAGCCTACTACGCTGAATGCCAGGCACAGCGCCAGGCCCTGATTGAGAGTAAGACAGATAAGACCCTTGTCCTCACAACCTACGCCTCTGACAATCAATTCTAGAACCGTGATTCTCAAACTTTTTGCTGTCAGTATCCTTCTATACTCTTCAAAACTTTTTGAGGAAGAGCCGTCACTTATATGGTTTATTGATACAATCCATGGACATGATATTTACGTGTATTGAAAATTAAGACGGGCCATGTACTGTGGCTCACGCCTGTAATCCCAGCACTTTGGGAGGCCAAGGCAGGCGGATCACAAGGTCAGGAGTTCGAGACCATCTTGGCCAACATGGTGAAACCTTGTCTCTACTAAAAATACAAAAATTAGCCAGGCATTGTGGTGGGCGCCTGTAGTCCCAGCCACTCGGGAGACCGAGACAGTAGAATCGCTTGAACCCAGGAGATGGAGATTGTAGTGAGCCAAGATTGCGCCACTGCACTCCAGCCTGGACAACAGAGCAAGACTCCATCTCAAAAAAAAAAAAAAAAAAAAGGAAAAGAAAAAAGAAAATTAAGACTGAGGAAATGTGAACATTTTTATCTATAAATTCATTTCCAAATAATAATAACAAACCCATTCCATGTTTAAGTGAATAATATATTTTATGAAAAATAACTATTTTCCCAAATAAAAGTATTTAGTGGACAGAATACCACTGTTTCACATTTTTCCACATCTCTTTTATGTCTGGCTTATGATTTTGAAAAAAGTTTGACCTTGAAAATTCCCCGTAAAGGTCTTGGGGATCCCGGGTCACACTCTGAGGAAGATGAATTGGATGAGGGGAAATCTGGGAGACGGTGAGACTGGTGAAGGGGCAGCTTTTAGGGATGGGATGGGAGCTAGGGCACAGGAGAGCAGGGGCAGGTTTGAGAGAAGGCAGTGGGCTGGGAGGCAGGGCCTGGGTGCCTGTTGCTGGCTGCCAAGACAGGGCCGCAGTCGCAGTCGGGGAGCAGGTCTGGGGAGGAGATGATAAACGGGAATGCACTGGGTTTGAAGTGTCTGTGGACTCCCACATACAGTGCCCAGAGACAGGCCTGGCCGAGGAGGGAATGAGTTTGTGTAGGAGGGAGAGTGTCGCTGAGGACAGAGCTGTCAGGACCAGGAATGAAAGGGCTTCAAGGGGGATGGGAAGGAGAGTGTGGCCTGGGGGCTGTGCGCCAGCCAGACAGGGGCTGCTGTGGGAGGATGGGAGGGTCTGTCTCCTCCCAGCCTTGCTGAGCAAAAATGCTGCATAATCCAAGCCAGTTTCCAGGAGGAGCAGCCAAGGAGGGGCCCTGCCAGGGCTCAGCCTGAAGGGGAACTGGGGACAGGGAAGGAGGAACGGGCTGGAGGCCCCGGGGCTAGGAGATGATGCTGGAGGTGTGCGACGGACCCAGACGGGGTGGGAAATACTCATGGGAGAAGCATCCAGGGTCTCAGCGAGAAAGCAACCGGAGGGGTTCTCTCCATCTTTGAGTCGCTGGTGTGTTTTGAGAATTCAGACGCCTTGCCAGCGCCTCCCCAGAGGCAGGTGCTAGGTCAGACAATCGCAATGTGTGTCCTCCCAGCATCAAGACATGGGCCTGGCCCTCTGTGCCGATACTGTTCTATGCAGTCTCTTTTGTTGGATTTGAGTGGAAGAAAGCCAATCCCAGAATGCCCTGATCCTTCCCCAGGCAATTGGGCGGGTTCTGCCCGTGTGCTAGCCCCACGCTGTTTGCTGGGGAAGAACTGGCCCACAAGGACCCCCAAGACACTTGGGTGAGATAAGCAGGGACCCATGACAGTAGCTAATAGTGAATACTTACTATGCACCTTACTGTTCCTTAAGAGGACTAATTCAATTAGTTCTCACAGCAAATCCTGAGTGGTAAGAACTATTGTTATCCCCATTCTAAGGGTAAGGAACTGAGAGACAGAGAGGTCAACTGGCTTTCTCAGGGTTTGAACGCAGACAGCCTGTCCCCAGAGCATGACACTTACCCACTGTCCACTGCCAGTGTGACTCAGGAGTGCCATACCGCACTAGGAAGCCCTATGGTGGCAGCCACAGAAAGGGCTGGGGGAGATCTGAGGAGTGCATTCTCCCAACTGGGGGACGTCAGGAAGGCTTCCTGGAGGAGATGCCATATAACAAATAATTAGCCAGGCAAAGGGGGTCGAAGCAGGAAGCATAGAGGAAACAGCATATGCAAAGGCCATGAGAAGGTTGGGGAGAACGTGGCTTCTTCAAAGAGCTGCAGAGGGGTGCCCTGTGGCATGGAAAGGCGAGGGGCCAAGGGAGAGCAAGGACGCTGCTGAGTGTGTGGGGCTGTACCAGCACGAAGGGTCAGGCATCCAGGCTTGGAAAGGTATGAACACAGAGATGGATCCACATCTGCATCTGGAGGTGCTGCAGGCTCCTCAAACCCCACATCCCCAAACCGAAGCCATCCCCTTCCCTGGCCCCTGCCCTGCTTATACCCCGTGTCCTCCCTCTCAGGGATGTCCCACCAACCTCCTGCTTGCAAAAGATGGAAACCCAGATATCACCCTGGCGCCTTCCCCTTCCCTACGCTACTCTTTTCAACCAGTTGCCAGCTCCTGCCACTCCACTCTTTCCACCCTCTGCCACCCCGAAGTCCAAGCTGCCTGGGCCCTGCTGCGGCTCCAGCTGGATTTTGCTCAGGTTTGGGCTGCCCATCTCCATATGGGGACTAACGTGGTCTCCACCACATCTCTCTGCTATTCACAACCTTCAGCGGCTGTCCAAGGCTCGCAGGATGAATCTGAGCTCCTTGGCCCGGTCTGGCCCTTCCTGCCTCACCCACCCTCTCTAATCCAGGCCATCTGAATTTTTTTTTGGTTTCATGGACGTGCTGTGCACTTGTTGGCTCTCAGCCTTTGCACACTCTGCCTGGAAGTCCCCTGGCCCCTCTCCCCAGCAGCCCGTGCACAGCCCCACCCTTTGGCTCCTGCGTTTCAATAGTCCCTCTACTGACTTCCCCATCATCATGTCACACATGATGTTAACTATTTTCTCATCAGTTTCTCTAGATCAATGGAAAGCTGCATGAAAGGAAAGTCTGTCTCTCCCCCAGCACGCAGCACTGAGCCGTGTGCTTAGCAGAGACTCAGAGCTGAGTAATACTTGTTGAATGAATGAATGAGTGAATGAGTGAATGAGTGAATGAATGAATGAGTGAATGAGTGAATGAATGAATGAGGCATGATGCCTGATCCAAAGGAGCTCAGAAGCTCCAAGACAGACCTTACAATACAGACTGCTATGAGGTTCCCCCACTCCCTGCCACCAGGGAGAACAGCATGGCAGGGGGAGCTAGAAGAAGGCAGAGGAGGGAGCAGCAAACTTTCAGGGAATTTCTTTACAATACAGGTGACATTCTCTGCTGTATCTTGAAGGATGAATAGGAGTTTACTAGGCAGAGAATCAGGGAAAGAAGAGCGTTTTTTCTTTTTCTTTTTTTTTTTTTTTTGAGATGGAGCCTCACTTTGTCGCCCAGGCTGGAGTGCAGTGGCGTGATCTCGGCTCACTGCCACCTCTGTCTCCTACCTCAGCCTTCCGAGTAGCTGGGATTACAGGCGCATGCCACTATGCCCAACTAATTTTTGCACTTTTAGTAAAGACAGGGTTTCACCACGCTGGCCAGGCTGGTCTCAAACTCCTGACCTCAGGTGATCTGCCCACCTTGGTCTCCCAGAATGCTGGGATTACAGGCGTGAGCCACCGTGCCCGGCCTGAAGAGCACAGTCTTCCTTACCATTATTATTGGCTAATGATGCCTGGGATGGGCATGAAGGTTATTGGTCCAGCAGGGAAGGTGGGGAGGGCAAGAAGTTGTGTACTTGTCATCTGAGGGTGGCTCACACTGCCTTCCTTGGAGTTTTCCAGATAAGAAAATAGTGTAAGTCAGGACACCAAGTTGGCTAGAGTGAATAAATGGAGTTTATGGATGCACATCATTGAAATGACCAGAAGTGAACTTCAGGTGTGGCTGGATCCAGGTTCTCAAGTGATGTCATCAGACACAGGGAAGAGGCCATGTGAAGACAGAGGCAGAGATATGAACGATTCCACCACCAGCCAAGGAACGCCAGGGCCACCGGAAGCTGGAAAAGACAAGGAAGGATTCTTCCCCAAGTCTTCAGAGGAAGCAGGCCTCCCCATGCCTCGATTCCAGACGTTCAGCCTCCGCAACTGCGAGACAATCCATGCGTGTTGTTTTGAGCACCTGGTTTGTGTTATCTTATTGCGGCAGCTCTGGAAGACTGATAACCATCTGAAATGAGACATGATCGTATTTATTTATGGATTTATTCTTCATCCTTCTCAAGGGATCTGCTCCGTAAGGCCAGATGCCATCTGGTTTTGTCTCTGCTGTGTCCCTCATGTCTGGAACAGTACCTGTTGCATAGGAGATGCTCATGAAGGATTCCGTCGAATCAAAGAACCCTGGACTCTGCATGCTGGAAGGATCTGTCTAGTCCAGCCCCAACCTGCTTTCCAGCCAGGCCCTCCTCGGGCCCCTCCATCCCACTTCCCACACATTTTGCTTTTGACAAATGACTCTGGTGACAGACCATGTTCCCACCACCCAGATACACACAGTGGCTCATGTTATCCTTGAAGAGGCAGCGCAGCCCAGTAGCGACAAGCTTGGAGGTACGGGGACCCCAGAGCCAGGTTCAGTGGTGTCTGGCTTGCCCTGTGGCGATCCCCCAGCAGGTCCCTGTGCCTCTCTTTCCTCCCCTGGAAAACAGGGACAGAATCCCAGCCTCTCAGAGTTACTGTCAGTGCCTGCCAGTAGGTGCTCAATCATGGTAGCTGTGGGCCCAGTGTAGTGGCTCACTCCTGGAATCCCAGCACTTTGGGAGCCCGAGGCAGGTAGATCACTTGAGGCCAGGAGTTCAAGACCAGCCTGGCCTACATGGAGAAAACCCGTCTCTACTAAAAATACAAAAATTAGCCGGGCATAGTGGTACATGCTGTACTCCAAGTTACTCAAGAGGCTGAGGCTGGAGAATCGCTTGAACCTGGGACGCAGAGGTTGCAGTGAGCCGGGATAGCACTACTGCACTGCAGCTTGGGCAACACAGCAAGACTCCAACTTAAAAAAACAACAACAAAAAAGGTAGCTGTGGTCAACTCTCCTTGGATGTCCCATCTTCCCTGTGAGGCTGACCCGAACCCAGTCCTCCTGCAGGAAGCCCTCCCTGACTAACCCCACCCTCGGGCCGGCTCTCCCTAGCACAGACTCACTGAACAGCTCCCCTGCTGCTCAGCACAGTCTGGGACGGTGAATTCTCTGTTGGCGCACACGTGGCCTATCTCCATAGCCGCCTCAGCCGTTGGCCATGTTTTAATGAGGACTTCTCTTTGTAAATAAGGAAGCAGGCCTTTGATCTCCCTTCTGGAATCGGCTGTCTTTGATAGCCTGCACTGAGGAACTTAAACGTCGGGCTGGAATTCAAGTCTGGGCATTGCTGCCACTCGCCACCAACCCTGGGCAGGTTGCCTCCCTTCTCCCAGCCTCAGTTTCCCCCTAAGTAGAAAGGGCCTGGGTGGGGCAGACAGTCTGTGGTCCATAAATTAGCCGATCCATGAATTCAGCAAAATACCACCTTAGCGCCAGTTTCTGTGGTAACCTCCCTTTCTTTAATTTCAAGCACAAATCAGCAATTAGCTCCAGTTCCCTGATGAGGGATAATGAGGCCAGGAGAGGTAAAGGGACTTCTCCAACACCCTCAGTCAGGCGTGAAGCAGAGCGGGGATTAGGACCTAGGTTGTCTGACTCCTGGTCTCGCTTATTTCTGTGACCTCTCACCCTCCAAGGCCAAGGTTAACTGGGAATGCTTTGGTCCACTGGTGACATTTTGGAGTCAGTCCAAGTCAGGACATCCCTAGGCCTGCTCTGCTCTGCTCTATTCTGGGAGGGGGACAGTCTGAGAGCTTTGGGCAGGAGGTCAGGCAGTAGGATTTGGAGGGGGGACCATTTTCAAAGGTGAATACAGTTCTTATGCATCCCTCAAAGGGTTCCGTGGCTCTGGTTCTGGGCGGCAGGGCATTTGTGGAGGCCATGTTCTTCATGGGTGCCCACTCCACACACAGAGGAAGAGACGAGACTTGGAGGAGAAAAGGAGTTGCATAAGGTTGGTGACAGGGCTGGAACTGACCCCAAACCATGGCCTGTCTTGCACTAACTGCACCCCCATACCCCAGAGGGGGCCTGTCAGTGGGGGACGCTCCCAGCAACCCCCTGGTACATAGAAGGGAGCAGAAACAGGCTCAAAGCCACACAGTCAGGTTCCCTGGGAACAGGGTCATGGGCAAGAGTTGGGGGAGGGAGGAGCAGCTGGAAGCGGAAAGACGGTGATGTGAGAGAGATTAAAAGAGACATGAAGAGAAAAAAAGAGACAAAGAGAGGGCAAGCAGGGGGAAAAGATGGAAGGAAGGAGGGAGGAGGGGTGGAGAGGGAGGAAGGGAAGAGAAAAGAGAGAGAGAATGAATAATGGATTCATTTCCATTTTCTGAGCAGAACCCATTTCCAGATCTAGGGGAATGCCAAGGGCAGAGTGGCTAACTCAGCCGGCTCGATGGGAGCATAGGGACCATCGCCTCCTTGTCCCCTTGTCCCCTGCATGGCTCCTTGGTGGACAAGGCATGGAGCAAGGCTGGTGGGATTCAGGGCCAGATCCCACTGAGGGATGGGAGAGGGTGACTGGGGGGCCTGGGCCATGCTCAAGAGCTGAGTGATCTTCAGTGAGCCACAGCCCCTCTCCCGAGCCTCAGGTTCCAAATCTGCAAAACAGCCAGAGCTGGGGTTGCGTGTGTGTGTGTATGGGTGTGCGCATGTGTGTATGTGTGTGTCTCTGTGGGGGCGTGTGTGTGTGGATATATGTGTGTATATGTAAGTGCATGTGTGCATGTGTGTATTTATGTGTGGTGTGTGTGGTTATGTGAGAGAGAGTGTATGTGTGCATGTGTGTATATATGTGCATGTGTGTGTGCATGTGTGTATGTATTTGTGTGGTGTGTGTGAGTGTGTTGTGGTTATGTGTGTGTTTGAGGGTGTGTATATCTGTGTGTATATATGTGTGTGTGCATGTGTGTATGTGTGTGTCTCTGGGGAGATATGTGTGTATGTGGTTATGTGTATCTGTGTGTGAGTATATGTCTGTGTGTGTGTGAGTGTGTATATGTATGTGTGTATGTATTTGTGTGTGGTGTGTGTGGTTTGTGTGTGTGTATGTGTGTGCATGTGTATATGTGTCTCTGGAGGGATGTGTATGTGGTTATGTGTGTATGTGTGTGAGCATGTATGTGTGTATGTGTGTGTGTGTATATGTATGTGCATGTGTGTGTGCATGTGTGTTTGTATTTGTGGTGTGTCTATGTGTATGTGAGAGTGTGTATGTCTGTATGTGTGTGTGCATGTGTGTATGTGTGTCTGTGGGGGGATATGTGTGTGTGCATGTGGTTGTGTGTGTGAGAGTGTATGTGTGTATGAGTGTGCGTGTGAGTGTATGTGTGCATATGTATGTCCGTGTGTGTATGTGTATGTGTGCATGTGTGTATTTGTGGTAAGTGAGATGTGTGTGAATGTGTGTGACAGTGACATCTGTGTATGTGTGTGCATGTGTGTCTGGGTGGGGTGTGTGTCTGGGTGGGGTGTGTGTGTGCATGTGTGGTTATGTGCACGTGTGTGTATGTGGGGAGTATATGTGTGCGTGCATGTGTGTGGTTATGTGTGTATGTGTGCATATGTATGTGTATATTTGTGTGTGCACACGTGTGTGTGTACGCATGTGCAAATATATGTGTGTGTGTACGTGTGTGTGTGTGTGTGTGTGTAGGAGGCAGCATTTGGGCTCTGATGTTCTGGATGCCACCACGCCTGGGCAGTGGGCCGCTCGTGGGTGGGAGGTGGGGCAGCTGGTCGATAGCTCCCTCCCTGGGTGGATTCAGCCTGGGCCCCAGCTGCGGCCTCCCACGCATCCATTGCCTCCCTCCCCCTTTCTCCAGCTCCTTCCTTACTCTGCCAAACCAATCCCAACCATGGAAAAAAGAAGTGTTTGGGGCCAGCCATTAGTGGGCGGAAATTCTTTGTTTCCTTCTCTTCCTGGTCTGGGATCCATCCTGCTCTGGGCCAAGTAATACCAATAGTAGCAGCCATTATTGGGTGCCTACTGTGTGCCGGGCCTGAGCTAAAGTCTTTAGCAGATCATCTCATCAAACCCTCAGAACTACGCCCTTCACAGATCCCCACTTTCCATAGGAGGAAATCGAGGCTCCGGGGGGTGAAGTGACTGGCCTGAGGGCCCATGCTAGGGGCTGGCAGGGCCCAAGGTTGCACATGAGTGATAGGGGTTGGGACCAGAATGCAGGGGAGTGGTAGAGCCAGGACTTGATCTGGTCTGTGCTCTTGGGCAGTCACCACCAGCCTATAGACTTCAGTTTCCCCATCTGTTAAAAGAGTTGCTGTAAGAAATGGAGATGGTTGTAGAGCCCCTGGCACGGAGTGGCTCAGCAAACTTCAGCTACGTGGATGAAAGAATTCAGATTCAGCCTCCAGCTGAGATCCCAGCTCTGCCACATCGCAGCTGGGTGACCCTGGGCAACTGACTTAGCCTTACTGAGTCCCTTTATAAAATAGGGTGCTTCAAGGAAAGGACAGGGGTGTGTAGAAAGGACCCCACTGAGCGCCTGGCACAGGAGGAAGGACCTTTGATCCCAGCCCCTCCCTGCCTCTCCCCTTCTCCTTGTAGGGGTGTGGGAAGGGAAGGCGTGGGGCAGGAGGGGATTAGCCCTGGGTCCCCCTCCTGGGGCGGCGCTTTTAACCATGGTCTCCCCCGGGGATCAGCCCTGCCCCCTCCCAGGCCCCTGGCCAGGCCTGTGTTTGCCGTGGGGATCTGGGCTGGCCCGGGCCCCTGCCTTTCATTCCCGAGCAGCTTTTGCTTGCTTTGCGCGCCGTGGGGCCGGGCGGCGGTTATGCCCGCTCCCCAGGAGCAGATGGGCCACAGTGGGAAAGCCGGCGGCTGGCCCTAAGAGGATTGGCGGCCTTTCTTCCCTCCCTTTGTGACGCTCCCCGAGGGCCGCCGACGCACAGACCACAAAGGCCGCTTGTTTGGTCGCCTCTGGGGGCGCAGGGGTCACAGCTGACAGCGGCGCCCTTGGAGAGGGTGGCACCCCAGTGAGTGGCAGAGCCCGGAGCACCTGGAGCACCCAGGCTGGGGAAAGACGGAGGAATCCTTGTCTCCTCCGCACCTCCCAGGATTTCCCAGGGAGCACTCTTGCATGCAGGGGAGAGGTGCTGGGAATGGTGGGGGACTCCCCTGTCCTTTAGAGGGGGCAGGCCCAGAGAGGGTCTGTCTACACGCCCCCATCACCTCACTGAGAGCTCCAGGCCCAGACAGGTCTGTGACTCAGCCAAGTCACACAGCAAGTTAGTCACCAACCAGGACTCACTCCTAGGGTCCCCAGCACCCAGCAAAGCTCCCCGCCATCTTGGAAATATGGTCTCCCTTTCCTGCCTGTTTACTCCACCTGGCTGTGGGGACCAGGCAAATCTGAGAAAGGGAAGGCTGGGGGCAGCAGAAACTGGAGGGACTTAGCAAGCTGAAGCCTGAGGACCCAAGAATAGCCCCCGAAGGGGCATCTGACAGTAGTTTGAGGCCAAGCTCCTAGCGAGAGATGGAAGCGGGGGAGAGGAAAAGGGCAAGAAATATGTCACCCATGAGCTTATTTTAAAAAACTGTTGGCTGGGCGCGGTGGTTCATGCCTGTAATTCTAGCACTTTGGGAGACTGAGGCAGGTGGATCGCCTGAGGTCAAGAGTTTGTGACCAGTCTGGCCAACATGGTGAAACCCCGTCTCTACTAAAAATGCAGACATTTTATGCGGAGATCACGCCACTGCACTCCAACCTGGGTGACAGAGCGAGACTCCGTGTAAAAAAAAAATTGTTGCGTGCCTGCTCTGTGGTGGGAACTGAGAAAATCAGAGAAATCAGATCCGGCTCAGTGCTTGGGGCCCTCTGTGCACTAGGAAGACAGATTTGTAGGCAACAGGCTCTAGCCCAGTTTCTCAGCCTTGAGAAAGTGACATTTGGGGCAGATAACTCCTGGTTGGGGACTGTCCTGTGCATTGCAGGAGGTGTTACAGCATCCTTGGCCCCCACCACCAGATCTCAGCAGCACCCCTGTGACCCCCAAAAGGTCTCCAGACATTGTCAAATGTCCCCTGAGGGAGGCCAACCCCGGTTGAGAAACATTGGTCTAGACCATAATCCTGGTCATTTGTTCATTCATTCAGCACATGTCAAGTTCATGCCTGTTGCATTTGCCTCTTTGAGGAGAAAGTGAAATAATTAATGCAGGGATGACATAGGGGTGAGGGTTACCGGGAGGCTCCTGAAGAGGTGACATTTGAGCCAGGCCTAGAAGGAGATGCTGGGACAGAGAAGATGGGAAAGAGGACATTGTAGGCCGAATGAGCAAAATGGACATTCTGAATTCATTCCCTGGAGATACTCTGAGGGCCTGCTGTGTGCCGGGCATCTCTGGTGATACCAATGAACCGAGATAGCCCTTTTCCAGCATGCAGAGGCTCAGGGCATGCCGAGAAAGGTCTGCACCCAGTCTGGAGGCCGTGGAGGGATCATGAAGTGCTTCCCAGGGAAGGGGAGACGGGGGCTACATCTTGAGCCTGAGCAGGCAGGAGATGGGCAGGCAGGAGAAGGAAGGAAGAGATGCAGGCAGAGGAGGCAGCCCCTGCCCAGGCGGCAGAGCCTGGGAGCCCAAGGCTTTGGGGGAACTGCAAGGAGGCAGCTGGAACCGGGGCATAGCATTCTGACAGTGGAGATGGGGACATGAGGCTGGAGTGGGAGATGGGAAGAGGGACCTAGCTGAAGAGCCTGGACTGGATACTGAGTCACTGGGGAGCTATGGAGAGCATTTGAGTGGAAGCATATTTTTGTTTTAGAAAAATCACTGTGGCTGCGGTGAGAAGATGGTTGGAGGGGAGCAGGCAAGAGGCAGGGGGACATTTGCAGTGGTTCAAGAATGAGATCAGGGTGGCCGTGCACAGGGCGTGCAGGCGACGATCCCACAGACACCCGGGAGATGAAGGCGTTAGGATATGGGCTTGAATGTGGGGTTGAGGGAGCTGGAGGAGGCATCTGGGCAGATGATGGGTGTCTAGCAGGGGATCCCTGAAGTGAATCACCAGATTAGAAACACCAGATAAAAGACCGAGCAGAGAAAGATGTCTGTGGGTCTCAATACGAATTGTTTTTGAAACTTTGCCCTTATGCTCATCTTTAAATATTGATAACCAACATTTCTAAAGAGCTTAATGCTCTGTGCCAGGCACTGTTCCTAATGCTTCATGTACATTCACTCATTGAGTCTTTAAAACGATGCCTTGAGGGAGGTGCTTTCCATTATCTCCATTTTGCAGATAAAGAAGCTGAAGCACAGAGAAGCAACTTGTCCAAGGTTAAACAGCTAGCAAGTGGCTGAGCCAGGATTTGAACTCAGGCAGTTTGGCTTAGAGTTTGTGCTGTCTGCTGTGCTGTACTACCAAAACGCAGAGTTTGTTTAAAGTCTGCTTAATTTTGGCTATTTATAAAGTCCTGTAATCTTAATATAAAAGTAAAAAAGCAATGGCATTTTGTAGGTTGTGGTGGTGGAATGTAAAAGTGGAATATCATCTTCTGGAATCTCAGGGAATAGTTGGAAAGTGACTACTGCCACCTGGTGGCAGTGTACCCCAAGTAGCGCCACGACAAAGGCTAAACCCAGTTTCTTTCAGTATTACATTTATGAAACTCCAGGCCAGGGTGATAAGAACTTACTAGTAATATATACACTACTATTATGAAAAAGGTGTCCTCTACGAGGGGGCAGGAAGAAAGAGAGGAGGCTGCGGGGTATATACTCTGAGGGACTGTGATTGTGGGGACTCAGGATGAGGTTGCCATGTCCTGTCCAGACCCTCTCACTAGTTCCCTAGACGACCAGCACTAGGCATTTCTGAAACAGCTGGTGGGAGCTAGGGGTGGGGTGGGGTGTTACTCTGCAAACATGGGCTGTACCCATGACCCCGACCTTCTAATCCCAGGGCTTAACTGACTTCATTAACTCCAGGGGGCTTGAGAGAGACCCCTCCCCAAAATCATTCTCTGATAAACCATACTCAGAAAAGTCCCATTCCTGGGAGCCATGCTGGAAAACCTCCTGCCTGAAGACAGGGGACCATAGGTGACGCTCGTTGGCTGCAAACCCTCTGCTGAGTGGTGAAAGGGCTGGGTCTGCCCCACCCCCTGCCTGCCAAGGGGCAGTGAGGGAGAAAACTGGGTGAAAGCAGAGCATGCTGGGTAGCCCGGCCAGGAGCTGAGCGGTCCAGCCTCCCACCCCCCACTGTGGTTGCCATGGCAACTGAGGAAGGGAGGGAGGAGGAGAGGAGAGACCACTCATCCCTCAGACAATGGGAACCTATTCCAGGTCACCCTTGGCCTTATCCTGAGGGACTCAGGGCAGTCAGCAGTTCTGGGCCCTTTGTACCCTGCAGCATGGAGATTTGGGGGCATAGTCCTCTGCTCAGGCCAGGCCGGGGGGCCCCAGAATGGGGGACAGAATCCTCGCCCTTGGAACATCCCAGCCTCACCAGAGCCTACCCCTTCCTGGGCTTCTAGATCCCCCAAAATGAAGTTGGGTTCATTTTCCAAGGGCCCCTCCCCCATGGAAGAGTGTGACCTTCTGTTGTGAAGTGAGCAGTGGGCACAGGGAGGAGGTAGCAGCCACTTTGGGGACAGGCCAAATATTTTATGAGTAATTTAATATCTGGAGCGCGAACCACTGAGCAGAGAACTGGTCAGCTGCCCAGAGCGAGAGCTGATCTGGTCCTCATAACGCAGGGGCAGGGGTGGTGGGCTGACAGGGACGGACCTGGGGCCACAGGGGAGTTAACCCTTTCAGGGTCCTGGGATGGAGCTAGGAAGGGGCGAGGCCATGGACCTGCCGTGCGCCAGATTCTGAGCCATGCGGTTTGGATGGCTTGAGCACTTTGAACCCGGGAAGGAAGGAGTGGCCCTGTTGGAAAGGCACTGGCTTTGAAATGGGGGGACCTGAGTTCGGCTCTTGCTAGCTATGTGACCCTGGACTAGGGACTCCACCTGTGTGAGCCTCAGTTCCTTATGCATGAGGTGGGGATGATAATAATGATATCTATGCCGTTCCTACCACGGTAAGAATTGAGCAATAATGAATACAAAGCACTTAATACAGTGTCCAGGACACAGCAGGCCCTCGATCAGAGGACCTGCCTCTTGACTCTGATGCTGTGTGAAGCTTGCCAGAACCCCTTGAAGCCCCCCAGAGCCCCTCAAAGCCCCCAGACATCCTTCATAGGGATCTCCCCACCACCCAGCTATGTTTCCTGGATGCCTTTTCCTGTCCCTGGACCACCTGATGGACTTTCATGCCATTCTACACAAGCCATAGCTATGTCGCGTCTCCTTACATTTGCTTTAGCCTCTACTCAGAGTTTCTGCAGTGGGGGTCCTCTCCAGCCTGGTGGCATGGAAGGAGCCTGGGCCCCGGGTCGGAATCCCAGCTCAGCCACATTCCGGCTCTGTGACCAATGCCGGTTGCTTCACTTCTCTGGGCCTTCATTTCTTCCTCTGTGAAATGTGAGTAACAAAGTGCCGTCCTTGTAAGAATGCAGTCCCAGTTAATGAAGATAATTCTGTAAGGAAGCCAGCACAGTGCCTGTTACATAGTAGGTGCTCATGAAATGGTGCTCTTCATCATTGATACTTCAAGAGAGTGGCTTCAGTGCCAGACTGTCTTAGTCTATGCCCCAGCTCTGCTGTGGACTAGCTGTGAGGACTTGGCCAAATTGCCTCCCTGTACCTCAGTTTCCATATCTGTGAAATGGGCATAACAATCACGCCTGCCTCATGGGGATTAAATGAGTGAAGATGTATATAAAGGGTTTGGAACAAAACCTGGAACAAAGAGGAGCACAGTTGGTGCCAGGCTATTCTCTTCTTCTGAGGTTCAGAAGCAATTTGTGAAAAGGCATCTCCAGTCCCCTCCCATGCCCTCATCTTTGTCTGGGGCTAGGGTTGCAGCATGGTGAGCTCTCTCCCTGCCCTGGGTTTGTCTTTCTGCCTCCCTGAGGGACTCCAACAGCATCAAGGGCTTCTCCTGCCATAGGAATGGCAAGAGCAGTGGTCTCAGAGTCATCTATGCACTGTGTGACCTCAGGTACAAAACCCCAGTCTCCAGAATGGCTTCTCCTACTATGGGATTCTGCCCCTTCATTAATCATGAAACCTCCCTTTTGCACACAGCCTAGTCCTGACCATTGTTTCACTTCCTGGGAGAAATTCCATGTGCCTGAGCTGAGATGAGCCAGAGATCATCTGGTCCAGTCCCCTCATTTTACAGACTGCGAAACTGAGGGCAGGGGTTGGCCTCATCACAGTGCTCCAAAAGGAAGAGCCCGGCCAGGCCAGGGATTTTACGGATGAGGAAAGCCAGTCCCAGAGACTGGATTCAGTTATCTGAGGTCACACAGTGAGTCAGTGGCTCTGGGAGCAGTGCTCCTGCACCTCACTTTGCCCCCAAATACCTACTTTCAATGTCATTTCACTGAGAATGTCAAAATCTCTCCCCACTTGGGTCCAAGGAAAGGGCCATTCATTGAGCACCTGTGTCTGCAAAGTGGGCAACTCCATTCCCTAGTGTGCTCTTTTTGTGTTTTCCTGGTTGCAGTGAGGGCCTTCTCTGGGAGAGGGACTACCCTGGGCAGCTTACAAAGGTGATCTTTATTTCTTAAGAACCCATGGGCACATCTATTATTCTCCCCATTTTATAGATGAGGGAACCGAGGCTCTGAAGGGGAGAGTGACTGCAGGTCACACGATAATCAGGCCTGGCCTGGCTAGGGGCTCACTGGGAAACTGTTCTCCCACTCCCCATGCCTGGCAGGACCTGTGCGGGCTTCCA
The DNA here is from genome assembly GCF_043159975.1 of Macaca nemestrina. Classification (NCBI taxonomy): domain Eukaryota; kingdom Metazoa; phylum Chordata; class Mammalia; order Primates; family Cercopithecidae; genus Macaca; species Macaca nemestrina. Next base: position 211,417,914 of record NC_092125.1, read on the forward strand.
CCATGGTGAACTCACTCTGTACAAAGCCATCATGGCCTAAGCTGTAAAACAGAAGGAATGAAGACATATTTTTCAGGTCTCCTTCCCCGGAAACCAGCTGGGGCTGGAGCCCGGCAAGGCTGACATTTATGTACTGTCTTTAATCACAGTAGCTGACGTATTCCAAACAAGGTCTGGAGACACCTTGTTAACGAGGGCCCAGCTGTCTCTCCTGCGGATACCTGTGCTGGCATGGGGAGCCCGCCCCGAGATGTGCTAACTCAGGCCTGGAGCCTGCAGACAGGCCCACCCTGTGGCGTGGCTCACGTGCTGCTTCCGCAAGCCCTGCAGAGGTGGGGGCTTGTTGGAGTGGCTGAAATCCGGGCTGGAGGGAGAAGGAAAAATGTGTCCTGAGGTGGGCACAGGATTTTTGCCTCTTGTGGCTCACCTGAACCTCACAACAACCGATAGTCACATTTCACAGGTGCGGATGCTAACAGTTGTTGAGGGTCTAGTATGTATCTGGGGTGGGGGGGGTGTGTGGTGCTTTTGTTTTGTTTTAAGACAGGGTCTTGGTCTGTTGCCCAGGCTGGAGTGCAGTGGTGTGATCATGGCTCACTGTAGCCTCTACTTCCTGGGCTCAGCAGAGTTTCTCAACTCAGCCTCCCGAGTAGCTGGGACTACAGGTGTGCGCCATCACACCCAGCTAATTTTCTTACGTTTTGTAAATACAGAGTCCCATTATGTTGCCCAGGCCGGTCTCAAATTGCTGGGCTCAAGTGATGCACTTGCCTCAGCCTCCCGAAGTGCTGGAATTACAGGCGTGAGCCACCGTGCCCAGCCTTGTGTTTCTTTATAACAGCCAGATTTTATTTTGTGCCTACTATGTGCCAGGCAGGTGCTTTACATGCACTAGCTCATGGAATGCTCATAACAATAGTAGCCAATAGGGTTCCATTTTGCAGCCAAGGATATAAAAGCTCAGAGTCGAGGCGACTTGCTTGTCAAGGTCATCCAGCTACAAAGTGGCAAAGCAGGAATGAACCTGGTGGGGCACAAGCAAGAAGCCAATGAGGGAACCTGCACAATGCATCTGGCACAGCGCCTGTCACGTCGGAGTTGCTTGGTGCATCATGCTTTGCTTCCTTTGCCTTCTTTTTGCTGGTTGGCTTGTTTACGTCCTCTCTTGCTCCACAGATGCTGTAAGGCAGATTATAGGGAGAAATATGTGATGAGGCGGGGTGCCGTGCCTCACACCTGTAGTCTCAGCACTTTGGGAAGCCGAGGAGGGCAGATTGCTTGAGCCCAGGAGTTTGAGACCAGCCTGGGCAACATGGCCAAATCTCGTCTCTACGAAAAATGCAAAAATTAGCCGAGCATGGTAGTGTGCACCTGTGGTCCTAGCTACTTGGGAGGCTGAGGTGGGAAGATCACTTGAGCCTGGGAGGTTGAGGCTGCAGTGAGTCATGATCACATCACTGCACCCCATCCTGGGCAAAAGAGCAAGACCCTGTCTCAAAAAAAAAAAAAGACATAAATGAGAAGAATCTGCAAAAGCAATAGGAAAATGTGGTGCGTAAGGCAGGAAGACATAGGCAGAAATGAGGGTGGAGGCTACAAAGAAATTATGGGCCAGGCATGGTGCCTCATGCCTGTAATCCCAGCACTTTGGGAGAATGCCGTGGGCAGATCACTTGAGCTCAGGAGTTCGAGACCAGCCTGGCCAACATGGTGAAACCCTGTCTCTACTAAAAATACAAAAATTAGCCAGGTGTGATGGTGCGTGCCTGTAATCCCAGCGACTTGGAAGGCTGAGGCAGGTGAATTGCTTGAGCCTGGGAGGTGGAGGTTGCAGTGAGCCAAGATCGCACCACTGCACTCCAGCCTGGGAGTCACAGCAAGACTCTGTTTCAAAAAAGAGAGAGAGATAGAGAGAGAGGGAGAGAGAGAGAGAGAGAGAAAGAGAGAGAGAGAGAGAGAGAGAGAGAGAGAGAGAGAACATATGGTCCCTAAAGCCCTGCATACTCTCTGAGCCCTGGTGGGTCTCTCTGGAGGTTCTCGGGCCTCAGTCGTCCATTGGGTCCTTGCCTCTGAACAGTGGTAGTGACGCCCACCTCAGGGGCTGCTGTGAGGGTGACATGGGCTAATGTTTGTACAACGGGCACACATGAGGCTCAGTTTGGCTTCTCCCTGCCTGCTTTCCTTTCCTTCCAGATGCCAACCCTTCCCCTGAAAATTATCCCAAGGGCTTAGGAAACATTATTATTATAGGCCCTATCTTTCCAGGCAGGACATAATTTTGACAGTCCTTCCATCTTGCCTTTCTTCATTCTGTTTGGCAGCTATTCACTGAGCATATATTATGTATATCTGTCTCCAGGCCCTACACTCTCTGGAGTCGATCTGTCAATTAATTAATTAACTAATATAGCCATGCTTTCATGCATTCATTTGATAAACATGAATCTTCCAGGCTCTGTGGGCTGCGAGATGTCAGTTTCGGCCTCCTTTGTTCTGCGTAGCTGAGGATTCTGGGTAAGTGGGGTGTAATCGAGAGACTGGGTTACTGCTTTCTCACTGGTCGGTGACCTTGTCATCATTCACTGCCCTTTTCTTGAGGGCATCACCAAGTTTCCCCAGTTCCTAATCAATAGGCTTGGGGTGGGCTCGAGATTATCACAAGCTCCCCTGGTGAGTCTGATGCAAACCCTTCTTTCTGTGGGATAGTCCGAGGCTTAGAGAGGGGTGGCAACTTGTCTGAAGTTGAACAGTAAGTCAGGTCCCGAGACCAGCCTAAAGCTGGGAGCTCTTTACTTCCCATCCAGGGTGCCTCCTGCTCTGCCAGGTCCCCTTGCTGCGGGTGTCCCTCCCTGGGTGGGCTGCCGGTTTTCTCGAACAAACACCCCTTTTCTCCTGCATCTGGTCAACAGGGTTGTCTATGAGAATGCCTCCTGGCTATGCACAAAAATCAATGCAGCTTGCAGCTTGCTCTGAAAGGATGGCATGTTTTTGTGTGTGTGTGTTGGGTAGGGGGGTGGTTTAAGGCAGGGCACCTGGTGCCCCATTGTCAGCAGGAGACTAGAAAGTCGAGGGCATGGAGGAGAAACAGGAGGGAGACCACAATGCTCAGCGTTGGGGAAATGGATGATCCACCCTTTGTCCTTTCCTCTGCCTGACCTTGAACTCCCGCATCCTCACCGTCAGAACATCATCACAATGAGCACAATAGCAACAATACTGGTAACATGTTAATTACAGAGCACTTGCTGTCTGCCAGCCCCTAGGCTAACCAGTGCCTGTGGATGACAGAATTCACCTTCATAGCAAATCAAAATGCTGAACCACCAGTCCTAACCCTGGCTACCTAAACTGCGGTTCCAGCTCAGCAGCATCAATGTCTCCCAGCAACTTATTAGAAAAGCAAATTCTCAGGCCTCTATCCCAGATCTACTGAATTCGAATCTGCATTTTGACAAGACCCCAGGTGATTTCTGTGTACATGAAAATTTGGGGAACCCTTGCACCACCATAGCACCCATCACCATAACGAGAGCTACTACTTGTGGGGAACTTGCTGTGTGCCAGGGGCTTTGCACACAGGATCCCATTTAATCCTCGTCAGCTTTCTGGAGTAGGTCTGATTATTGCTCCCATGTGAAGAAACTGTGACCCAGAGAGGTTAAGTAATTAGCTTGAGAACACACAGCTTGTAAGTGGTAGAGGTGAGATTTGAACCCAGCCTCTCAGAGCCCCCTGGGCTTTTCTTCTTCACTGCATTTCTCATCTTGTGTAGGTGTTGACAGACAAAAAGTCTTCTTCCCATTTTCTCTCCCCATATAGCCACCAGATTCCTGGGGGAAGAAGCTGCATCTACTGCTATTCAAGCTTTCATGTTCATTAGCCCAGCCCCTGGCTGGAGGTGGAGGGCCACCTTGAAATCAATGCAGCGTATTTGAGAGAAGTGCAGATTTCCAGGCCCCTCCAGATCTTGTCTAATCTGATGGAATCAGAACCATCAGCACCTCTGGGATGGTGACTGCATGCTAGCAAGTTTCCAGGGGATCTCATTGCCCAGTAAAATTGGAGACCCAGTGCCTCCGATTGCACAGAATTGCAATGCTCATTTTACTGTAAAAGGCAGTGAGACCCAGAGAGTTTTTCTGCCAATGTCCCAAGGTTGGGATCTGGCAGACGAACTTACAGGAAGGAGCACTGGCTTGGGAGTCAGGCAGTGCTGGGCTCAACTTCCTGCTCCTCTTTTCCAAGGTTAGAGCCATATTTGGGTCTAGAGCAGGTTGGCAAACTATAACCCACAGGCTAAATCCGGCCCACAGCCTGTTGTGTGCAGCCTGCTAGCTAAGAACGGTTTTTACATTTTTAAATGGTTGAAAAAAAACAAAAGGAAAATATTTTGTGACACGTGAATATTATGTAAAATTCAAATTTTACTGTTCATAAAGATTTATTGGAACGTAGCCATGCTCACTTATTTATATATTGCTCATGGCTGTTTTCATGTTACAAAAAGAGGGCTGAGTACTTGCAATAGACGCCATATGGCCTGCAAGGCCTAAAATATTTCCTGGTTGCTTACAGAAAAAGGAGGCAACCCCTAGTCTAGAGCAGTGATTCTCAAGCTTGGCTGCATCAAAATTACCTGGGCAGGTGACTGCTGGGCTCCTCCCTCCAATTTTCTGATTCAGCCAGACTGAGATGGGGCCAGAGAATTTGCATTTCTGACAAGTTTCCAGACAATGCTGATGCTGGACCACTTTGAGGACACCAGTTTAGAAGGAACCTGCGTCTTCAAAGCTGACCTCAGCACCACCCTGGAAGTTCATAGCCCACCCGGAGAGTGGGAAGGCCTGGGGGAGAAAAGAGCAGGGAGGGAGGAGTTTCCACGGTCCTGCGTAACCACCCATTCCTTTTCCAGGCAGTCCTTGTCTTGGTGTCTGCTCCCCTCTGGTGGCAGCAAGCCTGGAACAGGCCTGGCATGTTCAGCCTTGACAGCCCATCCCTCCATTTGGAAACACATTTCAAAGCCTTCAATGGTGCATATCCTTTCACCCGGGGAGTCCACTTCTAGGGGTTTAATCCAAGAAAAGAATCAAGGATCCATGCCAGGACATCACAGGTGCATTGTTTATTTGTATGGGGGTTAAACAGGAGACCAGGGCAGTCACTTGACGGAAGCCACACAGCTAGTAAGAAACCCAGGCAGGGTTTGAACTCAGGTCTAAGTCAAGAGCCAGTGCCCTCAACTGCCACCTGCACCACCCTTTGGGGATCCTCCTGTCTGCAGTGATAGAGCAGCAGCTCCAGAACTTGCTGGGCGTTGAACCTGATTCTGTTACTTAACTGATTGCAGAATTCTGGGAAAGTCATTGAACCGCTCTGCCTCCGTGTTCTCATCTGTAAAAGGGAAACATGATTGTAAAGGTTACACAGGTTAACCTGAAGTACATAGAGCCGTGCATGGTGTGAGCTGTGGTTACCACTGCTTATTAAGCCCCCACCTTCCTGCTTCTTTGCCCTTTCCACTCCTTTCCTCTCTTAACTGACTCAAAGCATTGTGTGTCACTGGGAGGGGCGTGTTTGTCACGATCAACAGCAGGTGAAGAAGCCAAGACTCAGCACTATAGTCAGAAGGTGACATATTTAACAGGGCCTGCCGACGCTGTTCTGAGACCTGCCTCCACCCATTGGGCTCCCTGTACCTCAGTTTCCATATCTGTGAAATGGGCATAGCAATAGTACCTGCCCACGGCGGATTAAACGAGGTAAGACTTATAAAGAACAAAGCCTGAAACAAAGGAGGGGTTGCCTATAGTCTGGCCACAGTGCACAGGCCTTCAACACATGAATTAAATAGACCTGGATCGAAATCCCAGATCCTCTGCGTGACATGGGCAAATAACATCTCTCCCTGAGTCTCAATATTCTTATCTACAGAATGGGAGCAATATAATGAGGGCAGTGGTTCTCAACAGGTTGTCTCCAAAACAGAAGCAACAAGCCGGGCGAGGTGGTTCATGCCTGTAATCTCAGCACTCTGGGAGACCGAGGCAGGAGGAATACTTGAGCCCAGGAGTTTGAGACCAGCTTGGGCAATATGGCAAGACCCCATCTCTATTAAAAACAAACAAACAAACAAATCCAGAAGCAACAGCGCCCTATGGGAACTGTTAGAAAATGCAAATTCTAGTAAGCCCTTCTTGTGACTGTGATGCTTGCTGAAGTTTGAGAAGTACCGGATTAGAATTATCTACTCCTCAGCTGATTGGGCTAGGAGTATCCTGATTCTAAACAGGGGCAATTGCATCTCCTCTCCTGGGAACTGGGGAGTGGAGATGTTAGACTGTGTGTCACTTCCATGAAAGACGGGCTAACTTGGGGGTCCAGAAGTCATTTGGGGGCATCCACTTGCCTTCACAGTTGAGAGGGCAGTTCTGTAGTAAGAGATGCAGAGAATAGAGATCTCAGAGCAAGATTACAGTCCGGGTCTGGGGGCACCCAGGTCTCAACCCTGTGTCCACTGATACTGAGCAACCGCCTGCTCCTGGGTTCTGCTGATTACTCCCTTTTTTCTCCTAAGTTGGTTTGAAGGGATTTCTGTCACTCGCAAGTAAAAGGGCTCTGGCGTGTTGAGGGATGGGGGTCAGGATCAAGGGGGTGCATGAGGGTCAAGGGTCATAAGCTTGAGGAGAACCACTTCCCTTCCTTTCCGCGCCCAACTGCTAGTCCAGGCAGAAGATTTGAGTCCCACTCCCTCTGAGAAGGGGACCAAGGGGAAAAGGAAGGTGTCTGGGCAGTGATAAAATGGATGAGCTACCAGGACTCATCTCAGATCACCTCTGGGTTCCCACACTGTTCTTGGTCCAGGTTCTTGTAATGAAACCTCACCCATCTCTCCAGAGAGCTGTAGGGGCAACCCTATCCCGACCGGTTGGAAAAGAGCCACGATAAAGGTGAACGCTGAGCGCAGTGGCTCACATCCATAATCCCAGCACCTTGGGAGGCTGAGGCGGGTAGATTGCTCGAGCCCAGGAGTTCGAGGCCAACCTGGGCAAGATGGCGAAACCCCATCTCTACAAAAAAAAAATGCAAAAATTAGCTGGGTGTGGTGGTGCACACCTGTAGTCCTAGCTACTTGAGAGGCTGAAGTGGGAGGATTGCTTGGGCTGTGGAGATCGAGGCTGCAGTGAGCCATGATCACGCCACTGCACTGCATCCTGGGCAATAGAGCAAGACCCTGTCTCAAAAATAAATATAAATAAATAAATGTGAAGAGTCGAGATGCATGCACGTCTGTGTAGAGCAAGGGCTCTTGGATTGTGATGGCCATGGCTAGACACACAGTCAGAGCCTGGATTTCTGGCAGGTTTGGAAGCTCCTGGGAGGGCCCAACAAGGGCACTGTTGTGAGTGTCCTGACTGGGGGGTCTGGTGGAGGACAGGGGGCAGGGTCAGCATTTACAGGTCAGGGGTCAGAGGAGGGTTGGTCCTGCAAAAGAGCCAGGCAGCCTGACGGCAGCTCCTGAGACAAGCAGGCAGGAGCATGGAGCTCTGACTTCTCAGACAAGCCTGGCTCTGCCTGGGTCTGTGCAGCAAGATGGGGTGCTCTGCGCATGCTCAACACCAGCAGCCAGCTCTGCCTCTGGGTGCGGTGTAGTCTAGCATGGATGGACCCAACTGCAGAGGTTGGAGAATGTGAACTCCTGAGGTCAGATGGGTTCAGGTGAGAGGTCATGGGGCTGCAGAGGGGAGTTGCTGCAGAAGGGGTTTCAACAGATGTGGGTGGCAAGGAGGTGATGAGCTTTGAGGCAAACAGAAGGAGGCTCCAAAACTGGCTGTGTAGCTGTCAGCTGTGTGACCCTGGGCAAATTGCTTGTCCTCTCTGAGTTTTATATTTTTTGTCATGTAGCCACATGAGGATGATACTGTGTTCCTCCTAGGGGTTGTGGTTGGGGATTAAATGAGCTGATGTGCACAAAACACTAGATACACAGTAATTCAATTGTGGTGTGACCATTACTATCGTAACTATTAGTATTAGAGTCAAAGGCCAGGCAGTTTGCACTGAAAGGGTTGAGCAGTAGAAAGAAGGGCCGGCTCCCGGAGAAAAGATTCTAGGTCTCGGTTGGACAGCCTGGGGTTAGGGCAGGTCATCAAGGCCAGGCCCCAGGTCCAGGAGATAGAGCAGAAGCTGCACCCAATGAATGGAGTCCTGAGAGACGGGCCAGCCAAATAGGAGGCTGGATTGGTGACACAGGTGGGAATATCTTAAATCCCTCCCATCTCAGGTCAGGATTGGTTGAGGGTCTTGATGGTGGGGCTAGTAGGAGAGGCTGAGGAGAGCAGGTGCAGAGCTGGGCGGGACTCTGGAGTCCTAGTCCTGTGGTCTCAGTCAATCAGGCAGTGAATCTTTACTGAGTGGCTGCTGTCTATCATGGGCTCTGTGCTGGCTCAGAGATGAGCAGGGTGTGGAGCTACAGCCTAGCTGGGGAGACAGGGTGAGGAGCCAGATGCTGGCTGTGCATGCTCCTGGGTTAGAGGAGGCCATAAGAGTGAGCGTGCGAGAGCTAGCGTGCGAGGTGTTCCTGCTTCAGGGAGGAGGTGTGGCTTGAATGAGGATGGGTAGATGGGCAGATTGGAAGGCTTCTAGGCAGGGGAACAGGGTGAGGAAAAGCACTGAGGGGGGCTTGTTTAGAAGACAGAAAGGCCCAGTAGAGTGAGGCTGGAAGGCCAGGTTCATGGGCTGGGACTGTATCTGGTGGGCAGTGGGGAGCCACTGAAGGTTTTTGAGCAGGGGAGTGACATTTGCTCTAACTGGATGACTGAGCTTGTGCTAGGCTGGGAAGACACTGGGAGGAAGGGCATGTGGGGAGAATAAAAAGGGAAAGGTTCCTACTCCAAGGTCAGTTAAAGCCTTGGAGGAGGACCTCTTGATCGTTGGTGGGGGTAAGGGGAAGGGACAAGCACAGAGCCCCTCTAGGGGCTGGCCTAGACATGTTGCCTTTAAAAAAGGTCTCAGGCCATCAGTGGGCAGGCCTGCCCTTGAATCCCAGACCTGCTGTGAGATTGTGGACAATCCCTTCATCCCTTCTGATCCTCAGTTTGCTCTTCTGTAAGCTGGGCATGATGCGCCGTCTCCCCCAGGAGGAGTGTGAGGATTAATGAGAGAATCAGGAAAAGGTATAGGCTACTGCTGGGAGCATAGTTGGTGTTGGATCCCCGCCTCCCACTGTGTGGCTGGCACAGAGCAGCACACGGACAGAGACTTCATTCATTCATGGTTCATTCATTCATGTAACCAACACTTCTGAGCATGGCATTTCTGGTGTGCCAGGTGCTTGGACACAGAGTTGAATTACACCACTGTCCCTTGGCCTTGAAGAGTTTATTTACTCATTCACTCAGCAACATTCACCAAGCCCCACTGTGTGCATTGGCTGGGCAAGGGGTAGTGTTGGGGGTAGAGTGAGCGTTGCTGGAAGGGGGAGCCAGGGTGGGTGTGAAGCAGCCCACAGGTCAGGCCTCCACATCTGGAAAGAGCAGGAACCCGGAGAAGATGCTGTTGGCACCCTCCATGCCCAGTAGTGAGTTCTTGTCAGTGGCCTGCAGGAAGACGTTCTCCCCCTGCTCCAGCTTGAGGACCATGCCGCCGGTGGTGACCTGGAAGGTGTTGTAGGCGTAGTCGCAGAAGGTGACCACCTTCTGTGGGCGCTCCCGGCCACGCATGAGCTTCACACACAGGTTCCCTCGAGAGCTGGCGTGGTAGGTGAAGTAGTAGAGGCCGGGCACCCTGCAGGTGAACTTGCCACTGCGGGGCTCGTAGTTGTTGTTCATGTTGGTGATCACGTGGTCGAAGCGGATGGTCTGGTCCCGGCGCAGGGGGGTGTTGATGGTTCTTGTGGCAGAGAAGGCGATTTTCTGGGTGGCCTTGTAGTCTCCCGATTCACCTTTGGGGCCTGGGGCTCCAGGGGCTCCTGGGCCGCCTTTAGGGCCCATGGGGCCCTTGGGGCCGACTTTTCCTGGATTCCCAGGAATCCCTGGGTCTCCCTTCTCTCCGAACTCACCATGGTCTCCAGCCAGCCCTGGAAGCCCTGGAAAAGCAGAGACCAAAGAAATGAGATCATTGAGACCAAAAGGAGGCCTGTGCTGGGACGTTGGGCAGGACCCTGCCTCTCTCTCAGCCTCAGCCTCCCATCTGTAAAACAAAGGAGGCAGTGTCAGACAGGGGCTCTGGGTCTCCCTCCAGCCCAGCTTCCTGAGCCTATGATATGCTTGACTTTCATGGGAGCTGCTGCCCGTGGGGAAGAGAACGGCTCCTTGCTAAGGAAGGTGCTAGGCCGGCCCTCCTCCTCAGCTTGTGTGGGGGTCCTTGTTCAGGCTAGAGCAGGGATAATGAGTGCTGTCCCCCTCTATCCCTCACCCCTGGCAGACATCCCTAACCAACCATGACTTTCACTCTTGCTGCTCCTGGAAATGGACTTTAGACTCCTTCTCACTCCACCCCCAAGCAACCACTACCCCTTGGTTTGGCACAACACAAGATAAAACCGATTTTCCTGTAGGGTGGCAGAGAATAGGGCCTGAGAAGATGGGATCTGGGGACAGAGAGATGTGCTTCGTGTGTCACATCTGCCATTAGTAGTGGTGTCACCTTGACTGAGTCACATTTCCTGAGGCTCAGCCTCCTCACCTGTCAAATGGGGATGAAGGTATTTTGTGGGATTGTGAGGATTACATGAGATTAAGTGAGGAGAGTGACTGGCACAGAGGGTTGCTCTATAACCATAAGTTAAATGAATGAATAAGCCAAATTTTACAGAGGGGTTTTCACAGTGGGGAGTCTCATCTGAACCCCATGACAACCCCACAAAAGCATCATTGCCCCCATCTTACAGGTGAGGAAGTAGCAATTCAGAGAGGAGAAGTCACTTGCCCAGGAGGTAAGTTTAAACACAGAACTCTGTGGCCACAGCGGCACTCTCTCTCCACCTGAATTTAATGCAAGAGACCTGTGGTCTGGTCTTAGCCTCAACATTTACTGGGCTACCTTGAGTAAGTCAGTAGCCTTTCTAAATGCTTGCTTTCCTGTCTGTAAAATGGGAATCAGAATTCCCTCCTTACAAAGTTACTGCAAGGGTTAAGCAAGCTGTTGGATTTGCCAGTGCTTCTGCAGTCTCAAAGGCAGGCAACTGTGACTTGGGAGGCGGAAGACGGGAAACTTGGTCAGTATTACCAATGTGCCTCTAAATCCCATGGTACCTTTCTCTCCTTTTATCCCTGGGGTCCCAGGTTGGCCATCGGAGCCAGGTGTCCCAGGGATACCCGGAGTGCCAGGGATGGCTGGGGGCCCGGTGCAGCTGCCCTGGGCCCAGGAGACATCAAGCAGACCCAGGAGCAGGAGCAACATCAGTACTGGGATGCTGCCCCACAGGATCTTCATCATCATACTATGTCAGATGTCTCCTGTGGAGGAGAACACAATGTGAGAGGCTACCACCACGGTGATCCTATCATCCATCCTTCTATCCATCCATCCATCCATCCATCCATCCATCCATCCATCCATCCATCTCTCTATCCCTCCATCCCTGCATCCATTCATCCATCCATCTATCCCTCTGCCCATCCCTGCATCCACCCACCCATCATCCATCCATCCATCCATCTCTCTATCCCTCCATCCCTGCATCCATCTGTCCATTCATCCATCCAACCACCCATCCGTCCCTCCCTCCATCCCGCTGTCCATCCATCCATCCCTCCATCCTTCCATCCCTGCATCCCTCTGTCCATCCATCCATCCATCCTTCTGCCCCTGCATCCCTCCATCCCTCTGTCCATCTATCCATCTATTCATTCATCCATCCATCCCTCTATTCCTCCATCTGTCCCTCCATCCATCCATTCCTCCATCCACATGTTCACTGATTGTCCCCTATCTACCAGACCCTGTGAAGGTGGTGGGGATTCAGTGAAGAACAAGACAGATACGGTCCCTGCCCTCATGGTCTTGTGCCCCTAGTGGGGACAGATACAAACAGGTAGATATAAACAGGTCAGCATACAAGTAAATAGAAATAGCGATAGACTGTGATTGGTGCTCTGAAAGAAAGGGAAGGATGCTGGGAGGCGGAGTAACTGGGCTGGAGGTGGGAGGTGATGGATTTTGTGAGGAAAGTCCTCCCACCAGGAAAGTCTTCTCCAAGGGGAAGCCACTCTTGGAACTGATGGTTAGGCTGAGACCTGAAGGTCCAGAAAAGTGGGGGCAAGAATGTTCCAGGAGGACAGAAAAGTATGGAGATGGCCCAGAAGTAGGACAGAGGTTGGGATGTTGAGGATCATCAGGAGGCCAGTATGGCAGAGGGGAGCGAGGGTTCAAGTGACAGGAAGCAAGACTGGAGAGGCAACTAGGCTACTGTGAGTTTGAGGGTTTTATTCCCCCAAAGCTCTTATTCAGTAGAGCTTCTGAATTCAGGGTATGATGCTGCTTATGGAGAGGCCACCTGGCATGCTTAGAGCATCCCTGCATCTACTGTGATTCCTACACCAAACAGGACACTGAGGCTCAGGGAGGCCAAGTCACTTGCTCAAAGTCATACAGGAAGGAATGAAGCCGATGTCCCTGCCAGCATACCAGGCTGTTTCTGCTGGTGGAATATTCTCAGAGCTGTGACTCTGGCAAGAGGGCAGTGATGGCTCCTTTTTAATCCCAAAGAACTAGGAAGAAGCTGGTGGGCTGTCTCAAACAGGTCAGCATGGCCTGTGTTCCATGCCATTAAATCTCAGGACAGAGTGGCCTTAAAGTTCATCTAGTTTAACCCTTAGCCTATATATTTTTAATTGAGGCAACATTCCTACAACATAAAATTAACCAGTTTAAAGCAAGCATTTTAGTAGTGTTGAATATATTCACAGTCTTTTGTAATCCTCACTTCCACCTAGTTCCAAGACTTTTCATCACCCCAAAATAAAACTCTATGCCCGTTAAGCAGTTTCTTCTCAATCCTCTTTCCCCCAGCCCCTGACAACCACGAATCTGCTTTCTGTCCCTATGGATTTACCTATTCCTATTATTTCATATAAATGGAATTATACAACATGTGACCTTTTGTGTCTGACTTATTTCATTTAGTGTAATGTTTTCAAGGTTCATCCATGTTGTGGCATGTATCAGTACTTCATTCCTTTTTATAGCTGAATAATTCTCCATTGTGTGGATACATGTGATATTGCAAAGTATATATTTGGTCTTCTACCTCTTTCCTGGCAGAGAACTCCTAAAATCCGTAAAATTTCCAAAGTGATGTCTTTCTGTATGCTAATGATTGATTGATGGCTGGCAGGCCCTAGGTAGCTTCAGGATGGGGCTGGTCACCAGGAAGACCAAGGCAGGCTTAGAGGGTCTGCTCTCAGCCCCACCCCCCAACCTCTGGGGAGGGGAGTGGGGCTGAAGGTTAAGTTGATTACCAATGGTCAGTGGTTTGATCAATCATGCCTACATAATAAAGCCTCCATAAAAATCCCAAAGAACTAGGTTTAGAGAACTTCCAAATAGCTGAACATGAGGAGGTTCCTTGGGGGCGGCGTGCCCAGGGACCTGGGCATGACAGTGGCACGCCCCTTCCCTCATACCTCACCCTGGGCATCTCCTCATCTGCATCCTTTATAGCATTCTTTATGATAAACTGCTAACCGTGTTTCCCTGAGTTCTGTGGGGCACTCTAGCAAAGAAACCAAACCCAAGGAGGGGGTTGTGAGAACCCCAACTTGAAGCTGATTGGTCAGAAGTTCTGGGAGCCTGGACTTGCAACTGGTGTCTGAGGGGGAGCAGTCTTGTGGGACCGAGCTCTCAGCCTGTGGGGACTGATGCTATTTCTAGACAGTATCAGAACCGAGCGGAAAGACAGCCAGCAGATTTGATTGCTTGCTGGTGTATGGGGAGAAACCCCCCACACTTGGTCTCAGAAGTCTTCTGGGTTGACTGTCGTGGTGTGAGAGCAGAGGAAAATACAGTCTGTGTCTTTCCACTTACCGACTAGACTACAATTTGGTTTTTTGGATTTTTGGTTTTTTTTGAGTTGGGGTCTCACTGTGTTGACCAGGCTGGTCTCGAACTCTGGAACTCAAGCGATCCTCCTGCCTCAGCCTCCTGAGTAGCTGGGATTACAGGCATGCACCATCTCGCTTGACTATTTGTTTATCCACTCATCATTGGTGGACATTTGGGAAGTGTCCACCTTTTGGCTACTGTGAAGAGTGCTGCTATGAACATTTGTGAACCAGGACTTGAGTATCTGTTTGTAATTCTTTGGAGTTTATAACTAGAAGAGGAATTACCGCTTATGGCAATTCCATGTTTACGTTCCTGAGGACCCGTCAGCCTATTCTTAAGTTTCCTCAATGACACCTCTGCCAAGGTCCCCGTGTGGTGCCTCATCACACTCCCCTGCTGCACACACGTTGTGTTCACTCAGTCCTAAGAATTAATCACAACTGTAGCTGCACATCACATTATTTCCTTGGAAGAGTCAAGCTGAACTTTCTCAGCAGAGTGTGAGGAAATGACCTCTCTGCCAAGGGCTCTTCCATCCATGGTTTGCACCATTTCAGTGATGGGCAGCTCGTTACCTCTTGAGGCAGCCCATTCCACCTTTGCCCAGATCCAAATATTTTTCATCATTCAAGGCTTGGGTCAAAGCCTTCTTCCTCTGGGAAACCTTTCCTCAGAGGCTGAACTGTATCCTTTCTTAAAATGGGGGAGCAAAGTGGTCTCTGCCCACCTCCCAGAGCGGCCAAAGGGACCCAGGCGAGACCCCGGATGGGAAAGAGTCACAAAGCCCTGAGCCCCAAGCTCTCATTGGGACTTGTGGCTGCTACTGCTGCTGCTGTTCTCTGATCCTCACAACACCCTGGGGAAGTGGGTTGTGGTGAATTTCCCATCTTGCAGATGAAGAAACTGAGGATCAGAACTCAGAAAACAACCTACCCCAAATCACCCAGCAAATTATTTAGCAGTAGGGTTGTGGCCAAACCCCTGCCCTCTCTGCCTCATGCTGGCTGTACCAACCTCAGAGTCTGGCATGTGGAGGGCCCCCTGGGACCAGAAAAAGCCAGCTGATATTTGGCTCCTAAGCTTGGCAAATCAGCCTCAGCCCCTCAGCCAGGTCCTGATCAATTTCTTGCTCAAAGCCCTGAGTTATGGCGGACTCTGTGCACCAAGGAAAGGAAGCTGTAAAGATGAGCATGGCCAGGGTCTGCTGGTGACAGCTTTAGGTTCTGTCAGGCTCTATGCTCTGAAGAGAGGGTGGCTCAGGGGCATGGTCCTGCTTGTCCCCGAACAAGCATCAGCTCTCACTCTTGCTCTTCTAAAGGTTTTACAATTTGATAACTTTAATAAGTTGGGTACTTATGGGCCAGGCTGTGAGCCAGCTGGTTTACATGCCATTATCTCATGTAATTTGATGCTCAGCCCCTGAGAATGCACTCTTGCTTTCTCATTTTACAGATAAGGAAACGGGATCAGAGAGGGCAAGCACCTTGATAAAAGTCACACAGCTCCTGTGTGGCTGGGAGTCAAACCCACATCCACTGGATCTTAAAACTCAATGTTATGTTAAGAGGTCACTGTACCTGGTGGTTAAAACATAAACTTTGAGGCCAGACAGCCTGATAAAAGGACTAACGCATGGGGCACGCTAAGAGTAGTGGTAGGCACACGGTCAGTATTCGGTGAAAGTGGCTTTTTACCACCACGATGCTTGCGGCTCTTGTTAGGCAGCACACATTCACCTGGTGGTGGGAGCCTAGAGTGTCATAAGGAAAGCAACACTCAGCATTCACGTAAGGTCTCTACTGCTTCTTAGCTAAGGGACTTGGGAAATCACTCCTCTCTGGTCACAGTTTACCCTCCTATAAAGTGGGGATAATGTTACTCTATCCCTCATCGGGTATGTGAGAGGACATGAGTTACAGCTTCCGACAGATCCTGGCATGTTGGAAATGCTTAATGAATATTAGCTATTTTATTATTATCACTGTCATCCAAGAATTCCTGAGTGGTTGAACAAAAGGGAAGATGGTTGGAGAAGTAAAAAAAGACAATCCCTTTGAGAGACTGGGCTTAGAGGGAGGGGCTCTGTCAGTTGGAGGCAGCCAGGGGTGGAGAGCTGTGACCAGCTGGTGGGGGGAAGGGTGGAGAGCAGGGTACTGACGGGACTTGGGCTTCTTGGGGAAGCCAGGGGCAGGGGAAGTGGGAAAGTGCTGGTTCTAGTCCATTTCAAATGCCACCGAGTTTCAGGCTTGGGTTAGGGCTTACAACTCACCTGGTTTAACTGCCTCCTGCCTGTGCCAGCCCATGATCATTACCAGCCTGGTTTCTCCTGTCTTCCCCCCAGGCTCTGACCTTTCCATCTCCTTCGGTCCCCGCAGTCCCTTTCCCCAACGTGGAGTCAGGCCCACTTGACTTTAAAGCCCCATCTGCTACCGGTTGCATAACCTCAGGCAAGTGCCTTAACCTCTCTGAGTCTCTTGGCAACGCTGATTTCAACCTGACAGGGCTGCCGGAAGGATGACAGGAGAAGGCGCTTAGAAGAAATAAGGTCCCCCCGCCCCGTGCAGTGCCACATCCCACTCTCCCACTGCACAAACATTGCGCTCACTCAGTACTAGCTGAGAACTCATCGTAACTCTACGTGCACGTCCCCTTATTTATTTGTAAGAGTCAAGCTGAGTTTTCTCGGCAGAGTATAAGGAGATAAGCAAGGTGTTGGGGAAATGTTGGGCTGGGCAGGAGCGACTGGGTTCTAATCCCACTCCTGCCTCCGGTTTACTGATACATTTTGAGCCAGGGCATGCACTAAGCTTTTGCAAGCTTGATCTCCTATAGGGCACAGCAGCCCTGAGAGGTTCTGTTCTCCACAGAGGGGCGGGCTGACAGAGGTTAGGTGACTTGCCCAAGATGACCAACGCATAAGATGCAGAGCCAGTCTCTGTGATGCCAAAGCCCTTATGTGCCAGGCTCCCACTTTAGACGGCCTGCCCATCCGCTGGGCCCTGGGTAGCAGCAGACTCCCCAGCTCACCCCAGAGAGCTGGATCCCATAGGTCTGGGATTGGGCCCAGTGACCTGCACTGTTAAACAGCCCAGCTGGCTCCAAGGCAGGCAACGCAAAGCTCACACTTACAGAATCACCACTTTCCGCCATATTGGCCCTGCCAGCCTCCCCCAGGTGCCAAGCCCCGTCCTCACCTGGGAAGCCGGCGTCCTGTGATGCCGCTGGGCTGAGCAGCAGTGGGACCAGGAGCCGGGAGCCTGCTGCCCTCGGTCCGAAGCGGAAGTTCCCTTCCCCAGACGAGGGAAGGGCTTTCCCCTGACGGTCCCCTCCCACGGCCCAGCAGGCTGGCCCCTTTCCCATCCCCCCACTGTCCCCCCACCCTGCTGCCCTCAGGCAGTTTCAGGTCCCATTTCTGCAACCCACCGGATTTACTGTAAATGAGATGGGTGGGTGGCAAGTTTGGCTTTGCCGACTCAGCATCTGTGGGGAGAACACGCCGTCCTGGGGGAACGTCCGAAGCTCACCCTCCCAGGCTCTCTGACCTCGTGATCTTCTTCTTCACTGGGCAGGGGTGTTCCTCAGTGACCATCATGTGGCTGGCCCGGTGCCTGAGCGCTGGCTTAGAATCAGAGACTTTGATTCCCATCTCGGCTCTGCCACTTGCCAGCTTACGTGTTCTCAGTCAAGGGAGCCCCAAGGGAGCCCCAATTTTCTCTGCTATAGGATGGGACCATAATCATACCTGCTCTACAGATACAGATCTCACAGGCTGCTGGGAGGATAATGGAGGAAATGATGGGGAAGGAACTGTCCGGGGGTAAACTGTAAAGGGCTGTGCACATGTTCATTGTTAATATCACTTCATGTCCCAGGCTTCCCCTTTCTGGGCTCATCTCTTCTGCTTCCTTCCCATTCTGTGCCCCTGCTCTTTCCCTGTTCTCAGAAAATAATCTCATGATGAATTTTAAATGTGTTCATTATTTATTGATACCCCTCCCTCTGCTTCCAGCAGGGCTTGAAGCTGATGACAATAATAGGCCCAGGCAGGAGCCTGTCGCTTCTTCTCAATCCTGGAGTCACACCAAGTTAGGGCCGGAGAGGGGCTGAGGTCACTCGGCTCGTCCTCCTCATTTTATATACGGGGAAACTGAGGCTCAGAAGGGAGAGCCATCATTTAATGAATATTTAGTGTTCGCCTCCGTGTGCTAGGCACTGAAGAGAGAGCGCTTAGCAAATCAGCCATGGTCCCTGTCCCCATGGGGCTTCCCTTCTACGGGGGGGAGACCGGTATTAAACGTGGAATGACATGAGGCTTCATTGCTTCTGTGATAAATGTCACAGAAAGAGTGACTGCTGGGGCCGACACCTCATGGAAGTGGCAGATACAGGCCTGGAAGCCGCATCCCTGGCACTAGGTTATCAGTCTCTCCCTGTGGCTGCCTCTCAGACGCCATGATGACCAGCAAGCACCAGGAGCTGGAGGGCCCTCTTGACAACTGTGCTTGGAGACGGAAATTCACTGGGCTTGTGGGTGTGGCTTGGTGGAAATTAAGTGTTAACTGCGGTGGGTGAACAGGAGGGAAAGGTAAGTTTGACAAAACCAAAAGGTCTCTGAGCTCAGTCAACTATAGTCCCGAAAGGACCCAGGCTAGGGTGAAGAGAAGCAGCAGCTTCTCCACAAAGGGAGAAACGAGTTAGTAGGTTGCAAGTTGAGGAGTTCTGAGCATTCCCAAAGCCGAGTGGCCCTGGGCCTCTAATTCTCTCTCTCTCTCTTTTTTTTTTTTTCCTTGAGATGGAGTCTCAGTCTGTTGCTCAGACTGGAGTGCAGTGGTGTGATCTCGGCTCACTGGAGCCCCTGCCTCCCGAATTCAAGCGATTCTCCTGCCTCAGCCTCCCAAGTAGCTGGGACTACAGGTGCATGCCACCACGCGCAGCTAATTTTTGTATTTTTTAAAGTAGAGACAGGGTTTCACCATGTTGGTCAGGCTGGTCTCAAACTCCTGACCTCAAGTGATCTGCCTGCCTCGGCCTCCCAAAGTGTTGAGATTATAGGCCTGAGCCACTGTGCCCGGCCTCTGGGCGTCTAATTCTTAGGTGGCTAATGGCAATGGGAAAAGATGGATGTGAATTTCGGGTAGAAGCAGTGAGGCTAAGAACAGGAAGCAGCAGAGGTGGGTTAGGAGCATGGACTTGGGCAGTTTGAATCCCAGCTCTGTGTCTTGCTAACTATGTGGCCTCAGGAATGTTTGCTGGCCTCGGTTTCCTCGTGTAGAAATGGGAGGCATGAACGCCTATCTCCTGGGGCTGTTTTGGGGGCCAGCGAGGTCACCCTGCCATGTCCAGGGCCAGCTGAGTGCCCAGCCCTTGGTGGGCACCCACTGCAAACGTGGGAACGGTCTTACTTATATGAAGAGAAGATGGAATTCTTGGAACCCAGGAGCAAAGAAGCCAGGCCTGGATTAAGAGGAGGCCTGGACTTGGGGATCAGGAGCTGAGGGGCCCACTGATGGGAGTCGGCTGGTCTCTGTACCCACAAAATTTTGGACTTGCCTCTCTGATTGAGAGTGGAAAATCCCTGATCTCTGCAAAGACTAGAAAAAGAAACCTATACCCCTCACCTGCCTGTGGTTGGAAAGGGGTTCCTTGCAGCTTGGGGTGTCTTGTCCTGGCTCCTGCCCCATGTCCACCCCTCCTTGCCTGCCCCACTGAAAACTCTCCCCCGCCTCCTCTTGGCAAAGCAGACAAGCTGGCATTTTCAAAGGCTTGCCTCCCCTGACGAAGAGAGAACAACAAGGAAACAATTATGGAAAATAAAAATGGCACAAAAATTGTCATTTCCAAAGTACAGGTTTCTGATCTGACACTGTGACCTACATAAACCGTGTATTGATTTTTTAAACAAAAGAGAAATGAGAAGAAAGATGTATCACTTACGGCTTCGCCCGGCTGATGGCTCAGAGGTTGGTGGAGGAGAACAGTGGATGCCGTGGCCGTGGCCTTTACGCCATCCCCACCAGGGGCACTGGACTCAGTGAACCGTCCGGGTTCCTCCGTGCCTGCCTGCTGCTCTCCCTCTGTGTATTTCTGTATGTGTATGTGTGTGTATATGTGTGCATGTATATGTGTGTATGTATGTGTGTATGCATCTGTGTGTATATCTGTGTGTACATGTGCATGAGTGTCTATGTGTGTATGTGTGTCTCTGTGTGTGTCTGTGAATGTGTGTGGATGTGTGGATGTCTATGTGTGGATGTCTATGTGTGTGTGTCAGTGTGTGTGCATGTATATGCATGTGTGTATGTATGTGCATGTATATGCGTATATGTGTATGTGTGTTTCTGTGTGTATGCATATATCTATGTGTTGCGTGGATAGTGTATGCATGTATATGTGTGTGTATGTGTATATATGTGTATGTGTGTGTATGTGTATACATGTATGTATGTGTATATCTGTGTATATAGGTGTATTTTTATATGTGTATATGTGTGGATGTCTGTGCATGTGTCTGTGTATATATGTGTATAAATATGTGTATGTGTATGCATATATGTGTGTATGTCTGTGCATGTGCCTATATATGTGTGTATGTATGTACATATGTGTGTATGTTTGCATATGTATGTAATTTGTATGTGTATATATGTGTCTGTGTGTATGTGTTTGTATGCATATATGTGTATGTATGTATGTGTTTGTATGGTTTGTGTGTATGCATATGTGTGTATGTCTGTACATGTGTCTTTATATGCATGTGTATATATGCATATATGTGTGTGTGCATGTGTGTGTGTGTCTTTCTCTCCCTCCTTCCCATCTTACACACTTTTCATGCTCCTGTCATGTGCCAGGTGTGTATGGAAGGGGCCATCCCCCATGATTCTTACAGTCTAGAGGGGAGGCAGACCTGTAAGTGACTAAGTGCACAAAAGCCAGTTGGTTGGCTGTGTGCATCAGATTCCCCTGCAAACCGCCAACTCATTTACAGCCTGGTCTTCCCCAGACCTTTATAACACAGCCCGGAGTTGAGAAATCTGGTTTTGCTTGTTTTATTTTGTTTTAAGTAAGTCTTTAGGTTAATTTTATTCACCACCTGATTTGGGAACCTGGGCTCTAAGGAGTCATGAATTTGTGCCCAAATTTGTGGAGGGCACTGTGGGGACCCAAGGGGTAAATCGGAGAAGGCTTCGTGGAGGAGGTGATGTTTGTGTTGACTCCTGACAGTTGAGTGAATATTATCCAGGTGGATGGATGATTTGCAGGAGTGGGAGGGACTTCATGGGCAAAGGCAGGGAGTTGTGACACAGCCCCTTTCCCAAACAGAGGAGCCAAAGTGAATGGAGGTGGTTGTAGAACTCAGCTTGAGCCACTGCTCTTCACAGCCCATGCCTCAGTTGGCTGGTGCTTCCATGACTCCGTGGGGCTTTGTGGAACCAAGCTGTGATCACAGCCAGGACAGGCCAGGTTCTCCCAGGCTAGAGTGAGCCTCGAGTCTGACTGGGTGCTGAGAATTGGACCAGGAGTCTGCATAGGAAAGTTAGACTTTTGATCTTTTTGTACCTGAAACATCAAATTGTGGGCTTCCATCATCCTCCAAGAAGGACCATGGTGGCTGGGTCCAACCACCAACAACCTCACAGTCCAAACTTGATGGCTGGTGGGCAGCAGTGGCTTGAGATCTCCCGGGAGTCCCAGAGTCTGTGAGTTATTTGGGGTAATTCAAACATCTGGGGGGCCAATTCTCTCTCTCTCTCTCTCTCCCCCCCTCATGCCCATCTCAGAGCATGATTATGAATATTAAATGAGTTAATATGTGTAAAGTGCTTAGAGTAATGACTGGCATATACTAGGTGCTCAGTAAATGTTAGTTATTATGATTTTATTCATTCATTCATTTACTCTGCTTTTAGTTGTTCACTTACCCACTTATGCATTCATTCATTCACACCAATTTCTTATTCATTCAGCACAAATTCATTGCACACATCTTGTCTTTGTCTGTACTGGGCTTACCCAAGCCCAGTTCCCTCCCATGGTAAATGCTCTTGAAGTTCAGCACAGGCCCGGGAAGTCAAACTGATCCCCATTTACCTGTGACCTTGGATACCTTTAATAATGGCAGTGCCTCTCCCACCAAAAAAAAAGTGAGAGTGGATGACCCCTTGGGGACCTCTGGCAGCGTGTAACCACACTTAGAACATCTCTCTCCCACCAGGCTAAATGGCGCTGAGTCCCAACACTGGCAGCCAAGCTTTCCTGAGCACCAACCAGATACCTTGAGCCCAGAGCCCATGGACCGCTATGGCTGATGCAAAGTCGAAGATCTGAAGTTCAAAGAATCAGCAATGAGGAATCTGGGCCAGGCATATGTATTGATTTCATGATTTATTTATATATCTCCCCACCCCTTCCAATACTTGAAAACAAAACAAAACAAAAAAAAGAATGGCAGTACCAGAAGGCATTGGTTACGTGTCACAGGAACCACACAAGCAGTGACTCCTGAAGAAGTTCAGAGGAAGGAGAGAACCCATGTGGTGGGGTGGAGTGGGTTGGGGGTGGGTGAGCCAGGGTGGGCTCCCTGGAGGAGGAGTCCATCCGGCGGGGAGAATGGTCTAGGCAAGGATGCAGACTGGCCGGTAAGGTGGGTCCATGCAGGAAGCTGAGGGAGGTGGATGGCTCGAGCCCCTCTGCCCGCCCTAGTCGGGGAAGAGCAGGAAGCCGGAGAAGACGCTGTCGGAGCCCTGGATGCCCACCATGTCATAGTAGTCATTGACACCCAGCCACACCTCCTCGCCCACCTGCAACCTCAGCAGCACACCGCCCGAGTTGACCTGATTGGCTTGGGACGTGTGGCCACAGAAAGTGACCACCTTGACGCCGCCGCGGTACAGCAGCACGCACAGGTTGGCTGTATGCGACGCGTGGTAGACAAAGTAGTAGAGGCCGGGGACTTTGCAGGTGAACTTGCCAGTGCTAGTGTCATAATCTCCCTGCGGGTTGGTGAGGACCGCATTGAATCTGATCAGGCTGTTGGGTGCAGGGGGCTGGTGGGTCTGCCGAGCGACCGTGAACACTGACTGGTACTTCTGCTTGTATCTGCCCTCCTCGCCTGGCTCTCCAGGGATGCCCATGGGGCCGGGCACCCCTGGCATCCCAGGGGGTCCCATGGGGCCATTTTTCCCAGGATGGCCAGGTGTGCCGGGTTCTCCCTTCTGCCCTTTGGGTCCTCGGGTCCCGGGAATGGCTGGGATTCCTGGAGATGGAGAAGGCAGAGAGAAAGGGTAGGGTGGGGGACAGGGAGGAGGGACCCTGAGGGTGTCTTCCAGGGAACACAGCGCTGGCGTTTGGTCTCTAGAATCTCATTCCCATAGATGGGCTGTCTCCCTAGGAGCCGGGTGCAGGGAGTCAGGCTTTGGCTGGAGGGAGAGAGAGAGTCTGGTTCAAGTCCTGCTTCTCCACCAACCCGCCCTCTGACCTTGTCTAAGGCACTTCCCTGTCTCTTGGCCTCAGTTTCCACATTTGTGATGGAGCAAGTAGGGAGCTCAGAGCTGGGCGGGATCTCAGATGCCATGAACGTCAGCCCACGGACAGATGGCATGTGGCCACACGTATCTTGCTGGGCCTGCACAATGTTTTTTAAAATTTTTAATTGGAGCCCAACATGTACAAATTCAGAACTCATTTGAAATTGAAATTCTCAGAGCTCCTTGACAAAAAATCAGAAGGTTGGTCAGAGGCAGCTTAAGTTTCAGCTTCTGTCCACTCGCATCAGCCCCTTCAAGACCTTTTGCCTGATTTTGTATTTCTAATTTTTTTTCAACTTTTTTATTTTGAAATAATTATAGAGACAAAGAAAGTTGAAAAAAAAAAAAAAAAAAAAAGAACAGGGACTCTTCACCCAGTTTTCCCCAATGCCACAACTTGCATAACTAAAGTATAATGTCAAAACCAGGAAGTTGACAGAGCTTATCTAGACCTCACCAGTTTTATATACACTTTGTGTGTGTGTGTGGTTCCAATATAATTTTGTCACGTGTAAATTTTTGTGACCACTCTCACCTCTGCAATCAAGCGTATCTGTCAGTTTGTATTATTTTTCACAAAGAGGACTCTCAACATTTTATAAGCTTCAGAGTCCCACAAAACCTATATCCACTCCTGAGATGGACTCCCCAGGTTAGCACATGGGAACCCCTGGATGGAGCCAAATTGAAGCCGCCCCACTACAGGGCCTGCTCTCTCCAGCTCACCCCAGCCCCATTCAGCCCACGTCAGCCCCCATGACAGCTGGCCTGGTTCAATTTCCCTCATGTTACCGATGAGGAAGCCGAGTCAGAGACTTGCCCAAGGCCATGCAGCCAGTTTGAGGTGCAGTCAGGTCTCTAACTCAAGTGTAGAGAATCCCAGGGTCTCACTCTGTTCCAGCCCCGATGATCTGAGCCTCTGTGAGATTCTTCTCCCCTTATCTAAATCATACCCATCTTTAAAGGTCTGACTCCAGTTTCCTCTTCCAGGAAGCCCTCCTTGACCACCCCCATCAGCCCTCATGTTTCCTTCCCTCCTCTGACTTCCATCGGGCTGGGAGTCTGTGCAGACCCATTTATGACAGATCCTCTATGACTTATGAACTTGTTAGGCCTCAGCATTGGGGTCAGGACCCAGCCGACCTGGCCTTCCCACCTGTGACCCCGGGAGGGTGACCTCCCTCCCTGAGCCTGTGTTTGCTCAGTTGAGATACAGGCCTAATAGAAGAGGGAGTCCCCGAAAGGGTGGAGTGGGAGAAGGCACAGTGCCAGGCACACCGCAGGAGGCGTGCCCTGGAGTGTCTGGTCCTCATGATGGCTCCGGGGATGCTGAGCAGAGCAGCGTCTCATCCTTCGTGATGTCTTCAAACCACCAATTGAGAGGAGGCCAGGAAACAGCAATAGAGAGGGGGCTTGAGAGGCAGCCGAGGGCAGTGGTGGAGAACGTGGACTTGGGAGCTGGACAGGATCCCACTGTGTGACTTTGGACAAGTTGCTCAATCTCTCTGAACCCCAGCTTTGACATTTGCAAAATGAGGGTCAATCACTTCTTCAAGGGATTGTGGCCTCGGTTTTATCATTCCTAAAACTGAGACCACACCTGGGACTTGGGGGCTCAATCATTGGTGGCCATCAGCTACCCTGGGCAGGGAGATGGCCAGAGGCAGCTGTGAAGTGCAAGCTCCTGGAAGATGGCAGACCTGGAGACCTCATTGAGCTCACCCTAAGCTCACCCTAAATTGGAGAATTCCTTCTGGAAAGTTGGTGTCATTCCATCTATCCAGGAGGGAAGATGATGGTGGGACCACTCCGAAGGACATTCCTCTCAGCTGGCCTCCCTCCCTTCCACCGTGTCTGTCACCCCATCACCTCTGCTCGGTGTCACTCCAGGCCAGCTCCAGGCATGCCCAGCATCCCAGACGTGCCCAGCTCACTCACAGACAAGGCACTCACACTCCCCAGGGCTCCAGCCCCAGCCCCAGCCCCAGCCCCAGTCACCCATTCATAGCCTCAGCCCCCTTCTCTTATGCCAAGGATTGACTGTGGACCTCCAACAGAGGTTTCTCTGGCTGCAATTCCGACCTCTCGCTCCCCACCCCTCCAACTCTCCAGAATCCTAAGGAGGGAGGTGAGCACAGATCTCTGATAAAACCAATGATACAATAGCCTACACCTGTATAGACCTCCCCGGTGCTCAGGGCTGTTTTATATTTAAGTTAACTTAATCCTCACAGCAACCCTGTGAAGCAGGTGCTACCATCTCCTCGTTTTACAGATGAGGAAACTGAGGCACTGCGAGGTTAAGTAACTTGTGCGGGTTCACATAGACGGAATCAGTGAGGCTGGGATTTGAACCCTGGCATTGGATATGTTCACTGTGTGGGCCCCAGCTTCCCCAGGTGCCCATGTTGCAGGGCAAGAAAACTTTCCCTGCACCGTGTCCTGTGAGCCTCCTGGCCACCTTTGGGGCAGGCACTTAATCCCTCCCTATAATTGGGTGAGGAGGAGGAGGAGCACGGAGGTGCTCCGGGCCCAAGGTCACCTCTGGGGAGGCCTGAAGCCTGGGCTCTGAGGATAGAGGAGCCAGACCCACCGTGAGAGTCCGACTCTGCCCTGGGGCAGACGTAGCAGCAAGGGAATGCACTTCCTGCTGTCCCCTGCCCCCTGGTCAGCCCCAGACAGACACTCTGATCCCTGCCCCAGACCCAAACCCCTAAACCAGGCCAGCAGACTCACCTGGCTCCCCCTTAGGCCCTGGAAGTCCATCGTGCCCATCCTTCCCTGGTGCCCCGGGCAGGCCGGGCATCCCTGGGATCCCGTAGCAGCCTGTGTTGGCTTGGCCCCTGAGGGGCAGCAGCAGCAGGAGCAGCAGCAGCTTCAGCCCAAGGTGGGGCAGGGAGCTGGGCCCCACGTCCATCCCGGAGAAGGAACTGGGAGGGAGAGAGCTGAGCTGTCCCCGCCAGCCCCTCACCTGCCCCCAACCCTCTCATTCCCCAGGACCCGTCCTCCTCAACCCTCAGGAGCTCGCTTTCCTGCCTCCCCCAGGAGCCTCACCATGGATGGATGGTGGGGCCTCTTCTTCAGCCCAGGCCCTGGGGCCCAGGCTTCCTTCCCCTCACACACCAAGTTGCCCCTGGCACCACGTTTCAGGAAGGTGGCAGAAGGTGGGGGAAATGGCCATCTGCCCATACCTGGGCAGGGGTCCGGGCCTCACCTGTGGGTGAGCGGTTTCTGGCCTGGTCACAGAGATGTCCTCAGATCTGCTTCCCCTCTCCCAGACAAGAGGACACGGTGTCAGAGTGGTCAGAGCAAGGATTGCCCAAAGCAGGGCTGGGCCCCCTCCCCTTCTCGTGCCCTCCCCCAATCCCACATCCCCTTTCCCAGAATTTTCCCTGACTTGACACTTTCTTTTGGGTGCTGAGCCAGACTGACCACAGCAATACCCCTGCCCACATCCCCTACCGGCAGTCAGTGTCCGAAATGAGGAACTGTCCCCTGCCCCAGCATCTGGCTGAGGGCGTGTGTGTGTGTGTGTGTGTGTGTGTAAACACAAGCCCCCAGGGCACAGACGTCCCCTAGCGTCAGGTTCATCCCATCTAATGACCAATGTTAGCATTTGCTGTGCCTGAGACTCAGTTTTCCCAGAATCCCTAAGAGGAAGTTATTATCCCCCTTTACAGATGAGGAAACTGAGGCTCAGGAGGACATACATCATTGCCCAAAGTCACACACTCAGTGGTCTCTTGGGGCCCAAAGCCTTGCTCTGACCCCTCTGCTCAGCTGCCTCCAGAAACAAGCCTCACATGCACTTGTCAAGTTGCAAGCCTTGTTCTAGAAACTTCCATGTGCCCCATCCCAGTGGCCACACTTGGAGGTGGACCCCCAGGATGGATGCTTTGGCGGCAGGCAGCTGTTATGGTGCACGGGCTGCCCCAGCGACAGAGTCAGGGCCCTGGCTTCTCCTTCCAGCCCTGTCACTCCATGGACCAGATGCCTTCAGCAGATCACAGGTCCCTCTGGCCTCCCTTCTGTCTACTGGGGGGGCCTTGGCTTTCAGTATTGGTGCCTCTTCCATTGCTGGGGGCTCCTGGTCTTCCCTGATGGTTCCATCTTCCCTGCTAGCACCACCCTCCTCGCCTGCCTCCTGGGCATGCCCTGCCTCTGGGCTTGGAGCCCACCATGGCTGGTGAGGGGCTCCCCATCAGGACCAGGCCAGCAGAGCTGAGAGGCCCTCTCCCCTCTCCCTCTTCTCCTCACGTGAGATTCTAGGGATGAAGGGGCTGTCAGGCAGTAGCAGGGCTTCAGCCTCTACCCCGTACCTGCCACCTGTGTCCATTGGTTCCCC